>NC_140507.1:18113654-18846154 GCF_964339955.1 Pipistrellus hanaki
AATGGAGAAAAGAGCAGTTTGGAGTATGTTTTTTTAGCCTACCTACTCTGACAATTATTCCCTTTGTAAAATCAATTAAGTTTTGTGCAAAGCAGTCTTTTAAGATTTTTTTAAAAGTTTTTTTTGTAAGTGATTTCCTTTTTAACTTACTATTATTTTTTAATCGATTTCAGAGAGAGGGAGGGAGAGGGAGAGAAAGAAACATCAATGAGGTGAGAAAATAGAGTCATTGATCTTCTGCACATATGCCCTTAACCAGAATTGAACCCAGGACCTTTCAGTCCACAAGCCAACCCTCTATCCACTGGGCCAAACCAGCTAGGGCTCTTTAAGATTTTTTTTATTAATATTTAGAGAGAAACATTAACATGAGAGCAAAACATCAATCAGCTGCCTCCTGTCGGATAGAGCTGAAACTGGAGCATGTGTTCTCACCAGGAATGGAAATGGCAACCCTTCAGTGCACAGGGTGACGCCTAACCAACTGAGCCACACCAGCCAGAGCTCCAAAGCAGTCTTAAAGCACAACTAAATGAACATACAATGCACATATATAAATTCTGAAATATTACCTTTAAAAAATATATCTTTGCTGAAAGGTCAAGTGATTCATTTTATTAAACTGGCAAAAAGAAAAATTTATTTAAGTCACAAATTCAGGCTTTATATTCAATTTCATCTTTTTAAATCTATATTTTATTGATTTTTTAAAGAGAGGAAGAGAGGGATAGAGTTAAAAACATCAATGAGAGAGAATCATCTATCAGCTGCCTCTTGCACACCCACCACTGGGGATGTACCCACAACCAAGGTACATGCCCCTGACCAGAACTGAACCCGGGACACCTTTCAGTCCGCAGGCGGATGCTCTATCCACTGAGCCAAACAGGTTTCGGCTTAAATTTCATCTTTTAATAAAATGTTTCCTTATCCATCCTAAAAGCCATATGCAATTCAAAAACCCTAGTTGGTTTGGCTCAGTGGATAGAGCACGTCCTGCGGAATGAAGGGTCCCGGGGTTCAATTCTGGTCAAGACACATGCCCAAGTTGCAGGCTCCATCTTCAGTGGGAGATGTGCAGGAGGCAGCTGATCAAAGATTCTCTCTTCATTTATGTTTCTATCTCTCTCCCTCGCTCTTCCTCTCTGAAATCAATAAATTTAAAGCTAATCTCTGCCCTTTATTCTCTATTCAAAGTACTAAAACAAGTAAAATAAAATGTAAATTACAAAAAATTGCTGCAAAGTAGGTCACCAACATTTCCACATCTCCTGATGTTCCTTAGCAGACTGTCAGCTGAGAACTGCAAACTGAATTAAATAAAGAACAAAGAACTGCATACTTTGCTACCAGTTAAGAGGCACAGCCGAAACTGGTTTGGCTCAGTGGATAGATCGTCAGCCTGCGGACTAAAAGGTCTCAGGTTCGATTCTGGTCAAGGACATGTACCTTGGTTGCTGGCACATCTCCAGTGGGGGGTGTGCAGGAGGCAGCTGATCCATGTTTTTTTCTCATTGATGTTTCTAGCCTTCTATCCCTCTCTCTTCCTCTGTAAAAACTCAATAAAATATATTTTTTTAAATAAATAAAAAATAAAAGAGGCACAAAAGCTTATATTTAAAGGGTTTAACAATATCAAAAGTAACCTTTGACTTGGCTGGTTATCAAGGTGGCACCTAAGTCGTTTCTGTTTTTTGGTTTTTTAATATATTTTATTGATTTTTTTACAGAGAGGAAGAGAGAGGGATAGAGTTAGAAACATCGATGAGAATCATAGATCAGCTGCCTCTTGCGCACCCCCTACTGGGGATGTGCCCGCAACCCTGGTACATGCCCTTGACTGGAATCGAACCCAGGACCTTTTAGTCCGCAGGCCGACACTCTATCCACTGAGCCAAACCCGTCTCGGCCTAAGTCTTTTTTTTTTTTTTTTTCAATACATTTTTATTGATTTTGTACAGAGAGGAAGGGGGAGAGAGAGAGAGAGTCAGAAACATCGATGAGAGAGAGTCATCGATCAGCCGCGTCCTGTACACCCCTCGCTGGGGATATGCCTGCAACCGAGGTAAGTACATGCCCTTGACCGGAACCGAACCCGGGACCCTTCAGTCCCCAAGCCGACGCTCTATCCATTGAGCCAAACCGGTTTCGGCTAAATCTTATATAATTACAATTTTTCTTCAAAAATCACTTGTTCTTGATAAATGAATACATACGAGATCAGCTGGTCTACCAATTTGGGAAATACCAGTTTTCATATTCTTGCTCAACTGATAACATTTGCCTGAGGCCAAGTACAGGGTTGTTGCTGGGTTTTTTTTCCTTAAAAGAAAAATCTGGAGGGGAAAGTAACAATTTCCCCATTAATGCATAAGATAATTTCATTGATTTCGGCTTAATAAAACGTTTGATTCTCTTCCCTCAAGCAGTAATAAAATTAGCTGGACTCAAACTCAGTTTAAATGTAGATCATTATAGTGTTTTAACATGTGCTAACTTAAAATGCTAATTCAATAGTTAGCGGGTGTCTAACCGCAGGTAAGTGGCACTGCTACAGGAAAGCAAGTTCCAAGTAAAACAATGTTATATTCTAAGGCAATCTGTTATTTATGGCAACACCAACATACCTACAGCTTTTCAATACAAAATTTCCATCCTATATTTGCTACTTTCTATTAAGAAACATGGGAAGTATTGGGTAAATAGACACACTTACAAATATTAAGCTTCCTGATAGTTTTAAAATTTACTTACAAGGATTAAATTATGTGTTCTTGCTTACTGAAAAAAAAAAAAAAAAAAATCAAGATCAATCGTAAATACCGTTTCCCCGAAAATAAGACAGTGTCTTATATAAATTTTTTCTCCCAAAGTTGCGCTAGGTCTTATTTTCAGGGGATGTCTTAGCTTTCCATGCGTTAGGTCTTATTTTCGGGGAAACACGGTAGTGTCCATATATACTCAAAATAGGCACATTTCTTTAAAAAAAAAAAAAGTTGAAAGCCATCCCAATCAAAATTCAAATGGATTAAGTCTCAAAACTTTTACTGTACTTTTATCTCAAGTAGAGACATCTGTGGTGTAATGACTTGGACCTGCAACACAGGAACATTTATTATTTCATGAAGACAGGGAGTATACTGGTTTTCAAAAAACTAAAATATAACTTTACTAGAAAAATATTCACTCAAGTCTTTGAAAGTGTCGTCTATGTCTGCATATACACAGGAGCCTAAATAATGAACTGAATGGGGATAAGCCGTCATCCACAAAAGACCCCAACTACCGACAGAGGTGAAGTTTTCCCACACACCTCTTACCCAGCATAAGCTCCGCAAAGGTCAACTTACACTGTAAACTGAGCACCTCCTTCCCATTCCTACTTCAAGTGTTAACCCACACATGCTGGCGAGGTCTGAACCTCATCTCGTGGCTCAGACCCTCATTTTCTTCAATGATAAAGAACGAGGAAGTTAAGCGATGTTCTCGAAGGTCCTTCTCAAAAGTCTGCCTAACTTCCTGCTGGCGGGAATTTCCCATCATCACACTGTGAGTTTCAAATCAGACTCTGAGGAACACTGTCCACGTTCCCTTGCACTTACTCGTTTCATCGGATACTTTTCCCAGGAGTTTTTAGGGCAGCACACCCATCGGCTACCTACGCGAATACAAACAGAAAGGAAGCCCAAACGCTCTCTCTCTTCCTTTGTCTTCAGCCCACGTCCAACCCTGGTCTCCCTGGAAGCCCAGGACCGGCTCCAGGACAAATGCAGCCGCCGCAGCCTTCGCAGCAGCAGGGTGGCTTTTCGGGGCGGATGCTGCCCCCAGGGGGCTACCGATGCCCTAGGGGGCCAAGGTGCCCTGGGACCACATGGGACGCTAAAATAAATAATAAAAATAAAATAGGCTCCGGGACTAGGGAGTCAGGCAACCTTGGGTGCAAACAAGCACCTGCCCCTTACCGTCGGCTGCATGCCTCGGACCATGTCACACACGGCGGGTCCTGGTCCTCTGAGTCTGCTGTAACATGAGGAAAATCATCGGACCTACCTGCCCAGGCTATGGGGGGGTCAATGAGAGTCACGCAAGTGGCTCGACACCGTGCCTGGCACACAATAAGGGCTTGGAAAGAATTCGTTATTAACGCTCATGATCCATGCATGCACCCACAGCTCCCCCTGAAGTCCCTGGAAAGCCCAACAGCAGCAGCACTTCTGCTTCCCGGTCCCAAAATCCGTCTCTTATCGCAGTTTCGTGATGCTCCCAGCCCCGAATGAAAGCCGCCTCCTCCGGCCCAGGCCACGCCGGAGCCCCTCGCCAGCGGAGGGAAGACCAGCGGGCGCGTGGGGAGGCGGGCGGGAAAGGCGGGCGAACCCTGGAGATCGCCCCGGGACCCCGGGCGGTGGCCGCGGCTGGCTCTGGCCCCGCGTGGCAGTTGGGCGCGGCACGCGCACGCGGCGAACCCGGCCACGCGCGCCGGCCCAGGGAGGGGGGGGGGCGGAGGGGCGGAGGGGCGGAGAGCCTCCGCGCGCCCGTGCGCCCGCCTGCGGCCGTTGAAAGGGGGGGCGCGCCTCACACGGGCAACGCTCCGTCTTCTCCTCCTCCCTCTCACAACCGCTGCCGCTCTTCCTCGACCTCCAGCCGCCCATACCCCCGCGTACCTGCGCGGCTGAGACGGAGAGGAACAAGCTTTGCTCCACCGCTCGGAGGAAGGAGAAAAAGCCCTCACGCAACTGCGTCCGCACACGCGTGCTCCGTCGCCGGGTCTATATAATGGCGCACGCAGCCTAACTTGTTGCGGCGGCTGGCGACCAATCCTGACTGCGTCCTCTGGGCTCCTCGAGCAGCCATTGGATATCGACTCAGGGTGAAGGCGTGACTCTTGATTGGCTTTGACTCATGCCTATGAGACTGTGCGGATCTCGTTTCCCTAGTAACGGATTGGCACAGAGAGGGACCAATTACTTAAAGGGAAGGTGGGAAGGAGGGTGGGACGTTTATTGACCGATGCCCACAATGGCCAATAAATGCTTGGGGCCGCTCCCATTCGTTGGAACGTCTCAACCTGGGCGGAGATCCGTTTTCCATTGCATGAGCGGTTGCTCCACAAGGTGGGGCCCGTGTACTTTGGGGAAGTAAACCCCAAGCAACTAGGAGGTGGGAACCAGGGAAGGCCTCGGCCAATCGCAACGCAAGAAAGAGCTGATTGACACGGGGGGGTTGGACTCCATCAAGGAGACCTAGCCCTGGAGCCGCCGTGCCTCCAGGGGCGGTTCTGAGACTTGCCAGTGCGGGGCGGGTTCCTTTTTCCTTCTTTCCCTCCCTTGTTAGATCCGGCCCCTGCGGCCCCTCTCCCTCCTTTTCGGCTAATTGGTACCAGGGAAACCAAGTGGTAAACTTTCCCCTTGTTTGTTTCTTCTGAGGATAACTTTTTATTTCCATGCCGAAGGGCACTTGCTGGCTTCTTTTCTCCCCCCCCCCCCCCCCCCCATTAGTCTGCACTAGCGCGGACAACTATTAGTCTGCACTAGCGCGGAAAAGCCAAGGAGAAAGTTACTCCCGCGAAAGAAGTAAAAAAAAAAAAAAAAAGTCGCGCGTGGAGGCTGCTGTTGAGCTGGAGAACACGCATTTCAGCCCGGCCGTCGGGTCGGGTCCGAAGGCGCCGTGTTTGCCGAGGTTTCCCCTCTGCTGTGGCCGCGGGGCGGTGGTTTGCAAACTCTCCGATCCGCTTGGGCTTCCAATGCAACGCCCTGTGCTTCACGGCCATTGTCATTAGGTTTTCTAATCGCTGGGGAGGAGGGAGCGCTCCTTTCCCCAGGCCATTCCGTCTTTAAAAGGTAATTTGTCAAACTCCCATGTGGACACCCCAGGACTTGACCACACGGTTCCGCGGTTAAGCGGCGCCCGGGCTGTGCCACGGCTCTGAGTGCGCCGCCAGGCCCTCTGTCGGTTACCAAGCGCATTTTCTGCGGAAACACAAAGCCGGGCCTGGGGCTGTTCTCCTTGCAGGCACGTGACCCCATGGGAGGGGGCTCCGGACGAATTTTGCAATGCAGCTTGCAAGGGAAGCGTGTGGAGCGACTCTGTTTGGGGAGAAAGGGGCGCGGGCAGTCACTGGGTGGCATCCGGGTGCGTCCCAGTTCGCTCCCCAACGCGGGCCTGGAGCAAAGTGAGAGCGCCCCTCTGCCCCCCACCCCACTCCATCCCAGGCCTCACTCCGGCAGCGGCCTCGCTCCTTCAGCATTTATTGAGCTGCAAGGGCTGCAGTCAGGGCTATCTAGATGCTGTCGCCCCTTTCAACAGACCAGGGTGCTGTGCTGGGCCCGGCGCCCCCCAGACCGGGGACAGGTGTCTTGAGGCTAGGAAGACACCTGGAGGCAACTCAGCCCAGAGGAGAGAAGGTTTTCTGGAGGAAGGGACCTCCTGGGTCATGATAACCATGCTCAGGAATTTGAACCTTATTCTGAAAGCAGTGGAGAGCTACTGAAATGTTTCTTAAAGTTGAACTAAGGCTGAAACCGGTTTGGCTCAGTTGGATAGAGAGTAGGCCTGCGGACTGAAGGGTCCCGGGATCGATTCCAGTCAAGGGCATGTACCTTGGTTGTGGGCACATCCCCGGTGGGGGGGTGTGCAGGAGGCAGCTGGTTGATGTTTCTCATCAATGTTAATAGCTCTCTATCACTCTCCCTTCCTCTCTGTAAGAAAATTAAAATATTTTTTAAAAGTTGGACTAAGAAATTTGCATTTTACAAGACGACCCTCCAAATTAAAACACTAATGAGAGCAAATTGGCGCAACTTTAAATTCACAGGTTGGTCATTTAACCCAAGTGGTCTGTGGTAAGGGTTAAGGCTATTCTTAATTTCATTTTGTGAGAATAAACAAGTCACCTGTTCTGTCAATGACAGGCGCCATTTTGGACCTGGTGACTTGGCATGGCTTGCAGCTTCCCTGGGGCCGCCATCTTGAAATAGCAAAGGCCAACCCCTCCCTTTGAACTAGCCAATCGAGAAAGACTGTGCGCCTGAGCTCCAATCAAGAGCAAAGGACAGGTCACGTGTGTCAGGGATTATAAAGCCAAGCAGCCAGTCTGCTCGGTGTGCACGTGCTCCCAGACCATGTGTGTGTACCCTTCTACATAGAAGTAAATATGTTTGCCTTGCTGCCTGAGTGTTTTGTATTTTACCAGGACGCTGTATTTGGGGGGCTTGCCATATTTCTAACCATTTGGAGGTATGAACAAAAGGAGCCACAGGCTAACCTGACAAGCTCAGGGGAGGCCTGCATGGCAGTCTTGCAAACTCTGAGACCTAAAATAACCACAAAAGATGGTTTGGAAATTAAATATTTAAACTACAGACATGTTATAGTGGGTAGTCATGTCCTAGGCCGATATTTTCCCTGACAAAGATCAACTTAGATCTTTCCTGAGCCCATTTGCCTTTTTTCCTCTTTTTTTTTTTTTTTTTTTTTATATATATTTTTATTGATTTTTCACAGAGAGGAAGAGAGAGGGATAGAGAGTTAGAAACATTGATGAGAGAGAATCATCGATCCGCTGCCTCCTGCATACCCCTTACTGGGATGTGCCCGCAACCAAGGTACATGCCCTCGACCGGAATCGAACCCGGGACCTTTCAGTCCGCAGGCCGATGCTCTATCCACTGAGCCAAACCGGTCCCGGCTTGCCTTTTTTCCTCTTAAGATAACATATCTATGAGAGATCTGGGTAACTTGTAACTTCCCTTTTTCTAGAGCTCCTGGGGCACAACTTAATGTGGTGGGCACCAGGACAGATGCCTCAAATTCCTTCTTTATCATGTTAATTGTTCCTGCACTCACCTAAGTAGCTTCAATCATTTTACTTTTTATGCTAGGGGTTTCCCAACACTTTGCTTTCTTCCACAGACTATTTGAACTGCAAAAGTAATTGCTCTTCAGTTTACAAACTTGTTTGTGACTTTGCCAGCAGTTCAGTCTGAGGCTTAACCCTATAACTGTTCCCTACAAGAATTCCCCCCACCTAACCCCACCGCCACCCCTAGATTGAGATCCAGGCTTGGTCCACTGAGCTCCCTGGTGGTGGAACTTGCTAGACACCCACTCTGTGGGCTGGAAAACCACCTGCAAGGATGCTGGAAGAGGTTCTTCATAGAAAGAGGCATCTCACTGGAGGCACTCTGCTATGAAAGCACACAGGGGGTAGGTACTGGCGATGGGGGGAGAGGGTTTGGGCTGCTGGCTGCTAGGTGCTGCTGGTCCCCCAGTCAGCAGGAGCCTGGAGCTGGAGAAGCCACCCTCAAGCTGGGCCTGGGGCAGCCACACACGCCTAGGGGAGCACACTGAGACTGCAGGTGGGGTGCTTCTCCGCACGGAAAGGGAGAAGGACGGATTCCTGAGTGGAGGAGCTGGGGATTAAGAAATAAAAAAAGAAAGAGACAAGAGGCAGAAGTAGATTCATCAAGCTGGGTTCCGGGTGGAGGCTGTCACTCTGATGGAGGGACAGTTCAACACCCACCACAGACAACACAGCACATTTATTATTGATTTCCAGAGAGGGGGTTAAGGACAAAGAAGTTTTGGGTGTGCCCAGGTCCTATTCATTCCCTCATTCCTGGGATTTAGCATATCAAGACCTAGGTAAGTCAAGGTCCTATTCATTCCTCATTCAAAGCACACGGATAAAGATAAGAAATCTGTATTCATAACATTTTGGGAGGCTGTTTCCTGGACGGCCAGCCAGTCACGTCGGACTTAGCTGACATTAATTTAAAGGTTATCCATGTGCATTCCCAAGGGGCCCTCTACAGAGACCAGGAAGGAAAACCTTTCCCCTCCCAGCATCTCTACAAAAACTTGACTGAGGAAGCTCAACATCCTGCCAGCGGGCAAAGGAAAAACATGTAATGGTCCAGATGCATTTTCACAGAGTAGGCAAAAAGGATGAATTGGAGCTGAGAGACAATAACCAGCACACTATCACAAAAAGGTTTCATGTGTTAAGATTATAGTTTTCTTCATCCAGTGGTTCCCCAAGCCAAAAGGAGGGGGGTTGAGGGACTAAAAGTAGGCCTAGAAATTCAGAGGCAATGTAACCAGGCTAAGGCCTAGAAATCTGAGGGTGTTTTTTTTTTTTTTTAAGTTTATACATTGAATTGAGAGAGCGAGAGATCATTGATTTGTTATTCCCCTTGTTTATACATTCATTGGTTGATTCTTATATGTGCCCTGACCAGGGATCAAACCTGCAACTTTGGTGTATTGGGACAGTGCTCTAACCAACTAAGCTACCCAACCAGGGCTAGAAATCTGAGGTTTTTTGGTGTGTGTGTGTGTGTGTGTGTGTGTGTTGTATGTTTAATTGATTTGAGAGAGAGGATGGGAGAAAGAGAGAGATTGATTTATTATACATATTTATTCATTGGTTGATTCTTTTAAAAAAATAATTTTAGAAATATTTTTATTGAGGAAGAGAAAGAGAGAGATGGAAACATCAATGATGAGAAAGAATCATCCATTGGTTGCCTCCTTCATGCCCCCCAATGGAGATTGAACCTACAACCCCAACATATGCCCTGGCCTGGAATCCAACCATGACCTCCTGGTTCATAGGTTGACGCTCAACCACTGAGCCATGCTGGTCAGGCAATGGTTGATTCTTGCATGTGCCTTGACAGGGATTGCACCTGCAACTGTGGCATATCAAGATGATGCTTTAACCAACTGGCTACCCAGCAAGGGCTCAATCTGAGGGTTTTTTTTTGTTTTTGTTTTTGTTTTGTGTGTGTGTGTGTATATGTGTATGTATGTGTGTGTGTGTCTGAAGTTCAAAATGTTGGCATGTCTGTTTCTCTGGAAGTGACCTACAGCATCTGCCTCCATCTGCCTTCACCCATGGCTGTTGTTTCATTTTCCCATTAAATATGATAGCAATCATACTTGGATAAAAACTGTTGTTTGAATTTTAACGTGCTATCTGACTTTGACCTTCGATTACTTGCTTAAACAATAGGGTAGTTACAGGAGATTGATTCCCACTGACTCAGTAGCTTCAGGAGTAGAAACTATAGATAACCTTTAGAGATTAACCTCTGAGTTCTGCTTTTGTATTATGGGCAAGATAGGGCCACATTCCAATGTTACCAGCCTTTAGAATTTAGAACAAAGGGAAATTCCTGTGGTTTGAAGCTTTTTTTTTTTTTTTTTTTTTTAATAAATTTTTATTGTTCATAATATTACAAGTGTTCCTTTCCCCCCCCTTCCCACCCCACCCTCTGCCCTTTCCCCACTCCCCATTGTCCTCATCCATAGGTGCACAGTTTATGTTCAGTCTCTTCCCACATTCCCCTCTCCCCTTTTCCCCAAGAATCATCAGTTCACTCCCCTTCCATACCTCTGATTCTATTATATTCAACAGTTAATATTGTTCATCAGATTTTTTTTTTAATTTCCTTGGTTTTTAGATTCACTTGTTGATAGTTACGTATTTGTTGTTCATAATTTTTATCTTTATTTACTTTCTCTTCTGAAAGAACCCCCTTCAGCAATTCATATAATTCTGGTTTGGTGGTGATGAACTCCTTTAGCTTTTTTTTATTAGTGAAGCTCTTTATCTGACCTTCGATTCTGAGTGATAGCTTTGCTGGGTAGAGTATTTTTGGCTGTAGGTTCTTGCTATTCATCACCCTGAATATTTCTTGCCATTCCCGTCTGGCCTGCATGGTTTCTGTTGAGAAATCAGCTGACAATCGTATAGGTGCTCCTTTATAGGTAACCACCTGCTTAGCTCTTGCTGCTTTTAATATTCTCTCTTTGTCCTTTGCTCTTGGAATCTTAATTATGATTTGTCTTGGTGTGGTCCTCTTTGGATTCCTCTTATTTGGAGTTCTGTGTGCTTCCTGGACTTGTAAGTCCAATTCTTTCCCCAGGTGGGGGAAGTTTTCTGTCACTATTTCTTTCAGTATGTTTTCGATATCTTGCTCTCTCTCATCTTCTGGGACCCCCATGATTCTGATGTTGGATCGTTTGAAGTTGTCCCAGAGGTTTCTTACATTATCTTCAATTTTCTGGATTCTCTTGCCTTCTAGCTTCTGCAGAGGAGTGTCTTCTGGCTCTTTATGTTCCAAATCTTTGACTTGATTCTTGTGATCTTCTATTCTGTTTTTAGGACTCTGTAGAATATTTTTTATTTCAGACAATGTATTCTTTATTTCTTGTTGATCCCTTAGCATTTCTTGTTGATCCCTTTTCATATCCTCATAGGTCTCATTTATTTTATCGGCCTTTTCTAGGAGTCTCTTGAAAAACCCTATAAGTGTGGTTTTGAACTCTATATCCAGTCTCTTTTTGTCCTCCATTTCTTTCGTTTGTGATCTATTTGGTTTAGGCATTTTCGCAGGCAGCTTTCCTGATGGGGCGGGGTTTCAGGGTGGAGCCTACAGCCTTGGCTTCCGTCAGCCCCGCCCTATGCGACTCCTGAGACTCAGGGTCCTTCAGTACTTGTTGCAAGCGCCTCTGAGAGAAAGGTGCCCTCGATTTTCGCCTGCTACCAAACAGTGTAAGCTCTCCCGCAATGGGCCCGAAACTGGGGTTCAGTTCAGTTGGAAGTGGAGTTGGAGGTGGCGTTCAGAGCAGTCTGGAGCCTGTCTCCTTCCCGCCAGGGCAGTCCTACGGCACAGCCGGCCGGCCCTTCTCTGCGCGCTGTGTGCGCGCCTCTGGGACCTCCTTTCGCTGCTTCCCCGAGTACCGCCTTACAGCCCAGCTCCCTCTGGATGAGCCTGGGTCCCCAGGGTCTGGCCTAGAACGGGGGTTCAGAGCAGTTGGGGGCCCAGCACAGTCGGAGTGTTTATCTCCTTCCCGCTAGGGAACGCCCGCCAGGCACTCGGCCTCCCTCCTCTCCGGCTCTGTACTCTCCGCGCGCGCCGCGTGTCTCCGTACCTTGGGCTTTTACAGCTCCTCCGCGCTTCCTTCTGGTTTTCTCCTTGCTTCTCGTTGTAGAATTTCCAATCAGTTGACTTTCCTGTAGTTCTGGGTAATGTCCATTTTATATTTTAGTTGTATTTTATTGAAATTGTTGCGTGCGGCTGCGGCTAGGTGCCTACCCGAGCAGCCATCTTCTGAAGCTTTAAAAGGGATTGCCTACACCTGGATCAGTGCCATCCTGTGGGGCCCACCTGCATGTGGTGCTCCCGTGGCCGTCCTGGCCAGTTTTTCAATAAACCCTTGCCTGCTTTTTTAATTAATCTTCATCCTCCGGTGGTCTTATTTTGAACCCAGAGTTCGACCCCACAAACCCATCTCCCTGTGTCTGCCTCTCAGTCTGAATATCTCCACCTCTCCAACCATGCTCACACTTGTCTTCCCAGTTTTGTACTTGCTATTTTGCCTGCCTCCCTCCTTCCCAAATTTCTCATCTACTTTCATCATGTAGGGCCTCACAATCAGTTACCCCAAGATGAGCCTCTTGGATATGTGGATTATTTTCTGCTAAAGAAAATTGAGCCCTGTTACACTCAGGAGAAACTTGTGTGCCTCCACGCCCCCCCTCCCCACTACCTAGAAGAATTTAAATGAGGGACTTTGCCCATAATAAGATTTATGACCAGAAATAACTTTCTATGATCTGTATGTTAGGGCAAACTTCTAATTACTGAACTTCTGCTCTTTTTTTTTTTTTCTTCCTGCTCTTCTTATTCTGAGAATGACCTTCCTTGCCTTTGAAGCTCTGAGTACTTGACCTCATCCTTAGCTCAGAATGCCATAGATTCGTCATTTCCTGTCTCTCAGAACTCTCATGGACATGGGGTCTCCGGCTCTCTCAGGTACGTGGGGTTCACATACATTGATATGTTACTAAATCGGGTTATTTCCTCTCATTAATCTGCCTCATGACAACGTAATTATTAGACCAGCAGAAAGCACCTTGGGAAGTGGGGGAAAGGCTCTTCCACCCCCAGACCAGATGAAGGTGCACTCACTCTTCCCTAAGCTCAGATATCCCTCCTGCACAAGTCTGCTCCCTTCCAGAACCCCCTGCTCCTCCCAGGCCCCCACCACCCACACTCCAGTCTGAGTAAGCCTTTCCTGATCCCATGACACGACTCCGTTAACACTGCAATTTCACACGCTTCCTTGGCTCCCTGCTTTTCCACTTCTGCATTGTGACTCACTCTTAATAGTGACTTAGTGAACACATGAGGCTGTCCCTTTAGGGCTGTGGTTGGCAAACTGCGGCTCGCGAGCCACATGCAGCTATCTGGCCCTTTGAGTGTGGCTCTTCCACAGAAATACCACGGCCTGGGCGAGTCTATTTTGAAGTGGCATTAGAAGTTTAAGTTGAAAAAATTTGGCTCTCCAAAGAAATTTCAATCGTTGTACTGTTGATATTTGGCTCTGTTGACTAATGAGTTTGCAGACCTCGGCTTTAGGGAAAAACCGGGATCTGTCCTGCGCACTAACTCAGGGGCCCTATATTCCAGCCCGGCCTAAAACAACCCTGAAAGGAAACAAGCTTTCTAAGAAAGGCCAGCAGGCGGCTGGGGCCAGTCCAGCTTGCAGCCTCGCTCACAAGTGGCGGTGTCCCAGCCACGCCCACCAGAAGGAGGCGGAAGGGCCAACCGGGCCGGGAGCTCAGGGTGGGGCGGGGCCTAACTGCTGGGGCGGGTCAAGGGCGGGGCCTAACTGCCAGGGGCGGGGCGAGGGCGGGGCCTGGCCTGCGGGCGGCTGCCCAGCACTCTCGCCCGGAAGCTCAGCAGCGCCAGCGGACAGAACCCAGAGAAGCGTCCACGCCGCCGCCCACCGTCACCCTCGGTCATGCCGGTAAGTGGCCGCCCGCCCCGGCCCCATGCAGCCCGCGGCTGCACGTCTGCATGGCCAGATGCTGCTCATCCAGGGCTCGGGCGCAGCCAGAGCCATCGCCCCTCTTCCCAGCCCTCCCCACCAGCCCCTGCTTCAGCGCCGCTCAGGAAAACCGAATGCTGAAAGGGGTTTTTATGTGGAAGTCAGGCTCAGTATCGAAACTGCAAGGCCTCCAGCGATTACAAGCCCAGTCCTTCCCTGCAGAGATGAGAGGGTGCGGGGAGAAGAGCAGCCCGAGCTCACCCGGGAGTGGGTGGCGAGCCGGACCTGGTCCCCGTCCCTGTCCCGGTCCCGGAGCCCTCCACCTGGACACACCGGTCCGGGGAGCTGGCTGGGAGAGAGGGGCGGGCGGTGGGGGGAGGAGGGGTGGCTATTGCCTTTCGGACTAGGCAGGTTTTCAGAGGTCCGTGTTTTTCTTCCCTTCCCCGCCCACTCTGTCCAGGGAGTCACTGAATGGACCCAGGACTTTCCCCGGCCACTTGCTGAACTTGAACCCATGAGCCCCAGAGAGGTTCAGGCACCTGCCCAAAGTCTCCAGTTGCTCATTGGCAGAGTTTGGGAAGGCATGAGCAGTCTTCGTTGGTCTGTGCAGCCCAGTCAGCCTTTCTGCATATTTCTGGTTGCTCCCGGCCTCATTTTGTAGATAAGAAATTAAGATCAAGCCCTGGCCGGTTTGGCTTACGTAGTAGGTTGGGCGACTCCCTGACACCAAAAGATTACCAGTTCCATTACTGATCAGGGCATGTGCGGTTGCAGGCTTATCACAGGTAGCAGATTGACATATCGCTCGCACATTGATGTTTCACTCTCCCTCTTCTTCCTCTCTTTCAAAATCAATTTTTAAAACTTTTTTTTTTAAAGGAAATTAAGGCTTTTGGCTCACTTTCCCTCTCTCCTGAGCACACTCCCTGCCTTTCCTGTCCTTTTCTTCATCCTCCCGGCAAAACCCCCCCACCCCCCCACCTTACCATTCTCCTAAGCTCCAAGGGTCCTTCTTTTGCTTCTGTAACTTGTTTTAGAAGCCCAGCTGGCTCACTTACACTACCTCTGTAACTTTCTATTATAATTTGAAGGGGAAAAAAAAAAAAAAGGAATGAGAGCCTTTTGCAAATATAAGAAAACAAAAACCAAAGCATAATTTACTTAAGGTCTTGGGAGTCGGATGGAGCCAGCCTTAATCCCCTTATCTTCAGACTTCCTGTCTCTTCTGGCCTGGCCATGCACAGACAGAAGTAGACACACTGGCTAGGGAGGAACCTTTGCTCCCAGTTGCATCCTAGAGATCCTCCTTGGGTCATGTGGTATATAGAACTTCCACCCCCCATGGTGCCTCCTCCTCAGCTCTGCCCCCAGTGAGTACTCAGAGGTGTCTCACCGGTGCCCTGTGTCTTAGCAGCCTCGCTTTGGGGAAGCTGGCAGGTGAGCCAGAGGCCCCCTGGGTCAAGCCACAAACATCTCAGGTGTCATTTCCCTTGGGTCTTGGCAGGTGCCTTGAGACAAATCCTCAGGCAACGCAAAGTAGGGACTAAGAACCTGACAGGATCTGCCCTCCCAGTTGAGCAAATGTTAGAGAACGGCATTAATCGCCCTGGGACCCGGATCATGGAGGCCACCAGGTTTTTGTGGGGCGTGGTGGTGAGAGGAAGGCCAGCTGGGGGATCACTGTTCTGTGCTCACTTCTGGGGATTTTGACAAACAAAAGACCCTTCAGAGGGATGACGGGTGTGGAGGGCACTTGGTGCTATGTTACGAAATGAACAGCTGAAGGAAGGAGGGGGAGGAATGTCACCCGAGAGGTTTCCCAGGCACTTGGAATCTCAAAAACCTTTCTGAAAATCTGTGCTTCTGCTTGCCAACCACATGACTTCAGTTAAGCTGCATCTTGATTTCCTCATCTGATAAAAACTGACCTTCCAGACCCTAGCTGGTTTGGCTCGGTGGATACAGCATCAGCCTATGGACTGAAGGGTCCTAGGTTCGATTCCAGTCTAAGGCACATGCCTGGGTTGTGGGCCTGATCCCCAGTGGGAGGTGTGCAGGAGACAGCCGATGGATGATTCTCTTTCATAATTGATGTTTCTATCTCTCTCTCTCTCCCTCTCCTTTGAAATAAAAAAAAATATATTAAAAAGCAAACAAACAACAACAACAACAAAAACTGACCTCTCGGGACTGTTGTTAGTGTTAACTGGAAAAATGCCACTAACATGTTTGGCACAGCCACTGACATAGCCAGCCCACAGGAAATGGTAGCTCCTGTATAGATTGAGGACAAGTAGGGTAGAACTATAGGCAGGCAGATTTCAAACCTCATTTTAGCCCAAGGACCACAGTGGTTAAGAGTTCAGGCTTTGGAGACTAGGTCCGGCCTAGGCCCTGCTACTCACTAGCTCTGTCACACTGAGTGAGTGGCCAAACTTCTGAACTTCCATTTTCTTATTTGTCAAGAAGGGGTAATTACAGTGATTAACTCATGGGGTTGTTGTGATGATTAAACAGTGTAATTCACGGAAGGCGCTTAGAACAAAAGTTTGGCACCGAGGAGGCACTCAAACATTACCAGTAGTAACCTCCCAGTATTCGGGGTGTTCAAAACCCAACTGTCTTGGAGAGTTGAGAAAGAATCCCTTCTGGACCATGTGACCCCACTCTAGTCCCGCCTTCCCAGTTCTGAGATCCTGTGATAGAGTTGTACAGTTTCCTGGATTTTTTCATCGACTCTAAAGGACCCATTTTCAGGTGACAGATCAGAGGCTTTGAGGGGCTGGAGCTGCGTAAAGTCAAGCGTTGGGCAGTGGGCCGGTCTTGGGATTCTCTGTGAAGAAGGTCGTATGCTGTCCATTAAGTAGATTTTTCCACCACCCCCAAATTTGCTTTTGCACTTCAAGTGGAGGGGGAGAACATTGGACTGTAATGTTTGCCACCCAGAAGCCTCCTGCTGGCTTCGGCCGCCGCACTGTGAGGGTGGAAGGAGGCCTGTCTGTAGTCTGCAGAAGAAAGCTGCAGGTAGCTGGTGATTTAGGCCCTGAGCAGCAGAAACCCATGCTACCTCATGAGGTGTGCTCACTCGCAGAGCTCCTGCCACGAGTCAGAGTTGGGGGAGGGATGGTAGGTGGCAGTGCTGATTGCTGGTCCAGAACCAACAGGATGTCCCCGGAGCCAGGAAAGCCTGGGTTCACATCCCAGCCTCAGCACATGCCTGCCACAGGACTGTGGGCAGTTGAACCCCTGGGACCTCAGTTTCCTCCGGAGTAAAGTAAGGTGACCAGCTCCCTTTCCAGGCAAAGATTGCTACTTGCTTTATTGCAATATCTGCGGGGCTGTGGTGGTCTGGTGTCAAACTTGCACTGTCTCCGAGCTGTGCCCCTGTTGGGGATGCAGCAGTGACGTGGACCAAGTCTCTGTCTTCTGGGAGCTTAGTGTGTTGGAGATCATGGAGACTGTGGGTGTCAGGCCTGCAGGAAGAGACCAGGAGTCTGGCTTCCCATGCAAACCCACTCTTTTCCCAGGCATTAGGGCTGCCTCTGAGAATGAGACGTTTGGATGAGAGCAGTGGTCACTGTATATCAAAATCACCAGGGAAGCTTCCTTGCCCTTATACACACCCCAGCCTACACTTGCTCATCAGAACCTATAGTTTTTGCAAGCTCCCTGGTGATTCTAATGCAGCTGATCTGCGATGCATAAATAAGACAACCAGACCAGCATGGCTCCGAGGATGGGCGTCCAACCATGTCACATTCAGTGGTCCTGAGGTAGCCCCATAGCTCAAGAATCAGGATTTTTGTTGTTGGTGTTTTTTTGTTTGTTGGTTTTGTTTTTTATTTATTGATGATGGTATCACATAATTGTCCTCATTCCCCCATTCCCATCCCACACCCCTCTCCACATATGCCCTCACCCCCCTGTTGTCCATGGCCACTGGATAGGCTTATATGTATGCACACAAGTCCTTTCGTTGATCTCTTCCCCTTACCCCCATCCTCCCCTACCTTCCCTCTGAGGTTTGAGAGTCTGATCGTTGCTTCTCTTTTTCTGGGTCTGTTTTTGTTCATCAGTTTATGTTGTTCTTTATTTCCTCTAGATGTGTGAGATCATGTGATCTCTAAGAAATACCCTTGTAAGAAACCGAAACTGAACAAGCCATAATGGTTATGCTGAGAGGCAAATGAATCAGTCTGTAGTGAGTTCCTTTCTGGGCCAACAGTTCTTCTGAGTCCCAATTTCAATGTCAAACAGTTCCTTACGTGTACATGTCAGCCATGATATTTCAGATGTGGTTGGTGGACAAATGGAGGTGATGTAGGTCCAACCGTCTCTGGTTTGGTCCTGGGCATCCTTCAGCGACACACAGCTGCTGTCTGCTGGTATGGCGAGGCATTGTCAGCGTTTTCCATCAATGAACTGTTTCTCTTCTGTCTTCATGGCTGGAGCACTCTTGTCAATTCCTTTCTGTTGCAGGAATCCAGATGGTCTTGGAGTTGTTTTCTGAAAATATACAAACATATTCTCGACCAAGAGTTAATAAAGGGATATTTTCTATTAATTTGACTTGGGATCTTTTTTCTTTTTTTTTTCTTTTTTCTCCCCAAAATGATTTTCCTCTGGCTTGTTTTGACACCGTGTGTATTTTCTTGGGTATCTTACAGTTAGCATTTCGAATGAAGGTTAATTTTCTAAAGTACAAATTTTCTAGATGTATTTTACTCGCAGGATATTTTTCCTTACATGTTATTTTTCCACTATCACCCCCTTTTATAATTTAAATAATAGAAGGCTTTTGGAAATTTTATAATGTAGTCTTTTTCTTTTTATATTTTATTGATTTTTTTACAGAGAGGAAGAGAGAAGGATAGAGAGGTAGAAATATCGATGAGAGAGAAACATCGATCAGCTGCCTCTTGCACACCCCCCACTGGGATGTGCCCGCAAGCAAGGTATATGCCCTTGACCGGAGGTCGACACTCTTATCCACTGAGCCACATCAGTTTCAGCTAATGTAGTCTTGATAGCTTTTACATTTTTTTAAAATATATTTTATTGATTTTTTACAGAGAGGAAGGGAGAGAGATAGAGAGCCAGAAATGTCAATGAGAGAGAAACATCGACCAGCCGCCTCCTGCACACCCCTCACCGGGGATGTGCCCGCAACCAACATACATGCCTGACCGGAATGGAATCTGGGACCTTTCAGTCCGCAGACCGACGCTCTACCACTGAGCCAAACTGGCTTCGGCAGCTTTTACATTTTAATTATTTGCACTAAACTATGATTGCTTTAGGTTCATTACATGTTATGCAATTTTATCATGAGACACTCTGCCAATAAGAATTTTTGTTAACACTTTAGGAACAGCATTTTGTACAGGACAATCAGTTTTTCTAGAATAGTCCCTTATTTCCATTAGCCAATTTAATTTCCTCTGAGAAACTGGCTACTATTCAACTGTCAAACTCAACACTCTGACAACTATCTTATTTTATCATGTGTGTATTAGTGGAAAGGATTATTTGCCTTCTTGAGAAGGGCCTGAGCATCCCTGGTACTAGGCTGGACTTGGATATTAAAAACCCACTTGCCCATACTTTGGGTACAAGACCTCAAGAATCAGGATTTTGAAGGTGAGACTAGAAACTAACACTTTTAAAAAAATACATATTTTTTATTGGTTTCAGAGGGGAAGGGAGAGGGGGAGAGAGAGAGAGAAACTTCAATGATGAGAGAGAAGCATTGATTGGCTGCCTCCTGTATGCCTCCAACGGGGGATCAGGCATGCAACCTGGACTTGTGCCCTTGATTGGAATCAAACCCAGGACCCTTCAGTGTACAGGCCAATGCTCTCTCCACTGAGCCAAACCATCTCGGGCAGAAACCAACACTAAACTGGCTTCCCAGCTAATTGAACTATTTAGTGCCAGACACTGCTAAAGGAGCTGTAGGGATTATCTCACCTAGTGCAGCAGCCTGTGAGATACGGAAATCCTTAGTTACTCCGTTTTGAAGAGAGTGGGGCCCAGAAACAGGCTACGGGTGAGTCTGACGACAGCCAGACCTTGCCCCGTGTCCTGGCCCTTGAGTGGGCCTGCGTGCTGGTGGGTATGTGGGTCTGCCTGCATGTCTTGGATCATGGTCCCCTTTGTTTATTTCAGAAGCACGAGTTCGTTGTAGAGATGACTTGTGAAGGCTGTTCTAACGCTGTCGCTCGGGTCCTCAACAAGCTAGGAGGTGAGTGAATGGCCCTTGGTTGGGGCTGAGGTGGGGGTGGCCAATACACTTTATATTGTGTCCAAATGCTTGCAGACATGGAGCAGGAGGAGCTTGGGTTGAAGGTGATAATAACAGCACAACTAAGACGTATTGGGTGCTTAGCTTGTGCCAGGTACTCTTCTTACTGGCTTTCATTTAATCCTCACCACCATTTAGGCAGTTCTTTTTTGATTTGGTTAATTGGTTTTTTTATTTTTTTTTTTTAGAGAGAGAGTGGGAGGGGGAAGAGACAAAAAGAGAAACACATGGATTAGTTGACTCGTACAGGGACCAAGACTGCAACCTAGGCAATGCTCTATCCCCTGAGCCAAACGGGATAGGGCTAGGTAGCTTCTTAGACTATCTCCGTGATAGCAGGAGGGAACTGAAGTTCAGAGAGGTTGAGTAACTTGACTGGGATCACACAGCCTGTAGCCAGTAAGTGGCAGAGCCGGGATTTGGCCATGCCCTCCCGCTCCGGAGCCCTGTCGGTACGAGTCAGTACGTTGGTGATCTCCAGTGGGATCGCTTTTGTCGTATGACACATTTGAGTGCCCTTTCCTATTAAGATTTTTAAAATGGTAACAATTTAAAAAGTAAACTTTGAAAAAGTCACGTGTAGAACTCCTAAAGCGCCTCTTTGGGACATATTTAGAAAATCTTTGTTCTCATTCAGCTCCTTCCACTCTGAGCTGAGGAAACTGAGGCCCAGGGAGGGCTGAGGCCTGGCCCTAGGGCTCCAGGAAGTAATGGCTGAGCTGCGAACAGAATTCCGGTAGTGCTGTGGCAGTCCGACTTCCAAGATTTTCACTTTTAAAACCCTACAACAGTGGTCGGCAAACTGCGGCTCTTGAGCCACATGTGGCTCTTTGGCCCCTTGAGTGTGGCTCTTCCACAAAATACCACGGCCTGGGCGAGTCTATTTTGAAAAAGTGGCGTTAGAAGAAGTTTAAGTTGAAAAAAATTGGCTCTCAAAAGAAATTTCAATCACTGTACTGTTGATATTTGGCTCTGTGGACTAATGAGTTCGCCGACCACTGGGCTAGATGATGATAACACCCCCTTTCAAAGGGCTTCCGCGTGGATGGGCTCTGGGCAGCACTTGCAGCAGGTCCTCGGAGCGGTGCATTCCTTCTGTGGATTGGGACTGTTGACGTCAATGCCCCGAGGGAAAGGGACTTGCCCAGATTCCCAGTGAGTCACTGGCTGGTTTCTAGTCCTGGTAACTAGGATCTGAAAGAAACGGTGGAAAGAACCTGGCTGCTGACCCGTCACATGACTGGCCTCTTCTCCCACCGGCCAGAGTTTCCCCGGCTGCAATATGGGGATGTCAGCCTGTGTCTGCTTTTGCTGTGGATTCTCGGAGTGAGCTTCTGCTCAGAAGCGCCTCCTAGACAGAGCGGCTCAGCCTGGATGAGACGAGGGGGCCACTCTGCACATGAGGACACCTGCCCAGGAACCGGGGCGGCAGATTTGAAACTCGCTGTGTTAGATGGTCCCAGGGCTTCTCCCAGCTCTATTACACCCCAATACACTTATTCCAAAGAGGAGGAGACACTTCTGAACCAAAAGAAAAAGCCCAGAGTGGAGCACGGATACATTATAGCAACGCCCCCGCCCCCCAGTGTCATTAGGTACAAATTTGGGCACTCAACCTTGTGCCATGTGATGGTCAGGGCCCTTTGTCCGAGGCTTGGGGATCTGCTCTTGAATTTGGGCAGGTTTCTCCCCACCTTTTACTACTTTCCCTCATTTGGGCGGCCTCTTGAGCTGGATCAGAAGGATTCCAAGTGGGTTGGGGCCCTGAGGAATCACAGGCGAACAGCATACCTGAACTCGGAAAGACCATTGGGGCTGGCCAACCCAGCTCTTTCAGAACAGATGGGGAAACTGAGGACTATCCTGGGCAGGACCCAGCAAGTCAGTGGTGAAGCCACACCTAGAACCTGCCAGGGGCCCTCCCTCTGCATTCTGTTGTCTCAACAAGACCCGTTCTGCATTCTCCCCTGTGCCGCTCGGGGGCTTGAAGCCCTTGAAGAGGGCAGTTTTGCAATAGCAGTTACCATCGTGCCAGGTTGCCCCACGATTTTGACTCTGAAGGCATGGGACAGAAATACTTCCGAAGGTTTTATAAGACACGTTCACCTACATTTACTATAGCCCTGTTGCGGTAACAGCGAGGAGCTGGAGGCAACACCAGATCCCAATGGGCACCTTTAGGAAGGAGGCTGTGCTCACGGGGAGTTTCCCCAACCCCTGCTGTGTGGCGGAAAGGGGAAGAGTGGTTGTGAGTAAGAATTTCAGAGCCTGAACTCTTTCTTCCTCTTCCTGCAGGAGTTGAGTTTGAGATCGACCTGCCCAACAAGAAGGTTGTCATCGACTCTGAGCACAGCATGGACACTCTGCTGGAGATGCTGAAGAAAACAGGGAAGACTGTTAACTACATCGGCCCCAAAGAGTGAGGGCATGGGCCCCCACCCCATAGGATGGACCAGAGTGGGCAGGTGGGTGAGCCCCTGGCACTCTGCTAGAATAGCTCATTATCTAATGCACATCACATGTCCAGGGAACCCTCGCAGCGCCTGTGAGTAGAGATTGTCCTGGGCTACGTCTCCCAGGGCAGCCTGTATGACATAGATGCATTTCACAATCAGCCAGGTCTAAGGAGCAGTGACCCGGAGCAGCATGCTTTCTGCTTTGATAAGCTGCCTGTCCATCAGAGGTGACACCTATGCCCTGAGCCTTGTGCTCTGTGTGCTCACCAGGAAGGTATGCAGACGGACACGGAACAGTGGAGTGGATATTCCCGCTGATTTTCTGAAATCCAGGAGGCCAGTAAGAGGCACTGTGCCAGCTCTCCTCACTCGGAACCAGGGCAGACAGCACTGGTCCACCCAGCGTGCCCTCTGTGCCCAGCCACAGCCTCAGAGCCCTTCACGGCACAGCCTCCTGGCTGTCACTTCCCACGTAGTGTGTGGGCTGCGGGAATGGCGGTGATTGCCACATCCCTGCGCTCACTGTGGCTGAGGAAAGTGAGGCCAGCAGAAGGAAGTGACGTGACGAAAGCCCCATCCAGGTGAATGGCAGAGGCAGGATGGGAGCCAAGAATCCTCAACCCGAGGTCTGTAATGGCTGATGGCATTGTCCCAAGTGGCCCGTGGAGAGCCCCCCAGGTAGAGGCGGCCAGCCACAGCTGACTGGTGGGCCACGTCCGTCCCCGTGAGCACAGCCTCCTTCCTAAAGGTGCCCATTGGGATCTGGGCCAGGGCAGTGTCCTGTGAATATAGTGACCTCACATGCTGATGGCTACAACCCACATTCAGGATGAGCACAGGATGAACGGTCAGAATCCCAGGATCCTGATTCCAGCCCCACCCTCACTGCACACCGTGACTGGACACTTCTGCTTACATGCCAAGACTCGGTCTTCCCTTCTGTAAAATGGGGCCACAGCTCTCCTCTGCTTTCCTGCCTGGCAGGGGTTACTGTGAAATCTCTCAAAGAGACTGGCAGCTCCAGGTGCTGTGGACCAGTGTCCAGTGTTATCCCTGCATCCCTAGGGCTCTGTGGGGGGCTGAGGGATGGATGGAGGGAGGGAAGACAAAAGCTTCCTGAACTGGTCACACACACGGGGAGCCCCAGTGCCCACACTGAATTGGAACCTCCCAGCCTGGTTCATTATGTGAATTTTTTAATACCTGCCAGTTGTAAACCATGCTTGGCTTAATGTTTTTTTTCATAGTATTGTTTTTTAAATATATTTTATTGATTTTTTTACAGAGTGGAAGAGAGAGGGATAGAGTTAGAAACATCGATGAGAGAGAATCATCAATCAGCTGCCTCCTGCACACACACACACACACACACACACACACACCCACTGGGGATGTGCCCGCAACCAAGGTACATGCCCCCGACTGGAATCGAACCTGGAACCCCTCAATCCGCAGGCCAACACTCTATCCACTGAGCCAAACCAGTTTCGGCATTCTCATAGTATTTTTAAAAATTGATGTGAAATTCACATGACATGCAATTAACCATTTTCAACTGTATCATTCATCAGCATTTAGTGTATTCACAATGTCATATAATCAACACATCTCCCTAGATTCAGAGTTTTTCATCACCCCAGAAAAATTCCCTGTACCCATTAAGCAGTCTTTCCCCACTGCCCTCTCCTCACCCCAGCTCCTGGCAATCACTAACCTTTCCACCTCTGGATCCACCTATTCAGGAAATGTCATAGAAAAGGAATCATACAATGTGTGACCTTTTGTGTATTGTTTCTTACACTTAGCACCATGTTTTCAAGATTTATTCAAGTGTAGCATGGGTCAGTGCTTCATTCCTTTCTGTGACTGGGGAATGCTCGTAGTTCTTATTTATTTTGGATTATTTATTTATTTTTAAATCGTAGGAAGTGTCACACACCTACAAGCAGAGTTGTAAAAATGAATCCCCATGTGCCCATCACCCAGATCCAACCATTGTCCAGTCGCTGCTATCATTATTTCATCTATGCCCCCCCCGCCCCCCCCCCCCCCCCCCCCCCGCCTATATGGTCCCACAGAACATTCCTGACATCAAATGCTTTTATCTGCACGTAGGTCAGTAACCGTGTGTAGTACAGGAAGGCTCCCTGAGATTTGGTTCATGGCACTGGGTGAGAATCGCCCATCAAGCGTTTTGCCCTACACACCCAGGCAGCATCCCGTCTGTCTGAGTCTGCTTGAGGGCCCCCAGTGACTGACTTCAGGTTTGGGAACAAGAGCTAGAACGTTTGCTGGTTATGAAGTCACCGTGACCATCTCTTGGCGGGTTTGTTTGCCCCAGATGCTGTTCATTGCCTTCCCGGTGTAAGTTGAAGCGGGACAGGGAGTGCTGTCCCAAAAGCTCCCAGAGGTCCCCAGAAGAGGCCTCGGCTGTGATTGGCTTAGCAAGGTCACTGGGCTCCAGTCAAACTGGAAACCACAGATGAGGAGCAGTGAGCAGGGCTAGACACTGGGCTTTTGGGTCTTGTCCAGCACCTGGTTTCCCACATCCCCTCCTTGACTGCTTCTGCAATGCATCCACGTGCACAGCAGATGGCGCCCTTGTCCCAACTAACGTCTGGTCTTTTCCAGGACCCTGCTCCTCTCCTGCCTTCCAGACAGGTCTGGAACCTGGCAATCCTGCCCCACGTTGGGAGTTCCTGTGGAGACCCTCACTGCTCTGCTCCTCCCTAGCTTCCCTGCAATAAAGTCAAACTGCTTTTGTTGATGTTGTCTCGGATGTAGTCCTGGTGTCACTTGCTTACACGCTGTTTTGCGATGCTCACACGCTGCTATGAAGGAGGTAACTGCAGTGTTTACTTCTGAGAGCTCCTCCCTGGGAGTAAGAAACCCAGTGGATTTGGATGCTTTGCTGTGTGATATTTTACAAGTCACTTACCCTCTCTGACCTTCGCTTTTTCTCATGTATAAAGTGAAGGTGTTGGGTCAGATTGGTGATCGTATTTCTTTTCACTACTTCCTTGGATTCCATATTTTGAAAATCTCTTGTCCTATCAAGCGAATGTCAAATCTTAATACAGAAAAAAGGGGGAAGAGGCAGTGAAGACTGCCTGGGACAGATTCCAAGCATATGTACTCCTCAGCTGGGCCACTCAGCCCCTCAGTGTCCACAGGATAAAATGTGATAATAGCATCTCCTGCAGATGGTGGGTGGAGATTAGATGAAGGGACACATATAGATCACTTAGAGAAGACCCTGCCCGTTAGAAGCACTCAGTAACCATTCTCTACTCACATATGTATTTTTGTGTGTTTCATTAATCTGTAGAAATGTTAGTTACAATGTCAGTCAGCCTAAGGATTATGATTTCAATCAACCTAAAAAATCAGTGCCTCACAGCATAGAGTTGTTTCATCTTCAAAACAAGGGATGTTTAGTTTGGGTGACTTTATTTTTTGAAATATTTCTTTAAACCAGCAGTTCTCAAACTTTTTTTTTTTAATATATTTTATTGATTTTTTTACAGAGAGAAAGAGAGGGATAGAGAGTTAGAAACATCGATGAGAGAGACATCCATCAGCTGTCTCCTGCACCCCCCCCCCTTGCCCTTGGCTGGATTCGAACCCAGGACCCCTCGGTCCACAGGCCGACACTCTATCTACTGAGCCAAACTTTTTTATCCTAAAGCCCATTCATATTCTTCAAAATTATTCTCTCAGAGGGCTCTTGGTTATATATGAGCTATGCTATATTAGAAATTAAAACGAGCTTTTGAAACACAAGAGAACATGAGCACACATCCCATCAGTGACTGGGACAAGATGAGGTCACTGCACAGCACTTACTATTGTAGTTGATTCTGGAAATTTCACTGTATGATTGTAGGAGAGAAGAAGGTATCTTATGGAAATGGTTTCTACCTCCTGTACCTTCTGCAAGGTCTTGGGGACCACACGTTGAGAATCACGGCTTTAACCATTAACCATTTATTGGGCAGAGACTTGGGACCTTGGGGTAAGACCTGGCTCTGTACTTTGCCACATGTGACCTTGGCCCAGTCACCTAATCTCTCCAGGAGGCAGTTTCCTCATCTGCACAATACACAACCCCTGCACCTCGGGAACCTGGCAGCCAGAAACGGGACTTGGTTTTGACTGAAATGTATGCCCACGTTACTTTGGTTTCATTATGAAATTCAGTCTCCGCCATTTCCAGCTTTGTGGTCCCTCAGGGGCACAGGGCCTTTCCCAGCTTTCCTGGTGTCTGGGTTTCTGGGCCACAAGGTGGCAGTGTCCTCTGGATTTACACATCCTTGGAGAAGCCTGTTCCTGCAGGCTCTGGGAACAGGAACTGGGGCAGTTTCCATTTTCACAGCTTCCCCCGGAGACCCGGTTCAGGCTGGCTGGCCGGCTGGCCTGTTGGGAACTCTGAGGGTTGAGACACTGGTGCCTCTTGGGGCGAGTGGTCTTGGGAGGAGCTCCTTCCCTCTGGCTCTTTGAGTCCAAGTTCCCAGCAGAGGCCCCAGAGGAGCTGGGGGTGCTCCCACGCCTGCCAGCCGCCCAGCGGGCTGTCTGCAGAGCACATGAGATCACGGCAGGACGAGCGCCTCGGCAGGGGTAGGGGTGGGAGTGGGAGCACATGTGTGCTCCCCCAGCACGGACCAGCCCATCTCCTGCCCCCTCGTGTGTCTGCCTTTTGTTCACACTGCCCCACTGTGTATGGAATGATGACCCGCCGTCTGCCTCCCACCTTGGCCTCAGTCTTGTCTCTCTGTGCAGATTCCTTTCCCTCCCTTACATGCCACGGCCTCTGTGAAACTCTCCACAACTGGAAGTAATTTATCTTTCCTCTCGGCCCTCACAGCACTCGCCCCACCAGCTTGTGTTGTGGCAAAGCTCTCGGTCCACGTGTCTTTCCTGTCTTTAAGGATCAGGCCAGGCGCCTAGTCCCTCAGCCCACAGAACAACCCTGAGGGAACATTTGATGTCTGTGCAGTAACTGCCTTTGGGGGACATTTGTCCCTCGAGCCCTCGCATTAATCTCATTCATCCTGTCTGGTCCCCAGGAGACAGTGGACTGGCCCCGCGACACTAAACCATGCTCCGAGGCCAGCACATCTGTATTCGGTCTGTGTTCACCGCTTAATAATGACACGACCTTGGGAAAGTCACCGATTCCTTTGTGCAGCTCAGTTTCCTCATCTGTAAACCGGGATCATAACCATAGCGATCCCAGGTGACTACCTCGACTGAAGAGCCATCGCCTGCCTCGAGCTTGATGGTGGCATTCCATGCATCAAGTTTTGAAAACAGAAACATTCAAATCTCGATCCGTTCAACCCTGGCAAACTGAAAAGTAAAAATGGAACCTCGGGTGTCGAGTGGGAGGTGAGCGGTTGTTGTTTGGGACGTGGCCCTCTGGTGGCATTCTCCTTTAATTGGTGCCAGTCTCTTGAAAAGCCCAAGTCTGTAATTTCTGGGGTGTGTCCCTCCAAGCTGCTTTTAGAATGCGTTAGGGGCGGTGGCCACATAGTTCGAGTGGACGTTTCCCATCTGCTTCCTGCGAGGGGAAGGTCTGTGAAGCTCATGACCGCCCAGGGCAGCCTTGAAATAAAACATCAAAGCCTCGGGGAGTAGGGACGTTATCTCCCACGGGTCTCCTTATCGTGGGCTCTGAGCATCCTAATCCCTCAGCACTGGAGAGCCCCGTGGGAGGCAGGCTGTGTCCTGGGTAGGAATGAGGCCCTGGAGGCCAAGGGTCAGCCCGGCCCACGGGGCACCAGCCGTGTGAGATTGGGCACATTGCTTCCCTGTCGAGGGTCTTGTTTGCTCCACCGTAAAATAGGAACAATAGCAGCGAGGCCTTCTCAGATTCAAGTGAGAGAATGTGTGCACACAGGGGTGCCCGGCTTGGCTATCGTCCTTATCATTACAGAACCTTAGAGACAGAGAAGACCTAGCTGGTCACCCAGCCCAATGTGCACAGCCCTCCCTCTGCTGGAGGCCCTCAGTCTTTTTAAAAAAATATATATTGTTTATTGATTTTTTTTTTTTTTTTTTTTTTTTTTAGAGAGGAAGAGAAAGGGATAGAGAGTTAGAAACATCAATGAGAGAAAATCATAGGTCAGCTACCTCTTGCACACCACCAACTGGGGATGTGCCCACAACCAAGGTACATGCCCTTGACTGGAATCAAACCTGGGACCTTTCAGTCCGCAGGCCGACGCTCTATCCACTGAGCCAAACCGGTTTCAGCAGCCCTCAGTCTTGACCTGCACGCCACTCCTGAGAGCGTGCCAGGAGCAGCTTGCTCTACCCTGGGAAGCCCTGTGAGGGAAGATGCTGGTGTTGAACTCACCTGCCTCTGGTACTTCTCACGACTGGGCTGGGATTGTCGTGACACACGGGGCATCTGCCTAGTCCCGTGGTCGGCAAACCGCGGCTCTCGAGCCACATGCGGCTCTTTGACCCCTTGAGTGTGGCTCTTCCACAAAATACCACGGCCTGGGCGAGTCTATTTTGAAGAAGTGGCATTAGAAGAAGTTTAAGTTGAAAAAATTTGTCTCTCTAAAGAAATTTTCATCTTTGTACTGTTGATATTTGGCTCTGTTGGCTAATGAGTTTGCCGACCACTGGTCCAGCTTTTCCCCATGGTGGTTCCTTGGAGGCCAAACAGCCTTCCCTTTCCTCTCCCACCTCCCTCTCCGCTCTACACCAAAAGGAATCCCCAAATGCCCTCCTCAGCCCTCCCTCAGGGGCTGAGCTGAAGGCTGATCACTGGCCTCTTTGTCGAGGCCCTTTAGATGGTGGGAGCCAATAAAACTGGGCAAAGGGCAAGCAGTTCTGGGCACCCACTGACCAGCTCACACGGTTCCTGACTCAGCATGGTCAAGCCGGACCAGTCCAAGGGTCAAGGTCACCGACAGAGGAAGCTGGGCAGGCCACTCATCTGCTCCCTGACGGGCCTGCTTCCCAGGCCCAGAGCACCCAGGCCGGGCCGCACTCTCTCTTACTGTTTGAGAAGGGGTCTTTGAACCCTGCCACTTTGAGAAAGGACCGCAGCAAGGCCGCACCCAACATCAGACCAGGCCCCTGCTCTGCTGTCCCTACCCCTCCCACAGCCCAAGTCAGAAAAAGCCCTCACTGAGGTCGCCGTTTGTGGGTGTATAACTTCTGTTTTGTTTTGTTTCTTTGTCTCAACAGAAGCTATGATTCCCTCTAGGTTCCTAGTAATTAGAGAGGCCAGAGAAGCCAGGGAGAGGGTAGGAAGGGCTGGAGGGAGGGGTCAAGGCTAAAGTAGGAGGAGCAACCTGGAGTCACTAAGATCTCCAAACTCCCCTTCCTGGCCCAAGACCCCCTCAGGTCCTCCCACTCTCACCTCTTCCTCAGACCAGATACCTCCAGAGACAGCAGGTACTAGAGGAAGTCTAGGATGTTAGAACTGGACAGATCTTTCTAAATAAGAAGACCTAGTACCTCATTTGTTGGTGTTATTATTAATGGAAGAACCCTATTTCCCTGAAAATAAGATAGTGTCTTATATTAATTTTTTCTCCCAAAGTTGCGCTAGGTCTTATTTTCAGGGGATGTCTTATCTTTCCATGCGCTAGGTCTTATTTTCGGAGGAAACACTGGTAGTTACCTTCTGATGATACAGAAGAATTATAAACAATTTTATAACCTTATATATAAATTACCCCTCCCCCATTCTTCACACAACAAAGAAAGTCCTTTTGCTTTTTGGTGGATGTTCTTCCAGATCCTTCTCAGGCTTATGCAGTATATAGAGGTAAACATAAAAGGCAACACAGCTTAGCGTTTCAAAGTTCAGGCTCTGGTGCTAGACTGCGTGGCTTCAGGTCCTCGCTTCAGATCTTACTGGTGAGGCATTTAAACCATCTATGCTGCTGTTTTCCCCACCAGTAAGTTGGAGATCATTGCATTTATATCTTAGAGTGGTTCTGAGAAGTAAATCAGATAATGCGCAGAAATCACTGGACACAGGGCCTGGCACATAGACATCTCAATAAGCATTAACTATTCTACTAGTATTGATATTTGTAACCGGTTTCTTTTGTTGAATATTTTAAGGGCTCACGTTCATCTCACACGTGTGTGTTATCTGCACCTGCTTGTGCACTACAGTGGCTCAGTTGATGGTGCAAAGACACCATGTGGCCCAAAGCTTAAAATGTTTACCATCCAGACCTCTACAGAAAATTCTGTTGATCTGTAGTCTAGGTCAGTGATTTCAAACTACCGGTATGTTCTGTGGAAACCATACAGGTATCTCAGCGAAAAGAGAGGAGTAGATGGTGGAATCCAGGCTCCCAGCACCTTCCTACCAAGATTGATCCTCTTATTCATCCAAATTAACTAATTGTTCCACCAAACACTTAAGAAATTATGGCAATTCTCTACAATCTCTCTTAGAGACCAGAAGCAGAGGGAATACTTCCCAACTCATACTATGAGGCCAGCATGATCCTAAAACCAAAACCAGACAGACATTACAAGAAAACTACGGACCAATGTCTCTTCTGAATATACACGCAAAAGTTCTCAACAAAAATTAGCAAATAAAATCCAACAACCTCTAAAAAGAATTGTATACCCAACTAAGTAGGATTTATTCTCAGTATGCAAAGCTGTTCACCATTTGGAAATAAATTACTGTAATCCATTTCATAAGCTAAACCAGAAGAATCACACAATCATGGTTAAAACTCTTGATAAACTGGGAAAAGAGGGCAACATCCTCACTTGATAGAGAATATTTTCAGAAAAACTAAAGAGCGTTCCCACTAAGATCAGGTACAAGACCAGGATGTCCCCTCTCACCACTGCTTTCCACCTTCGTACTGGAAGTCCTTGCTCACATAAGGCAAGAAAATAAAATAAAATAAAATAAAAGGTATACAGATTAGGAAGGAAGAACTAAAACTATCTTTGTTTGCAGGTGAAAGGATTGTCTCTGTAGAAAATCCGAAAGAATCGGGGCTTGGAGCGAGACCAGTTTAACTCAGTGGATAGAGTGTCAGCCTGCGGACTGAAAGGTCCCGGGTTCGATTCCGGTCAAGGGCATGTACCTTGGTTGCGGGCACATCCCCAATAGGGGGTGTGCAAGAGGCAGCTGGTCGATGTTTCTCTCTCATCAACGTTTCTAACTCTCTATCCCTTTCAATTCCTCTCTGTGTAAGATCAATAAAATATATATTAAAAAAAAAAAAAAAAGAATCGGGGCTTGGAGACCTTCCAGGTTGGTGAACACGCCCGCGTGTCAGAAGGGTGTGCACCCCAACTCTATGGGGACAGAAGCTCCTGTGCTTGGGGTCTGCTCAGACCCCACCCTGGGGACCTCTTCATCGGGCTGTTCAAGGGTATACTTCATCATTTCCTTTAATAAACTGGGAAGCATAAGAAAGCGTTCCTCTGAGTTCTAGCAAATGATCAAATACAAAGGGGAGAAGGTCATGGGAACCTTGTCGTCAAGTCCGACAGAAGTTGTGGATGACCTGGGGCCCTTGTACTTGTGACTGGCATCTGAGTGGGGGGAGTCTTGTGGAACCGAGCCCTGAACCTGTGGGGTCTGACTCCATCACCAGGTAAATGGCATCAAGAGCTCAGTTCAAGTGTAGAACGCCTGGCCAGGGTTGCAGGTTTCCTGGGTGTGGGCAAACCCCCACACATCTGGTGAGCAGAAGGGTTGGAAGTGTTCTGTGTGAAAGGAAAGGAGAAAGACACAGGTGGGATACGGCAGGCTTTTCTGATACAATCATCTATGGCAACATGGGAAGATTTGTCAAGGCCAGCAGGTCCATACGATAGTATTCGCTCTATTATCCTCTAGACTTCGTATGCTTGAAATATCTCATAAATTAAAAGAAAAGCAGACTTGATACATAGACATGGGAAATAGTGCCAATAATTCAAAAGAACACACAACGAAAAATAAATATCCCATTCATTTCAGGTCCCTGGCCCTTCTCCACAGAGACACTGGTTATTACCAGTTCCATATGTATCCAGACCAGTCTGCAAACGTGAATTTGAATACTAAAAGAGCCACTCCATTGAGAAGAATCACGAACCATCCCCACCCATATGGCCTGCACACCCAGGCCTGCCTTTGAAGAGTCCACCTCGTGACCCTGTATTTTGGACGTTCCCTGGAAACCACTCCGTGTCCTCTGTCATTGGACCTGAATCCACCTCCATGTGTGTCTTTTCCAATGGGCAATTATGTGGGCTCTCTTGCTTAACCAGGGCCAGCTTCCCCGGAACAGGACGGCTTGTCTCTCTGACACGTACTCTCTAGGGTCCCCAGAATGAAATTTTCATGAGCCGAACAACCTGTATTTTAAGTCAGACCATAGCAAACATATCTTCAAATGTTGGTGCACATCAGTCTGCCATTTTCTTATGATGGGGTGCACAAGCAGACAGGAAGCCACGAAAACTTCACTTTGTTACATGGGTGAAACCCCACTGTGCCCTGCTCTGACCTTTAAGAAAAGATGAAAGAGAGAAACTTTCAAAGTGACAGCATACTCAGCACACTGCTCTGTGCCCTGCCTTTTCCTTCTTGCTGATCACTAAGTCTTCAGATGGTCTCATGCCACACAATTTTGCCCTTGCAGTTATATATCCACACTGCTTCAATTCTATTTGTGAATATACTGGGAGCTAAAGTTAACAGTAATTTTATTCTTTCTAAAATAAAGTCTTCAAAAAAAAAGAAATAAAACAAATAGCTCTGGCCAGGCTTAGTTGGTTGAGAATCAACCCATGCACCAAGAGGTCGCCAGTTAGATTCCCAGTCGGGGCACATGCCTGGGTTGCTGGGCTCTATTCCCAGTAGCGGGGGAGGGTGCAGGAGGCAACTGATCGATGTTGCTCATCTATGTTCCTCTCTATCTCCCTCTCTAAAGTCAATAAAAAACATTTTTGTTAAAAAGTCTTCCTTTCCGTTAAGTATAGTGTGAACAATCCATCCCTTTGCCTGGGATGTTCTCAGTCTTCTTACTTAAAGTCCTGTGTGCTGGAAAACCCTCAGCTCTGGGAGAACTGAGATGTTGGTCGCCATGTTTAAGGACTATGTACACATTAACCAAGTTTGAATAGGAGGTGGTGCATGAGCCTCATCTCTGCCCTAAAATTTTTTTTAAAACCAGATATTACCCATTTAAAGTAAGGGTTTACCAAGGACCTTTGTTGTTACTGTTGGAAATTGCCTATGCTTTTAGGAGGCTGCATAATATTCCATTGTACGGCTTGCCCATAATTTTATTAAACTTGTTCCCTACCGATGGACATTTAGTTTCTTTCCAGTGTTTTTGCTGAAATGTCCTTATTTATTCTATAAACTGGCAAAATCATGCAGAATAATTTGTTTAGAAAATAAGGTTTTCCTGCTAAACACAAAACCCAGAAAGCCTCGGGATTAAAGACCCTTTCATCCGGGGCCCTCTGTGAGTTTCTTTCTCTTCAGGTGACTTGTCCAGGCTGAGGATGAGTTTAAAATGGATCGGCGGCCAAGGCCTGGGAAGGAAGCCCAGGCCCAGGGAGGGTTTCCTGGGGTGCAGGAGGGGGGAAAACAGCCCACGCTGTGGTTCCCAGCATGGAGGGGGTGTTTATCAAGGCGGTGGGAGATGAGTTGGCCAGACTTGGAGGGGTCCAGTGTTGGCCGGGAGCAGGACTGAGAGACTGGACCCATTCAGCTATGTTCTAAAAGAAGCAGGGAGAGGAAGGAAAAACAAGCCCAGACACACATGGGTGGCTGCCGGCTGGCCAGGGCTCTTGGTACAACAAGCCCAGTGCCAGGCTGTGGGGCCCAGCCAGCTCGCCCCCGGAGAACTCACCCCAGCCTGGGCAGGTTTAGGTCAGATCCGCAATGGCTTCTTGGGCTGTGAGGAGTGGATTTTTACAGAGGATGGGATAATTCAGTACTTTTCCAGAGGGATGGGCGGCCTGGGCCAGAAGGGTGGTTTTCTACTATGTTCTGTGTGTAATGCTTGTGTACTCATGCATCTTCACCCATCAAAGAGATTGCGGCATCACTTGCCACACTGTTCTATGCAGAATGCTGTTAGTGACTCTCACGGTCCCAAAGACAAGAAAGTTTGGGAAATGTCAGGCCATCAAAATCAAAAGTAACTCTTCACGGTGGGAATTCTCAGACTCTTCAACATGCTAATACTGTACTTCATGAGTTTTCCAAAAGGAGATCTGCATTGGCCTTGGCTGGGTTACTCAGTTGGTTAGAACACTGTCCCGATACCCCAAGGTTTGGGGTTCAATCCTTAGTCAGGGCACATACAAGAATCAACCAATGAATGCATAAATGACTGGAGCAATCAACAAAATAAATAAATAAATAAAATAAATAAATAGTCTTAAAATAAAAGGAGATCTATGTGGAAAGAGCCAGATCTGTTGTTGGTGGAGGAGGGAATGTCCTGTACTAGAGGCTCTATGTGCAAGCCTTTCCTATCCTTCAGTCATTGGGTGAAGCTGGGACCTTGTATCTAGGGTCCCTTCTCCTGGATAGAACCAGAAAATGAGTCTCAGTTCACTTTGCCACTAATTTGCTGATCGATATTAGAAAGTCCTCTCTGAGCCTCATATTCTTCCTCTAGAGCAGTGGTCAGCAAACTCATTAGTCAACAGAGCCAAATATCAACAGTACAACGATTGAAATTTCTTTTGAGAGCCACATTTTTTAAACTTGCACTTCTTCTAATGCGACTTCTTCAAAATAGACTCACTCAGTCCATGGTATTTTGTGGAAGAGCCACACTCAAGGGGCCAAAGAGCGGCAATTTGCTGACCATGGATCTAGAGCAAGAAGTGGTAAGACTATTTCAGTTATTTTCTAACTTTTTAATAGGGGGAGACCTTCTGTCAGTCTAAGCACCATCCCATATAAAACAGATAAAAGTGGTCTTTCACCAATGTGTTTTTAAGGTAATATTACAATATTCTAACATGGAAGTGTTCGCCATAAAAGTCAGGATGGAGGCAGTTTCAGGCGCAAGGAGGCAGTTGTGATTGGGGCAGGGCACGCGAAGGGCGTCCAGGGTGGCTGTAAAACTCTTTCCTGGCCTGAGTGGAAGTTACAAGAGGTGTTTTCCTTAGAATCATTCAGTAAACTATAAAAATATTATATTACTAATGCCTTAAAGATCCATCACTGAGACCCTAAAATGTGTCAATTAAGTTTAGCTGCAAAAGGCAGAAACTCCAAAATAAGAGTTGCTTAGAGAAATAGAAGTTTATGTTTCTTTTGTGTAAATGAAGTGTCAGGATGAGCACTCAATGAGAGTAAGAACCCAGTGACCATCAAGGACTCCAGGCCCCTTCTCTCCTTTGTCCACCACCTTCAACATGAGACTTCCAATGCCAAGGCCAAGGTGCAGCCTGAGGTCCACCCACCGTCACGTCCACCTGAGGACCAGCAAGAAGAGAGATGAGAAGGGCAGAGTTCCTCCTTTAAGGAAACCCCCAGAAGCAGCACTCACAGCTTTTACTCACACCCCATTGGCCAGAACTTTATTACATAGCTTAGGTGCAAGTGATGCTGGGAAATGTAGTCTTCTACTTGGGTGGCCATGGACTCACCCAACTGCAGTATTCACAACAAAGGAAAAAGCAAAGGGTAGATTTGATGACAACCTGCAGAATCTGCCACAACACATGAATGGATTTTGGTTTCTAATGTGTTGAAATTTAATGGGTGACCCTTGTCAGTGTCTTTGCTGCTTTTCAATCACAGTTTGAAATATAGCTTGAGGTAGTCCAGCCAGTGTGGCTTAGTGGTTGAGCCTTGTCCTATGAACTAGGACAGTGATTGGCAAACTCATTAGTCAATAGAGCCAAATATCAACAGTACAATGATTGAAATTTCTTTTAAGAGCCGAAAACCGATTTCTGCGCATGGGCCACGAAGTTTCATTCGCACTGCCACGAAGTTTCATTCGCACTGTACGAGTGGTATTTTGTGGAAGGGCCACACTCAAGGGGCCAAAGAGCTGAATGTGGCTGAGAGCCGCAGTTTGCCGACCACTGAACTAGGAGGTCATGATTTGATTCCACGTTAGGGCACAAGCCAGGGTTGCTGGCTCGATCCCTAGTACGGGGTGTGAAGGAGGCAGCTCATCATTGATGTTTCTATCTCTCTCGCTCTCCCTTCCTCTCTGAAATCAATAAAGATACATTAAAAAATTAATAGAGCTTGAGCTATACAAACCAAGATGAATACTAATAGTTAGAGGAACTGTAAAAGCACTCGCAGATACAAATCCCTGAACGAGAAACTCCCCAAGAGCTTTCCCAGCGTTGACATTCTAGAATGCCATGAGAGCCCTGCCCCCCTGAGCTCACTGAGGGCTTTCTCCCTGGGGACGGGCAAGGGACTTCAGTTACTTTGGGGACTGAGACCTGTGCTCATTGTTTCGTCTGAGTCAGCACAGCCCGGCCAAATATCTTGAAAAGCTCCCTGTCCCTCAGCAGCCTCCCCTCTCCGGCTGGGAGTTCCCCAGAGGAGGTGTAGTTTACCGAGACATTGAAAACGCAGTTTTAAAGCAGCGGCTGCTTCTCAGCAGGGAGTGGCTCAGACTTCCCCTCCAGATCTTTATGGCAGCAGGACACACCTTTGCTTCAATTCTTTCATTTTGCAAAAGAGGAAGTATGGATCCTGGGAGGTTGGGAGATTTATATGAAGTCATCAGCAACACAGAGCTTGGCTGGGCCACATACTCACTTGTCCTGATACATTCCACTGGCCTGCATGATAATACCTTGAATTTAATGTGCACTTTCTATGTGGCAGGCTCTGGGCTAAGCTAACAGCACATACATGATCTCACATCATCCTCACACTAAACCTGAGAGGAAGTTATCAATACATTTCCCCCTCTTTTTTGGGTCATTTTGCAGATGAGGAAACTGCAGCCTAGACTTGGCCAAGGCCACACTGTCTCTCGGTGTGGAATCAGAATTTGAACCCAGGCAGAGCAATGGCAGAGGTTGCCCTTGAACCTCTCTGCTAAGAACTATTGCACCCCATGGCTCCGTATGAAGATGGCAGATCCTACTCTCACCGGAAAGGAGACTGGGCCTGGAGCGGGTCTGCATGTGTGAGTTCTTCATTGCGTTCAGGAAAAGATCTCACAACGTGAAGCCAAGGGATTTTGACAAAAGCTTTATTAAAGCGGGACAGTGACACAAAGGAGGGCCTGGGGTAGAAGCGGCAGGAGGGAGCCTGGGTGGGGCTCTGTCTGGCTCCCCAGAAATGTTCTAGGAAAGAAGTGGGCTGCTGTCAGCTCACTGAAAAGTCAGAGGAAAGGGAACCTTGGAGGCAGGTTCAGGGCGTAAGCCTGGCATCCAAACTGCCGCTGCCATGTACCTGGGTCACTGCGAAATGCAGCAACTTAATTATTTCCAATCAAAATAAGCAACAATGGCACTTTAAATCCTGAGGACTACAGCCCCCACCCCCTGGCACAGGGCCAGCAGCCACTCTCCCGTCTGGCTGCGTCTGTGTTGAATACACAGTGGTGTTGCAGCAGAGGGCCTTTCTGCCTGTGTCACCCTTCCTCTGGGCAAAGAAGCAGAGGGATCATCCAGCCTGAGGGGCCGCAGCGCGCTCTCAGGATGAGAATCTTGTGCAGGCCGTGTGGAGGCCGTGTGCAGGCCGTGTGGAGACCATGTGAAAGTCATGTGGAAGATATGTGGAGGCTTGTGGACAGGGGAGGGGGGGTTAGCTCCCTCCCAGCTCTGTAGGCTTCTCCTCCTCCCCCCATCCACCTCCTCCTTCTCCTCTTCCTCCTCCAGCACACAAGGATTAGCCTTTAATCTGTCCAGAGGTGAGGAAGAATGGGATGAGGTAATGGGCCTGAGAGACACTGTATCTTAGAGAAGGTTCTAGAAAGGCCCAGGGGCAGAAGGTACTGCTTTTGTGCTTACTCAGACAGTTCTGGGAAGAATGTTGGCGGGGATTGGGAATGCTGGCAGCCTGTCCAGAGGGAGGCCGGGTTGGAACCGGGAAGGGAATCAGCACAGCTGACCTGCTCTGTCGAGAGCACAACCCTGGAAAACCCACTCCGAAACTCCATACGGCCCAGCTGTGCAGAGCCACGCAGGAGAAAACAGCCTCACCGTCCAAGGCATTAAAAAACTCTGTAACCTTCACATTTGTATCTGTAAGAGCATTAAAAGCTCTAATTACTAACCCATAGAAAACTCCATCTCTATTCTCATCAAATTCACTCAGCTCCTCACTTTTATTGTCCAATTGCTAGGAAATAACAAAACCCTACACCCAGAACTTGTGCGTTTTTGTCTCTTTCTTCCTCCCTATTAATTAAGAAAAAATGTTTTAAAGAATAGTTTATTGGTTTTTAGAAAAAGGAAAGGAGAAAAGAGAAACATCTACATGAGAGTGTAACATCAGTTCGCTGCCTCCTATTTGTCACCACTTGGGATCCAGCTCACAATCCGGGCGTGCACTCTACTGGGAACCAAACCAGCGACCCCTCGGTGCACGGGACAAGGCCAACCAACTGAGCCATACCAGCCAGAACTAATTAAAAAATAAATTTTGAGAAATTAAAAAAAATTTAATAATAGATTCACAAGAAGTAAAAAATATATATATATATATATAGTAGTATTCAGAGGTTCCCACACACCCTTTACCCAGTTTCCCAAAATGGCCCCCATCTTACACAGTTCGTTCCTATTAAATGCAAATAGCTCATCTGATCCCTGTAAGGACTCTGTGAGTTGACTATTAGCATCACCGTTTTACCAGAGAAGAAGCTGAGTCTCAGAAAAGTTAAATCATTGCTCAGGATCCCCCGAGACTTGGTGCAGAATCAGGGCTTAGATTCACGTGTACTGACTCCAAAGTGTGTGCATGCTCACACAAATTCTCATTCTTCCCCATCTCGGCCTCGATCCCTCCAGGAAAGAGGAAAAGTCCTGAAGAGGCCCAGCCATGGGGGGGGGGGGGGGGGCGGAAATGCAGTTCTCTACATGCCTCCAAAGAGTGAAGACCAACTAGACTTTTCTAAAAGTTGGAGGAGCCTCCACTACATAGCTGGGCTGTAGAGTCATCAAAATTATGCTTGTGACCCAGACAGCAGCCCCAGACAGGGCTTCAGCGCCTCTCCGAAGCTGGAACAAACTCTGTGTTCCCCTTACGGCTGCTCTCTGCCCCTCCCGTGACTTTTCCAGTCTCTCCTCCTGCGTGGCATTCCTCCGAAGCCAGAGAGATGCTCCTCTGCCACCTGAAGGAATAGCATCTCTTTTCTCTTAAAGGCAGGGCTGTAGCCCGCCTGGTCTCACAGACATGAGAAAGAGCTGTAGGTCCGTTGAGTAAACAGGAAATCTTGGAGCCAGAAATCTAATCTCTTTTGTTGAATGTGACAGACAGCCCATCCCAAACAAGCATAACCAGAGCAGGGGACTGACTAGCTCCTGCAAACAAGAGTCCAGGGGTAGGGCTGCATGTCACATAGGAACGTGCTTTGCTGTGCATTACAGAAACGTAACTCAGAAAGCTTTCATCTCACTTTGCAAAGCCACCTGCCACCTTGGGAGGGTGGAGGGTGCGAGCAGGCGGGCTGCAGCAGGCCTTCCTGCCGGCCTTCCCCAGTGCTATTTGTCCCCTTTGCTCTGCTTCTAGTCTCCTTCTTGCAACCCCAGAAGGAGGAGGGATAAAGGTCAGAGGCCCCTCCTTTCCCAAGCTTTCCCAGAAGCCCCAGGCACTGACCTCTGCCTACAAGTCACTGGCCAGAACCCGCACTGCCAGGGAGTCTAGGAAGCCAGGAATGTTGAGCTGGACAGATCGCTCCTGAGCTAACTAACCTGAGGGTGTGTTGATTAGATGCAAAAAGAGGATACAAGTAGCAGTGTCTTCCCCAGTCAGGCGTAGGGGCCGAGACCAATGGCTCAGGACCAGCCTCTGTCTCTGTCAGTCTCTTTCTCTCTGCCTCTATCTCTCAGTATCTCTCCACTCCGCTCTCCGTGTTGGCTCCATGCTCACATGGGCCTCCCCGTGTGACCTCAGGGAGGCTGCTGGTGCACTGGATCTTACATCCCTCCTAGCTCAGCCCTGAGGAAAAGGCCAGGTTCTCATCACGTTCCTGCACTCCATCTCATGCTCCTCTTGGAGTTGCTATGGCCATGATGAATGGGAGGGTGTAGACCAGTCTCCTGCACTTTTTCTAAGCTGGACTAAAAGTGCAGGAGAGGATGTTACCCAAAAGGGAGAAGCAGGCACCGTTCCCAAAAGCGAAGGAGATGAATGCTGGTGGCTCCAAATCAAACACAAACTATGCTGGTGGTCCCACCAAATCACAAACATATTTACTGCTGAACCTTAGGCATCATCATTTTCAGAGATATTTTCCCCATTATTTTTTAGAGAGAGTGGAAGGGAAAGAAGGAGGAGGGGGGAAAGGAGAGAGAGAAACATGGATATGAGAGAGACACATGGATTGGTTGCCTCCTGCACTCACCCCCAACTGGGGCTGGGGATCAAACTTTCAACCCAGATACGTGCCCTTGATCTGGAATCAAACTAGAGACCCTTGGGGGCTCAGACCGATGCTCTATCCACTGAACCATATAGGCTGTTCAGAGTGTTTTTTTTTTTTATGTTTCAGATCAATGATTCTCAAAGTATGGTTGGAGTCCCTTGAAGGGCCCACCTGGCCCAAACTATTTTCATAATATGACTAAGATGTCATTTGCCTTTTTTACTCATCCTTACACAAGCGTATAATGGAGTTTTCCAGAGGTTACGTGACGTATGGGCTACGTGAGATGTGATGTCATTGCTCTGGCAACTAATGAGATGCGTGCTGTGTATTCTTGCGTTTTAAGAAGAACTTAGTCATAATTTCCAATACAAGGGTAGACAACCCACCGAACCGAAGTTGTTTGGGGGCTCACACCAGCAGCACGAAGGGGGCCTTGAGATCAAAACTTTGAGAACCACTGGGAGGGTAGTGGAACAAGCCAACCCATGCCACTTTGGTAGATTTGGGAGTGGCCTACCCTGCTACCTTTCAGCTCTTTTTCTAGATACTAAGTTTACTTGAAAATCTTAAATAAGGAGCAGTAGACACACTTATAAGTGTCAGTAACAAATTTTAATACATTCGAGGCCATTGTTCGTTCAGCGTTTATGTCAGTCAGGTTCAGATAAGACCAAGGGTGAAGTTGGTTTTGCTCTCACACAAACAGCATTTGTGGCAAGTCACGGAGGGCTGGGGGAGTGGCTGCAGGAGTACCTAAAACTCCGCCTAGATCTCTTCTCTTTGGTGGCTCTGTCACACTCAGCATGGGGTGTGTGCCTCAGGGTTCCAAGCAGCTGCTCCAACTCCAAACACCCCACCTGCATTGTCAGCAAGGTCTTTCCCAGAAATTGCTTTTACAACTACAGTCCTGTGCCGCTTAACTTGATGGGATACACTCTGGGAAATGCATGGGTAGGCGGTTTATTTTATCCTTAGATGAAGCACCATTGAGTGCACTTACACAAACCTAGATTGCATAGCCTACCACTGTGATTGTAGGAGCCATATTTTCATACCACTGGCATGCTATAGGCTTGTTTACTCCAGCATCTCCACAAGCATGTGAGCCCTAACAGTAGGTTTTTCCTTTTGTAAGGCATTAAGAAATGTCCAAGCCGAAACTGGCTCAGTGGATAGAGTGTCGACCTGCGGACTGAAAGATCCCAGGTTCGATTCCGTCAAGGGCATGTACCTTGGTTGCGGGTACATCCCCAGTGGGGTTGTGCAGGAGGCAGGTGATTGATGTTTCTCCCTCATCAATGTTTCTAACTCTCTATCTCTCTAACTCTTCCTTCCTCTCTGAAAAAAAAAAAAAAAAAAAAAAAAAAAAAAAAAAAAATCAATAAAATATATTAAAAAGAAAGAAATGTCCAAAAATGTAGAGAAATTTCATGAGTATTTGAGCTAAAACTGACAATTACCAGAGTGGATGAAAGGGGCCACATGCTAACCTGGCAGGCACAGGGAAGGCCTGCATGGCAGCCTTGTAGACTCAGAGACCTAACGTAACCACAAAGGATGGTCTAAAATTAAACTTTAACTAAAAGCAGTTATGGTGGGTAGTCACCTCTTATGCCGCTATCTTCACCGACAAGGAAGATCAACATTTACCGTAACTGAGCCTATCTGTCTTTTTTGCATCTATAATAACACACCCTTTGAAACGTCTAGGTAACTTATAACTTCCCTTTTTCTGGATCCCCTGGGGCATAACCTAATGTGCTGGGCGCCAGGACAGATACCACAAATTCCTTCATTATCTTGTTAATTACCCCTGCAACCCATCTAAGTGTGTGTCCATCATTTTACTTATTATCTAATCCCAGGGGTTTCCCTGCTTTGCTTTCTCCCAAATCTCTAGTCTATCACCAATGGATTTCATGAAACCCACCTACCTCCCTTTCCTTTGATTACAATGTATAAGTACAGATGTAACCCACCAATCTCGGGAGCATTATCTCAATTCCTTGAGGTTCTGCTTCCTAGCATTTGTCTCAAATTAACTCACAAAAATTCTTTACAGGTTTCAACAGTAGGAACCAAGATTTCAAAAGCTCCAAAAAATGAGTTTTGCAATTACACAATTACTTTTTATGAATTAGAGATTAAGGAGGAAAGGTAGGGATGATTACATGAAGGTGGAAAAAGCAGGGATTGGATTACTGGGTAGTTAATAAAGTTATGTGCTCTCTTCAAGGTGATTAAGCTTACTTCAAAGGGCAGTTAACCTTGATGCACAAAAAACAAAGAACAGGGCGTGGTAAAGGCAAAGATAACCTTGATATATTAAAGAAGTTCTAGGCCAGGGTGTGACTACCCACCATGACCTGCCCTTTTAGGAATTTATGGTCAGATCACCCTGTGAGGTAACTTTTAGAAGAACTTTTTCATCCACATGCAAATACACTCAAGAAGCCTCTCCTGAACTAGCAAATGCCAGGTACTCCATCAAGAGCCAGAACCCCCTCCTCCACCTCAGACTCCTTTGTTTTAGGGATTTTGGTTGAGTTGATAACGGACCATTTGGGCTACTTGCTTTTTCCTTTCTCTTTCTGAGCTTTACATTCCCATTCTTTTTTTAAAAAAATATATTTTATTGATTTTTTACAGAGAGGAAGGGAAAGAGATAGAGAACTAGAAACATCGATGAGAGAGAAACATCGACCAGCTGCCTTTTGCACACCCCCTACCGGGGATGTGCCCACAACCAATGTACATGCCCTAGACCGGAATCGAACCTGGGATCTTTCAGTCTGCAGACCGACGCTCTACCACTGAGCCAAACTGGTTTCGGCTACATTCCCATTCTTATGTTTTAAATTCACCAATAAAAATGGCCCTGGCCGGGTAGCTCAGTTGGTTAGACCATCATCTTGATACGCAAAGGTTGCTGGTTTGATGTCCAGTCTGGGCATATACAAGAAGCAACCCATGGATGCATAAATGTGTGAATAACTGGAACAACAAAGCACTGTTTCTCCCTTCCTCTCTCTCAAGTCAATAAATACATTTAAATTTTTTTAAATAAAAATAATAAGCCAGTATTAAAAGGAAAGAATGAGCACACTAAACCCTAGACCCCCACTCTCAACCCCAATAAAAGCAGAACCCCAGGACCGGAGCTCTCCCTCCCCTCTGCCCGCCACCTCACTGTGTGCCTCCTGGCAGGCCTGGTCTGCTCCAGGGCCTGTCAGAAATACACTCTTTCTCCAGATTTTCCTGATGGTTATAGCTGAAGAGCTTCTTGAAATCATAAGAACTGCAAGGGTCTGTCCAGCCCCAACATTGGATTAGAAGGAGAGATGTCTGTGGGAAGTGCACTGGGGCCCAGATGAGTGTCCTGGGCATGTCTAACTGACAGTGTCACCAGAAAGGCCACCTGGCCCTGTGGGTCTGCCTCGGGTTGGCCGGCAATGTGTGGGTCCTTGATTTTGTGCAGGAAAAATTTCACAACTCGAGTCCAGGAGATTTTTAGAGGATGTTTATGAAAGCTGGGGACAGTCAAACAAGGAAGGGCTGGGGAAATGAGCCCAGGCTGGGCTGCTCTGGCTCACTGAAAGTCAGAGTGAAGAGAACTTGGGAACAGTCTCAGGGGGGTTTCCCAGGATGAGCTGCCATTGCCCAGTGCTGCCCTGGCTGCAAGCTTCAGGGGGTCTCTAGAGTTTAGGAGATGCATGCCTGTGGGGAAGAAGAGGGGGAGCATGGGCATGCTCCTGGGAAAGTGTGCGCTGGACCTTCGTTTTGAGAGGTTTTAAAGTCTGGGCGTTTAGGGCAGGGCTTAAGGCAGGATTGCCAGGGAGCCTTGGAGGTGAGCTGAAAATTTTCACCTTGGACACGCGGGAGGTGGGGAAATCACTGACTTTGAATTTTAAAGGATTTGGGTTGTTAGGGAGATTCTAGGGTGTGCCTCTTTAAAACCAAGGGGGTAAACAATTTGTTCTGGGGATGAGACTAGGAGAACAAGGGCCGGTTGAAACAGGCAGGCAGGAGTGGCCCGGGGTTATTATCCGTGGAGAGATGGCCTGGGCCAGTCTTCTAGGGAATTTGGGAGAGTTTTCAAGGAAAAAAGTGGGTCAGATCTCTCTCAGCGTCTAGGCTGTTTTTTATGGTCATTAGTTTATTGAGTTCCAAGCAAAGCTCTTTGGGCCATTGAACCCAGAGAATGACTCAGGGCCGTAAGTTAAATGACCAGGGTCAGGGTTGGTTTGTTGGGCCTGTGGGGAGGCTGGAGCAGGTCATCAACTGGAGGTCACATTCCAGGAAGCCTGGGCAGGACAGGAGGTTGCTTTCTGAGTCTGACGAACTGGATTGAGTGGACAACAGGTAGTAAAATAGTTGCCGTTTTGTTGAGCCTTTTTTATGTGCCAGCCATTGTGCTAAGCTTTTATATATGTTGGTTTCAGAGAGGAAGGGAGAGAGAGATAGAAGCATCACTGATGAGAGAGAATTACTGATTGCTGCCTTCTGCATGCCCCACACTGGGGATTGAGCCCCAAACCCATGCAGGTGCCCTGACCAGGAATTGGGAACTATGAACCTTCAACCACTGACCCACGCCAGCTGGGCTCTGTTAAGCTTTTTATATGAATTATCTCCCTGAATCTTCTTAACTGCTGAATGGGGATAAATACCAACATCCCCACTCTACAGAGGAGAAACACGAGATAGAAAAGATAAAACAATTCTTTGGAGTGATTCCTATTTGATGGGATGAGTTTAAAAGTATAATTGGGTTTCTTCTTCTTCCTTTTTTTTGGTAATCCTCACCCAAGGATATTTTCCCATTGATTTTTAGAGAGAGTGGAAGAAAGGGTGGGATGGGGAAAGGGAGAGAGAGAGAGAGAGAGAGAGAGAGAGAGAGAGAGAGAGAGAGAGAGAGAGAGAGAGAGATCATTGATTAGTTGCCTCCTGAACATCACCCCGGGCTGGGAATAGAACCCTTGACCTTTAGATGCACAGGCCAACACTCTAACCACTGAGAAACACTGGCCAGAGCTGGATTTCTTTATGTTACCTCTTTTCAAAGTAAATGGAAAAGTTTGGTGTGTTTATGCTGGTACTTGATATGAGATGAGGAAGGCTGTGGGCTATGGTGTTTTGTCCCTCTGCATCCATTGACCCTTTCTCCACTCATGGTGTCCTAGTTTTCCCCTGGAGGACCCCTCCTCCCGTTCTCATCACCTGTGTGGAGTGGAAAGACTCTAGGTCCTGCTCCAAGGATAAGAATGCCCCTCATTTTGGACAATCAGAGCAACACCCCACCCCCCCCCTTCGCCCCCGTCCCCGCCTCCGCATTCACAGGAAGCCAACAGCTGTTCTGTCAGCTGCTCTGAAATGCAGTTGGTCTGAAGAGGAAGAGTCAGGACATTGGAGTAGGCAGGAGAACAATGCTTCAGATTCTTCCCAAATGTACCACTGGGCCAGGGTCTGTTTTTCAGAATAGCTGACAATTTTTTTTAAAATCAGTTCCTAATGGTTTTATTAATTTTTTTATTTTTTAAATATATTTTATTGATTTTGTACAGAGAGGAAGGGAGAGAGAGAGAGAGAAACATCGATGAGAGAGAGTCATCGATCAGCTGCCTCTTGCACACCCCCTATTGGGGATATGCCCGAAACCAAGGTACATGCCCTTGACCGGAATCGAACCCGGGACCTTTCAGTCCCTAAGCCAACACTCTATTCATTGAGCCAAACCGGTTTCGGCTTTTTTTTTTTTTTTTTTTTTTACAGAGAGGAAGGGAGAAGGATAGAGAGATAGGAACATCAACCAGATGCCTCCTGCACACCCCATACTGGGAATGTGCCCGCAATAAAGTCACATGCCCTTGACCGGAATTGAACCTAGAACCCTTCAGTCTGCAGGCCGATGCTCTATCCACTGAACCAAACCAGTTAGGCCTGAAGATGATTTCAGCAAGAAATGACACTTAATCCACAGAGTAAGTAAATTATTTCCTGTTTCAGTCTTTTCTCAATAACTGTTATTGACTTTTAAAGAGAGAGGAAGGGAGAGGGGGAGAGAGAAAGAAACGTGGCTGTGAGAGTGGAATATCAATCGGCTGTGCCCTGACCAGGAATTGTACCGGCAACTATTTGGTGCACAGGAGGACGCCCAAACAACTCAGCCACACCGGCCAGGGTCCCAGTCTTTTCCAAGCTTCCTGACCACACAGAGGAGAAAGTCTTAATTTGGAGCTACTAAACTGCTAACACCTTTCTAGCACTTGCTAATCTTTCTGGTTTTTTTTTTTTTTTTTTTAACGAAGGGGTTGACTTTGGCTCAGAGCATTCACAAGTAACAGGATTAATTTAAGGTTTTATGGAAAACTTCAAGCATACTTCAAAACAAATAAAATAACTTTATCAACCTCCCATGTGCCCATCACCCAACTTTAACTACTTTCGATATTTTATCAAGCTTGTTTTATATAGCCAGCCCAGCACATACCAATCTCCAGTCAAAGCACATACAAGAAGCAACCAATGAAAGCATGAATAAGTGGAACAACAAATTGATCTCTCTTTCTCTCTCTCTTCCTCCCTCCCTCCTTTTCAAAATTCAATAAAAATAAATGTAGTAGTTCCAAAGTTAGAACTACAGAACAAGGTAACTTAGGGCAGGTCTTAAGTTACATTTAAACATTTTAAAAGAAAAATAGCTTTTTCACAGAAATAGCTTTTATCAACAACCTTTCCCCTCTCACTAAGGTAACCATTTCTGTCAATTTTTGGTTTTCAATTGATTTTCTTTAAAAACTTAAGCAAATACATATACATATTTTTAATTTTCTCTCCTGCACTCGGAACATTGTTCTGCATCCTGGTTCTTGTTGCTTGTTTTCCCTGGAGATCACGTTTTGTAGCATCACATAGACATTCTTCCTGTTCCTTGTTACATTTAGAACTTAGTGGCATACTTTGATTAGCACTGTGTCAATTCCTTTCTATTTATGACATGTCAAGGTCCTGGCAGGAAACAGATGGCATTTTCAAAATGGGCAATCTGAGAATTCCGTCAAGGGGCTGTTTACGCAGACATGGCCCCACGTGGGTATGCCAGAGGAAGAGAGCAGTCCCTGGGGCCAGCACTGCAAGGGGTCTGAGGGGCATGGAAGCTGTGGTACTGGGACCAGAGAGGGTTCTGGGGAGTAAATATCCCAGCCTCAGTCTTCTTCCCCCTCTTCCCAACCTCCTACTGATGCACCCACTGCCAATCCCAATGGAAACAGAGGCCCTGGGGGTCTCCTGGACTCAGGCCGAAGGTCAGCCCTGGTTCCCAGAGGAGATGGGGAGGGTGGAGAGTGCATCCCAGGGGCCACAAGACACACGGACATGGCAAGGGATGTTCCTCTTCATGTATTAGTGACCTATGTTTTCCTTTACATTAAATGTACTTATGTTTTAGCCCAGCCCGTGTGGCTCCATGGATTGAGCGTTGTTGTCCCATGCACCAACAAGTCACCAGCCCGGGAGGTGGGCTGAATCCCCAGTAGGGGCATTCAGGAGGCAGGCCATCCATCTCATCCATGTTTCTCTCTCTCTCCTTCTCCCTTCCTTTTTCTAAAAAAATCAAGAAACACATATTTTAAAAACTGTATTTATGTCTTAAAAATAAGTTTACATAGTGTTAGGGATGTGAGGATATGACGAGTTGGAGAGGGTGGTGTGAGAGGAGTGAGGCCTGGAGGCGCCCAGGCAGGACCACACTGCTGCCTTGTCTTTAGGTAACGGGCTCTCCTGCTGGCCCCTCTGGACCCGTGAGAGTTGCTAAGAACCATTAGGCAAATGATTTAATTGGAAAGAGCAGGAGAGGCCCTGGCACATAACTGTCGGAAGGGGTTGGAGAGCCCCTGAAACGGAATCATCTCTCCTGGGGCACCTCTCCCCACCCAGACCACTGCCTTGGCCTCGCTCCCGGGGAGCACAGGGCCCTCTTTCTTAGTCCTTGGCCAGCTGAGAGGCGGAGGGAGGCTGGACACTGCCTGTCCTTGGGGCTGAACGTCTGGGTTGGAAACTAGAGAAGGTTCCCAGGCCTGTATTCCATCCAAGACCCACCTGGCCCCGGCTCACAGCCAGCCGTTCCTAAGGGTGAGGTTATGACCTCCAGATGCTCCCCTTTCTCTCCGAGGACCCAGGACCCGGGAGGCAGGAAGCTGGGAGGTGAGTGGAACAAAGGAGACAGTTTTATCAGGAGGCATCCCTTCTGCCTTTCCTTGCCTCCATCTCTAGAGCTAATGGCTCACTGAGCTGAGTGATTGAGCCCCTCCCCTGGGCTGGGCCCTGTGCAAACACTAGGGACACAAGGGAGACAGGTACCACTTCTCCCTGCATGACACTCCCAGTGCAGTGAGGACAGCTGAGGAAACAGTACCTAACCCAGACTTGGAGTCAGAGAAGCTTTCCAAAGGAAGTGATGTCTGGGCTGAGAACAGAAGGATGGTAGGAGAGAGCAGTTTAAGTCCCAGGGAAACTGTTTCAGGCAAGGAAAACAAAGGTAGCAGGAGCATACCCAACTGGTGTGGTTCAGTGGTTGAGCATTGACCTATGAACCAAGAGGTCATGGTTCTATTCCCGGTCAGGACACTTGCCTGGGTTGCGGGCTCCATCCCCAGTGTGGGGTGTGCAGGAGGCAGCCAATCAATGATTCTTTCTCATCATTGATGTTTCTATCTCTCCCTCCCTTTCCCTTCCTCTCTGAAATAAAAAAATATATATTTTAAAAAAACCAACCAAGCCGAAACCGGTTTGGCTCAGTGGTAGAGCATCGGTCTGTGGACTGAAAGGTCCCAGGTTCGATTCCAGTCAAGGGCATGTATGTTGGTTGCGGGCACATCCCCAGTAGGGGGTGTGCAAGAGGCAGCTGGTCGATGTTTCTCTCTCACGACATTTCTAGCTCTCTATCCCTCTCTCCTCCTCTCTGTAAAAAATCAATAAAAATATATTTAAAAAAAAACAACTAAAAAAACAACAAAAACAACCAAGGTAACAGGAATGTTAAGAGATTCTGGTTTGACAGAGCAATTACAAGTGGGTCTGTTTAATGGAATGTGTTGGTGGGGGAGTGGGAGGCCAGGGTTGCGGGGGTGGAGGGAGGGACGACAAGGAGGCTGGAGGGGTTGGCAGGAACCAGGCTATGCAGGGACTCCTAAGTCACCTTAGGAGCTTGGAGGGAATGAGGCTAAGGAACTAAAGGTGGTTGCCTGTGGGCCTAGCAGTGTTTAGAGCTGGAGAAACCCTTAAAAACATGGATCCACAACATGTGGTCCCAGAACATGCAGGGCGGTTTCAGACAGCAACATGCCTCCAGTTCCCAAGTGTCTTATTAGAGGCTCCCCTGCCCTCTATCACTGATCCCACATCTGTGAAAGGCACGGGCCTCAGGTCCAAGAGCTTAGGTAGGAAGGAGGGAGAAGGCCCATTCCCAGCTCCTGCTGGCCCCTCCACCTGCCCCTCTCTCAGTATCTCACTATCTCTTTTCCTTTTTCTCTCTGTCTCTGCCTCTCACAGATTTCCTCTCTCTCATCCCCATCTCATTCTATGTCTGCCTCTTGTCAAAATACGGTTCTTTAGATGTTAACATCACACCCTGGCCGGGTAGCTCAGTAGGTTAGAACATCACCCTGATATACTAAGGTTTCAGGTTCAATCCCTAGTCAGAGCACATACAAGAATCAACCAATGAATGCATAAGTAAGTGGAACAACAAATCAATGTTTTTCTCATTCTCCCTTCCTCTCTCTCTAAAATGAGTTGAGAAAATATTTAAAGTTAAAATTACAACTCTCATACAAATAAAACATGTTAGTCAGTGATTTCTTTACACCACGAGGAATTGAGCATTTTTTAAAAATATATTTTTATTGATTTCAGAGGGGAAGCAATTTGCCCAAGTCATTTACTGGGATGGGGTACGTGTGGAGCCCAGTCATTTACTGGGATGGGGTGTGTGTGGAGCCCAGTCACTTACTGGGATGGGGTGTGTGTGGAGCCCAGGTCTCGTCCAGTGATTCAGAGAAGTCAAAGAGAGATTGTCCCTCCAAATATATACACACACCTTGAATAATTATAAAGACAGTATTTATAAAATACATTTCATTTTCAAAATTAAGCTATTGGCTGTTAAAGTGTGTATACATTTTGGGGGGGCACGCTATAAAGGGGCTGAAAGAATGCTGGGGAAAGACTGCAAGATCAAATGCAAATGTGGTTAATGTCCTACACGGCATTACAACTAACTTCTGGGGTTCTTCTTCAACTGGACAGAAACCTATGAGTTAATGCGTGACTTTAGCTTCAGTTCCCTAATCAATAGTAAGCAGGAAGTCAAACAAGAATAAGAATGCATCCCTAGAGAAGAAGCTAATCCTCAGATAGGCCCACAGGCCAGGCCCCAGGCTGACGTAGGAGGACATGAAGGCAACTTTTGCCCGATTGCTAAGATCTGGGAACGTTTTTCTCCACTTCTGATTCTGTGTGTCCTGTCTCTTCCTTTCGGTATCTCCTGTCTCTCTCTTGACCATGCCAGGCTCTGTCAGTGTCTCTGTCTTGATTTGACAAATGCACTTCAGTACTTTTTCCTGGGAGTCAACCGTGTGCCAGGGCCTGGGCTCAGAGCTATGGGCAAAAGTCAGCCCAATCCGACATGCCCTTGCCACTTTGTCTGCATTTCTTTCCAGAACTGGAAGGAGCTCAAATGGAAATTCTGAGCCCTTGGAGGAGAGGAGCTGAGGGTGTGGGACGTGGCAGGGTGAGGGGGGGCCAGCAGCTGCCGTGGGCTGTCCTGAGCTCCCCGCTTCAGCTGGCTGGGGCGGAGGTGACTTCACACCACAAGAATGTCTGAATCAGGAGTGTAACTCAACTTAGAATGGGGCTGGGAAGCAGGCGGCCTAGTGGGGGAGGGGAGAAGTTAGAGATCTGTGTTGGGACTAGGGACCGAGATGGGCGTCTGGCTATGATCTATTGTGGCCCTTTGGGTATCCCTTTCTGTTCTTGGATTTCTGGAAAGACAGTTTTATTTTCCTATGTTGCAAGTGAAAGGGCGGAGCGGGGCCTCTAGAGGGATAATAGGACAGGCTCATAAGGCTCCACTGGCAAACCTGAGGATCCGCTGGCAACCTGAGGATCCTAGTGGGGAATCGGAGGGAGGGAGAGAAGCAGGAGACAGAGGAAGGGAAGAGGAAACCCCGGATTTGAAGGCTTTAAGTTAAATGACTTGGTGGTTTGCAAGTGGTTTGTTATTAGTGGGAGAAGCCTTTGTTTACACGAGAGAGACCCCTATTATTAAAATAGCCAAACAGCTGCCTCTGAGGGCCCGAGGGGCACCCTGAGCCCTCTCATCTTGGTCCTTGGGAATTGTGACCTAACCCAACACCCTCATCTCACAAATGAGCAAACGGAGGCCCAGAGAGGGGAAGCAATTTGCCCAAGCCATTTACTGGGATGCGGTGGGTGTGGAGCCCAGGTCTCGTCCAGTGTTCTTTTCAAAAGGATGGGGAGGACAGAAAGAACAGGTTTCAAGCAAAAAGGATGGAGAGAAGAGAAATGAGAAGATGGAGGAGGAGAAGAAAGATTAGGAGAGAGAAGGAAGCAAGGGACTGCATCTCAAGGGGCTGTGTGTCCTTAAAGTTTTCTAAACGGGGAGGTTGGACATTAGCCTTTCTTTCAGAAGAATTCAGAAGAGAGAGGGTCAGTGCCTTTAAAGAAAGATGAATCCAACCCCTACCAGCAAAGGTATCAAACTGGTGGCTCGAGGAGAGATTTCCCCAGCAGGTGGGTTTTGTATCGTGAAGGGACCCAAGCCTCAAGGTGGACACACATTCTCCAGCTTGGCACAGGCCCCGTGTGTCCTGGTGTATCGCCTTCTGTCACCTGCCTGCCCTGAAGACGGGTGTTTGCCTCCCTGGGAGCCCTGGTCTCTCCTCCAGGGATGCACCAGGCTGGGGGTGCAGCCCCTTCCTTCTGCCTGGGGGGGAAGCAGGGACTGCTGGCTGCTGGCCAGGCTGCGCAGACTCCACGCTCCCAGGGAGTGGGCCTCATCTCCTACGGGACTCCCACTTGGTTCCTTCCCCTTTCCCATGGTCCCTGAGATAGTTTGCAAGTCTGTGATACTCCGTGTTCTTGAACAGATGGCCCTTTCTCTCCAGGGCTCATTTTGTTTCACTAGTAAAGCCAGTGGCCTGAACATAAATTTGCGCATTTCAAAAAAAAAATCACTTTTTAAAGTATCAAAACCATTGCAATAAATAAAATCTTGCCCAGCAGGTTGGGCTCAAAGGGTTGAGCATCAAACAATGAGCCAGAAGGTCACAGTTTGATTTCTGGTCAAGTCACATGCCCGGGTTATGGGTTTGATCTCCAGTAGGGGGCTTGAAGTAGGTGGCCAATCAATGATTCTCTCTCATCACTAATGTTTCTATCTATCTCTCCTTCTCCCTTCCTTTCTGAAATCAATAAAAATAGTGGTATATTTTAAAAAATATTAAAAAAAAAAAAAAAAAAGAAATCTTCCGCAAAGCCCAATATGTCAGACCAATAAATGTAGTTCTGCTCTGGTTGAAGGAGGGGTGGACTGGGGGACTGGAGACTGCCCTCCTGGCCTTCCTGCTGCCCCCTCAGGGCTCTTGCAAGGAACTCCTAGAACTCAAGAGGGCCGCCTGCAAACCACTGACATGGAGAATCTCAAAGATTCATTTCAAGAAGCTCCTGTCTTCATTCTCTCATCATTGATGTTTCTCTCCTCTCTTTCTTTCTGAAATAAAAAATATCCTATACAATAAAAGCCTAATATGCTAAGTGTCCGACTGTTCAACCGTTGGACCAGTCGCTCTGATGCACACTGACCACAAGGGGGCAGATGCTCTGACCAGTAGGTTAGCTTGCTACTGAGATCTGGCCAATTAGGACTGGACGAGACATCCTGGACATGCCCTAGGGCCCTCCCTCGGTCCCTCCCCAGCCCGATAGTGCACTGATGGGGTCCCTCAGCCTGGCTTATGCTTTCTCACAATCTGGGACCCCTTGGGAGATATCGGAGAGCTGGTTTTGACCCCATCCCTGCAGGCCAGGCTGAGGAATCCCACCAGTGCATGAATCCATGCCTCTAGTATATATATATAAAAAGAAGAGGGCATTGAGGCCTGGCTTGTCCAGGAAACAGTGCAGAAAAAGACTTGAGTTGGAGAAGGAGGTAGGGGCTCAGAAGACCAAACAACTGTCCAGGCTGTCTCTCAGATTGACTAAGTCACAGCGTCAGCTGCCACGTAGCTGGGCTGGTGGGCTGGCGTGATTTCTGGTTCCACAGCTGCTAAAACTGAAGAGAGGTTTGGTTTGTGGGCCACGTCAGGGGACATGTAAGAGCTGCCACATCGTAGGGGCGAGTTATTGGGCTTTCCCTCCTTCAGAAAAGATATCCGGGCTTGTGAGGTTTCAAAAGAAAATTGGTGCCTGCGTGTGAGTGTTCCCTGGACCAGGACCAGCAGCTGCAATATTACAGAACCGGTGTGAGAGGAGACAGAACCAATCCATCGCTGAGCTCCTCCAACCCTGCCCACAGCTGGGAGAGACAGCTCAGGCCAGGCCGGAGGCAGCCCTGCACCCTCAGTCAGAGATACTGAAACCCAGAGAAAGGCTAAAGGGCTATGAAGCCTGCAATATAAACCTTTACCATTTAGAAGTGTGTTTCCACACCAGCAGCAGAGGTGTTTTCTCAGAGCAATAGGCCAAAGAATTCATTATCTTGAGTCAAATCTCAGCTCTGCCACTGATGTCCCAGGTGACCCAGGACAAGTCACTTCACCTTCCTACACAAGGGTGTTGGATCAAAGAAACATTCCCAAAGAGTTTTTCATGGAATGCAGGGTATGTAAGATGCATGCGGAAGCTCATAAAATGGAGGGTCTGTAACAGTTAAATGGGGTTAATCAAGTTTCTTTTCTACAGGACATTTCAGAGACTTTAATGTTTTAATATCCCTTAGGAATATAGACCAATGAAGAAGGTGATGAATGCCACATTAACCAGACTCACTTGAACCTAGGGTCCCCCTTTTTTTCCTGAGGATTCATATTTGTGGAATACACTTTAAGAAACATCCAATAATTTAATGATCTAATGATAAGATAGCTACACATTGATAGGTTATGTCATAATATGCAACAATAAGCCAAATGCATTATACATATGATCTCATTTAATCCTCTCAAGAACCTAAAGTGGAAAGTTACACTTTACATGTGAGGAAACTGAGGCAGGAGGTTCAGTGAGATGCCCCAAGTTTTCCAGAATTAAATAACTCACAGCAGGACTCATTCACAGAAATCAGATTCCAAAGCTCAGCCTTTGAACTCTGGTCTTGTGTTTACTGATTCTCTAAAATGCATGCTCACTTGGATTTTACATTGACTTGATACCCAGGAGGGTCAAGTATGATGATCATGCTCATTTTACAGGTAAGGAACCAGGTGGAAGGGAGAAGTGAGCTAACAGACCATAGGCAGGGCCTCAGACCCTACTGAGGGCAGAACTGAACTCAGAACTCAAACCAAAGCATCACTTTGGGTAGGCCTGTGTCAACAGGAGAAAGAGCGACCGACACACTATAAACCATTCATCACCTCAGTGAAGAAGGGGGCTCTGTGAGAAGATGCCTTGGCAAACTCTCCCTGGTACCTGGATGGAGGAAGCCAACACAGTGGGAAGAGTCTTGGACCAAATGTTGAGTTTGGACTTTCCATTCCCGCTCCACATGGGCCAGCTGGGTGACCTTGGGCAAGTTCCCCGGGGATACTGTCGACTCAAGTTCAAAATGCACTCGGTGAATCCTGACTTTTCTACTTTATAGACTAACTGTGCCATGCAATGAGATTATGGGTCTAAAAGTCCTTTGTGCGCTGTAACAAGCTGAGGGCACAATCTGAACTACTCAACGGGAGAACTGCGAGTGGGAGGGAATTGCAGTGAAACTTCATCCTCCTCTCTGTTGGGCCTTGCCCTGGTCAGTGGCCACTCTGCCCAGGGGACCAACAGCCAGAAGACAATGAGGTCTTTGTGCCTTTTAGCCAATGGGAGGGCCGCCCTGGGGAAAGATACAGTAATAAGACAACAGGCTGAGCCAGTCTTCATACCCCAGCCTTCTTAGCTTGGCAGCCTTGACTTTGAGGCAGACATACAAAGGTACATTTCAGAGTTTTGATATGTAATCTCCAGTCTAAAGGGATCAGCCAGTCCAGTCCCTGCCTCCACAGGCGAGGGGCAGCTAGAGCTGGAGGTGGGAGGCCAGGGCTCCAGGCCTAGCTGTTCACACTGTGACCTTGGCCTCAATTTTCCCAGCCGTACTGGGTAGGGCCCAAGGACCCTATCAGCCCTAAGCTTTGAGAGAATAGAAATTCAGCCTGGATTGAAGGATGGGTAGGGTTGAGGCAGATGGGGAAGAGGGACAGTCTCCCCAGGAGTGTGGCAGAAGCAGAGGTATGTACAGGGAAGCAATAGTGTGTGTGTGTGTGTGTGTGTGTGTGTGTGTGTGTGTGTGTAGTTGAGCTACTTGTGTGGATTCCCAACTTCACCAATACTGGACTTTGAGCAAATTATTTAGTTCTCTGAACCTCTGTATTCTCTTTAAAATGGGAATGGGACTCAGCTGGTATGACTCAGTGGTTAAGCACCAACCTATGACCCAGAAGGTCACAGTTTGATTCCCAGTCAGGATATATGCCCAGGTTGTAGGCTCAATCCCTGATGTGAGAGTTTCAGGAGGCATCCAATCAATGATTCTCTCTCATCATTGATGTTTCTGTCTCTTCCTCTCCTTCCTCTCTGAAATCAATAAAAGTATTTAAAAATTTTTTTAAATAGGGATAGAAATTGTATCTACCTATGGTAGACCCCAAAAAGCACCTCTCCCAAGATGTCCACATCCTAAACCCCCATAACCATAAATATATTATCTTAGATTGCAGATTAAGGTAAAGAATCTTTTTTCTTTTTTTTTTATAATCCTCACCTAAGGATATTTTTCTATTGATTTTTAGAGAGAGTGGGAGGGAGGGGAAGAGACACACAAAGAGATACATCCATGTGAGAAAGACACATCAATTGGTTGCCTCTCATGGGATTGAGCTTGCAACCGACATACATGCCCTTGACTGGAATCAAACTCGGAACCCTTCAGTCTACAGTGTGATGCTCTATCCACTGAGCCAAACTGGCTGGGGCAAGTTAAGGATTTTGAGATGGGAAGATTCTCCTAGATTATCCAGATGGGTCCTTATACAAGAGTATGAGGGAGGCAAGAGGGTGAAGTGAACAAGGAGATGTGATGATGGAAGCAGAGGCTGGAGGGACGTGCTTAGAAGATGGAGGAAGAGGCCCTGAACCAAGGAATACAGGTGGCCTTGGGAAGCGAGAAAAGGCCAGGACAATGAATCTCCCCTCAAGCCTCCGAAAGGAACACAGTCTGCCAACACCTTCATTGGTGGATGTCTGACCTCCAGGATTAAAGTAATAAATGTCCACTTTCAGTCACCACGTTTGTGGTAATTTATTATAGCAATAATGGGAAGCTAACATACTACCTAAGTTTATATATTAAGTGGAGATTAATTAAGATAATAGGTATAATGTCTGCTCAGCAATATTGAATATTATTTGTCTTCCCAGCTTAGTTATAACCATTTCAACAGGCCATCAAGTTCCCACATGCAAAATTTGTTGTTGTTTTTTTAACCTGTGAGGCCCACTCAGGATTTATGGCCTGGAGAGCTGAACCAATGAGCTCATGACAGTTTTTAATGTATGGCCTTAGGGGATGGTTCCTGGCACTGCTTTTATTTATTTAACTTTCTGCTTGGTTGCTTTCCTTTTTGCCAGAAGACAAATCAACAGCCCCGCTGGTCTCTTTCCAGGGTTCAGATGTCTCACTCCCTGTCCAGGTATTCCTGCTCTCACAGGGAAACTGGTTGCCCACCTGGCCCCAGTCCGGCTCCAAGAGATGGTCCATTAGGGGGTCCAGGTGACAGACTCAAGTCACCCAGCAGAAAGACAAGCGGGTTCCCAGTGGGGCTGAGAATCTGACTCTTAGCCAGGAGTGAGGTGACTTGGTGTTGAGCCCTAGGTGATTGGGGCCTCAGTGTTCCCATATCTACAATAGAGGTTCTGAGCCCCACCCTGACTCCCTTATTGACTTCTGTGTCGTTCACCGAGACAGTAGATGAGGAAGCACTGTGGAATGGCCAAAGGGTGTAAAAATGGTAGGACTAAAGAGGAAGGAGGGAAGGAAGAGGAGAGACACGAGTCGCCATGTCCCTTCCCAGGCTAAAGTCGCCCATTCTTCAGAGGCTCCTGTTTCCCCAGGGGTGCTCTTACTCCTAGGTATAAACCTACCACGTTTTCCTCTGAGGGATCCCAGCCCAGATGTCCCCACAGGGGTCTGGAAAGTGGTCTCCAGATAGGATCACTGTCCCAAAGTTTTCGCTTAGCCCCAACCAGCTTTTCAATCCCTGAACCAAAGGCCATCTCGGCACTCCAGCCACACGCTAGAGATAGTTCCATTGGCTCATTTTCATCAGAATCATTATCTTAGTTTATGAAGAAAACTCAACGTTTAGGTTAATTTTAGTCCCTGTGATGCCTGGAAGCTATAGCAACGGATCCTATAAAAATATACATCTGTCCAGATGGCAAAACAAATCTCTGAGGCATCTGCCGGCACCTTGTATGGACAGCCGAGTGGAGCATCAGCCCTGGCTTTGGACCAGGGAGAGGGCTTGGTGGTCATCCAGAGCCGATCCTTCCTTGGGTTTCTGACTACTCCCTTTGAGGACCTGGAAAAAGCCAGGGACCTTCTGTATGGAAAAGCGCACCGAGGCCCAAAATTTCCATCCAATGTTTGTAGGCTTGAGGATCTCTGAAGACCAGCGTTCAGCATGATTCCAGGCTGGAGCCCTGTCAGAAAACAATGCCCTCATTGATTCGAGCCAACTTTGTGTCGGCTGCTGTTCTAGACACCGGAGCGCTGCCGTGAGCGAGGCACGTGAAGCCCCTGCTCTCCTGGACCTTCCGTCTTGTCGGGGAGAGTTTCTCATCGTGACAAATTCGAGGAAGGAGATAAAACAGTGTAAGGTGATGCACTATGCCGGTGAGAGAGGGATGGAGGTGGAAGTAAGTTGGGTGGTCAACAAGGCCCTCTCTTAGATGACATCAGGACAGAGACCTGAAGGCTGAGGAAACTGTAGACACAGGGAAATCAGGTGGAAGAATGCTCTTGCTAGAGGTAAGAGCAAGTGCAAAGATCCTGGGGTTGCTGAGGAGCTAAAAGGAAGCCGGTGGGACTGAAGTAGAGTGAGCAAGGAGGACAATGAGGAGGCGAGGAGGCCATGTTGTGTAGATGCTTATGAGAATGTTCTCCACCTTCTCCCTGTGTATGTTACTCAAACTCAGTCCACGATTCAAGATCCACCTCCTCCAGGAAGCCTTCTCTGCCTGCTCCTCCATGGCATCCCTGCCATGAACCCTGGGGATCCGCCTCAGAGTCTGTCCCATGCGTGTATCCATAAGGCATGTCCTCTCAGCAAGACCCAAAGCTTCTGGAGGTCAAGGGCCAGATAGTGATTCTTGTTCCTCCAACCAGGACCGAAAGCACTGGGAAGTTCATGGAGCATCAGTCGGAATCACGTTGAGTGTGGAACCAGCCTGCCAGGTGGTCTTGACAAGTGACTTACCCTCTTTGAGCCTCTGTTTCCTTATTAGTAAAATGGGCATCATAACAATATCCAGGCCAAAGAGCTGCTGTGAAGATCATTCAGGCCTCAGAGAACCTTGGCTACGGTTACTTCTCTGGTTATTATCAATACCATCCATCACCTTATCTGTTCTATACTGATGACACAGATCTCCTAGCTGGAAACCCAACCTCTTATGTGTCTATTTGTGATGCAACTAGAGTTAACAGTGCTGTTGTTTTTTAGACCATATACCAAATCCTCAGCGAGGACGCCACCAGTGGCAGCTTCTCTTGTCTGTACAGAGGCCAGTTCTGGCCTTGCCTTTGTCGCAGACAAGGCCTTTCAGTTGCTTTGCCCTTCTCGGCATGGCCTGGTGTTGGGCTCCTGTGAAGATTGCTGTCATAAAATCTAGACACTTGGCTTTGGCTCTGCCCCTGGGGGCCCTTGGGCAATCCCTTGCCCCCTCCCGGCCTCGGTTCCCCTTTGAACAAGGAGGAGGCTGTTCTAGGTGATTCCTAAGGCCCTTCCAGCCCTGGCACCCGGTGAGTCTGTTTAGGCAGCAGCCCCAGAACCCAGGAGGCAGGCGGCAGCGTTGGGAAGTCTGGTCAGGACAGCCCACCACAAGGAGAGGAAGAGAGGAATGGAAGACAGAGACAGCTTTGGCTAGGGGTGGGGGTAGAGGCGGAGGAAGGAGGAGACAGAGGAGGGGGAGGGACCTCCCCAGCCCAGAGCTCTGAGTGGTTTCCTGTTGCCCAGCTCTAAATCCCTCCACATTCCCGCAGACCTTCAGACTGTCGGAGCGCACTCTGCCTGCTGCCTGCCTGCCACTGAGGTATGCACGACCCTGCCCTGCCTCTCCCTTCCACATCCTACACCCCTGCTCACCCCTCCAGTGCCTGCACAGGGCGGGGAAGCTGTCCTGGGGATCGGGGTCAGGGAGGGGGGGTGCGCATCTCCTTTGGGCTCCCCTCGAGGGCAGGGGCTCCGGACTCTCTGCCTGTTGCTTTTCAGGTGCAATCGCAGCGTAACTTCTAGGTTTGCAGAAAATAATCTCTCTGTATCTGGGAGGGAGTCTTCCCTCTGTGTCTGGTTTGAGAGGCTGCCTGCCTGTCCCCTTTGCTCCCGTTGCAAATGTGGCAGCCGTCTCCTTCCCTGGGAATCTGATCTGGTCGCAGCTGCAGAGGGGACCTGCCGGCAGCCAGGGTCCGCCCGGCTCCCCATTCCAGAAGAAACTTCCTGGACTTGGGTCTTGGTCAGGGGCTTTGTTTTCTAAGAGGGACTTTGAACAATAAGCTGATCTCCAGAAGGCTAAGGAGGGGGGTGGGGGTACCTTTAATTAGCACCTTCTGGAAGGCTCCTGTTTCCCTTGAATTCTCCCTTATCCACATCTCTTGCCCGCCCCCCCCCCCGCCCCCCCCCAGACACACACACTGACTCCAGAGGCCCCGAGTGTTGGACTGGGCATTCTCCCACCCTGGGCTACTCTCCCCCCACCACTCCCCGGGGTGTAAACACAGACAACCACTAGCAGTGGCGCTTAGAGAGTCTAGATCTGAACTTAGGCGTCTGCTATGGTCCAGCCAGGGCTCTGGACCTAAGGTAGGCTGCTGTGTGTGTGTGTGTGTGTGTGTGTGTGTGTGTGTGTGTATGTGGGGAGGTAGGGGGGATGGGGTGGGGGGATGTGCGGAGAAGGGGAAAGGGAAAAGGCAAGACCGAGAAGATTCCAGGGCAGTTTTTCCACACACATACCTCCCGGTTTTGAGAAGTCCAAACCCTACAGAGGACCCGTGCTGCGCCTGTAGGGTGTTAGGTCTTCTTCAGATGATGCCCCTCCCGTCTTTTCCCTGCTGGCCCCACTGGCTGGTTGACTTGATGAGTGGGCTTCCTGAGTCCTGGAGAGAAAGGGGCCCTGGCGTGAGACAGGTCTTCCAGAAAGCTCCGTCTGCCCAGAAGCGCACAGAGAGGCGCTCATTTGCCCCGGGAAAGGACATCATCCTCCACGGAGCACAAAGAGACAAAAGTTTTCAGCAGCCACAATCAGGGCTGAGTGTCTGTACACCCCAGGTGCTGAGGGTGGTGTGAGAAGCACATCGGAAGGAAGCAGGATGGCAGACGTTAGCACACATTCTGCGTGTGGTCTTGGGTAAGGGACGCCTCTGGACGTAGTGTCCGGTCTGTAAAGTAAGGGTTGGCCTTGAGGGGCTGTGGGACAGCTGACATCCTGTGAGACTCTCAAAGGAAGGTCTCTTAAACGGGGATCCACAGAGTCACCCGTGAATGGGCTTCAAGGCATCTGCAAGCCCCTTAGAACACTGTGAACAGCAGAGAGAGCGAGAGCGAGAGCGAGAGCGAGAGCGAGAGAGAGCGAGAGAGAGAGAGAGAGAGAGAGAGAGAGAGAGAGAGAGAGAGAGAAATAGAGCACAAAAGGGTGTTGGCAACCTGAAAATACTGTCAGATGGATGCACAGCCTGCAAAATAGATAGCCAGAGGGCACGGTGTGGGAGATGAGTGGATGGGGGCTGGGATCTAATGTATATGTGCAGGAGAATGAACAGTTTGACATAGAAATGGCTGGGGGAAGAGAGAGTTAACTCAGCCATCAGCTGCCACATCGACAAAGCAGGAGCAGAGGGAGAGAGGGAGGGTGGGGTGGGAGGAGGGGGCGGGGGTGCTGGAGAAGGAATCAACTTTTGAAACTTTCTCCAAGTCCCACCCACTGAAAGGCTCTTCTCTGCCTGACTCACTGTGGGAGGAATGCGGGTTGCCACGGTAACCTTTTTCAGGGTTTCTGCCTGCTGGCTAGGAGGGGATGCTGGGAACACTCCAGAGTACATCAAGCTCAGTCTGAATGTCCCCCACCCCACTGCATCCCCAAAACTAAAAAAGCAGGCTGCAGGCCCTGCCCTGCTGACTTCCCAGGACCCCAGGGCAGCTATGGGGCTGTGATAAGCTTCCCAGACAGGGTCTTGAAGACCTGAGTTTAGTTCCACCCTTGCCCCGAAGATGCCATTAGACCTGGAACTAATGACTTCTCCTTTCGGAGCCCCCCGTTTCCTCCTTGGTTAAAGAGCAGTAGCAACAGCCACCTGACAGGGAAATTATGTGGGCGAAACGGGATACGGCGCAGGGAAGCACTTGCTAAAATGTGGCCCTCCCACGTACTGCACCGCTTTTTAGAACTGATAGATTTATGGCATCCAAAGGGTTGGAGAGATCGTTCCCAGCTTTTTTTTATTTTGGGGGGGAGGGCAGCTCCATCATCTTACTAAAAGTGCAGACAGCCATATTAAAAACACAGTATGTAGATTCATTTTGATTCAGGCCTCTTCTTGAGTATTTCCCAAGAGCATTGTATCCTCCAGTGTTGACTGAGCGTTGGTCCAGGCACCAGCAGGAGTGGGTCCTAACAGTGAGTGACATTGGGAAAGATCCTTCCCATCCCTTGGCCTCAGTTTCTCAATCTGTTAAATGGGGAATCTAGCCTAGCTGGTCTCTAGTTGCCCTTCCTGCTCTGAAGTCCTGCAAACCTAAATCCAAGATGCTGCCTTCATTGGAAGGAAGAGCTGGCCTACATTTTGAGCACCCCCTGTTCCCCGAGTTGAAAAAAGAAAACAACAGAGGAGGGGCCCTAGCAACTTGGATTGCATAACAGTCCTGATAAAATCTTTATCCATCTGTAGAGACTTGTCAGCCATAGGATGGCTGGGGCTCGCTCTTCACAAGAGCAGCTTTTCTTGCTGAAAACAAGCTATAAATAGGAAAGGGTGGTGGGAGAAAGGCAGGAGCTGAGGATGTGACATAAACAGGAGAATGTTTGTTTTTGGGTGCTATTTAGATAGGCAGCTAAGTATGTCGAGATAAACAGGGATAGACATACACCCGCGAGGATTCAGAGTATACACTTTATTTCCTTTTTTTTCAGTACACACATTATTTCATCAGTAGGCACCTATTGGCACAGCTAAAAATAAATGCCGATCAATACATGAGCAGACCCAGAGGTCATGCACCCAAATCCCCGATACCTTGACTCACAGACAAATTCCAGGCAAATATCCTGATGCATCTGCAAACTCTACCCTCACCTGGACAGGCCGAAACAGAGAGACGCTGAGTCAGGTAGACACACACACAGGCACACAGGGGCAACTTCACATATATAGATGTGCACAGTCACACACAACTATAAGTCACGATGGGAAGATAGATACGTTACATACATACATACATACATACATACAGCACCAGATCACTGTTATATTTCACAGGTAGAGAAATTGAGACTCAGCAAGGGAAATAACTCACTCAAGGACACACAGCAAAATGTCTGAGCCAACCTTCCAGACGTTTGGAAATATCCAGATGTTCACCTTGCCTTTTTTCTATTTTTCATCTGATCAGTGTGTTCTCATGTCCCCACACCTCCCTCTAGGCAACAAGCCCCACCGATGACGCGCAGTATGTCCTCTCCTCTGCTGCCTGCCATGGCCTATCCCAACCCCCATGGCTTTGTCACTGGGCAGCCTGGCCATGTATCTAATAGGCAGCTGCTCTTCGCTTCCTGCTGACTCCCTCCCCAGCCTCTGTCTTTAAAGGAGGGCGGGAGGGAAGCTGGAGCTGCTGAGCTTTCACTGACCAGGGGGGTTAATGAAGTTACTTTTTCTCTACATCACAGAGCCTGACTCCCAGCCCCAGTCCTGAGATCAGGGATGGCCGGGCTGAGAAGGGCCAGAGTCAGCAAGCAGTGACTTGACACAATTATCTAGAAAAACAGCCTCCTCTTCACCCAGGAGGAGGTGTCTTAGACAGGAAATTAACTCTGCTCCCCCTCTTCAAGCCATAGAGCTGGATGTCTGGAGGGGAAATATGGATGGGATACAAACTCTCTCTGGATCTGGGTTCTTTCAGAAGCTTGGTATCAACAGGAGATCCCTCTGAACCATCTTGTGTTAGTTGTGGCGTTAGGATTCCAGATTGACCAGATGAAAAAAGAAACAAAACGAAACAAGATTAATATCTGGTAGTTTAGCTCAGCCACCCGCTTGCTGAATGGCCTGGAGTGAGCTATTTCCCCTCTCTGACCCTCAAGAGTTCTGTTTCTAAAACCAGAAACATGACAAAGAGGTTTCATCACATGGCTTGTGAAGTTCATAAGCCATGGTTAGTGGTTGTCAGAAGAACTGTTCAGGATTCAGATGCTACTCGACTTCATGGGGAAAGATCGTATCATTGATTAGTAATGTCTGCCACATGCACAGGAGGAGCAGGTGGAGGCCCATATGCCACGTATTTGCTGTCTTTAGGACTAGACATTTGGATGTTGTTTCTCATCCCCTCCATTTGTGGTCACAGGGAAACAGCAGTGGCCCCTAGGGGGAGCCAAGGAGCAGAGCCTGAAGCTCCACCCCTGGGCTGCTCCTAACCACTGTGAAACGTGGCATAGTGATACGTGGCATGATAGACGCCTGATTTCCAGGCCCAAACTCCGGGGCTATTTCTTTTTTTATTTTTTTCCTTTTCTTAAAAATTTAAATTATTATCTTACCATTACCCTCTTCCCCCCCGTCCCCCCATACATACCCTCCTTCCCCAGAGTTTTGTGTCCATTGGTTGTACTTATACGCATGTATACAAGTCCTCCGGTTGATCTCTTATCTCCCCCAGATTTCCCTCCCCTCCCCGCTGTAATTTGACAGTCTGCTTGTTGCTTTACTGTCTCTATATCTATCTTTTGGTTCATCAGTTTATAATGCCGGGGCTATTTCTGAGTTGCCTCAGAACCTCTTTAATCCTAAGCTTGAGCACCTATAACACCCTAAGATTTCCCCTGCCTTCTTCCCTTCCAGCAAGAAATATTAGGAGTGGGAGCCGAGTTGAGGGGCAAGTTGGGAGAGGCGATGTTCCTAACCAGCTGCCTGAGTTGACTCAGAAGTCAGGAACCGTAGGGACCACCTTGCTCCAGGGTTTTCAACGTGTGTTCCTAGGCACCCAGGCACGTGTCCGAGTGTGCAGGGCTTCCAGCCCTATCTCCACTTCATGTTTATTGACGTTTGTGTTCTAATTTCAAGCTGGTTTATTGAATAGATAACAATACATTCACATGTTTCAACAAATGCAGAAGGGTGTTAGCTGTTTCATATGTTGGACTTCCCCAGAAGATGTCCCTGAGAGGAAGGGCCCCCTGGCAACCATAATTCTGAACACCACGGATCTAAACCACCTCCTCCTTGTGCAGATGGGTGGGTCGGTGAGGTCCAGAGAGGACAGGTGTTTGCACGGTGAGCTGGGCCACATCGCCAAGGCTCGATCTCAGGACTCCAGTGGCTGTGCGGCTCATGGCCTGCGAGTGCCGGGGTGGCCTCACGGGCCGCCGTGGCGCCTCTCCGGCGTGGCCCGGCCCTCTTTCCAAGTCCCAGCTCCCTGGCAGGCCTGGCCCACGGGTTCCTTTTTAGCCTCTCAACTTGTTTTCCTCTCTTTGGGCTTGTTTACCACGAACGTGTGTTTTGGGAAGCCTTGTTTCCAAGCCAAACAGTGGGAGCGAGATGCTCATTTTGCTTTGCGTCAGCGGCCCCCTCTTAGAGGCCAGCCTGGAGGCGGGGCCGGTTTCCCCGGGACCCAGCGGAGCAATGTCTCCTTTGTTCCACGCTGACTGCCTTTCTCCTGGCCACAAAGCTCTGGGATTCCTGCCCTGGATTCTCCGGGGCGGGGGGGGGGGGGGGGGGGGATGGATGGAGACTCTGGGATCCTTGGGTTCTAAGATGCTCTTCCAAATGACATTAAGCTACGGATTCCCTCATGTGTATCATCCTTGAGTTTCCTAAGGTAGGTGAGTTACTTCCGTTTTACAGATGGAGAGGTGCATTGAGGCCCAGAGAGTGAAGGTCACCCTTCGAAGGTCATGCAACTGCTACGTAGCAGGGCCAGGATTTGAACCTGGATGTTCCATCTCCAAAATTCGATGACTCAGATTCCCCACAGTTCTGACGTTCAGCCACTCCTCGGCGTCCAGGGAGACCCGGAGGAAGCCCATTTTGTGTGAGGGGGATGAGTCGGGGGCTGGCTGTACTTTTCCACCCCCAGCGTCCTTTCAGAGAGAGAAGTGACCTCAGCCTCGGGTCCCGCTGGCAGCCAGGGTCGGGTTCTCAGCCATCTCCAGAGCAAATAAAGGCAAAGGAAGGGACTTGATGTACCGAACCAGAGGTGGCAGCCGCGGTGGGGTGGGGAGAGCCGAGTCTGCATTTGATGACCACTCAGCCAAGGAAAACACAGCTCCTCTTCCTCTTCTGGCCGGGCCACCTTTCCTCCTGCCCCTCGGCCAGTTCACAGCCCAGCTGGGCCCCGTTCGGGTGGACACCTGGGAAGGAGCGGCCGCCAAGGGAAACTGAGGTGGAGGGCAGCCAGAGATACAGTGGGGCCGTGAGGCCTCACTCAGCCCCGCCACTCACTACCTGGGGCTCTTGGCAGGCTCACCCCTTCCGGGGCCTCAGTTCCCTCACCTGTGTCATAGGGTGGAAAGACTGGCCACGAGGCCCCAATGGGATGCTGGATTGTGAAAACACTTTCGAAAAGGTAAACATAGGCATCATCACTAACTCAGGAGACACACAGGAGGGAGTTTTCATTGAATACTGGTCGTTTATAGGAAGGTGTTTGCATTTTCACCAGGCCTAGGTTGGATTCGCAAAAGGAGGTGTGCACAGCTGAGAAGCTGAATGTCGGGGTTGGACCCTGTGTCCTGGCTTTGCTGAGGTTACTGTCCATGAGCTCTGCAGGATGGGCGCCTGGCCTCGCTGGCCAGTGGTGCCTGAGAGAACCTGGGAGATGGACTGCATGGCTCTCGGGAGGGGGTGGGGTGTGTGTGTGCAGCTGTGCAAGAACAACAACAGCTCGGCTGCTCCGCTTCCCTCGGTCCCATCACCTGGGACTGGTGATGTGGCGCCAAGCGGGGCCCAACATTTGGAAAACAACTCGTCCTCCAAGATTTGGGGTCCTTTTCTTTTTTAAAATAGATTTTTATTGATTTCAGAGAGGAAGAGAGAGGGAGAGACAGGAACATCAATGATGAGAGGATCATTGATCGGCTGCTTCCTGCACACCCCTACTGGGGACTGAACCAGTGACCTCCTGGCTGATAGGTCGATGCTCAACTACTGAGCCACTCCTGCCAGGCTGGGTCCTTTCCTTAATGCTTTCACTTTCTGAATTCCTCCCCTACGTCTACACCAATCTCGGAACATCATCCCTATCAGGCCCCCCAATGCCTTGACCTGGATGTTACATGAATTCCTCTCTCTCGACCGCAGCCTCCCTACCGAGAGAGTGCGCCTAGGACCCCCTCATACCCGTCTGCCTGTCGTGTGTCAGAGGCTCTGAGGGGACAGCGTGTAAGTGAGGCCTTTGCTATAAAGCACAGCGGGATTTAGAATTCTTTTCTCTTCTGGCTTCAAAGCCGGGCAAGGAGGCAGAGAGGGTGAGTGTGCCACTGGGAAAGTGCAGGAGGTGATGGGGCAGGACAGGTGGCCGAGCCCGCCCCCAGCCCTTCTCTGGTCGGAGAGGCAGCAGGGTTCCTCCGCTCTGACGAAGCACACGGACTCTGGAGACCAGTCTTCCTGCCTCTCCAACCCGAGCTTATTGCATTTCCAGCCCTCGCTGAGCTCTGTCTCCAGGGACCGCACCTCTCTGTCACTGCGGCCCAGACATGGTGCCTCTTTTGCCCTCGCCACAGCCTCACGTTGGCCTTCAACTTCAGACAGCCTCAGACAAGTCCCTCTTTGACGCTTTCTCTCCAGCGCCGTCCGTCAGAAGCCACATGCAGGAGGTGTTTGACTTGTGTCTTCCAAATGGGGAGGCCAGAAGGGAGGTTTTCCACCCCTAGGCCTGGAGGAACAAGCCTACAACTGTGTGCCGAGGGAACCTTCCCAAAACTGCCTGGAAAGGGAAGACGGGACTTCCCTGGGAGTCAGGGCCTCGGTGAAGCAGAGCCAAGCCCCCTGGCCCATTCCTTTACATTTTTGTTAGTTTTCTATGATGCACACCCCAGGAAGCGGGAGGCGAGATTTGTGTTTATTTTAATCTAACAAAGGAGCGTTAGGGACTCTGCTGTCTCCTGCCTGCAACTCACACACTGTCCTCGAGTCCAAGTGAAGATGCTGGTGCCGGAGCTGGTACTGGGTACCACGCCAGCGTGTGCCTGTGGCATTGTAAGGACCTAGCTGCCACCTCCAAGCTCACCTAGTCCAACGTTCTCAACTAAAGGAAGGGGGCCACAAGGCCTAGAGAGAATGGAGGGCTTTGCCAAGTCACTAAAACATCATTGAGGTAGAATAAGAACCCCTGGAATTTGATTCCAAGCCGAGTGGTTTTTCCACACCTCCAAGGTGCTTGGCCAGCTGAGAGGCCTTGGAAAGAACCAGGGATGATAAGCCTGATCTGGAGGTTTTGGGGGGATGACAGAGGGAAGACAGGGCAACCACTCCCCTTGCCTAAGAGTGGTTTGGGAGCCGAGGGGCTGTGCTTGCTCTGCTTTGCCACAGGAGGGGGAAGAGGCCTGGGTGATCAGAAGAAGCCTGGGTGAGTCGAATTTAGATCAGTCTGAGGAAGAGTTTGAAAATGGAAGCACGTTTAGTGAGAACAAGAAACAGAATGTCTTCACCACGGACCCTCTGTTAGGGATGGCACAGTTGGCATGGAATTGCCGGAGGGGGTCCTGCTTCCGGATCCTACCAGTCATGAGAGTCCAGAGTTCAGCATCGAAGGGGTGAGGTCTTAGCAGTGACTAGGGCAGGAGAGTTTCCTAGATCCAACGCACACCCTTCAGCCGTGAAGGGGGAAGAGAACACGCAGCACATGTTCGCATTTGGACAGTCTCCCTACAGGATCCGGAGGAAAACTGCCCCTTCTGGGGAGAACGGAAAAGAGCGTGGCCACCCTCACATGCCACAGGCCCAACACTATTGTTCTTTGTCTTACAGGGTAGACCTCATTGTCTCAAAATGGCAAATTGGCAAGAGGTTGTGGCCTGCTAACTTCTCCCATTGCAGAGGGGAAGGGGGCGGGGGTGGGAGGAAGAGGGAGAGGAGGAGACAGGAGACTAATTCTAGAACTGAAGGCCCCTTGGGCAGGATATGTCTTAGCATTGTCCAGACTTGGCAAACTGGCCAGTTATCTTCCTGATCACCTTTTAAAAACTTCAAATAAGTGTACTGAGAAGGGAGACTTTGTATCACTACTATAAATGGAAAAGTCTATGTACCTTTGTCATCGTAAAAGGAAGCTATAAAAATACAGACAAGGAAGACAAAACAATTGGCTGAATTCCAACTGGAAATAGTTTCCCGTGGAGGCCCTGAGCCAGGGCCTGCTCTCTGGTCAAAAGGAAGGTAGATGAGTGTTAGGTGCTAAAGGTGCCTCAGCATCAACTAAGACGCTCCCATGTAATCGGCGTGGAAAGAGAACTGAGCAGAAGCAGCTTTTTCCACGTCTTTCGCTATCATAGAACATGTCCATCTAAAATTCTCGTGTAGGCCTGGCCGGGCAGCTCAGTTGGCTTGTGTTCCTCTCCCTCTCTCTAAAAATCAATAAGTAAAAACTTAAAAATAATAGTAAGTTATATTGTATGCCACTGGGATTCAGCAATAGAAGGAGCCTACTCACTGAGCTCTCTCCCCCCGCAGGGTTCCCGGCACCATGAAGGCGTGGATCTTCTTTCTGCTTTGCCTGGCCGGCAGGGCCTTGGCGGCCCCTGTAAGTAACCGGAGAGCATCTCTGCGTGGTCTCACCTCCCGCCACCAGCTCAGGGCCATCGAACCTGCCAGCCCTGGATGCTCAGAGGGCACAGGGACTTCCCTCATCTCAAGCTATTTGTTTTATATTTTTTAAAATATTTTTTAATGGGCTCAGGATAAAACTTGCAATGAAGGCCACTAGGTGTAGATTTCGGAGAAAAGAGATTTCCGTGTAATAAAATGAGCTTTTTAGCAGAGTTTCTCAGAAGCAGACGAGGACTGCTTTAAAAGGTGTAGACCACTGTGCCACCTGAGCAGCTCTGGCTGAGGGGGAGCGGTGCTGAGGGTCCAGCCACAGGGAGGGCGATGGGTCAGTTTCTGGATCCCTGAGAGCTCTTTGTTTGCAAGCAACAGGCTGCAATCTGACTAAATTAGGGGGGAAGAGGACACAGAGGTAGATTATAATATCAAAGGCCGTGGGGAGGAGTAGATAAAGGAAATTCCAGGACTGGGAGGTAAGAACTAATGGACAGTCTTGGAGAGGTTGCCATCTGAATAGATCTCCAACAGTTTTCACTTTTTGAGAGAATGTGCCAAAAAAATTTTTTTTAAAAAAAAGGAGCACCAGTCTGGCTGAGTTCAGGTCCTGGGTCTGTCCTGGCCAGGTGGGTGCCGGCAGGGTCCCTTGACTGACATGGTCCCTCCGAGAGCCATGCAGAGGGCCAGGGTGGCTGCCCAAAGCTACATGGGAAGCTTTGGCCAGAGGAAGGGTGAAGAAAGGTGGGCAGGCAGAGGGAATAGCTTCTTTCAACTCGGGATTCTCTTATCCTCTAGCCATGAGTGATGGCAGACCCTGGCAATCCTGATTGGGTGGGTAGATTTTGGCAAACATTTTGACAAGGTTAACATTCTTTTTAGAAGCAGCCCCAGCCAGCTAGCGGTCTCCAAGTCGTTATCTTATTTTTTGCCTACTCCTCGTTGACATGGCGAGAAGGAATTGCCTAATAATCACCACAATCACATCACACACGTGGGGAAGAGAGTGACATCTGTGCAGACCCACGGTGCCCTCCATCCCCTCGGGTCTGCTTCCCCATCTGCTCTGCCCCTGTGGTTTGCAGACTTTTTTTGGAGTTGAAGCAGTGGGAATGCTTTCCAAACCAAAGCCATACAGAGACTTCAGATGGATGGCATAACCAGGAGGCGCTCGGAGTGCCATGGGGTCTGTGTCTGGCTTCTCCTTTGCCAGGTCGTCCCACCCAGGCAGTCCCTTAGGCACGGCCTGGGAAATCTCCCATGAGCTGTTCCCAGCTTCAGTGCTCCAGGCCGGAAGCAGTGTAGAGGCGAAGCCGGCCTTGGCCTTGACCTCTCTGAACCCCATTTTCTCTTCCCAGCAGCAGCAGGAAGCCCTGCCTGATGAGACAGAGGTGGTGGAGGAAACAGTGGCTGAGGTGTCCGAGGTAGGTGGGTGGTGGCTCCCGGCCCTCCCTGCTCCACGTGCTTTCCCTCCAGAACCCAGACTGGCTCAGCGGGTTTCCTGCTGGATCGGGGCGCTTATACCCCACGTGCACACAGCACAGATGGAAACCCTATACATCCTCTAATCTCAACAGCCTCCCGGATGCTTCCCAACGTCAGTGGAACCCTGCAGGGGAAGCTATAATTTTGAAAGCTTTTATTTCTGAAGCTGTGAGACCATTTTTCTTAGATGATTACCCGGTCTCCCCATACATCCAGCCTTCAAAAGGGGAGCTGCCCGTGTTGCTGGCAGGGGTAGTGGGCTTGGCACTGCCTTTTGCCCTAATACCCCTGGTGGTGGTCTCCGGACGCCTCTGGATAGAATCCAGGGCACAGCCAGCACAGGGGGGCGCTGAGATTAGGTCTAAATTCTGGAGCTGGCATTGGTGCTTGGTGACCTGGGCCCAGCACAGCTCTCCAGCTTGTCATCTCACCATCCCCTGTGGGAACCTAAAGCTTCCGCCAAGTCCCCTCCAGCCTGCAGCCCTTCCTTCCAGGTCTGGGGCAGGGCCAATGATCTCCTTCTTCTCCCTCCAAACCAGGTCCCCGTGGGAATCAACCCCGTCCAGGTGGAAGTAGGAGAATTTGAGGAAGGTGCTGAGGAAGCTGAGGAGGAGGTGGTGGCTGAAAGTAGGTCTCTTCTCCATGTTTTGCAACATCCAGTGTTTGCCCTCCGCCGCCTGGGCATGAGGACAGCCCACATGAGGTTCCTTTCTAGGGAAATGCGGGTGTGTTTGTGTGTGTGTGTGTGTGTGTGTGTGTGTGTGTGCGTGTGTGTGCGTGTGTGTGTGTGTGTAGGGAGGGGGGCGAGTCCTCCCTCCAGAGCAGGCTGTGGAGGAGAAACAGCTTTGACTTAAAGGTTGGGAATATTCTCAGGAATCCGGGAAAGGCCTGTGCAGCCAGGCTGTCCGTGCTGGGAGCGGCAGGAAGGGAGGTCCTCAGCTGGAAACGGCTGCTCCCTGATTCCAGAGGGGGTTCGCACTCTCTCTGGGTCACTGGTCCCCCAGCTCTGCGATGGCCTCTCCTTGAGCCCAGGCCCCACACAGGAGCACACCTTCCATACTCCTTAGCTTACGTGATTTTCATGCAGCCCCGAGGCCTGGATCCCTGGCCTAACATATCTGGTGCTGTCCATGGAGTTAGTTAGAGAAAGAGAGAGAGAGAGAGAGCGAGAGCGAGAGAGAGCTAGGGCCGCTGGCTCCAGGCCACCAAACTGACATCTCCATCTCCAACCTAGACTTGGCAGGCAAAACCACCCACGTGTGCATTTCGACTTGTCGGCCCCTCTGCGAGCACCCTCGGACGGACTGCTTGCTTAGCTCCTGGCCCGGCTTCGCCAGCCCTAACAGGAAATGATGCAGAGGGCAGCCCCTCGGCCCGGGGCTGTGGAGGATGGGCATAAGAGCACTGGGCCCAGTGTCCCGCAGAGCAGGCGTCTAATAAATGACTAAAATCCCCAAGTCCAGCGTCAGGAGGAAAGGCTGGACGCGCTCTCATCCTGAGGGCACGGAGCTTTGCTGGACGCGGGGGCTTCCACTGAATCCTATTCCTTCCCCTCCACGTCCACCTCGTCCGGTGTTTACCAGGCTTGGCGGCTCCATTGTTCCCCATAGCCTCGGGCCCTTCTCCATTTTCCTCTGCAGCTTCTTTGGCCGTTTTTGTTGGGCCTCGAAGCTTCCTGGCTCCATGATTGTTGACATTCTCCCATTGTTCTAGAAAGTCTATTCTAGAATCCAAAAATGCCTCACTGATCGATCACCCGAGAGCTCAGAACACACTGCTTGCTCTGGTCCCCAGGGGAGCCATATGGCATCCTGGGGCCCTAGACTGAGCCTACAGCACCCCAAGCTGTGCCTGAACATGATCTCAGACTGAGTCTTTTACCCCAATACTGAGCTAACTGCTCCCCTAAATGCCAACCCTGGGCTCCGCAGAAGAGAGGGGAAGCTCAGCTGCCCAAAGCCCAGGGTGGGGGGCACAGGCGAGGGCTCCTGCTCAAGGATAGGACTGGATTGGGGTGGGGAGGGTGGGCCGGGCCGAGTGGTGTGACTGCACATCCTGCCCTCCCAGACCCCTGCCAGAATCACCACTGCAAGCACGGCAAGGTGTGTGAGCTGGACGAGAGCAACACCCCCATGTGCGTGTGCCAGGACCCCACCAGCTGCCCCGCCCCCATTGGCGAGTTTGAAAAGGTGAGCACTGAGGGGTGAGGCGGGGCCGGGGATTGGGCCCTTCCCAACACACAGGGTCTGCCCAGCCACCTGTCGGCTTGCTGGTTCTACTGAGCAGCTCCAGTCTCCAAAGCCTCCCGGTTAATGCTTCTGCACACTCTGCCTTTTGCCATGTCCAGCTTTAATTCACCCATCCACATCCTCCAGTTTTCTCATATCTCAGCCCTGACTCAGTCGTGCCTCTGCTCAGAGACCAACTGTGGCTCTCAGCATGGCCTGAATATTGGCCTGGGATGCCAAAGACTGGGTTCTTTAAAAAAATAAATAAATAAATAAAAATAAATATATATAATAAATATATATAATAAATATATGTATACATGTATATATATATATATTTTTTATTATTATTATTATTATTTTTTTTTTTTTTTACTGATTTCAGAGAGGAAGGGACAGGGAGAGATAGAAACACCAATGCTGAATCATTGATTAGCTGCCTCCTACATACCTCACACTGGGGATCAAGTCTACAATCCAGGCATGTGCCCTGATGGGAAATCAAACTGTGACCTCCAGGTTCACAGGTCGACGCTCAACCACTCAGCCACTGAATTCTTGTCGCAGCCGCACCATTAGCTCACTGTATGACCTTGGACTAATCGAGTTCCTAGCTTGGCCTTCAGTGTCCCCATCTCTGAGATGGGCGAGGAGGGTGGTACCCCAGGGCTTTCGGAATGAAAGTGAGATGCTCTATGCTTTGCCACCAGGTGTGCAGCAACGACAACAAGACCTTTGACTCTTCCTGCCACTTCTTTGCCACCAAGTGCACCCTGGAGGGCACCAAGAAGGGCCACAAACTCCACCTGGACTACATTGGACCCTGCAAATGTGAGTCTTCTGGGGCCCTCCAGCCTCCACTGGGGGAGAGAGCACTGAACTGGCATTGGTATTGACACTGCCACCCCTGTGCTGTGAGATCTCAGGCAAATCTCCCCTCTCTGAGCCTCGAGGTTTCCGTTTATAAAATGAGATGATTGTCCATGTGTAGGTTCCTGTCAGCTCTGCATTCAGGACATCGCCGGGGAACCACTGGGCAGCTGTGAAAGCACAAGAACAGGGAGAATGTGTTTTCTCCATTGATGAGGAAGTTCTTCTCTAGGGCTAACCCAAGTCTTTCCTGCTTCAACATTGTAAAGCAAAGATGAGGTCCCACCTGGTACTATAAAGTGTTTTTAAAATATTGAATGCTTTAACCTAGAGGTATGCCTGTCAATTTCCCCGTTACTCAGTATTGTCAGATCCTTGGCCTTCTTATCCCGTTATATTCCTATCCGCCCGCTTCAGACACATGATTAACTGCCCTGTTCTAGGAACCTGGGAATCAGGTGTCTGGGGAAGAACTGCCAGGGTGTTGTCTGGCTTCCTGTCAGTGATGCCAGGTGCAGGTTCAGCTGGCTCAGGTGCTTCCTTCAGTGTTGGCAGCTTCCCTATCATTTGAAACACCCAAGGCCACATGTGCTCTCCGGCCAAGACAACATCCACGCCGTGTGTCTGTATATTCTGGCCCCAGATGGCCCTGGAGAGAGCCCCGCCCCTGCCTCAGGTGTGCAGAATGCAGAAAGGCGGAGGGGAAACCCAGGCTCTCCCGTGGTCGGCCCACCTCTCCAGTTGTGGGGCCCAGCGTGAGGCGTGAGAAGGCACAGGCCTGAAACAAGGGGGAATGTTGGTAGGAGTTTTGGGCAGGGAGACTGAGGAGTGTGCCAAGGAGCCTCTCACCACGTGGTTCCTGCTGTCCTCTGGGGCCTGCTGCTCACTGGCTCCAACTCCCGGTGTTTCCATCACCGAGCTCCTCTTCCATCCCCAGCTGTGGGGGAGGAGACAGTGGTCCTAACCACTGAGGGACTCTCCAGAGGTCCAAGGATGAGGGAAAGTCAGACCCCTGCGCCCCAGGCAACCACATGCCCTGGATGCTGGAAGAGGCTCTGACAACGTGGCCTTGAGCACGTTGAGACTCCCTTCTCTCTGTGCAAACCACTGATAAGTCCCGTAAGAGGGGAGACTTTGATGAAATCTCCAGCTGCAACATTCTGGGAGTCTAAGTTCCGAAGACCAGGATGGAATAATTATCACTTATGTTCTGGTGGTTAAACAGTCCTGATACCCCACTCCCCCCACCGCTGCCAAGCATAGTAACATCATGGACAGATGTTACTCTTCAAACACCTCCCAATAGTTGACATCACCAGCCTGGGTCCTAGGCCCAACACTCAGAAAGGTGGAGGAGCCACTGGAGTGAGCCATTACCCTCAGCAGGTCAAGGACAAGGACAAGGACAAGGTCAAAACCAAGGGAGCAGCAGACATGCCTCTGAGCTTTTCTGTTTGCAGAGCGTTCTTCCCCACACCCGATCTTTGCTCATGTGGTGTAAAGAAACTGTGACCCTCGCCCTGACCGGTTTTGCTTAGTGGTTAGAGCATTGGCCTGCAGACTCAAAGGTCCCAGGTTTGATTCTGGTCAAGGGCATGTGCCCTCGGTTGCGGGCACATCCCTAGTGGTGAGGGTACAGGTGGCAGCTGATCAATGTTTCTCTCTCATCAATGTTTCTAACTCTCTATCCCTCTCCCTTCCTCTCAATAAAATATATTAAAAAAGAAAAGAAAAAAGAAACTGTGACCCAGAGAGGCCGAGTCACTGTGCCAAGGTCACTTTTAGAAGTGGCGGTAGGATGAAGGCATGAGATGGAGAGAGAGGCCCAGCCAGCCTGTGGGCCCCAGGCAGGGAGAGTTGGGGTCTCTGCTGACCACCCTGGTATTTTGGACCCTAGACATCGCCCCCTGCCTGGACTCTGAGCTGACCGAATTCCCCCTGCGCATGCGGGACTGGCTCAAGAATGTCCTGGTCACACTGTACGAGAGGGACGAGGACAACAACCTCCTGACCGAGAAGCAGAAGCTGCGGGTAGGTGGTCTGTTTCCAGGGCGCCTGCCTGGCCCTGAGCTGGCCCCAGCCTGTCCGAGATCCACAGTCCCAGTCCCAGAGCTAGGCCCCCAGGTCCCTGCTCTGACAGGTGCCTCATTCTGGGCGCTGACACAGACTTTTCCTCGCTGCCTGTGGAGTCTCATTGTGCACAGTCCCACCTTAAAGGCTCTGAGAAGTCCTGTAGTGAAGAGACCTGCTGCTCACTTGGTTTAGCTCACTGTTCAACAAGAGACACAGACAACCCTAGTACTTTTTCCTTCTGGTCTGTGGCTCTCAAACTTTAATGGACATATCAAGCATTGGGGGGGAGGGGGAGGGGGAGTATTGACAAAATGCAGATTCCCTGGCCTGAGCCTCCAGGACCAGCGACTCTGTGGTGAAGAACCCTTGGAGATCACCCAGGCCCCCACCTTCGTGGATGAGATGCTGATACCCCGTCTATGCCACTTCCCTCTTTTTGAACCCTGGGCTTGGCCGATTTCTACCTGCTCTGGCCTCCTGTGAGGGTGGGAGGGGACCCTGCCTGGCCTGGACAGTGTCGCACAGTGTCTCTGCCCCCACAGGTGAAGAAGATCCACGAGAATGAGAAGCGCCTGGAGGCTGGAGACCACCCCGTGGAGCTGCTGGCCCGGGACTTCGAGAAGAACTACAACATGTACATCTTCCCTGTGCACTGGCAGTTCGGCCAGCTGGACCAGCACCCCATTGACGGGTAAGGCCAGGCCCCAGGAGCACAGAGGGCGGGCCATCCTGGCCCCGGAGTGCACAGGCATGGGCCAGAGCTGGCAGGTGCACTCGGTCCGGCCCACAACCCTCTCAGCCTCCTCTGATGCTCCCAGCCCTGGAGCCCACAGGGTGCCCTGAGGCTGGGGAAGGAAGGAGAGGCGTCCTGAGAAAGGATACAGAACTGGGGGGGGGGGGAGTTGGGGGGAAAGGGGTGAGGAGGACAGCAGGGGAGAAAGCAAGACACACTCCTTAAGCCAGGAGAGGCGAAAGTCAGCAGAGTCTGACAGTCCTTCCTCAGCCTGTGAGTGCTGGCCTTGTGCGTACATTCCTCCAGGGAAGGAAGGCCAGACTCCAGACCTTGTGCCCAGAGCCTGCCCGCCCTGCTGGTGATCTCCATGGCTTTAGTGTCCTGAGCTCTGGGAACTCCCCGCTGCTTCTCTCCCAGGCTCTTCCCGTGGCTGGGATCCAACTGTGTCCCTCCCCGTGGGAGGGAGGGGGAAAGTCAGAGGAACATCTGGAGCTCCGGCAGAGCGACTGGATCCCACCACAGGGAAGGGGCCGGGGAGAGAAGCAGCGGGGAGTTCCCAGGTGGGGCTGCAAGGGACTTGCATCTGGAAGAGCGGACCAGCCTGGGCCAGGGCCCCGCCTCCCCTCTTCTTATCCCGGAGCTGCAGAGCTGTGGGGTGACTTGCCCGGGACCCTACCCTTCCCTGGGCCTCAGTTTTCCCGCTGGTACACAACAAGGGGAAGGGGTTCCTTCCAGATCAAATGCTGCGGTTCCTTCTGTGAGTTGGGTGGGGCGGTGAGGGTCTGGGGACTGGAGAGAAAACTGGAGTCACGTTGCAGCCCCTTGGGAAGAGTGTTCTGAGGACAACCAGCTGAGGGCTCTGAGGGACAAGGGGAAATCCTACATGAGCTCTGGGGTCAAGGCCAAGCGGGAGGAAGAGGGAGGGGGACAGGGGTGAGAGCTAGAAGGCCTCCCTCTCACAGTTACATCCTATATAAGCACACTAAAGCTCTGTGGGGAAGGTTAGAGGCCCTTTGGCCCTGCCTGCCAGTCCCAGTCCCTTCCCACGCTCCTCCCCGGAAGTCAGCACTGTCATCAGTTCGATGGCTCTTTTTAGACCCTTTCTGTGCATTTGCAGCTGTAAAAATGTGTGTCCCTAGGAAACAGGTGTGGCTTCATGCCAGATTTTGATCTACCGATAGCAGAGGTGCTGAAATTTTCATCTGAAGTTTCTGTTCCCCCCATTCTTAGCCAATTAGGAAACAAACACACCAAGAGACCTTTGTTATGAGCCCTCAAAACTGGAAGGACCCTCAGGCATCGTGGTTAATGCTTCCCCTTCTGATGGAGGGGAAACTGAGGCTCAGGTGGGGCAGTGCTACTCTCTAAGTCCCACAGCAGACCAGTAGCTTTCTCACGCCTAAGGCCCTTCCCACCTCCTTCCTCCCCACCCCCTGCAGGTACCTGTCCCACACCGAGCTGGCCCCGCTGCGTGCACCCCTCATCCCCATGGAGCACTGCACCACCCGCTTTTTCGAGACCTGTGACCTGGACAACGACAAGTACATCGCTCTGGACGAGTGGGCCCGCTGCTTCGGCATCAAGGAGAGTGAGTGTCTGAGCAGCGGGGCTGCTGGCCTCCGCCTCCCTCCTTTCGCTTCTGTCATCTGTGTTTCTGTCCTCTGCCCAGCTCTGCTCTCTGCTGAGTTAACTCCTGTCAGCTCTCCCTGTGGGGTGAGCCTCGCTCTCTCAGCGCTTCCTGACTACTGGGCGGGCGGGCGGTCTCTTTCTCCCTTCCTGGAGCATTAGCATTAGCGCTCACTCTGCCTCGTCTCATTGGGGAACTGGCAGGTACCTAGCGGGGAAAGAGGAAACATAACGTGGCATGTGTGTAAGCAACAGGGACAGGGAGACTAGCGTGCTCAGTCACCGACTTCCTGGGTGACCTTGGGAGGTCACCTGGCCCATGGTCCTGGGGATGGGGGATCCCTGACTCCTCGGGTAAACATGCCTTTGTGCCCACAGGCCTGGTGTCTAACTCAGCTCTCTCTTCTTGTTTGCAGAGGATATCGACAAGGATCTGGTGATCTAAGTCCACACCTCCTCCAGCAGGACCAGATCCTCTCTCTTTAACCTTCCCCTCCCCGTTTCCCCCAAAGTTTAAAATGTTTGGATGGTTTATTGTTCTGCCTGGGGACAAGGTGCTAATATAGACGTAACTGAACACATTAACGGTGCTAAAAATGGAAATTGTAACCCAAATCATGACATTCTTAGCGGTAACTCTGCCTCTTGCTCACCCACTAACGGTCCCGTTTTTCTCTGCCCGTTGTCTTAGTGGCAAAAGGGTGGGGACTTTTTTTGTTCACATCTGCCTTCAACACATATTGCATCTTCAGATTTGCTCTTGAGTTCTCTGTTCAAACTCATGCTCACCAATCAGATTCTGTGTTAATTTTATTTCAGGGTGTTGGCTGCCGGTGGGGTGGGTGGGGGTCTTCCCCGCTGGCCTGAAGGTGGCAAAGGGAAGTAACAGACACGTGATGTTGGCAGGAATGTTTCTGGGACTGGAGGACCAGGGGTGGGGGAAGTCCTGGAAACCCACCTACGGAACAGCAGATAACCGGTCTTGTTTGCCTGGGGCTGTGCAGGGAGAGCCCGGGGCTGTGTTTGAAAGCATGTAAGCTCTCACTCAAACCCAGCTCCTCACCACTCCCCTCATCTTTTGGTGCCATTTCATAGGATGCTGTTCAGCCAGGAAAGCCAAGATCAGGAGTGAGGTGTAGAAAGTTGGAAAATAGAAAAAGTGGAGTTAGTGAATTGGTTTTGTTTTCTGAGTTAAAAAAAAAAAAATTTTTTTTTAATCCCTTTTCATTTTTTGGATGAGGGGTCTTTCCCTTGGTTCCTAGCATGTTTCTCCTTTTGTCCCCTCCCCCGTTTCCCATTTACTAACCAAGAGAAACTTCAAGGTCAATAGGATGGCCAGATCTCACAGGCTGAGAACTCCACCTCCAAGCATTTCATGAAAAAGCTGCTTCTTATTAATCATGCAGACTCTTGCCGCGATGCGGGGAGTTTGACAAATCTTCCAAAATAAAAGTAACGACTTAGAAACTGCCTTCCAGAGTGATTGTGTCTGTGTCTCAGTCACCTCGCCACCCTGACATGCAGACCCGTGGACATACGTGTTTGTGTGTACAGCTACACAAATGCAAACTTCTGCAAACACACTTATGCTTTTGAACACACACCTCTACACACCAGAGGCTTATTTATGCACAGGGAATGTATGGTTCCTATAAGCACAAATTTGTCTTTTTGTTATGACTTGTGGGCTAACTCTTTTTGTTATTGCACTTCATTTTCAGAAACACCAAACTATGCAACTATCTCCTTTCACTACTTAGTTATCCATCCATCCATTATTCAACAAGTGTTTATAATGAACCTACTAGGTACCAGGTCCCAAATGTGGGCAATGCAGACAAAGCATTTGTTCATCTGAAACACACAGTTTATCGAGGAATAGATTAAACAACTGTACAACTAAATATAAATTACAAGCTGTGGTAGGTACCAGGAAGGAATATAAGAAACCATGAGTGTAACAGTAGAGCACAGACTTTTCTGGAATCACGATGACCTACTAACTACCCATGGGTGGCTATTTACATTGAAATTTGAATTAATTAAAAATATAGCTTCTTGGTCACACTAGACATGTGAAGTACCAACAGGCACAGGTGGTTAGTGGTTGCCTTACTGAGCAGGGCAGATCTAGACCTTTTTCATCATTGCTGGGAATTCTATTGGATATGGCTGTTCTTAGGGCATCTGGGAAGATTCCTTGAGAAAATCTGAGTCACAAAAGAAAAGAAGGGGATTGAGTATAGGAGGTGAGGGTGGGGAAAGGGAAAGGGGAGGGGAAAAGCATTCCAGGCAGAGGGAATAGCACAGTGCACAGGCTTTGAGGTAGAAGTGGAGCGAGATGAGTCTCAAGCCAGCATGACCGGTGCACAAAATATGAGGAGTAGGTCATACCGGGTGAAGCAAGAGGTGGGCGGAGGCCAAACCAGGCATCCGCTTAGGCTGTGGTAAGGAGTTTGGATTTTATTTTTTTGTGCAATGGAAGTCTTTGGAGACTGTTAAGCCAGGGAAGGGTTGGGATTAAAATTTGCTTTCAGAAAACACTGATTCTGGAACGATAACGCATAAATCTGCAGAGCACTTCTCAAAGCCTTAAAGATAAATCACATCATGCACGCCATGATGTGATTTTTCAAGGTGGTTTCCTGACTCCTTTTAGAGAGACAGGCCCAAGATGTGTGCTCCACTGCGGGGTCACACAGTGGGTCTTCAGGTGTTTCTCCCCACCTCTTATTTTAAATTGCTTTCAAATTACTAAAATAATACAAACTCATAAAAATCAGGCTGTTTTCTGGTGTTCTTTTTCCTGCACAACAGGAGAGAGAGGAATGAGAGGAACTGGCCAGTTGGGTCTTGGCCATTTGTGGAATGCAAACCAGTCTCCTAACTCGGGGATTATCTCTCTCTGCAGGCAGAGAGACAGATAAGGTAAATGTCAGTGTTGGCTTAGCACTCATGCTATGATGTTTATGAGGTGCCTGGAGTATGCTAGACGTGGCCATGTTCTCGTCAGCAAGCCGGGCGTGGTCCCTGGAGCTGCCATTAACAGCCTCTTCAGGTAGAAAGCATGGAAACACAAAGCACAGAGCTATGGGGAACAAGGACTGAACGGGGTGTCCCCTCAGGTCAGGAGGGAACTGTGACATCTGCCCTGAGGACTTTAGGGTGCAGCCCAGGGCAGATCACCCCTGCGATGCCCAGCACCCACTATTCCAACAGCTTTGCCACCACCTTACAGATGAGGAAACTGAGGGTCAGGGAGGTCGAGTGATTTGGTCATGCAATGGGGCAATAAAAAATGGAGAAGTGGGGAACTATAACCCAGAGCTTCCCCCCTCCTTCTAAGGAGCTCCTCGGAGTTTGCAAGGAAAAAGGCAGCATCAAAGAAAGGCAAGAAGCATGAATCAGCTCAGGGCTCTGGGGGGGGGGGGGGGGGGAGAGATGTGGGGATGGGGGAGGGGAAGGCTGTGCCTGTGCTGGCTGTGGCTAGACTGATCAGTGGAATTAATAGGGGCCCTCAGAACTCAGAATCCTCCTTCTAGCTGTGCTTTCCCTCCCTTTAAATCAAATCACTTATTTAAAAAAAAAAATTAAAGGAAACTGCATCGTTACTTTAAGTGGGAAATCAGTATCATTTACCACAAATCGAGAAAACATTAAAGATAAAATACAATAAAAATATAAATGCAATCAGAAGACAATGCTATGCAATTATGAGGCTGTTCTGTTACATATTTAAAGAACAAATCTAAGAGACTTTAATCAGATGGCCCAAAACAGTACTGAATTAGGATGAATTCAATGCTAATTCATGCCTAATCTGTAACTCCCCTCCCCGCATATCACCCCTGCCTTTGGGCAATTCCTCTTCACCACAAAGTGGGGGTGGGGGGTGGAGGGGTGGGAAGGGTCTTTTGGAGACCATCTAGCCTCCCTCCTTCCCAACATCTGCGGCAGAACGGGATTGAGCCCTGTTAGTCCCAAAACCTAACGCTGAGCTGGTTTCATCACCTGTAAAATCCTAATGACAGCCCTGATCGGTTTGGCTCAGTGGATAGAGCATTGGGCTGTGGACTCAAGGGTCCCAGGTTCAATTCCAGTAGAGGGCATGTGCTTTGGTTGCGGGCACATCCCCAGTGGGGGGTATGCAGAAGGCAGCTGATTGGTGTTTCTCTCTCATTGACGTTTCTGGTTCTCTCTCCTCCCTTCTTCCTCTCTATAAAAAAAAAAAAAAAAAAAAAAAAAAAAATCAATAAAATATATTAAAAAAATAAAGTCCTGATGACAGTGGTCCTTGCCCCATGGGTTGTTGTATCTAGCATAGAGGGAAGATCATCATCATCATCAGCACCATCATCATCATCCCAACTTAAATGTGAGGGGCCTGCTCTTTCCCCGGTGCCTTTTCCCCTGTCCGCTCTCGGTTGTGAAGTTGTAAGGCCACAATGTCTCTGTGAAGGGCCCCAGGTGCATCTCAGTCCTAAGGTGTGCAGGGCTGCTGGTGTCTACACTGGTACCGGGACTGCAGGGGTTAAGTATGTCCCGCAGGAAACAGAACAACAGGGCTCCCTACAGCTGTCAAGGCCCTGGACAATGACTCGGGAGTCCAGTTTCCTGGACAGTGTGTGAGCCTGAACAAGTGCCTCACCTCTCCAGGCGTTCAATCTACCTTCTACTTTATGGTAAAGGAGGAGCCAGGTGAGATGGTCTCATCTTCAGAGACCCTATGAGAGCGCCCCCTCTCTTCGTCTAAACAGGTTGTCCTGGGAGTGAGTAAGACTTGGGGCCATGCAGGCCTCATAACCTGGTTTCCCCAAGGTTCCCTGGAGCCAGAGGGACCAGCTTCCTCCCCAGCCACTGCCTGCGAGGCCGCCAAAGAGAGTCAGGACACCCCCTGGTGGGGACGGGGAGAAAGGCTCCGGAACTGTGGGATGCCTCTGAACAGACTTCTAGACATCCAAGCCACAGGTCCCAGAAAGTCGTCTGGCCCAGCCCCTTCACTTCCCACATGGGGAAACTGAGGTTCATGGGAGGGGAAGGTACTCCTTTCACAGAAAGTCAGTACCGTTTACCACAAACCGAGAACACCTTCAAGGTAAATACAACAATAATATAAATACAAGGGAAAGACAACGTCATGTGCTTATGAGTGTGCCCTGTGCTGGAAGGGTGCTCTGGTTCTTGTGGGGCTGCCAGAAACCCTGCCAGGACTCCCAGTTAAATGGGAGTTTCAGATAAACAAGGCATGATTCTTTTTTTTTTTTTAATACAAGTATGTTCCATGCATCATTTACAACATGCTTCTATTAGAAAATTATTCGTTAAGTATCTGAAATTCAAGTTTAACTAGGTGTTCTGTCTTTTTCTTTGCTATATCTGGCAACTGTACCTCCAAGCCAGCCCTCTAAATTAAGGTCTGTGCTTGGACAGCAGCCCAGACAGGGGTCAGGACTTCTTCCTTATATTTGGTCAATCCTTTTCTTTTTTTAAAAAAATATATACTTTTTATTGATTTCAGAGTGTAAGGGAAAAGGAGAGACAGAAACATCAATGATGAGACAGCATCATTGAGTGACTGCTTCCTGTGTGCCCCGCTACTGGGGACCAAGCCTGCAACCCAGGAATGTGTTGACTGGGAATCGAACTGTTGACCTCCTGGTTCATAGATTGATGCTCAACCATGGACCCACGCTGGCCAGGCTTGTGTGTTTTTGTTTGTTTGTTTGTTTTTAAATATATTTTTATTTATTTCAGAGAGGAAGGGAGAGAGATAGAAGCATCAATGATGAGAGAGAATAATTGATCGGCTGCCTCCTGCATGACCCCCTCCCCCCACTGGTGATTAAGCCCAAAACCTGACAAGTGCTCTTGACTGGAATCCAACCTAGGACCCTGCAGTCCACAGGCCAATGCTGTACCTATTGAGCCAAACCAGCCAGGGCTAGAAAAACATTTTTAAAAATATATATATTTTATTGATTTTTTACAGAGAGGAAGGGAGAGGGATAGAGAGCTAGAAACATCAATGAGAGAGAAACATCGACCAGCTGCCTCTTGCACACGCCCTACTGGGGATGTGCCCGCAACCAATGTACATACCCTTGACCGGAATCGAACCTGGGACCCTTCAGTCCGCAGACCGACGCTCTATCCACTGAGCCAAACCAGTTTTGGCTAGAAAAACATTTTAAAGTAAAATCTCTGCATTTCACACATCTCTGCTAATTTAGTAATGTTTAGCTCTCCATTTGTTAAAAGTCTCATGGTCTTTTTGGTTACATATTTGCCAGGGGATAGGGCTACAAATGCGAGCGATTCAAGTGGATAAAAATGGGGACTGCAAGAGTACCAGCGGTGAACAACCACTCTCACGAGCTGGTGAACAACATGATAAAGCTGTAGACAAAGCAAAGTGCAAGCATCAGTGATCACTGGTTCCCTGCAGTTCAGTATACCTTGAAGCAAAACAACAAAAACGAAATCCCAAACAACCGTGTTAATGTGTGTGAGGTTCCATTCCAGGCTCACATAATTATAAACAGGGTTTCTTTTCTTTCTTTCTTTCTTTCTTTCTTTCTTTCTTTTTTTTTTTTTTAAATATACTTATTGTTTTACATATTTTTATCAATTTTAGAAAGAGAAAGGGAGAGGAAGAGAGAAGCATAGATAGAAACATGCATCAGCTGCTTCCTGCATCCCCCCTACTGGGGATTGAGCCCACAGCCCAGGTACCCAAGGTACATGCCCTGGACTGGAACTAAACCTGGGACTCTTCAGTCATTGGGTCTACACTCTATCCACCGAATCAACCTGGGGAGGGCTAAACAGGATTTCTTCATTTGTTCATTCAAGAGTCATGTGGGAGGTGAGACAATTCCTCACCGTGCAGGACTGTCTCTTATATTGCAGGGCTTCTAATCCCTCAGTCCCTAGCCATTCACTAAATGCCAACTGTGTTCCCACAGCCCCAAACAATTCCACATCTCAAAAATGACCCCTAGGGGTCGATACCGCTCCTCTGAGAACTTCCCTTTCTGAGAAGTTCACTGAGTGCTACCCGAGAGACCAGCAGGGGGCAGACTGATGCAAGAAATGGGAATTCCTAAGCCTGTGCACGTCCACTCTGGAGATTGGCCAGACATGGCCCTTCCGTTCCAGATCATTGAGGGGTCATCTGCCTCCACCACACTCCTCCCACATACTCAATTTTACAAAGCGGGAAAATCAGTCTCAGAGGAAAGAGGATGTGTGATTTGTTCCATTACTTCTCTGAGTCAAAAAATATGTGTGTTTAAAACATTGACAGCTGTTAGCAAGGTGTCCTCCAAATGTATCCATTTCAACTGTGTCCTCTGGCATAGGGTAAGGTCATCTCTCCTCTGGGCCAGCAAGGGGAGGGACTCATCTTTAAGGCCTTGATCTTCTTATCCATGTAAAGGAGGCTTGGGCTGGGTGATACCTAGGGTCCCTTGCAGCCCTAACTTTCTTTCTTTTTATTTATATATTTTATTGATTTCTTTTTTCCAGAGAGGAAGGTGGAGGGATAGAGAGTTAGAAACATCGATGAGAGAGAAACATTGATCAGCTGCCTCCTGCACACCCCCTACTGGAGATATGCCTGCAACCAAGGTACATGCCCTTGACAGGAATTGAACCTGGGACCATTCAGTCCTCAGGCCAACGCTCTATCCACTGAGCTAAACCAGTTGCAACACTAACTTTCCAGGTTTGTGACTTGTTCCTGCAATGTCCAGCTTGGGAGTGGAAGCGGGTCTCAAATTTGAGTAGCTCATGCAAAGGCCCTGAGAGGTCTCTAGTCTTCCTCCCTCCCTAGCATCCTTTCCTTTCCCTTTTTCTCTCCTCATCCAGTCCAAGGAAGAGTGGAAAACCAATGATGATGATCAGTAATGATTTTTTGTTACATTTGTGAGCCACCTGTTAGCAGACCCAGTTCTGAATTGCTATGGGAACCTTGCAAGTCCTTCCCACCTGCCCATCCATCTCCCCACCTGGTTTAGAAACCTCTGTCTTCCCTCCCAGGGCTCCCATGCAGGTCTCTAGAGATAACATCTTACAAAGTCCTTTGCCAAAAGCATGCCTTTTTCTGCCCCTGGAAGGAATTATTTTCACTTGTTCTGAAGAAGAGTCTCTGCATGTACTTGTAATTCCTGCCAAGAAACCTGAGAGGCCCGAATTCCTCAGCGCCTGGATTCCAGAATCGCTTCATCTGCTGGCTGCTGCCTTCCAAGGAGCACTGAGATGATGGAGTTATGAGCTGCTTAAAGGCTTAGAGGGTGTCAGTTTGAAGGGAGGAGAGAGTGAGGGAGCGTCTGCTGCCACTTGGCTCGACCTCTCAGATGAAAGAGTTTGGGAGAAGGGAGTGTTTACGGGGATCACAGCAGACACCCTGGAGGGGCCAGAGTTCCCCTGGGACTTCTCAAAGATGACAGAGGATTGACATCATCGCCCCCCCCCCCAACCCCAGGATTCGAACTTGGGATCCTCAGAGCCTGAAGGGGATAGGATAATGGGGGCTGCTTTGTGTTGCACAACTCCAGGGGACTCCATTCACATTGGCTACACAATAAATAGTACACCGGAGAGGTACAAAGTATTGCTGATGACAGTAACACAGCAGCCAGCATGATCTTTGTTTAAATGCAAAAAACCCTAATGACTTCTTTTATACTCAAAAGAAAACCCATAAATCTCTCTGCATGATCTAGCCCCATTTTCCTCTCCAACCTGTTGTCCTACCACCACCCTAGTTTACTAAGTAGCACACATAGTAACCTTCTTTCTCTGGTCTCCAAACAGGCAGGCAGGGCGCAGTGGCCTAGTTAGTTCCTGCCTCAGGGCCTTTGCACAAGCTGCCATCAGACTTTCCCAGGGTTGGCTGATTCTTGTTGTTGAATGCTCATCCTACTTTCAGAGTTGGGCTCTTTCTATTGGCTTCCAACTTCCATTCAAAGTCCCATCTACAAGGAGCTGGGCCAGAGGACCCCAGTGTCTGTTGTACCGACAACGAACAGAGTGGGGAGTGTACTTTGAGGAGTAGCCTGATCTGCCCTGACAGACCTGTCACGATGCCTGAAATTCCCCACCATTTTTCTTTCATCTGAATCCGGGCACTGTGTCTCTAGGAGACTCCTATTATTAACACAGGAACACTTCATCAAAATCTCACCCTTTAGAAGAGATTTGTTTCTCAGATAAGCTGAGGTGAAACAGCAAAGAATGGGACCCCGAGGGAGGAAATTCCCAGGGGAGCAGTGGTAGTACATTATAAAGGGGGAAGGTTGGGGGGTGAGGCTTGGGGGCAGCAGAGTGGAAGGGAGTGTGGCCCCACGCCAACCTCTGCCAATCTCCTTTTGCCTCAGGCTGGCCTCAAACCTGAACCACAGAGAGCCATTCAAATGCCAACAAACAAACACGACAGCAAACAAAGAGCTGTTTGTGTTGGGATCACCAGTCCCACGGGTGGTTTGGGTGCAGTGGAAAGCAAGACTCGGGGCTTGGAACAGATGGCATTTAGAAAGATGGCATTGAGGGGAAAGAGGGCCATCCCCTACCTCCCTGTACCCCTGCCCACTGCCCCTGTGGCGAGGACTCCACATCAGAGGCACTCCTGGGGGCTGGACCACACAATCGGAGCCCCTGTTCACTCGCCCGCCCTCCAGGGTGGGGCCCTGGGGGCTGTGTGCAGTGCTTGGACAGCTGGAAAGGGCAGAACACAAGCAAGTCCAGCAAGACTCTGATAGTGCAGCTGAACTCTTGGTTTCTAACAGGATCAGCAAACTGCAGCCGGCTTGTGCAAATAAAGCAGGGTGTCCACACCCTGCTCCCGCCGTCAGCAGGAAACACCCACAAGAAACTTAACAGAACGACCAACAGCGTCGCCAGTGGGACTATTCCTGAGCACCACATGGTTCTGTCGGCAAGGTTTGCTCCATCCATCCTCTGCTACTCGGGGGCTGCGGGGATGGGGTGTGGGGAAAGCCAGGGGCTACTGCCCGAGCTTAGTTCCAAGGCTGCTGAGCAGGCCTCCAAAGTGCAATAGTTTCCCTTTCGGCTCTCCCCACCCCCACCTTTATTTTTATTTATTTCAGAGAGGAAGAGAAAGGGAAAGGGAGAGACAGATGGAAATATCAATGATGAGAGAGAATCATTGATCGGCTACCTTCTGCACATCTCATACTTGGGATCGAACCGTGACCTCCTGGTTCATAGGTCAAGGCTTAACCACTGAACCACACCAGCGGGGCTAAAGCCTATCTGTTCTCAAAGACCCAGCTCAAGTCCTGCCGAGTCCACAGCAGCTTTCTTTCCTTTGAGCTCCAATGGCCATTTGCTTCACCTGGTCCTTTGCACAGGCAGCCCCATGTCACTCCTGTTTATCAGATGCCTAACATCTCTCCCAATTCACAGAGGCACAATGCTGAGTGCACAGTATCAGCTCCTTGAAGGCATAATGCTGAGTGCACAGTGTCAGCAGCAGGAGGAGGGGGATGGAGTGGGGGTGGGGGGGAGGCCAGAAACACTGCCACGCCTGCTCACCACACTTCAGTTCATTGGTTTATAACAGGATCAGCAAGCTGCAGCTTGCTTGTGCAAATAAAGTTTTATTGGAATACAGCCATGCCTGTTTGGTTATAGGTGCTGTCTATGGCTGTTTTCGTGGCGCAACAGCAAAGTGGGGCAGCTGTGACAGAGACTGGATGGCCCACAGAGTCTAAAGTACTTACTATTCTTGTCCCTTCACAGAAAAAGTTTGCTGACTCCTGGTTTAAAATCCTGAGTCATCTCCAGCAGTCCCTCGGGGCCTGACCCTGAGCAAGGCCCTTTGTTCAGAAGCTTCTGCTTCCTCCTTTGTAAAGTGATGAGTTTAGGCTGTGCAGTCTCCACCTCTCCCCAGCTGACTCCATTTGGCCAAGTTGTTCTACAATTAAGCTGGTACAAAAGTGGTTTCTAATATAAATGGTCTTAATTCACACCCATTAGGGTGGCTATTTTGGGGGAAGAAAAACACACACACAGAGAAAATATAATGTGTTGTGAGGCTGAGGAGAAATTGGAACCCTTGTGCACTGTTGGTGAGAATGTAATATGGTGTAGCACTGTGGATAGCAGTATAGAGATTCTGAGTTACCAAGTGATCCAATTCCACCTCTGGGTAGATACCTCCAAGAAGTGAAAGCAATGTCTCAAAGAGATATGTGCACACCCACATTCATAGAAGTGCTACTCACAATAGCCAAAAGGTAGAAGCAATTCAAATGTCCGTTGACAGATGAATAGATAAATAAAATGTGGTATATACTGCCATGGACTATTACTCAGCATTCAGAAGGAAGGGCATCCTGACACACGCTCCATCATGGATGAACCCTGATGACATTTGCTAAGTAAATAACCAGTCCCAAAGCCATGAACACGTATGATTCCACTTACATGAGGTACCCAGAGAAGTCAAACTGATAAAGTAGATGCTGATTGCCAGCCGGAGGGTGTGGCAAAGGGGAGCTGATATTTAGCAAGTATAGAGTTTCAATTCTGCAAAGTGACATTGACTGGCTGCTCAACACTCTCAACATCCTTACCACTGCTGAACTGCATCCCCCCAAATGGTTACAATGGTACATTTTATGTTCTAGACCTAAGTTTTTGTTTGTTTGTTTGTTTGTGTGTTTTTTTAAACTCTTTAAAGCTGTCGTGTGACTTAGTGACTGTGGAGGCCTCCAAGGGCAGCGTTTGTCTGTCTACCTGCTGCGTCCCTCGCTCCCAGAATAGTGCCCGGCGTGGAGCAGGTGTGTGGTACTCGTTTGGGGTGTGAGTGAACCCCAGTCCCTGTAGTACTGTGTTATGCACAACCCCTTTCCATGTGAGGGTGACATCACAACCACTGTTTGAAGGCCAAGCCAAACCCCGAGGGTCCTTCTGGAACTTACTCTTTCACCTACTTTGTGCCACAGATGAATTGGCACAGCTGGCACTAGGGCAAGGGAGCTAACTGTGCGTAGGCTGTGACATCCCCATACCTACCCAGTGCCAGACCTCGCCAGCATGCTTATGGGGAACTTATATAAACAGCCATGTCTCAAAACACTCTTATCGAATTTGCTCCGCCAGACATGAATACGTCAAACGAGATGTGAAATTTTACGTCACCTTCCCAAGACATGCACGTCTCCGCATTTCTGTTTCAGTCACAACTGTTCCGGCTGCTGGGTCAGTTCTGTTTCTTCTCTAACATGTTCTGGAAGGAGACAGCTAAGACTTGCCTTTAACCTTTCTTCTGCTTCCTTACACAATGGTGGGAGCTACTCAAATGGGAGCATTTTAGAGAAAGAGGAGCTCTTATTTCAACTTTCACTGTGGAAAATTGGAAGCATATACAGAGGCATACAGGAGGCCACCATGAGCCCCGCCATACCGAACCCTCAGCTCCAGCAATGATCAATTCACATTCATTTTAGTTTCATCTCTACTCACCCCCGTCGCCCTCCTAGCTCTCTTATAGTTTAAGTAAATGTTTTTATTGGAGCAAAATATACATTCAAAAAGTGTAGAGGTCATAAATGTACAACTCAATGACTTTTCATAAATGGAACACATCCGTGTAAACAGTACCCCATTCGAGAGCCAGAACACTCATCACCAGCTCCCCAAGGGCCCCTCGTGTCTACTGGGAAGATTCTTATTGATTTCTGGTCCAATATTTTCATTTTGCAGAGGAGAGATCAAAGGCCCAACAGGGAGAATGACTGTCCAAAGATGATAGTTCAAGCCGCTGCTATTACTTTGTAGACTTGGAAATGTGATGCCTTCTGTACAGAATACATCCCTCTGGGCCGCGGCCACAGTACCTGGGGAGCAGATGGCTCAGGGCGCCTAAGTCCCCTGGACCTGGAGGACGTTAGCGTCAGGGTTTGGTACAGTTCCTACACCCCGGCTGCTCCCAGAGTTCTGCGATGACCCCTTCCCTGACCACATGCTCCCAAGAGGCTTAAAAGACTGTGCCAGAGAGGCCTTTTGAGGTGTGATCATTTTACAATTTGCTGGAAGGAAGGAAGGAAGGAAGGAAGGAAGGAAGGAAGGAAGGAAGGAAGGAAGGAAGGAAAGGGAGATAGAAAGTAAAAAAGGCAGAAAGAAAGCCATAAAGCTTTATTTTTAAAATTCCCTAAATTAGTGGCTTGTTATTGCAATAATAATAATAGTAATAATAATAAATCTAAAAATAGAGAAACATAGCAAGCAAGCATACACTATTCCCTTGCCTGGATAGTAAATCAGTCAGGGATACAGATGGCTACCTGGTAGATGGGCTTTATATGTGTGTGATTTAACGGCTAGAGGAGAGAGCAGACTCTTCCCCACTCCTTGGCTTTCTCTCAAAGTCGTGTTTCTGCTGCCACAAGCAGGGTGAGGAGATGAGAAGTGCGTAGCAGGGGTCCTCAAACTTTTTAAAGTGGGGGCCAGATCACGGTCCCTCAGAGAGCTGGAGGGCCGGACTATATGAACTACTAATTCCTACTGTAACACCTCGGCCGCGCTCACTGCCCAAAAAACCTGGCGGGCCGGATCAGACTAGTTTGAAGACCCCTGGAGAGAGTCTGCTCCTGGCCATGTACCACGGAAGCCCAGCTGTCTCGTCTGGGTTTGGTGTGGTGCCTCTGTGCACGATAGAAGTGCAGAGCAGTGGGAGTGTTCCCAGCACCAAGGCCTCTGTGGCAGGATCAGTTCCTAGAGACGTGAAGGTTAGAGCGGATGCAGCCCCGTGTTCAGCCATCATCCTGTGTATGCAAGACAGCGGGGGAGGCCAGGGAAGCTGTGTGGTTTCCTGGGGTCTCCCCACCAGCGCTGGGTCATGTGCCTGTCACAGCGGTTAGGGTGGGGAAAATGCAATCAGTGGGCCCCTCAGAGTCACATGGAATGGAGAGAGGAAGGCCTGGTGGCCAAGTAAAAAAAAAACACCAATATCTTACAGTCAGGACTATTTGGAGAGCCACATGAGGAGCAGAAACCAAAGACTGGAGTAGGAGAGAGCTGAGTGGACCAGAGGAAGGGCTCACAGAATTGCCTGAAAGGTTCTGGACTTTCCAGAACCACGTGGGAATTTTTGTTGCTACATTGCAGGGTTGTCAGTGTGGATATTGCTAGAGAAGAAAAGATTAGGTGTGTGGGTGGGTGTGTGCATGCGTGTATGTGTATGCAGGTGGGGGATGGGTATATATAGGAGATAGCAGAGTGCAGTGGTTAAGCTCTGAAAAGCTTGGGTTCCTTAGCTCAGCTCGGCCACTTCCTAAGTGAGGTTCTTTATTTCTTCCAACGCTCGGACTCCTCTTCTGTAAATTGGGGACAATAGTAATCCCTACCTCATGGGACCTTTGTGAGGAGGAAGTGAGATCAGGAACGTAATGTGCTTAGTTAGCATAGTGTCCGGCGGAGTAAATACCACATGTATGGTGGCTATTATTTTATTATTACTTTAATTACAGAGAAACACTTTCGAAGAATGAAAGATTGTGAGGGGAACGCTCATTTGTGTGGTCCAGGAGGGCAAAACTAGGGCCAAAGGGTGGAAGCCAGCGTTCAACAGAAGGAAGAACTTCCTCTGGCTCCTTTGGAGAAGGACCAGGCTGCAGGGAGGTAGTGAGCACCGTCACTGAGATACTCAGGTGGGGAGTGGGGGCCCCTTGGAGGGATGCCCAGGAGGGGTAGACATTAAATTGGGGGTGCAGTGGTTGCCTTTAAGTTCTCCCCTTGCTCCGAGAGCCCGTGGCTCCTGCTGCTCAGGGGAGCCTTCCCCACGTGATGGGCAGCTGTGGTTTCGGAAAGGCTCCGGGCTCCGTCAAGTCTGCACGCATTTGGGTTCTGACATGCCCGGCCTGGGCCTTCTTCCAGCCTTCCCTCTGCGGCCCCAGAGCTGACTCTGTCCCTGACTGTTCAGCTGGAGTTTAGGGAGCGGAGCAACTGGTCTGTGTTCAGAACCACTCCAGGGCTCCTGCAGGGGGGGGGCCTGGGAATGCAGTTTCTGCTTCAGGGATAAATCCCGCACCCCATTGGAGAGCTGAATATATCAGGTTGTTTCTGACCCCTCCTAAGTACCCGGCTGTGTTGAGCTCTGGAATCACCTAGAATTCAGCTTCAATGCACAGCAAAAAGCCAGATAACTAGTTTACACTTAGAAGTTTTGTGTCTTATGTATAAAGGAAGTTTGGACACATGCAGTTCTGATTGACGTGACAGTGCCAGGCGCATACCAGGGGCTCAGTCCTTCTGTCTTTTTTTCCTTTAAGGCAGATAAGTTTGGGACACACGACATATTATAACCTGCTTTCGGAATTCTCCGGGCAGCCCAGCACACTCAGGACCTTGGCATTTCTATGGATAATTTTTTTAAGTATTTGCTTTTTCATCACTCAAATAGTTCCTATTTGCTATATTAAAAATAATTATGTACAGAGAGAATAAAAGAAGACAATGTCCTTATCTTTGTTCCCAGAGAGCACCCTTACTAGGAAGCTGGTATGTTCTTTCAGACTAGATGTGGATGAGGCTTGAATCCTTTCTCTCCCACCCCTTACCTCCTTCCCAGTGCTCCTCCCACGGACTCTCCCCACCCCGGGCATCGCCAGACTAGACCGAACAGGGTGCACTGCACGGGGCACTTCGGCTCTCACCCCTGAGGGAGCGCAGGGCAGCGCAGCCTTTGCTCCAGCACGCCCAGGGAGGAGAGGAGGGTGGGAGGTCCCACGGGGCCCATTCCCAGCTCTCAGCAATGCCCACGGGCATGCTCTGTCCCAAGGGACCGGCACTCTGGCTGTGCTGAGGAGCTCAAACCCTACCTAGCTCTGGAGACAAAACCTGCTCCTACAAAAAAATCCACAAGCTCCCACACTCCTGGAGAGACAGTCACTGCAGGTTCAGGCAGCTTCTCGTTGAAGTGTGGGAAGAAGGGAAATGACAAGCAAAAAGCACAGGCATCGGTAAGCTCGCCACCCGAACGCTGGCACCGGTCGAACAGGCACAGGCTGTTAGAAGAGGAGGAGACCCCACTTACTGTACAGCTGTGGGAACCGAGGTTGGGGTAGGGTGGAGGATGACGAGCTCAATCTCACAGAGATGCCCCTGGTGGCAGGGGCAGGGTGGGAGATGATGTGCCATGAATTTCGGAGCAGTCCAATATTGGTTATCCATATACAGAGTGGCCAGATGATTATGATCTCTGAACGCATAATAATCTGGCCACTCACTGTATATCTTATGTAATAAAAGGCGAATATGCAAATTGTCCCCTCAATTAGGAGTTCGACCAGTAGGCAGGCCGGCCAACCACCCATGTTCCCTCCCCTTGGTCAGGCTGGCTGGACCCCACCTGTGCACGAATTCATGCACTGGACCAGTAATATATATATATATATATATATATATATATATATATATATATACACACACACACACACACACACACACACACACACACATACACAGGGCAGGGCAGGGCAGGCAGGGCAGTGGGGGGCCTGCACTCTGTTCCTCAGCAGGTATTAGGTGACAATTAGCATCACACCCAGGCCCTGAGCCTTCCCTGATGGTTCTATTCCCTCCACGTTGGGAAGCTGGGTTGGGTCTAGTCCAAGGACTAGAGGTGACGTTTGCCACTAGTGGAGCCTGACTTTTTGGTGCCCAGAATGGTTACCCGCTTGTGCATCAAAATTTCACAGTTATGCTTCGTTCCTTTAACTTAAGCTTTGGCCACATGTCTTGGGTAGCCATGCCCACCACTACAGTTAACCAGAAGATTGGGGTCGTTCTGTTTGTGGGAAGGGGGGATCTTCCTGCTTTTCTTTGTCTCACTCTCCAGAACCCCTTTGTTGCTTTTGTCAAGTGGACACGGAATTCTCCTCGGGGCTGTCCTTGATGGGCCTCACGGTGATCATGAGGTGGGGCAAAATGAGAACCTCTGAGCGCAGATACATTTACGTTGTTTTACCAACTAGAACAGAAATAGTGAGGAGCCTAATGCTTACTGGGGGCTGGGCATTCTGCTAAGTGCTTGGCATGCATTACTGCTTTTACTGCCTTTACTGCTCACGATGACCCTGAGAGGTGTGTGTTTTCTTCTCCCTGGTTTATTCCTGCAGAAGACCTGGCTAGAGGGCTTAGATTACATGCAGTGGAAATGAGGGGGTGGGAGGAGGGCCAGGGATACAGATCCAGGTCTGGCTCTTCGGGAAGGAGGTCACCACTGCTTCTGGAGATCAGAAACCCACCAGCTCCTAGACCTTCTCTCACTGTCTCTGGCATTGGGCAAAGGCCTTGGCTCCATCACCCCTCCAGCCCCCGAGCCCCACTCTCCGCTCCGACTGCTGCCAGGAGAGGCTTGGAATAGCCCCCAGAGATGATCACCACTAACCTCTGTCTCCACTTGCTCGGCCGAGGAAACCGATCAGAGGCAGGGCCACTGGGTTGCACAACTCGGGCGCATCATCCCATTGTGTTCCCTGTGAATGATTCTACTTCCTGCAGTTATGAAAGGCAGGGTCTGTGAGAGGCAGGCTGGGACTAGCCCACACCACATGGCCACTAGGAGAGCCAGCACTTGAACCCAGAGTAAGGCAGTCCTGTCAGTGTGCTTTGGAGAATGGGGAGGGTAAGTCTTTTTTTTTTTAATATATATTTTTATTGATTTCTTACAGAGAGGAAAGGAGAGAGATAGAGAGTTGAAAACATTGATCAGCTGCGTCCTGTTCCCCCCCCCCCCCCAACCCCGTTGGGGATGTATCCCCAACCAAGGTACGTACTTTCTCTTGACCAGAATTGAACCTGGGACCTTTCAGTATGCAGAATGACGTTCTATCCACTGAGCAAACCGGTTTTGGCAGGGAGGGTAAGTCTTGCTAGATGGATACCTAGGAGGCTTGGTGTCCACCCCAGCCATTCCTTAGGGCAGCAATTTTCAACTGACGCCCCAAGAATTTTTAAAACATGCACTACCTGATTATTTAGTTGCGGGGCATTGACCTCTTTCCCCTTAGATTTGGGGGAAAAAAAAAAAGACAACAGCCAATACAATGATAGCTATCTGGTATGGATGAGTCAAAGTTATACCTATTTTTATGTGTCTGTTTGGAGAAAAAATGTTTTTGGTGTGCTGCAGAATTTTAGTAATTAGTTTATGTGTGCCATGAGTTATAAAAAGATTGAAAATCACTGCCTTAGGGGGAGGCCTTCTGAGCAGGATCCACAGCCTCCTACACCTGGCCCAGAGCACAGCTGCGCAGCCTGACTGGGAGCCCCACTGCCCGGGCCTGGCCAGCAATCAGGAAGGCTCAGCAAGCAGCAGGCAGTGGGGACCTCCTCCAGAGCCCGGCCCTGGCCCGTCCTTTCCCATGTGCCAGCCAGCACGGGCAGAGCAGGCCATTCCTCCCTTACACCACCTGCGTGGTGCCCAGGGCCTGCACGATGGAAGAAACCAGACACCTCTGCCTGACTTCCAAGGCCTTCCACAGCCGGCTTCTGCATTTGCAGCTGCATCTTAGGACACAGTCTTCTTTGTGCCCATTAATCCCAGACCACTCACAACTGTTACCAAGCACCTTGACCTTTCCTGTCCTAGGCCTTAGCTCAGGTTGTCCTCACCTCCCCAAACAAACACTCCTCCTTTCTAACTTTCTAATTTCTTTTTCTTTCCCTGCTGAAACCCTGCCCACCCTTAAAAGGCTCAGTCCAAACCTACCTGCTCTAAGAAGTGTTACTTCAGCCCGACCGGCATGGCTCAGTGGTTGAGCTTCCACCTATGAACCAGGAGGTCATGGTTTGATTCTTGGTCAGGGCACTTGCCCAGGTTGTGGGCTCAATCTCTAGTAGGGGGTGTGTAGGAGGCAGTCAATCAATAATTCTCTCTCATCATGGATGTTTCTCTCGCTCTCCCTCTACCTTCTTCTCTGAAATCAATTATATATATCTTAGAATCAGATGATAGATAACAGAATGATATTTAAAAATATATATATTTTATTGATTTTTTTACAGAGAGGAAGGAAGAGGGATAGAGAGCTAGAAACATCGATGAAAGAGAAACATCAATCAGCTGCCTCCTGCACACCCATCACTGGGGATGTGCCTGCAACCAGGGTACATGCCCTTGACCAGAATTGAACCTGGGACCTTTCAGTCCATAGACCAATGCTCTATCTACTGAGCCAAACCGGTTTCGGCAACAGAATGATCTTTTATCTGGATTCTGAAAGTATTCAACTGTCCATCCATCACCCATCCATCTATCCATCACCAACACTAGTGATGTCTTAGGTTAAAGGATTAAATAATGCATATTGCGTGGCCAGTGCCCTAAATTAGTGGTTAGTGAGGTTGGCAGAAAACTAAGCAAGAAGGGTGGCCAGTGCTCGACTGGGGGAAGGGAAGTCTGTAAAAGCCTCAGGAGACAGGACAGGTAATTCCCCTTTAATATTCGGGAGACCTCCATGGATCCAGCCCCACTCTACATTGGATTTGTTGATGACAGGCAAGTTGTCTGGCATGCACTGTTTATCACCAGCACTGTTGTGTGCCCTTGATTCCCCACATTAATATTTCACTTTATTTTGCAGCATGATTTCTTATGCACTCTCCTGTGGGTCCCACAATTATCTTGCTGTTTATAGATGAAGATACTGAGGATCAGAGAGGTGAGGTGGCCTGCCCACTCCACATAGCTAGCAAGAGGCAGAGCTGAGACTAGAACTCAGGTCCCTTAATTTCTAATTGACTGGTCTTTCATCTGTACCTCAGCTGTCTCCTTTTTCACTTCTGGCTACACCCACTGCCTCCTTCTACCCCACAGCTGCTGAGGGACCTCCTCACCATCTTGTGATGGCTTGTTTCCTCCTACCCCAATCAAAATGGCCAATTTCTATTGCCTTCCATCCTTATTGGGGATTTGGGGGCAGAAGGGAATCATGACCATTCTCAAGGCAAGTGGATCATTAAAAAATGTCATCAACCTTCATGTCTAGTCTCCTTAGAACTCCTTACGGGTCCAGTATAAGTAAGCCCCCTCTCCATCCCTGGCTTCAGTTTCCTGACTCGCCTAGCTGGCCTACAAAGCCCTTTCTAGGGGTGATCACTGGTCAGCATTGTTATTCCTCACTCCTCTCTTCCTTCCAAATTTCCAGGTGTTCAGCATGCACTGGACACAGGGCCAGGAACTAGGGAAGCTGTCAACAGGATGGACATGGTCTCTACCTTTATAGAGTCGGAATTACAGTCTTTCACCTCTAGCTTTTGAGGAGCAGTCTCTTTTTTACATATATATATATATATATACTAGACCCAGTGCATAAAATTTGTGCATGGGGTGGGGGTGTCCCTTAGCCCGGCCCACACCCTCTCTAGTCTGGGACCCCTCAGACATCCCTCTTGCAATCCTAGCCTGCTGGCTCCTAACTGCTCATCTGCCTGCCTGCCTGCCTGCCTGATGGCCTCTAACTGCCTCTGTCTGCTGGCCTGATTGCCTCCTAACTGCTCCCCTGCCAGTCTGATTGCCTCCTAACTGCTCCCCTGCCAGTCTGATTGCCCCCTAAGTTTCCTCCCCTGCTGGCCCAATCACCTCTAAGTGCTCTCTCCTGCTGGCCTGATCGCCCCTAACTGTCTTTGCTTTGGCCCCTGACACCATGGCTTTGTTCAGAAGGATGTCCAGAAGATGTCCAGTCTAATTAGCATATTACCCTTTTATTAGTATAGACTAGAGGCCCGGTGCATGACATTTATGCATTGGGGTTGGGGAGGGTCCCTCAGCCGGCCTACACACTTTCACAGTCTGAGACCCCTTGGCGGATATCACCTGAGGGGTCCTTAGCATTGCAGTGGAGGGAGGTGCGAGAGGCTCCCGCCATTGCCACCACTGCTATGCTCACCAACTATGAGCCTGCCTTCTGGCTGGTCTCCCCTTGTGGGACCACACTGAGCACCAGGGAACAGCTCCTGCATTGAGCATCTGCCCCCTGGTAATCAGTGCACATCATAGTGACTGGTCATTCACTGTTTGGTCAATTTGTATATTAGGGTTTTATTATATAGGGTTTTTAAAAATATATGTTTTTATTTAATTGATTTCAGAGAGCAAGGGAGAGGGAGAAAGAGATAGAAACATTAATGATAAGAGAGAAGCATTGATTGGCTGCCTCCTGCATGCCCTCCATTGGGGATCGAGCCCACAACCCAAGCATGTATCCTAACTGGGAATCCATCTGTGACCTCCTGATTCATAGGTGGATGCCCAATTATTGAGCCACACTAACCGGGTGAAGCAGTCTCTTCTACTGGGAATTTGGAACTATAGGCCCCAGTGTTTGTTCATTCTTTCTAAGAATTCTCTTTGCTTTGGCTGTGTGACCGTAGGCAAGAAACTTAACCTCTCTGAGCTTCTATTTCCTTATGTATAAAGGATAAAAAAAACCATAACTTCCTCCAAAGGGAGTTGGGAGTTTTAAATAAATAGTTATTTAAATTATTCATTTAATACCTTTAAATTTCATATTTTCATCAATTTAAATGAATATATACACGAAAAAATACACTTATTTAGAGGTTGAAATCTGGAATCACACAGATGTAGGTTCAAATCCCAGCTTGCCACTAACTAGCTTTGTGACTCAGAGAAAATCACATAACCTTCCTGTGACTCTGTTTTCATGTCAACAATGTAGGGATAATAATAGTAACCACCTCACAGGGATGTTGACAAGATTAAAGGAGATAATGCTCATAAAAAATTTAGCTCAGTGCCTGACATTTTATAAGCCCTCAAGCTTTCTGGTCCTTATCTCCTGGCCCTTCTCACAGGTTCCCACTTGCCCCCTTTCTTCTTCTATTAAATTTTAATTATATTCTATGGACTATATGAGCAGTTGATTAACACAAAAGCACATATGAATTCCCCACTACGGACACTTCAATTGCTATGTTACTGGTTCTTTAAGTCTCAAATGTGTGTGTGTGTGTGTGTGTGTGTGTGTGTGTGTGTGTGTACATAGATGAATTTGTTCCCACATTCTCTCTTTTAGTTTTACACAACTGAATAGCTTTCTATAACAAATATTGTTTTGTACTTTGCTTTTTTAATATTTAATACTGCAATACGGAGGCCATTGCATAGCGTATATAAAAAGCTTTTTTTTCTCCTTCCATAAAAAGCTGCATAATGTTCCATCAGTGGACACCACACTGTTGATCTAATCAGCCAGCACTGGTGGACATTTAGGCCATTCCCAGAAAGGTACTGTCCTTTTGAAATGCCTTTAAGCCTCTCAGCCATGATCACCCTGAGAGAAGGGATTGGGGACTGCAGGACACAGGAGCACAGCTGAGGTTCGGCGGGAGCCCAAGAGCAGTCAGAACAGCAGCTGAGTCCTGGATCTGCCCCTGCTGCTCTGGCACCCGGGGCCCAGTTCTCATTCTCTCTAAAGCCTCAGGGCCTGGGAATTAGCATCTCTAACAAGCTTACAAGCGGTGCTGCTGCTGGTGTGGGAACTGCTGAGGGGGCCGCTGAAGCCACCCAAATGGGGAGCCTGATAATTCCCATCACATGGGCTTAGTGTGGGGATTAAGGTATGTAGCCCCTCAGCGCTGTGTTAGCACCAGACTAAGAACTTAATAGTCTTAGCAATTATGACTGAATCTGCCGCTCACCGCAGAGAGAAGAGCGAACTAGACAGGGATGGTGCAGAGCAATCCCGCAGAGCCCTGGTTCAGGGGAATGCTAGAGCTTCTCCCCAAATCTCCTCTAAGCCCCGAGTCTGGAATGCCTGGGGAATTCTGCCGAGCTGCCAGAAATATTCTTTTTTTTGCCAGGCTGGTGTGGCTCAGCGGTTGAGCATCGACCTATGAACCAGGAGGTAACGGTTTGATTCCTGGTCAGGGCACATTCCCAGATTGCAGGCTCAATCCCCAGTAGGGGACGTGCAGGAGGCAGCCAATCAGTGATTCTCTCTAACCACTGATGTTTCTCTTTCTTCCTTCCCCTTCCTCTCTGAAATCGATTTAAAAAAATGTATTTTTAAGAAATCTTCATTTTTATGGCAGCTGGGAATGGAGAACTGGTGGGCAGAAGCCCAACCCAAAGCCCTGCTATTGGCCATGGTGATGGATGCTTCTGTGGGCGCCATCCTGTACCAGCTTGTTCCTCGGTGAAGGGGGTTGCACAAGAGGACAGAGAAGGGCCCCATCCCATCCCAGCCCCCACCCTGTGGCCATCAAAGGGCCCCTGCCATTCTCAGAGCCCTTGTAATTTGCTCTCATTAACTGTGCTTTGTTGGGGGGCGGGCAGTGGAGAATCCCAGGCGGCCACTGCAAGCCTGGTCATGTCCCCACTGCTCTCTCCTTCCTGCCCTGGGATGGGAAGCCTGGAGTGAAGGCCCTGCTTTGCTCCTTCCCACGCCGCCCTCTCTGCACGGAGCCAGGGACTCAGGAGAGCCAGCCATGGCAGAAGTGTGCAGTCTGTTAGTCAAAGCAGGGCACTGAGTGGAGCACCAAAATTACTGGGTTGGGAGCAGGAGCTGGGCTGGGCTGGGCTCTGACTTGCCGTGTGACCTTGGGAAAGACGTTTTCCCGCTCTGAGCCTCGCTGTCCCTTCTGTGCAATGAGGGGCCTTGAGTCAGCTTCGGGTCCCAGAAATAAGAAGCCGGCAGCATTTTCCTTTGGCTCATCTCTGCCCAGTCCCTTAGACATTGACCTTCTAGCATTGGGCCTCCTCTACTGCCTGGCACCCCAACCTGCTGCCCTCCCATCCCAGCCCCTCCCACACTCCCCAGTTTGGATTCTATTTCCCAAGACTTTGGAGACACAACACCAATGCTGTGCCACTTGCTGGCTGTGGGACCTCAGACGAGTCACCCCACTCAGAGTCCCCACGTGTGCAATGAAAATAATGCCATTATCTGCTGACAGGGGGTGTGAGCATTCAAAGAGATACACATGCAGCATGCATAGCATGGTGCCAGGCATGTGGTAAGCTCTCAATAAAAAAGCCATGGTGCATGTATACCAATGTTATGCAGCGGGACAAAAGAAGAATCTCTTACCCTTTGAGACAGTAATGAGGGACCTGGAGAGTATCATGCTAAATGAAATAAGTCAGAGAAAGACAAGTATCACATGATAGCACTCATATGTGGAATCTAAGTGAAAAAATAAACTGATGAACCAAGTGGATCCAGAGACATGGAAACATGGAACAGAGTGCGGAATCTCAGAGGGAAGGGGGGAGGTAATCATCAAAGACCTTGTGTGTATATATGCAGAACCCACGGACACAGACAATAGGGGGCTGAGGTCTGGGGTGCAGGTGGGCGGCTGGAGGGAGTCAATGGGGCTAAAAAGGGGACATATGTGATATTTTCAACAATAAAGAATTATAAATAAATAAATTAATAAATAAAATTCCTTCAGCCACTCTTGTGATTGTTACTCCTATGATTCCTTTAAAAGTTAAGCAGACCCAGGGCTCTGGGGGGACAACACCCTAACTCTTGAGACCGTATGTCCCTGCCTGATGTTCTGTTTTAACATCTTGCCATTCTCTTGTCATCCCTTCTCTCTCCCTAATATCTAATTACCTAGAAAAGCTGTCCAAGTTGTCTCTCTTTCCTTTTTCTTTTCTTTTCTTTTATCAACAAAAAGACAATATTATTTCTTTTCTCCCTCAACAAACGACCCAATGCCTCTATAGCCCCCTACCCCATCCCAGGCACGGTGGCCATCAAAACAAAAAAGACCGCGAGGGCCCCTCAAAGAAGTGAATGTGTAACTTACAGCCTAGAAGTGCCCTCTGGATGGCACGTTAGGGCGGAGAGAGCTCAGATAGCTTAAGCAGAGGTCCTTTGCAGCCATGGTTTGGCCCGTGAGACTGCAGATGTGGTACATGTCACAGGGGGACAACATCAGATACTGTAGGGGTCTCCACCCCAAGTGTGCTCAGTGAGTTCGGATGCAGCCGAATGTGGGGGTGAAGGAGGACAGAGATCAGCTACTGCAAGCAAGCAGGATGGGCTGAGTGCCTTGGGTGAGTCACTCGGCCTCTCTGTCTCTTCAGCTAATTTAACAGGGGCAAGAAACCTGGCTTTACAGGAAGAGCTGCAGAGTGCTCTCACATGAGAACAGTTTGTGTGTGCCTTCACTCATGTGTGAAAGATTGCTCGAGTGCCTGCTCGGTGCTCTGTGCGGGGGGAGATGGATCCACGACACTCTGGAAGGCTTCTAGGAGCAGCTACGATTTATGGAGCTGTAACTATGTTTCAGGCACTTTAACGCACATCAAGTCATTTTATTGTCATGAGAGTCCTATGACAAGTTATTACTATCCATATTTTATAGGCAGGAAAAGAGATGGACTACTTGCCCAAAGTTCCCCCCAGTTTGGCTTCAGTGACTGCACACTGGTCTCCTGGAGTGGTCTGGGGACCCTTGGGAGGCACACCCTTGTGTGTGGTGCACAGGTCAATTTTCATCATTACTAAGAACTCCCTTGCCTCGTTCACTCTCATTCTCTCACGTGTGCACAGTGGGGTTTTCCTAAAGCCACATGCCTTGTGATAGCACAAGCAGCTCAGAGAGTCAGATATTCGCACAAAAGGAGACCAATGCCACTCTTTGCGCTAGTTTTTCATTCTGATGTTACTTTTTCATAAGAATATTTTATGTGACTATGTGATGAGCTTATGGTTATTTTTAAGCGATCCCATAACTATTTAGAAGGTCCATCTCATTTTAATTTCTAATAAAACATGTGTCAAAGCATGACAAACGCTGTACAACACCAAGGAGGGATGCTCCCCAGTCGCTGTAACCCGGGTCCGATTCTCCAGGAGAGACCTGGGGGTGTGTGGCCTGCTGCGTGCCAGCACCATTAGCGTTATTAAGAAAGAGATCCCTGGATCACGCCACATGGAGCGGCCCCTGGGAGAACCAGCCCCACCATAAGTCAGTGCCCTTGACCCAGAGTGTCTGCCCCTGTGCCTGCGATTATGGGCCTCGGATTTTAAATCCCTCATTGTGTTCTTTCCCTAAAGCTTTCTGAGAGCTCTGGCATCTCTCTCGATCAGGAACCCCCTGCAAAATAAATTTTGTTTCCCACACAGCCTATATATATTTCACACAAGATGCTCACAAACAGTCTCTCCAAATTTGGCAACAATCCACCCAGCCGCTCTCATCTGATATGGTGACCAATAGAAACTGAGTAATAAAAATGACAATAATAATATCAGAAATTTGGTCAAAACAGATGGCATGGAGATGAATGGCAAATCATGGCACATCTGGAGAAAACTGTGTTTACATGTCCGTTTAGGGGAGTCTGGTCTTCTGACGGCATTCTTGAGTTCAGCGTTCACATTCCTTTTTAGATTATTCTCTTCATTTGGAACTCTGTGGGAAGCTTCTTGGAGGAATTCCCAAGGAGATGTGTATATATATACACGTGAGAAGGATTTCATTCCAGAAATATTAAGTTACCATCTGACACAAACATGATTCTAACTTTCAGAGTTTGCATAAAGGTTTCTTCAAAAGATGAAAGCTATGTTTCTCTGCTGTGTAGTTAAATGACCATAGCCACAGGTTGAGGAGCGGGCTGTGTTAATTCTCTACACCAGTGGTCAGCAAACTGTGGCTCGAGAGCCACATGCGGCTCTTTGGCCCCTTGAGTTTTTAACAAAGGCAGCTTAGGAGTATCCTAATTAAGTTAATAACAATGTACCTACCTACATACTTTAAATTTAAAAAATTCGGCTCTCAAAAGAAATTTCAATCATTGCACTGTTGATATTTGGCTCTGTTGACTAATGAACAATGCCCTATACGGACTCCACAGAGCACTCTAGTCTATAGCATGCTTGGCAACTTGGCTGCTTGGCCCAACGTTGCACTCTGCACCCCATTGAGAGGCTTGCCTGAGAGCTGGTCTTGCTTCGGAAACTCATGCTGGCATGGGGTCAAAAGAAATGAGCTTCAGATCTGACCTGAAAGGGTGGTGCGGGCCACAGATTTTTGCTCCTGAATCGGGATATTCCCGTGTGATCCTGGCTGACCTACTGGACATTCTAGAGCTTCAGAGCCTCAGCTGTAAAATGGAAAAAGAAATCTACCCTCTTGCCTTGACAGCTTTGTTCTGAGGATCAGATAAGGTGAAATGCTTTGAAAAACAGAAAGCGCTTGTCTCTCGCCTGAGGCCTTCGCCTGAGGCCTTCGCGCATGCCCTTCTCCCTACCTGGAACCCTCTCTGGCCTTTCCCTGGAGCCGGGTAACCCCAAATGGTCCTGAGACATGGCTCGCTCTGCACCAGCCACGCTGGCCTATCCCTGCAAGCCTGTCTCAGGGCCTTTGCACCTGCCATGCCCTTTGCATGGAACATTCATCCCTCAGATATCTCCATGGCTGACTCCCCAGTTTCCTTCAGGTCACTGCTCAAGTGTCACCTAATCAGAGGCCTTCTCTGGACACACTATATGAATTGACATCCAACCCGCAGATCTCTCCATTCCCCTTACCCTACATCAGTGCTTTTCAAAGCAAGTGTGCATTTTACAATTACTCATTTACCTGTTGATTATCTGACTAAAATGCCACTTCCACAAGATCAGGGACTTTGCTTTGTCCTGCTGCAATCCTCACACTCAGAACCGAGCATGCATGCCCTCCTTCACCCAAAATAAAACACAATCAGCAGAGTGTGGGTCAGGGTGGGATAGGTAGAAAAGAGGTCAGTGGCCAGGGCGTAGGGGCTTAATCACAAGAAACAACGGCCTGTAATTATTGGAATCGAGAGTCTAGAGCACATGTGTCAAACACAAGGCCCGCAGGCCAAATCCAGCCCGCCAGGCCTTGCAATGTGGCCCGCACCGCGCTGTCATCACTGCACTCCGCTGTCAGTTTATGAATTGTCAGTTTATGACTGTTCAGTAAACCATTCGGCCCGCGATTTAGGCTAGATTTTAGATTTTGGCCCCTTCTCTGATTGAGTTCGACACCCCTAGTCTAGAGAATGAAGAGGAGGAAACCCCATGCTTCTCCTGCTCCCACTCCCAGCTCCAGGCTGAGATGTAGTAGAGCAGAGCCTCGGTATAATTATGGGCATTTGGATGGTTTGCTCCTTGTTAACCGTCCCCTTTGCTCACTTAATTGGTCCAAAGCCTGTGGCTTGAGCAGCTAACTGTGCTGTGACTCGGCGGGTGTGAGCCGGGCCGCCGCGTGATTGCAGAGCCTGCGCTTGCAGGAACCGCACTCTGGGCAATCCGCACGCAGTGAGAAGCTCCGCAGGCTGCCTCTGCCCACCGCACCTTTGATGTTCTGGCAAACACACCCGTGGGACTTGCTCAACCCCGGCATCTTTGCTCTGGGCTTCTCACGGGGCCTAATTGGTCTCCATGCTTCCTGTGCCTTTTACCCAAGTGGGCAGAGCTTCACATCTCTGCTCCAGGAAGAATAAAACCACAGCTGCAGAGACAAGATCTGGCCTCTGCCTCCCTGGCCACCTCACCTCACATACCTCTCCTTCTTAGTGTGCTTTAGTCCCACGTATCTCCTCCCTGCTTTCTGGTACAATTTCTGCCCCAGGTCCTTTTTACTAGCGTTTCCTCTCATACACTCACATGGCTACCTCTTCTTATCTATGCATCAGCTTATGTGAATGACTAATAGTACTGTAAGACTTCATGCCAATGTCTCTCTTTTTTTTTTTTTTTAATCAATCTTTATTGTTCATATTATTACAAAGGTTCCTCATTTCTTCCCCCCTCCACCAGGTTCCCACCCCACCCTCCACCCCCTCCCCATCCCCCATTGTCCTCATCCATAGGTGCACAGTTTATGTTCAGTCTCTTCCTCCCTCCCTTTCCCCGATAGTAAATCCCTTTTCAGATAGTAAATCTGTTACTTAGCATTATCTCATATCAATAATACCTCCACATGCCCAATGATACACTTCACACAAAAGACATTTCCAAATAGGTCAACCAGCCTCATCCAGGCCCCACCCAAGGCACTTACAGATCAACACCCCAGCGCTATACTAACTCAACACATCCAGATCTAAGCCTTCATCACTTGATTCAGCAGACCCTCAAGTTCCCGCAAAAGTTTCCAGCCATGTCTGAGAGGCAGCCGTGGGCAGGTACAGGCGAGGAGCGAGCTGTTTCGGGCCTGGCTGCTCCGGGCCTGGCCTCTGTTGCTCTGGTTCGTTCCACAACCAGCTGCTCCGGGTCTGGTCACTGCCGCTCCCGACCTAGTTGCTCTGGACTTGGCTGTTGCTGCTACAGGCCTGGCCGCACCCGACCCGGCTGCTCTGGGACCGGTTGCTCCGGTCCCGGCCGCTCCGGGCCTGGCCACTCCCAGCCTGACAGCCGCTGCTCCGGGCCTGGCCGCTCCCAGCCTGGCAGCCATTGCTCCTGGCCTGGCCGCACCAGACCTGGCTGCTCCGGGCCTGGCCGCTCCCATCCTGGCAGCCGCTGCTCCTGGCCTGGCCGCACCAGACCCGGCTGCTCCGGGCCTGGCCGCTCCCAGCCTGGCAGCCGCTGCTCCGGGCCTGGCCGCACAAGACCCGACTGCTCCGGGCCTGGCCGCTCCCAGCCTGGCAGTCGCTGCTCCGGGCCTGGCCGCACCAGACCCGGCTGCTCCGGGCCTGGCCGCTCCCAGCCTGGCAGCTGCTGCTCCGGGCCTGGCCGCTCCCAGCCTGGCAGCCACTGCTCCTGGCCTAGCCGCACCAGACCCGGCTGCTCCGGGCCTGGCCGCTCCCAGCCTGGCAGCCGCTGCTCCTGGCCTGGCCGCACCAGACCCGGCTGCTCCGGGCCTGGCCGCTCCCAGCCTGGCAGCCGCTGCTCCTGGCCTGGCCGCACCAGACCCGGCTGCTCCGGGCCTGGCCGCTCCCAGCCTGGCAGCCACTGCTCCTGGCCTGGCTGCACCAGACCCGGCTGCTCCGGGCCTGGCCGCTCCCAGCCTGGCAGCCGCTGCTCCGGGCCTGGCCGCTCCCAGCCTGGCAGCCGCTGCTCCTGGCCTGGCCGCACCAGACCCGGCTGCTCCGGGCCTGGCCGCTCCCAGCCTGGCAGCCGCTGCTCCGGGCCTGGCCGCACCAGACCCGGCTGCTCCGGGCCTGGCCGCTCCCAGCCTGGCAGCCGCTGCTCCGGGCCTGGCTGCACCAGACCCGGCTGCTCCGGGCCTGGCCGCTCCCAGCCTGGCAGCTGCTGCTCCGGGCCTGGCCGCTCCCAGCCTGGCAGCTGCTGCTCCGGGCCTGGCCACACCAGACCCGGCTGCTCCGGACCTGGCTGCTCCCAGCCTGGCAGCTGCTGCTCCGGGCCTGGCCGCTCCTAGCCTGGCAGCCGCTGCTCCAGGCCTGGCCACACCAGACCCAGCTGCTCCGGGCCTGGCCGCTCCCAGCCTGGATTCTTCGTGGTTGTCTACTGCTGTTCTGGGCCTGGCTGCTCCCAACCCGGCTGCTCTGGGCCGGGCTTCTCCGGGCCCAGCCACTCCGTGTCTGGGTGTTCCTGGACTGGCCACCCTGGGCTTGGCCGCCTCTGCCTCAGGCCTGGCTGCCACTGCCCCAGGTCTGGCTGCTCCAGTGCTGGCCGTTGATGCTCTTGTTCTGGCTGCTGCTGTTCTGGGGCCTGGCCACTGCTGCTCCGGGCCCAGCTGCCACTGCCTTGTGCCTGGCCACTCTAGGCCTGGTCGCCGCTGTTCCAACATTCTGTCCCTTTTTTTTCTCTTCTTTTTTTTTTCTTTTTTTAAAAAAAACAACAAAACGCATTTATGTTGCAATGTTGGCTGGTGCGTTGAGTTCTGACTTAGTCTTTGATTTTTCAAGATCTTCTTTGTATTCTTTCTTAAGTAATTTTACTATCATTTGCTCTCACTTGATTTCTTCACATTGAGAACTTCTTTGGTTTCTTCCTCCTTGTCCTGGGAGCTCAGCAGGTTGGCCTGTGGCACCCCTTTGTTCTCCGCGGGCTCCCGCGCTGCTCCAGCCTGTTGCCGGGGTCGGCGCCGCCCAGGAAGCAGCCCCCGTCCTTGGCTCCGTTGCCAGCGCTCAGCAGTCGAAGGCTCAGGGGCACCCCCCCCACTGGGGGCCCCGTCGCCCGGCTCCTTGCTGGCGCCCAGCTGGCCGGTGTCCGGCAGGGGCTCCTGCTCCTCGTGGCGTTCCTCCAGTCTGGAGCTTTCTTTCTCCCTCCCACTCGGGAAGTCCAGGATCAGAGTCAACAGACTGTCCTCTGCGCACAGTGTGCGCGACTCCGGGGGCTCGGCCTTTCGCCACGCTCCCAGGACTCCACCTCACAGCCCCGTCTCCCCCTGCCCGAGCCTGGGTCCCCAGGGACTGGCCCAGACCTGGAGTTCGGGGAGGTCTGGACTGAGGCTCAGAGCTGCCGCCGGAGGCTTTGTTTCTTCCGGCTAGGGTAATCCAGCATCAGAGTCAACATTCAGTCCTCTGCGCGCCATGTGCGCGCGACTCCGGGGGCCCCGCATTTTGCCGTCCCCCGGGATTGTCTCCCCCTGCCGGAGCCTGGGTCCCCAGGGTCTGGCACATAACTTGGGGCTCAGCGCTGCCGGTTCGGGGGTTCAGCCCAGGCTGGGGGTTCTATTTCCTTCCTGCTAGGGAACGCCAGGCAGCACCCAGCCCTCTCCTCCTCTCCGGCTGCGACCTCTCCGCGCGCGCGTGCGTGCGAGCGCGCAGCATGTCTCCGTACCTTAGGCTTTTTTTCAGCTCCTCTGATTTTCCTTCTGGTTTTCTCCCTCCTTCCTATTGTAGAGTTTTCAGTCAGTCGACTACCTGTAGCTCTGGGCAATGTCCACTCTACATTTTAGTTGTATTCCTTTGAAATTGTTGTGAGCTGCTGCGGCTAGGTGTATACCCGAGCAGCCATCTTGGATCCTCCCAGCCCCCAATGTCTCTTGATATCCATTTCCCATCAGATAAATAGGTAAAGGGATTCAAGCTCTGGGGTCCTATCTAAAATGCATGCTTTAGCATTGTGCCCACCATCCAATGAGGCCACGGCAATTTTGGAGACACTACCGGGCCCTGGGTTCCAGGGACAAGGTAGATAGGGGGAAAAATATTGATAATAAGACAGATGGAACATCTGAGGTCTTGCTCTCCTGTATGTGTTGGTGACTTGGCTCAAATAAACTCCTATAAAAATTTTAAAAAGTGACACACAGAAAGAAAATAAGATAGAAACCCTTTCCTCACGAAGTGCACATGCATTCTGGAGGGAAGACACAGAGAGACAATAAGCATAAAAACAAATAAACAAAATAATTCCAATTACTGTAAGTGCTGGGACAAAAAGAAAAAAATAAAGGCATGTGACGGAGAGTGAGGGGAGGGGGCGGGCTTTGGTGAGAGCAGTCAAGGAAGACCTCTTTGAGGAGGAGGTGAGGTCTGAGTTGAGACCTGAGCAATCGAGAGCTGGGACAAGCGTTCCAAGAAGGAGCAGCAATTGCAGGGTCTCAGGAACAGGAACCAGCACGTCATCTTGCAGGAGTAGAAAGAAGGCCCGTGCAGAGGGGTGGATGCTGGTCACAGGGGACAGAGGATGAAGGTCTCGTTCAGGGCCATGAACAGTGTGTGTGTTTCATGCCCAGGGCCATGGATGCCCACGGAGGGTTTTAGGAGGAGGGAGACTTACCTCTGAGAGCACATCCTTCTGGCTGCTCCTTAGAGAACTGACTACGGGGAGGTGAGAGAGGAGGCAGGGAGAACAGCCCCCCAGGGGAGGAAGGTGCTCTGGGTCAAGGGCAGAGGGGCTGTGGAAGTCTGGATGGATGGCTTGGAGGCAGAGCCGGGAGCACTCGCTGATGGATTGGATGTGCTCAGGAGAAAGGGAGAAGCATGAGGGGCACAGTTAATACATGTCTGATGAATAACAAACTGGCTCAGTGATCCCGGCGGGGTGCTGGTGTGCCAAAGGGCTCAGCATTGGGGTTTGGACACAGGTGAAACGATAATAGAGTCATCTTTGTATTTCCCACTTGTCATTGTTCTTGAGGGCAGGAGCCATGTGGGTTTTGTCACTTCCCTGCTGCTTAGCACATTGCCAGGTGCCGAGAGGCACTCCTAATAGTCACAAATAGTCCCCGGAGCTCCTATCTCCCCAGGGACCTCCCAGGGAGGCTGGGCCAAGAAGGCATTCCTGGGCTTGAGAGTCTCGTGCTATCTCCTAGTCCCATCACCACGGCGAACCAATCCCTGCAGGTGAGGCAGCTCCCTCTCCAGACTCTGCCCCTCGATTCCCAATTTATTATTATTTTTTAAAGAAACTTTTAAAATATATATATAGAGAGATTTTAATTAATTTCAGAGAGGAAGGAAGAGGGAGAGAGAGAGATAAACATCACTGACGACAGAGAATCATTATTGGCTGCCTCCTGCACACCCGCTACTGGGGATCAAGCCCACAACCCCGGCATGTGCCCTTGGACTGAAATGGAACCTGGGACCCTTCTTTCCTTAGGCCGATGCTCTATCCACTGAGCCAAACCAGCCAGGGCCAGGCTCCCAATTTGATGCGGTCTAGCTGCTTTCCCAGCTCAAAAATATGCCCACTGATGAAAATTCCCCAATATTCTGGCCCCCAGCCCCTTCTTCCCCTGTAGGTCACAGCGGTCGCTGGGAGACCTCCGGGTCTGTTTCATACTAAGGGTGCAGTGTCAGTTCCACGGAGAAGTGTTAGGGGAGGGAGGGGGTACTTTGGGGAGCAGGAGGATGATCTGTGTTCATCCAGACTTCTGCCGGCTGAGGGGCTCCCACGTGGTCTCTTATTAGGGCTGGTGCAGGGAAAGGTATTCCTTTCCCAGAATGTGCCACCCTTCCTCTGGAGAGGAAGAGTGTTGCCGTGGAGCGGAGCGTCTCAGGGAAGGGACTCCAGCCCGGCATTCTTGGCTCGCCCTGCGCCCTGCGTGATCATGCAGGCTGCACCCTGTTCCAGGGCTAATAAGAAAGCACAGCCCCAAGGCACTCGGGCTTTGCATTAAATTTTTAATAGCCCTGGTGGGTTTGATCCCACATCCCTGGGAGAATTAGTCACTGCAGGTTCAAGTGAGGAATTTCTGAACACGCCTCGACAATCTGCTTCTAATTTGAGGATGGAAACTTTGATTTCAGAATCCTAAAAGGCAATATGGTATTGACAAGGAGGCCTCGGTTTCTGACACTCAAGTGTCGTTAATGGAGGTGTCTGTACTAGTCCAGGCTCTCGCCTGTCCGTCTAACGCTGTGTGATCTTGGGCATTTATAACTCAGCGTCCTCCTGACTTATAAATGACAGAGTGATGCTCCTCCCAGCACTCCCCAGCTCCCATGCCCTGCGTTTGGGACTGTGCAGGACAAATGGCACCTCCACCTGCAGCTGCTCCCTGGGAGGCCTCCCTTACGGAAAGTTGGCGTGGAGGCAGAGCAGTTCCCCAAAGCCCTAGGAGGCCCTGCCCTGGAACCCTGTTTGCTCTCTTGCTACTGGGGGAGGCCTGGAAGGGGTTAAAGTAGGCTCAGCGAGGCCAGAATAGATTTACTCAATCCTGGGCAAGTCCTCTGAGCTTTTGTTCCCAGGGATTTGCTCAGCCCGCTGAGGTTATCTAAGCCTCCTCACTGGGCTGGGAGCTAGGCCTCTCGGCCTCTGCTCCCTCTGCTCGGTGAGAGCTGAGTTGTAGCAACTTGCCCTGGCTCTTCCCGCAGGCCAGAAATCTGAAGCTATCGCAAGGGGTGGAGAGATCTTGGAGCCTGAGACAATGAGTCTAGCTGGAGCCAGAAGTGGCTTTAGAGATTACAGAGTCCGATCAACTCCCTGTGCAGAAGGGGAAACTGAGCCCAGGACAGGGGACTTTCCTTTGGTTCACCCAGAGAGTTCGGGAGAGACTCCAATGCAGGTCCCCAGATTCCCAGGCCAGATCCCTTTGTTTAGGTTGATCTCTGGAGTTTGGGGACAGTCTTTCGGGTCGGAGCTGTCAGGAATCGATGATGTTGGGGGTCCAGAAGGAAAGTGGAGGACGCATGATTCCAGGTGTCATGGAAGCAGGAAAAAGGGCCCGACTCTTTTGTGATGCTTCCTGAGCTGATGCCCATCCCTGCCTTCGCCAGGTTGCTCCAGGTGTCCCAAACGTTGACCCCCTCTGATCCTCAGATGGCAGCTGGCAGCTGGCAGTTCTGTTTTTACTATGGACTAGTCTTGGATGGAGGCAACTTTGTTTAGGGCCTAGTTTTTTAAACAGAACTCTCTCAACTCCTACTTCTCTTTTTATTAGCTGTGTGACCCTGGGTGAGCGGTTTAACTTTTCTGAACCTGACCTCCCTGTCTGTGAAGTGGAAGTGCCAATAGTACCTTCTTCCCGGCATTGTTGAGAGATCAATGAGATGACACAGAGTGGGCCCAGAGCAAAAGCGTGAGAAAATGCAGCGGTGACTCTTCTCTCTGCCTTGTGCGTCCTTCTCTTTCTTATCTAGTCGGTTCTTCCCCTCCTCGGCTTCTTCCTCTTCTCTTTCAGCAGAATGGACCTATTTCTGGGCCTGCCTGCCTCACAGTGTGAAACTCTAAGAGGACGATGGAGGGATAGGAGCTTTATAAAGGCCTGTGTGGAACAGGGGTCTCTTGTGGTAGTCCCTCTGGCTAGTGTCCCATGGCTCCATGGCTCCTGGGCAATCCCTGGGTTGACCAGTTGTCAGTCAGCTCAGGCTGTGCTGTCAAGGAAACATGTGGAGCCTAGATGCACTGGGATTCATCCTAGCCACCTGTGAGCTCAGTGGCTCTAGGCAGGTCATTTCACCTCTCTGACAGTTTTGCCCACTGCAAAATGGGGCCAGAGTCATTGCTTTTCCTAATTCATACGTCTACATTGAAAACTGCAAAGCTTTATCCACTCCCCTCTCTCTGGTTCCACGCTTGATTTTCATAAGGGACCCAATTCACTCTAACCTTTAGTTGTAACTAGTGGTTTGGAGGCAGCTGACCCAACCTAGGCTTTCGTGGCCTGAGACCCGGCCTGCCAAGCAGAGCCCTGAACTCCCTCTTGTCACTGTGGTTGGTTCAAGGATGGGCCTGTTATCTAGTCACAGCCAGCCTACCTTCATCCCGGGACTTGAGCTTTTAGTGACAGGGAGAAAGGACTCACTCCCTTTTCTGCTGGACAGGAGCCTGGGAGGAGAGCTTGGAGATCCTAGGCACCATCAGGTGAGGGGAATCTACCTGATTATCAAACAGATGCAAAGAAAAACAGAAAAAGGGTGGAGAAGGGCTGTCTTCTGCCAATGTTGTTTGCATATTTGGCCCTAGACTCACCTAAAGCTAAATTATTCTTTTATATATTTCCTCTCCTTCTTTATTTCCTTTCCTTTCTACCAGATCCTCTACCTATCCAATCCTTTATTTTTGCTTAAGCCAGTCTACTTTGGGTTTCTGTCACTTGCAACCAAAATTTCCTAATTAAGACCCCCTTTAAAAATGATGATAGCTACTGGGATAAGCAATGTGAGCTGCTCACCCGATATCCATTTCACTTTTCTCCTCGCTAACAGAACCCTTGATGGGGAAAGGGGGCAGGGAGAGGCAGCTAAGTCCCAGCAGAGATGCTATGCTTGGCCTAAGCTCCTCATCACACCCTGACTCTGGTTTTTCAGGATCCCTTTCACTGGCAGTGGCCATTGACCCAGTTCTAGACCAGGAAACAAGGAGATATGTTTGCAAAAGGAAGCATAAGGAGCATCTGGGAAAGCAGACATAGCCAGCATTACCCCACCTCCTCCTTTATGCCTTGAAAGAGGATGTGATGGCTGGAACTGCAGCAGCCAGATAGTGACCATGAGGCCGAGGCCAAAAGAATTGCAGGGACACCAGTCCAGATATCATTGAGCCACTCCGTTAATGCCAAAAGCCATCTGCCTGTATGTTTCTTGTAATAAAAACAAACACCTATTTGTTTAACCCACTGTTCGTTGGGTTTTCTGTACAATTTGCAGCACAAAACATTCTTTACGAATGAGTCATTTCACTCAGGCAGAACTCAAATAGCTCTTCAGCAATGACCCTGATCCAGAACTCAGGCAAGAATGCTAGTTAAGAATAAAACAAACAAAATCTCCTGAGTAGTTACCAATGCCAGACACTGCGTTAAGTGCTTTAGATGCATATAACCTTATGTCTAGCTGCAATAATTTATGAGGAAGATATTATTATTAGTCCCATTTTATAGGTCAGAAAACTCAGCCACAGAAAGACCTGTTTTAGGATTGCACAGCTAATAAGACAACAAGGTTTACAAATAGCCACAGTGGATTCTACTCTGTATTTCACTCATAGGAGAGAGCCCCTTGCCCACAGACGATACCCTAATGTTCTACACAATGTGGACATGTAGTTATCGGACAGGTTCGCTGTTATAGAGAATAGGGAGAGAAGGGCCTCTGAAATATGTGATGTGCTGTCAATGAGCAAAGATAAAACATGAAGAAGTAAAGCCTGGTCCTTCCGTATAGGGTAAGATTGTCCCACTTTTGGTGGGACAGTCTCGATTTTCAACAATTTTTCCCACGTCCTGCGGCGTTTTAAAAAAGTCCGATTTTTGGAAAGATTGGAAAGATTCTTTCCAAAAATTGGGACATTTTTAAAACGCCACTGGACACGGGAAAAATTGTTAAAAATCAGGACTGTCCTGCCAAAAGTGGGACAATCTGGTCACCTGAGTATAGGGGCAAATAGTCTAACATACCTTCCCAGGCCTTGAGGACACTGTGGTATTAAAACTCAATTCACTCATTCATGCTTTTGGATGGCCCTGAGTCACTGAAAAAAGATAAATCATGCTTAGCCTTGTTTGGAGAGGCAGGGAAGCATGCAGCACCTCTAGGGAAGATTCCCACCTCAGATACTTCGTAAAAATTTAGCATATTCCTCAGCAACACTTCTCCCTCGCTGCTCCCCAACCCAGCTCTCTGGAGAAGTGAGCTCAGAATGCTCCCTCCCCCAAATGACGCCAATATGTTAAAGAACTGCATTTTTTTTTTTAATCAACATTTTCCCCAAATGTTCCCTTCCCAAGTCTATAAGTGTCAACCAGCATGTTTTTAGCAAAAGTGATCTTAATTATAATGCCTAGGGTTACCAATGGGCACTCACGGCAGGAACCCAGCGACAGCATTGGGACCTCTGCTTACCTCCTGGGCTGGGATCAGGGGAAGCTGCACAGAAGCAGGAGAGGGGATCTGAGAGAGGAAACCGACCCAATGTCCAAATGGGCCGGGGCCACTGAACTAAAGGCTTGCAGGCAAAAACCACATCACGCTGACCGGTTGTGGCCTTTGAGGTCTGTACATTCAACTGCTCTTTGAACAGATAGGCAAACCAAGGCATAGAAAGAGGAGGTGACTTACTCAAGGTCACACAGCAAGGGTATGGCAGAGCTCAGGGTTTTATGTCCTGACTTTTGACCAGGACAGAGGAGACACCAAGCACAGGTCTGGGGATTGGAGAGGTCGGCCGAGATCCGAGTCCTGAGCTAGGAATGGGATGGATTTGGTCCTCTCCCACACGGGGCCTCCTGTTTGGGACTTCTGGAGTTTCCCAGGGAGCCGGGCCAGATGAGGGCCTCTGAGACCATAATTCAACATATATAGGATGCCCCCCCCAATGTATATACACACTTTGAATAATTATAAAGGCAGTGTCTATTAAAATATATTTCATTTCCAAAATTGAGCTCTCAGCTATGAAAGTGTGTATACATTTTGGGGCGACACCCTGTATGCATTGAGTATTTACTATGTTCTCACAATAGTGAGAAAAATCTGGCGTGGTGCCTGTCAAGGGGCCGACACTCAAATGTGGTGGTTGAGATGGTGGGCCTGGAATCATTTGCCAACGGCCAAGCTGGGGGAGCCCCCTGCTTGCTGCATTTAGACTCACCCTAAGTTACAGAGGCAAAGACAGAGACCTCCCCCCACATTTGCATAAGCAGAGCAATTTACTCATGCACACAAAATGTAGATACTGCACACTTCAGACACTAACATGTAGATCTATGTATAGACATGTGCCCACACCACACACATACACATCACACACAGATGCATGCATACATGTATACACATGAGCATGTACACATGCACACACACACACTGCCTTCTTATATTCTCTTCCATAAGCAAATTGCAGTCTCAGCAATACTGGAGACGACATCTACACAAGATTTTCTCAAGCTGCCTGACCCAAGGCCAGGGGTGCCTGGGCCCCTCCCCCACAGCCCTTGCTACCGCAGATATTTGCTGAGTAGGGGCCGGATACCAGGGTGTGAGCCACTCCTGCCTGATTCACTCCCATCCAGGCTGCAGAGTTCCTCTTTCCAGGGCTCAGTGCCTTGTGTGCTGCCCTGACTCATCCTACCTTAGCACAATGCAGAGGCCTGTGGTTTGCACAAGTCGGGGCAGGGCCCTAGGTGGGGATGGGGTGATTTTGATGGGAGGTGGGGGTTACTATTCAGTAAGGACCCAGGAGGAGGTGTGGCTCTGTGTCTTGCAGGCACCCAAGGAATATGTACCAATCAATCCATCTGGAAAATGGGTGTATGGGGGCAGAGAGAGTGTCCTCCGAATTGTCTGAGGTTAGGATCCCCCTCACAGTGGAGGCACTGGGGCCTGCCCTGCCCCTCCTGCTGCTGCACTCTGCCCATGGGGCCAAGGGTCTTTGGAACCAAGGGGACAAGTCTGTTACCCCCTCCCCCCGCCACACACACACACACACACACACACACACACTTCCTAATCACAATCTGGTCACCCAAATTCAATTCATGCCCAAAGGCCCCCAGCTAGCTTCCTAGGCCTGTGCAGCAGGCACCTTCTTCCAGGGGCAGGATGTGCACCCTAGGAGTGCTTAAGGCGGGGAGGTCAAGTTGGTGCTGAATTAGGGTGAAAGGTATAAGCCCATTCCTGTGGGAAGGAAAGGGGGATGGAGGGAAGGCAGGCAAGCCAGAACCATGGGTTCTCCTTTGGACTCTTGCTTGGTGCCCTGCAATATCAGAGTGGATCTATTCAAATCCCATCAGTCCTGGAGGCCTTCCGAAAGGGGGATGCCAAGCTGAACTCCAGGTCTAAGGGCAGAAACATGGGGCTGAATGTCAGCGGACCTGGGTTCTTGCCAAGTTCTGCCAAGGAGTCCCACTGGATAGGAGTGTAAGCTCTGAGGTCAGCCACCTGGGCTTCAAATCTCTGGGAATTTTTAGCTGTGTGACCCTGGACAAGACCCCTTCCATGAGCCTCAGTTTTCTCATTTGTCACATGACACCAATAATTGCCTCTACCTCATGTTGAATAGTAAGTGCTTAGCACAGTGGCTGGTACATAGTAAGTGATCAATTAGCATGATTATCTGTGATCTTGGTAAGTCCCTTGCTTTCTCTAAATCTCAACTCCCTTTCAGGAAAGGAGGGATGATGCTAAATTCAATGAAAATGTGAAGTTTCTTTGGATGCTCTTAGTCTAGGATGAGGGCCGGGGGAGACACCTCTCAGTGCCCTGAAAGCCCCATGGAGAGAGCACAGCAAGCACACTGGGCCTCCTAGCACCGGCCTCTGCTCCTGCGGATGGTTCAGACCTGACCTGCAGATCCTCGTCAAAGGGCTTGGAGCAGAAAATGGCTCCCAGAGAACCTACAACCTCCTATCCCAGGGCCTTTGCACATGCTGGTCCCATCGCTGGGAACACCTGTCTTGCACTTCTCACCAGTTAACTGCCACTTACGTTTCAGATCTTTAATCAAATATCACTTCCTCAGGAAAGCTCAGGACCTCAGTTACAGGTCTCATCCTTCCTTTTATTTGTTCCCATTTATAATATACATCGTTGGGGGTGAGCATTGGATGCTGCTTCCTTCAAGAGGGCTTCCTTAACCCTCCTCCCTGCCCCCTCTTCCACATTGATTTTTAGAGAGAGAGGAAGGGAGAGGGAGAGACTGAGAGAGAAGCATCATGTGTCACATTGATTCCCACAGGGTCCTCGACCAGGGCTTGGGACTGAGCCTGCGACTGAGGTACGTGCCCTTACTGGAATGAAATCCAGGACCTTTCAATCTGAGCCAGACCAGCCAGGGCAGGAGGGCTTCCCGTTGACGTTTAGTGCCCAACTGGTGCACCCCCAAAGTACCCTGCACGCTACAGTTCACATTTCATCTCCGAAAAGTTTGCATTTCATCTCTGAGGGAGAGATGAAATGTCATCTCATCCTAGAGACACCAGATATAGGTCCCCCTGCTGTATGTTCCCTTAGTGCTCCTTCCCCTCCTTTCATAAAAGGCCCTGCACTTGTCAAACTTGTCATGACTTATTCAATATCTGTCTTTCTCACCAGAACAGGAACTTCCTGAGGCAGGAACATACTTGCCGTAGCCACAGTCAGTTGTATCCGCAGCATTTAGGATGGCACTTAGCACACTGAAAGAATTCATAGCTAAGTGTCTGCTCCTTCCCCGCTGCATACATGCATGCACACTCATGTTCACACTCACTCTCTCTCTCACAAACCAGCTTTTATCCTAGATGCCTAAGACAGTGCCTGGCACAAGGTAACATTCTCAGTTAGCACTTGTTAGCTGTGTGAGTGAATAAGTGAGTCTCCTCTACTATTCTGGAGCTCTGGGAGGCCAGGGGTCATGTCTTCAACCATGTTTTCTACCTCCTTGTGAAAATGGGATTGAGCGAGTCCCCAGAGAAAGTCCCTATCATAGGACCAGGCCTTTTGACTTCCCCTACAGGCAGACACAGCAGGGCCTCCACATCCTCATTCATCAGCTGATTACGAGCTGTCCAGCCCCAATTTTTCTTCCTTTTTTTTTTTTTCTTTTCTTATTTTTTGTTAATCCTTACATGAGGATATTTTCTCATTGATTTTTAGGAAGAGTGGAAGAGAGAGAGGGAAAGACAGAGAGAAACATTGATGTGAGAGAAACACATCAACTGGTTGCCTCCTGCATTCACCACAACTGGGCTGGGGAGGAGCCTGCAACCGAGGTCCGTGCTCTTGACCGGAATCGAACCCTGGACCCTTTGGTCCACAGGCTGACCCCCTATCCACTGAGCCAAACCGGCTAGGTCCGACCCTCATCTTTCTTGCCAATCATTTTCCATAACTTCCTTTCAACCTTGGGTATCAGCCATGGAGGTGCCCACATGGTTCCCTGAAGCCACCTTGTCCTCTCCATTGTCCCATAGCCACCACGGAGGGCCAATGGGAATGCAATAGGAATAAGGGAAGGAGGAGGTGCACAGGATCTGTGGGGAAGCAGGAAATGTCACTGAAACAGTGACACTGAGCCTGTTCTGGAAGGTGGGTATTATCCAGCCAGGCTGAGAAGTAGGACAGAGCAAGGGAGGAAAGGCATTTCAGGCAGAGAGAACGGTCGGTAAAAGCTCAAAGCAGAACCAGTGAAAATTCCTGGCATTGTGACTATTTCCTAAAAACACTGGGGCCTGGCATTACAGGGGGACAGAAAGACTGGCAGGGCTGGAAAAGAACCCAGACCCGGTATCATTTCAGTGTAAGGAAGTAGTGGTATCACCAGCGACAGGAAAACCACGACATGGCCTTTCCTTGTAAAAAGCCCATCGTCCGACCACGCCTGGGCTTTGCCTTTCCTGGGCCTCAGTTTCCTGATCTACAAAATGAAGGTTTGGACCAGGTGATGCCGCCAACTCTTTCCAGCTGAAGTCCTGTGACTGAAACTGAAGTTTCCCCTTGGCTTCTCGGTCCGGACTTGGGCCGGCCCCAGGACTTGTGACCAGATATGAGGTCAGTCTTGCAGATTTCAAGACAAATGAGGGCTCTGTCTGTACAGCTGGTGCCCATTTCCTGTTTGTCGGGGGTTCTGTCCTTGTGCTTGGCATGGCTGGCTGTCACCATGTCCATGGCGTCACCGGCCCTTACCAGCCTCTGGTCCTCTAAGCTCCTGGAACACCCCCGCAGCTTGGCCAGGGGGAAGGTGGGACAGCAGGTCAGGGAGGGCAGGTGGGCAAAGGGAGCTCTGGAGCCTAGCAGGGTGCTGTGGGCATCCTGGCGATCCCTGGCTCGGTGGCCCAGGCTTCTGTCTTCCTTTCCTATACCCACATATGGCTCATGCAGCCAATAATTTGGGAATGAGTCAGACCTGGCTTTGAATTCCCTCCCTGACACTAGTTGCAGGCATCTGACCTAATTAGTTCACTTGTTCATTTACTAGTTATTTCATTTGTTCATTAGCTCAATTTGCTCATCAGTTCATCCATTCATGCATTATTCAATATGTTTATTGAATACCTACTATGTACCCACACAGTTCAAGGGGTTTTGTGGTAAACAAGCTGACTTCATCACTGCCTTCATGATACAGGAGGTAACAGGGTTGTTGGCCTGCGTGTCCAATGAGATAGTCACTAATCACCCATGCTGTCAAGCATTTGAAATCTGGTAATGGTGACTGAGGATTTGAATTTCAAATTTTATTTAATTTTTACTAATTTAAATTTATAAGCATAAATGTAAAAGATACTTGGATCACTTTTAAGTATGTTAAAACAAACAAACAAACAAACAAACAAACAAATCACCAAACCCTGGAATGTGGAACTACTTTTTTCAACTTGTGAAATCAATATACAGGTCAAATATTGATGATGAAATTTTAGCATTTGAGTGAAGATATGCTGAACATGTATAAAAACACAATGGATTATAAAGAGTTAATAAAAAAATAAAAAATAAATAAAAAAGAATGAAAACTATCCCACTAATAGATGTTTAGATATTGATTACTTATTGAAAATGACAATATTTTGAATATATTGAGTTAAATAAAAATGTTTTTCCAGCCTGAATCTCACCCATTTCTTTTTACATATATTTTTATATGGCTCCTGGAAATTTTAAAACACATGTGTGGCTCACATGCTATTTCTATTGAACAATGCTGTGTTAGGCAATTAAACTAGAGACTACAATGTGAACTAAAGATTGTGTGAACAATAAACGCGATGCTGCATGTAAAGTGCTTAGTTCAAGGTAAGTACTCAGTCAGTATTAGCTACCTCTGAACATCGGACCTGGGTCTGGTTGAGCTCCGCCATCCCTCCTTGAGGCCATCGTCTTCTTTCATCTTCCCCTCCTCCTCAGCAGTGCACACTCTATTCTACCTCAAAATCTGGCCCATTGTCTAGGACTTTCTAAGTCACTTTTGGATTTCTCAGACTGGCAAAATTCCCCACAATTTTTGGGGCCCAATAGAAAATTATTTTCTTTGTCAAGTAAGGTAATTTAGTTACTGTGTTCTATTGCCTTCTTTCATAAGAAAAAGAACTCCCTTAAAAGTGAGACCTAAATTTTTTTGTGTGTGCAGAATTTAATAAACTAATTCCAAAAATTCACATGGAAATGCAAAGGACCCAGGAAAGCCAAAAACAATCTTGGGGGCGGGGGGGAGAGAACAAAATTGAAGGGCTCAGACCTCAATTCAAAACTTACTACAAAGATGTAGTAATCAGGATGGGCATATAAGTCAATGGAAGATAACGGAGAGTCCAAAAATAAACCCTTACATTTATGGTCAATTGATTTTGACAAGGGTACCAAGAAAATTCAAATAGTCTTTTCAACAAATGGTGCTGGGACAATTGACTATGCAATGCAAAAGGTGACTTTGGACTCCTATATCTCATTATATACAAAATTTAGCTCAATATGGACCATAGACCTAGATTAAAGAGCTATTAAATACTTAGAAAATGTAGGGATGAATCTTTACAAATGTGGATTAGACAGTGATATCCTAGATACAACACCTAAAGAATAAGCAATTTTAAAAATTGATATATTGGACATTGTCAAAAGTAAACACTTTTTTTTGGGGGGCGGGGGGGGGGTGGGTCTAAGGAAAGCTCTGTGCACCAGAGTTAAAAGTAAACACTTTTGTATTTGTATGATATCATCAAGCAAATGAAATGACAACCCACAAAATGGAAACAATATATCTGCAAATTACATATGTGATAGTAAAGTTGTACCAGAATTACATATATGATAGTAAAGTTGTATCAGGATGAAAACTGTTATAACCTAATTTTTAAATGGGCAAAAGATTTGAATAGACATTTCTCCAAAGAAGATTCAAGAATGGCCAATAAACAAATGAAAAAATGTTCAATAGCCTCAGTCATTAGGGAAATACAAATCAAAACCACAGCGAGGTACCATTTCACACCTACTAGGATGGCTATAATCAAGAAGACAGATAATGACAAGTGTGGCCATGATGTAGAGAAATTGGATCTCTCGTACACTGCTAGTGGGATTGCAAAAGGGCTGCTTTGGGAAACACTTTGGCAATCCTTCAGTATGTTAAGGATAGAGTTACCATATGACCCAGCCACTCTACTCCTCCATATCTACCCGAGAAAAATGAAAACACATGTTCTCAAAACCCCCCAAACAAACAAACAAACAAATAAAAACCTCATACAAAAATATTCATAGCAGCATTATTCCTAATGGCTAAAAAATAGAAAAAGCCCAAAATGACCATCAACTGATGATTGGATAAACAAAGCAGATGTATACTCATACAGTGGAATTTTATTTAGCCATAGAAAGGAATTAAACACTAATACATGCTACTGCATGAATGAACTTCAGAAAACATTATGCCCAGTGAAAGAAGCCAATAACAAAAGAACACATACAGTATAATCCCATTTATTAGAAATGTCTGGAATAGGCTAATCAATAGAGACAAAAGTAGATTAGTGGTTGGCAGGGGCTGGAGGTAGAGGGATGGGGACTGGGCAATGACTGGTAATGGGTATGAGGTTTCTTTTTGGCATGATGAAAATGTTCTACAGTTAGATTATGGTGGTCATTGGATAACTCTGCAAATAAACTGAAAGCCATTGACTCAAACACTTCAAACAGGTTGACTTTATGTTATGTAAATTATCCTATATAATAAAATTATCCTAATATGCTAAGTGTCCAGTCATCCGGTTGTCCATTCAACCTATTAAAGTGTAATATGCTAATACTTCTCAACTGCTTGCTATGACATGCACTGATCACCAGGGGGCCTGCTGCTGGGGACCGGTGGATCAGGACTGAATGAGACGGTCCACAAGGCCCTCCCACGGTCTCTTCCTGCCTGGCCAACTTCCCGCATCCTTCACTGGCCCTGATCATGCACTGGTGGGGTCTTTCAGTGATCTGGGCTGATGGGAACACCGCCCCCCGCCCCCCCCCCCCCCCCCCCCCCCGCCCTGTGCATGAATTTCATGCACCAGTCTTTTAGTACCTCAATAAAGCTGTTAGGACAGACAACATATTGGTCAACAGCACAGAGTTCTGGTGTCCTAAGGTCTTCAGTGTGAGTTCCAGCTGTGGACCTGAGACAAATTAGGTAACAGTGCTGGGCCTCAGTTACCTCAATGATATTGAGATGTTGCAGGGATTAAACGAGAACATTGTGTAAGGTGTCCGGGACACAGAGAGGGTTCAAAAATCACCAAGCATTTTTACTGTTAGATGGGTTGTCATCTCTGATTCAAGAACAACCCTTTAAATGAAATAAAGTGAACTTGATGAAATCTCACTGGCTTGTCCCTTTTCTCATTTTGTAAAAACTGGCGGAAACTTCTTTCCTGGCCAGCGTCTCCCAGGAAACCAGGTGCTGCCTGCCCACAGCACCATCCCTCCCTTTGAGAAAGTGATGCCATGGCTGGAAGGTCTTTAGGAATCAGCTACTCCAGTTCTTCCCAAACACATTTTAGAAGTGGAATCAGTCTTCACATGAAGTGAAAATGCAAATAATAATAATAATGGCTAATGACTATTGAGCCTTTACCATAAGCCAAGTACTGTGTTAAGCATCTCATGTGCATTATCTCCTTGGTTGAGACACTTGAGGCCACAGCGTTAGTACAAAGCAGAGCCCCCACGAGCCTGTCAGTTTAACACAAAGCACCTGTACCATTAATCAAAGGAGGGTTAATTTAAAAGTGAAGATTCGGGGCCTCACTACAAGCATTTGCATCGTAGATCAGACTAAATAAGTTACTTAATGGCTCAGCGCCTCAGTTTCCTTGTCTGTAAAATTGAGATACAAGTACTAGCAAGATTATTCGCTAAGCATCGTATATGAATTATCACATATAATCTGCCCAGCAACATATGAGGGCTCAGTATTTATTTTCATTATCATTGCTCATATCGCCTGCTTATGAAGAAACCCAGAGTGTGGAACAGATTCTAGTAGGCCATTCTGGCTGAAAAGAGTGGGGTCTCACTTTTATCTGTCCCGTCTGCCTTCTGCTGCCCCTTCCCCCAAAGCAGCCCCTAAGAACCCCTCTTTTGGACTCTAAGGCTTCATCAAGCATTGTTTGAAACCACTCTTTAGCCCACCCTCGTTTATTGTACAGATGAGAGAAGTGAGGTCCAGAGAGGGGAGGAAACCTGTCCGAGGTCACACAGTCTCTCAAGAGCAGGGACAGGACTAGAACCCGGCCTCCAGACCTCCCTGCCACCCCGACCTGACTGTTTTCCACAGTTGGGGTCCCCAGGTCTCCCTGTTGTCTTGGAGGAGGTTGTGCTACTGCCAGAACTCCCAGGTCGGCCTCCACCCCCCACTCCCATTTTGGGATAATCCTTTAATGAATTAAGTGGAGCAATTATGGCAGGTAAGAGAGGCTTTGTTACTTTTTGATAATCAACTGGCATCTTGCAGAGTCTCATTTACTGTCAGTTGAGTACTTAGAGGTAAACACTCTGACTTTCCACATCTTGACCAGAATTTCCTCCCCTACCACTTTCCCCCTCAATTCACATCAACACATGCCCCGTTGGGCAATGGGGTGGCGTGGTGAGCAAGACCCCACAGCGCCTTCTCTCTCAGACCTTCCATCTAGTAAAACCCACGGACACCAACCAAGCAAAAACCAGAACAAACACCAGAAAGGTGAATACCTCAAGATGTCTTCCAGGCTGTGGGTCCCCAGGTGGAGTAAGGGGTTGGGTCTTGGATGTAACACGAATCATGGCCTGGCTGCTGCTCTTGCTTCCGCCTGATCTGTTTCTCTCTGGCCTGTGTACTGGCTCCCTGTCATTCTGGTTGCCTACTGGGTCACCTCTCAGAGTGTTCTTCCCTGACCACCTGCTGGTGCCGTTCTGAGCTACTGCGGCCCATTCTCTGCTCTCTTTTCTTTAGAGAACACAGCTTGCTTAAATCATGCAGATTGAGTAGCTGATGTGTTTATTTTCTTTCCTCCCAGTGGTAGGTCAGGAAGGCAGGCATCTGTCTGTCTTACTCACTACTTCACTCCCTACAACCAGGGCAGAGTTTGGCCTCTGGAAGGGGCTCCATAGTATTTGCTGAGTGAGTGAGTAAAGGAAGGGATGGAAGAATAAAGTGCAAAGAAGTGGAAGCTGGGAAAGGATTCTGCTTCCATTTTTGTCACTAGCTTGCAGTGTGGGGGTCTTGTTCACCACTCCACCCCACTGCCTAACAGGGTGCATTGATGTGAATTGAGGGGCAAGTTTCTTACCCTCTCTGGTTAATCTTGAATTCTTCATTTGCAAAATTAAAAAAAAAAAATTAAGAGTCTCATCCTGAAGCTGCAAAGCTCCGCAGGTGATTCCAATGAGCCGCTAGGCCCGAACGAGCTTGTTTCTGTGGGCACTGAGCAGCTCGGCTCCTCCTGCCTGGCCCCCATGGCTCCACTCCTGGGACATCAGGGTAGGCATCAGTGCAGCCTCCATCTGGGCAGCAGCCAAATGGGAGGAGGAACAAGAACCACTTATCTCCATTAGGCCTCCCTTATCCCTGGGTTTTCAAGGATCCCAACAGCAGCCTGGTAAAAGCTGGAGGGCTTAGCTCGAAATCCTTAGGCAACTGGAGTGGCTTGTGTCTGGGAGCTGCTGAGGAGTCTGAAATTCCCGAGCCTAGGGCCATGGAGAGGTCATTTGGGCCATTTCCTTGCCTCTGGGCAGGAGGCCCTGGCAGGGGCCCTGGAATAGGCAGGCAGCAGGAGAGCCAGGTTCAAGTCTTGACCCTGCCAGACGCCAACCAGAGAACCTGGGCAAGCAGCAGCAGCAGCAAAATGAGCAGGTAGTTCATGAACAATCACGAGGGACTGTGGTTATCATCTACCTGGGCTTGTCAAAGTACTCTGACAGAGGTGGGACCTCTGAACCGCATTTGTCAGTGGGCCTACGAGTGATTCTGATATCGGTGGGCTCTGGATACTGACCTTGAGGCTGGGATGTCACCGTGATTCTGAGGAGGGAAGCAGAGCTGAGCATCCCAGCAGAAGGTGCTCTGTCAGGGAGGAGGGGCATGGTTTAGATGAGATAAAAGTAAGCCAGACACTGACCTCGAACAACCCCAATACATCAGGCCCTCAGTTTGCTCACCCGTTACTTCATGGAGTAGGAGCTACTGTTGTGTAATATAAATTCCAGCTCCTACATCTATTCCTCTATCAGTCACTTTACATACCAATTGTGAATCTCCTTCATTGTGCTACTGATGTGTATCTGGGGCTGAGAAGTCCTTTAGATTTGTTCCCTCTCATCTGCTAAGTACTCTCATAATTTTCTGGTCATCCCTTGTTTTCAGCACAAAATCCTTATGGTCACATGGCCAGTCTGAGTCAGTAAGAGAAGGGCCCCAAACCAACTTGGACACCTGACCCTAAATCCAATGATTCTGGACCAAGATTATTTGTCTGTCTCTCTGCTTGCCCCACCATTTGTCCATTATTTATTCATCCATCTATCCATCTGTGTGTCTATCCATCAATGCATTGCTAGCTTACTTTCCTCAGCTAATTTCTCCATGTGTCATCTGTGTAACACACTCATCTGTTTCTTTTTGTTGTTAATTCTCACCCAAGGATATTTTTCTACTGATTTTTAGAGAGAGTGGAAGGGAAAGAGAGGGAGACACACACACACACACACACACACACACACACAGAGACACACACACACATCAATCAGTTGTCTCCCACACACGCCCCGACCAGGGCCAGGGATTCAGCCTGCAACCAAGGTATGTGCCATTGACTGTAATTGAATCCCAGATCCTTTAGTCTGTGGGAAGACGCTCTATCCACTGAGCAAAACTGGCTTGGGCTCTATTTCTTGTATCCACTTACCATGATTTGGTCCCTATAATAATCTGTCTATTCACTTTAGCAAACATTTATGCAGAGCCTGCCCTGTGTCACCTGTTCTTCCCTACTTCCACTCTCCATATACCCCTTCTTCCCACGGACACTTTCTCCTATGACCTCTTTGCAGAACCCTTAGTCTGAGTGACCATGACCTCCACTTGCCTCTGTCCCGATTCACACCATGGTCACTTGTGAGTGTCCCTGGTCACTTGTGAGTGGACCTCTTGTTTTTCTTTACTGCCTTGACCTGGCTCCATTCCTGCCCCATGCTAAACTGCAGGGCAATGTTGATTGACTGGGTGACAGACTGTTTGCAAGGAGTGTGTCTTTCCCAGGGTTCTAACCCCCTCAGTTCCCAGTCTAGGGCATGCACATGGTATGCATTTTGTTCCACTGGTTGGCCTGAATTCGCAGTCAGTCCTTAAGAGTGGGAAGACTTTTCAACTTTTATTCATTCTACAAACTTGTCTAGATTTGCTCATTAGATGCTCTTTCCAGGCATAGAGAGAAATGAGTACAGACAGGGAGAGGAAAGCCCAGAGAAGGACAGGGCGTGTCAAGGTCCCCAGCTGTGGCAGAACCTTGAGGACAGTGAAGAGAATGTCACTACTCAGGACCCAGACAGCTCCTGGGCTCCTCACAGAGCCAGAGGGTTGGTGCTTGAAGGTCCCCAGAGAGGAGGTATTAGGAAACCAGGGGCCGCCCCACCGAGTCAAACAAGTCAGGCCCCATCCAACACCAGGGGCAGCTGCCCTCGGGGTGGCAGGGAGAGCCTGAGTCAGCCTCACCTGCAGCGATGACATCAGGGTGATCAAGAGCTGGCAAGGGAGGAAGGGAGTGGCCCTGAGGGTTCTAAGGGAGGGAAGTAGGAGGCCCTAGCTGGATCCCAGGGGACCACACCCTTGATAGGGACTATCTGGGCAGTGGAGTCCAGCTTCAATGCCAAAGACACTCCATTTAGGTAGGACATGCTCTCATTCCTGAGAGATACCCCACTGCCCCTGCCACTATGCTATGTCAAACTCAGACTCATAAGATGTGATGTGAGACTTTATCTAGCTCAGAGGTTCTCAAACCAAACCCGAGTGAGCCCCCGCATAACTCTGGAGCTGGAAGTGTAAGATGGATGTACGCGTGCTCCATGAAAACACTCTGTCCAGCCCTGTGGAGATACTGTTGAGTGAAAAGTTGCAGAACGACACACAACATACTGTTTTAACAACCACCTCCCCCCCAAACAAACAAACCCACAAATGTTATATACAGGGTGGGGCAAAGTGGGTTTACAGCTGTGAAGATACAAAACACAGATTTATTCTTGTATTGTTTATTGATTATTCATTATTTTCCATACCAACAACTGTAAACCTACTTTTGCCCCACCCTGTATTTCATACTGGTGGTATATTTGTGTATGAAAATGATTACATTGGTTGCCTTTGGAGAAGGCATTGGCGGCACCGGCAAAGGGGGCTTTAGCCTTTAATGTAATGTCCCCTTATTACTTTATAAGGAAAATATATCTTGTATTACTTGTCTAAATGCAAGCCCCCATCCTTCTTGGGGCTTTCCTCTCCCTGTCTGTAAAAATTTCCACCCACTTGCTGAAATGGGTTTGGCTCAGTGGCAGAGTGTTGGTCTGTGGACTGAAAGGTCCCAGGTTCGATTCCAGTCAGGGGCATGTACATTGGTTGCGGGCACATCCCCAGTAGGAGGTGTACAAGAGGCAGCTGGTTGATGTTTCTCTCTCATCGACGTTTCTATCTCTCTCCCTTCCTCTCTGTAAAAAATCAATAAAATATATTTATAAAAATTTCCACCCACTTTATCTGATTGGAAGTCTGAGAATCTTCATTTTAGCAAAGTTTCTGGGGGCTTCTGTGGAGTTGATCCATGAACTGCACTTTCAGAAAAGCTGCTCTGGTCCACCATTGTACAGGTGAGTAACTTGAGCTCAGAGAGGGTAAGGAACTTACCTAAGACCACACAGCATAGCAGTGACTCAGTTGTCACTTGAGCCCAGGATGTTTTACTCCAAGTAGTGCTCTCGTACACAGTGATAGGAAAAGGAGAGCAGCTAGAAGGGAAGAGATGGAGGAGGGATAGATGACCAGAGGTTGTACACAGTTGCAAGATGGCAGAGCTGTATTTGAATCCAGCTGCCTAACTTCAACAACAACCTCACCCTTTGTTCCATGGACACCTCTGATGAGTGCAGTTGGGGGCGGGCTGGGGGAGGACCACACAGTGGTATTCAGAGCCAGAGTGCGTGAGGCTGGGGCTCCATGCACCCTGAGTTAGGCCAGTTAGCAGCCTCCACGGGGGAGGAGGCACAGGGAGGGTGATGGGGGGAGAAGGGGCAAATACTGCCCATCTTTCTAACTTTGAGCTGCTCTGCTCTCAGCCCTCCTCCCTTCCTGGATTCTTCTGCCCCTGTGCAGTGTGCCTCTGGGCTCCTCCTGTTTCCAGCAGGGCATTGGCTCCTTGTTGCTGGGTAACTGTGGGCAATCCCTTCCCTCTCTTGACCTGAGTTAGCTTCCTCATCTATCATTTATACAGTGGACTGAATCAGCCTCATGGAGGTTCATTTAAAAATGCAGAGTTCCGGGTCCCTCCGTGGTAGGGGGGTCTAGAATGAGCATGTTAACCCCTGACTTCCACTCCCACCAGATGATTCCTACAAAGTCCAGTTAGATAGCTACTGGGCTACTAGCCTATTTTCCCTGTGTAACCTCTCTCTCCCTCTCCCTTTAGCCCCCTCCCCCGAATCTTGGCCCTTGGGTTGCCTGAGGCTGGCCCAGTGAGGAGGGCTTGAAATGCCGAAGAAGAATCATAGTGACCAGCAATCCCCACTCAGCTCCTGGGAGACACCAGCCTCTCTCCCCGGCTAGGCCAAGCTTGTGGGGTTTCCTCCGTCAGGGCCAGCCTCTTTCTAGCCTGGGCAGAATGTCTGGAATGTGCAGCCGAGGGAGACAGGGGTGGTGAGGCTCCAGAGCTGCCTCTGGAACTGGAATTCAGGCAGCAGAGAGCAGACTCCTGCCCCCCAGGGCCTCTGCCCTGCTGGCCTTGAACTGACCCATCAGGACCCAAGCACCCAGGGAGGGGGCAGAAGGAGGGCTGCGGGGCCTCGACAGGCCAGCAAATCTCACTGGGCCTCAGTTTCTTCATCTGTAAAACCATGTCCTGTTTCTCCACATGAGTGACCCTATGGCACTTCCAAAGGGATAATCTATCCATCCTCTGCACCTCTCCCATTTCATTAGCAGGATACAAAGAGCTATAGGAAATTCATGGGTAAATTAGGTACTAAACTGATCCTGGAAACTACCATTTTGCCTCAGGCACTGTGTTTAGTGTTTTACTGATTCATCACCTATTTAATTCCGAGGACTCCCCCACCCCTGCAAGATAAGAACTGTTCCCACCTCCATTTGGCAGATGAGAAAACTGCTCCCCAAAGGGGTTAGTAACTGATCCAAGGCCACGTGGTTGCAGGATGGCAGAGCTGGCTTTGAATCCAGCTGCCTAACTTTAAGGACAACCTCAGCCTGTGTGCTCCACACTCCCCATGAGTACAGCCAGGGGTGTGAGGGCCACACGGTGACACCCTGTCCTGACCTCACTGTGAGACCAGAACAGAGCAACCTGTGCTCTACAAGGGCACGGACTCCCTGCCATCCCTACGATCATGGCGAGGAGATGAAGAGCTGCTACTGAGCAGTGCCAGGTAAGTGGGAGGGGGGGGGGGCAGCAATCTGTGTAGACACCCCCCATGAGCCAATGGAAGGTTCTGGGCTGAGGCTGGGGAGCAACAAACCAGCTGATCTGCAGTTTGACAATGTGAGGGCTGTATTCAAAATTGAGATTTGCAAGGTAGAGACAGCAGAGCACTGAATCAAGAGCGGGGCCTTCCAGATGCCCGTGGCTGGCTCATGGATCCCACTCCTGTGATCTGGTTGGGGCATAACACCAGGGCTCAGAGCTCAGGCTTGGGAGCTAGAAAACCTAGTCCAATCCTGGCTCTGCCTTTTAAGGGAGGATGACCGTGGACAGGTCAGTGAAGTCTCTGACTCTCAGTTTCTTCCTTTGCCTGAGAATGATGATAATAACAGTACTTCATTAGGATGACCTATTTGGGTATTAAATGAAATGATGCACTTAAACTATAACAAATATTAGTTATTAGCACCACAGTTGCTATTGTTGCTACCATACAATAAGGAGAAATGGGAGATGATGCTGGAATATAGTTCATGGTTATGGAGAAGGGGACCAGGGAGGGTACTGGTTCCCTGGGCCAAGGCCACTTCAATGCCCCAAGTCTGGGGCAGGACCGGCTGGGGATAACACCAGAGATTCTGTTTCAAGTCCGCCTTCCAGGCTTCCTGTTGGGATGATCTAACCAAGGCCATTGACAAGACCTGCCTGGCTCCATTAGCTCCCAGCCAGAGCCCCGCCCACCAGCACCAGCTTGGGGCAGGCCGAGAAGGGAAGGATTGGTGGCAGATGAGCTCATGCTCGCCGGCCTGGCCAACAAGGCCGGACGCTTCTCCTGGCGGGAGCCTGTCAGAACTGCCAGCTGGGGGTCGGGATGAGCTGGAGGGCCCGGTGGTATCCAGATGCCCATGACCAGCGGGTCTGCTGGGTGTTTGATTACATTCCCAGGCACCCCATGCAATGCCAGGGCTGGCCGTTCCCACTCCTGCTGGGTCCCGTCTGTCAGCCGCAGAGCTGACATCCCAGGCTCGGCCCCACGTCCCACCTGCCTTCCACCTTCTGCCTCTCCCTCTCGAGCCTGCAGCCCTCGAGCAGCCAGGTGGCCTCAGCCCCGATGACTTCATCCCCCTTAAAGGCATAATGTCCCTTTGACTCCCAGGCCTCTGAGCCTTTTCTGTCCACAGAGCAGACTCTGGGGTCTCTGTTCTGGACCTGTCTCCCAGCCTCACTCCCATCCTGCTGTGTGACCCACCCTGGGGAGAACGCAGTCTGTCAGAGGAACCCCTGCCCTGGAAATGACAGTTTGCATTTCATGTTCATTGAACGCACCATCTCAGTGTAACCAGTCCACCAGCCCACTGTTCCCAGTGAGCTGAATCTTCTCTCAAGGCCGGTCTTCCAAGATAGACCACACACACTTGGCATCTCTGCTGGGTGTGCAACAGGTGTGGGTAATGCAGTAAGGCAGCAGTTCCTGCCTCTAGGGTCACCGACTAGCCCCCTTCCCCTGGGACCCTCCCACTTATAGCACTGAAAGTCCCATATCCTGGGAACCCCTTCAGCCTGGGCCAAGCAGGCCATTGGCCAACCACCCCTGCACATGCATCTGTGATGTGCTGTTTCTAATGATGTGTGTCTGATTTTCACCAAATAAACCTGAGCCTTAAGCCTGCCCCAGAAGGACTCAAAGGGATTCAGTCTGTCAAAAATGAAAATAACACTATCAGTGCTTCCAGACTCTATGGGAAACTTGCCACCTGCTTAGAGTTTTCATCACTGCTCGGGTCCTCATTTATGCTCTCCACCCCACAACGAGTGTAGGAAAACTTAGGAGGCAGGGAGGGACAGTCCAAGGGGAGAGAGCGGCTTTCCTAGGCAAGCAGGGAAGTGGACAAAGACTATTTGCTAGGTCTTTCTTAGAAGCCTACAGCATCCTTTCAGGGAATAGCAGAACTGTAGAACCTCAGAGCTAGATGTTAAAGGTCAGAGTTCAATACCTGCTTTATTCAGGTCAGGAAACAGGTCCCAGAGGGGGATTCAGAATCAGATGTAATTCTTTAGTGCCTACAACATGCCTGCCCCTGTGTAGCAACCCTGATGTGGGGCCCATCCCAGAGAGTTCCATGCAATTAGTCTGGGATAGGGTCTGGGCATCAGGATTTGTGGAAGCCCCCACTCTCACCCTCTGACTCCCAGGGGTACGACCTTAGCTGAGAACCACTGGGTTAGACAGAGATACATTCCCGAGGAGGTTGAAATAAAGTGGGGCTGGGCTTGAAGACCAGAGAGGAGCACACGGACAGGAGACACAAAGCAGAGGGTCACACAGGAAGTTCGGCCAGAGGGTTGGAAGGAGAGACCCAGAGAAGTACAGCTCAGTGGCCAGACTCAGATAGACTAGGGCTTGAGACTCAGCTTACTTTAGACCGGCAATGTTGGGTCAGGGGCTAAAACTTTTGTGAGCTTCAGATTCTTCGTGTGAAAAATAGAGATTGATAACAGCACCTAATCTGTTGTGGTGGTGTTCAGAGAAAGTAGATAATCCCTACAGAGTGCTGAGTTTAGTGCCTGACAGAAAGATGGACAATTATTGTATTAATATTACTAGAGGCCCAGTGCATGAGATTCGTGTATGGGGGGAGGGAGAGGACGACAGTGTCCCGCAGCCTGGCCTGCGCCCTCTCACAGTCCAGGACCTGTCACTCCTTACTGCCTGCCTGCCGTGGAGGCAGGAGAGGCTCCTGCCACTGCCACTGTGCTCACCAGCCATGAGCCTGGCTTCTGACTGAGCAGTACCCCCCTGTGGGAGTACACTGACCACCAGGGGGCACCTCCTGCATTGAGTACCTGCCCTCTGGTGGTCAATGCGCATCATAGCAACCGGTCTTTCTGCTGTTCGGTCAATTTGCATATTGGCCTGTTATTATACAGGATTATTACTAATCGATCAGATCTGGGGCATGGTCAGGGGGAGCTTACAGAAGGAGGTGACATATGGTTGTACTAAGATAGATGAGTACAATTTCAGATACACAGGAGGCTGTGAGCAGGGGCCTGGGAACAAGAGGCTGGGGAGGACGCTGAGGAGTCCATCTCCTGGTGCAAGAAGGACTAGAGGCAGCAGATCCCCTGCTGGGTCCTGGAGCCAGCAGGGAGGACAGGGATTAGGGTCAGGGTCAGAAGGGGAATGCCGGTAGCATTATAGGATTCTGCAACCCATCCCAACTCACCTCCCCCTTTTCCCTGTCCCCCAGGGGACAGTCCTGCCCTGGGCAGGCTGGAACCACCCTTGGCCCAGATGGGGGTCTGAAGGAAGACAGTCGCCTGCCGCTCCACACATGACTAGTCAAAGAGCTCGTGGGGCCACTCAGCCACCCTCCCTCGGGTTAATGCCTAACCGGCCCAGGCTCGGGGACTTGGGCGGCAATCAGCCAAGTGGATAATTACCCAGGTAGCCTTCCCACCAGCGTGGAGAGTGGATTGCAGTAGCTCCCCTCACACTGCGAACCCCTAGGATTCTCATGCAGCGCTGAGGCAGCTTGGGGGAGGGGACCTAGGAGAGTCTTCCTTGAAGGGAGCTCCTCTGGGCACCCTGGGCAACACACCACAGCGGCCTGCTTGACACCTGTGGCTATCCTGCTGCTCGTGACAGGTCACTGGGCACAGTCCGTCATGGCTGCAGCAGCTCATGAATGAACATATTCTGAGAACTGGGAAACAGCCAAGAGCCTCCTGAACCTTAACGGTTTCACTTATCCACAGGGTCCGGCTTGAACTTCTAGGAAACTAAGAGACCACAGAGCCAGGCCTCAGTTTCTGTCCCATGGTAGAGGAAGTAGATCTGTTCTGAGTGGCCCCGGCAGTTGTGAGTCCATTTAACAAATAAGGAAACAGAGACTCTGCAAATCTAAGTCATTTGCCTTGGATCATATAGTTTATAATAACAGTAATAATATGTAGAATTCTTGAGTATTAGCCAGTTCAAGGCTGGCTGCTCAGTGGAGCATCAAGTAGAATTTACTAACAATCGGAACTGACTGCTGGGAGAGGTAATGAGCTCCCTGGAATTAGAGGTGTGCAAGCAAAGACTCACTCATTTGCCAGAAAAGCTGCAGAGGGGCTGCAAGTCCTGGGGAGAGAGAGAGGGAATTAGACAGGATGGTTGCAGAGCCGTTTTTAACTCTTGTGGGGCAGGAACTATTTCATTTCCCTCTAAGTCCCCAGTGCCTGGCCCAGTGCCTAGAAAAGGGGAAATGCAGGGTCTTACCTGTGTGTGCACAAGAAACAAGCAAATGAATACATCTATAGCAAAGAAGAGTGGTAATGAGAGAGAGAGAGGGGGGGGGGGCCCTCTATTTTCTGTCTAATTCTTCTTTCCTTCCCTTAGAACATTGGTTCTCAACATGGGGAGCACATTGGAATATTTGGGGAGCCAGAGCAGAGAGGCACCCTGTAAAATACATCAAAACAAAGATGTCTTGCTTCCCAGCGAGATGCCAGGCTTTGTGCTTTTCACTTTGCACACATCATCTGTCTCATCACCCTGCACAACCGTAGGAAGTAGAGATTCTTGTTACCCCATTTCAGAGACAGACGGAAGCCAGCGATCAGGGAGGCTGTCGTGAATGGAGGGGGTCACAGCCAATAGCAAGGACAAGAAGAGTGACCTTTTATGAGGGACTTTCTCTGCTACTGCTTTCCACCAACTTTATCTCGTTCAACCCCCGCAACCACCTCATGAGGTAGGAGGTACTGCCTCCATCTTTTCCAAAACTGGAAACTGAGGCTCTGATGACATCACTCGCCGAAGGTTACTGAGACAGGACATGATAGTGCCAGGGTTTGGAACCAGGTGCTGGGCTGAGGGGTGACTAGGTTGTCTCTCAGATCCCTAGTGTGAGGGAGGGCAGAATCCTCTAGCAGCCTGGAGAGCTAGCAGCCTGGGTCCTCTCCCAGTCCCGCCATGGCCTCTATGGTTCCTGGGGCAAGCACTACCTGTCTAGGGTCTCCCTTGATCCCTGTAAAACTGAGAAGGGAGGTGGAGATGGGCCTGATTTCTCAGCAACTTTCCAGCCGTCATTTTCCATGACTTGATTCCCCACCGTGAGTTCTGGGCCACAAACCAGTTGGCTCCCTCCCTCCCTCTCGGTGAGACAGAGAGCTGGCAGGAGGGGCTGATCCGCCTCAATTCTCCCACCTCCTTTTCCCTCCTCCTCCCGGGCTGGGACACACCTACTCCAACTTTCTCAGCAGCCTCTCTGGAGTGGGAGTGTGGAGTGCAGTGCGCGCCTTCCTGCTCCCTCTCTGCACCTCTCTCCAGAGCCTGTCAGCCCCTCTTGCTAGCGAAAGTGGCTCCAGCCCAGCCGCCCAGCCGGGCACCCTCCCCTACCTGAAGGGCACAGGTAAGAACTGCTGGTGGATGGCAACTTGGCGGGGTGTGGGGGTGGGGGTGGGGGAGGGGGTTGCAGGCGGAAAGGTGTGCAAAGCTAATCCGTTCTTGTGCCTTGTCCCAGAGAAGGCGGGTATTGGGGACTCTTGGCAAGTGGGGGCAGAACCAGGACATGACCGAGGCCGGCATGGAGCAGTAGGACAGGACACCTGGACCTTAGATCGCCCCGTACACTGAATGAAGCTGGAGATGTACAGCCTGAGTCTGGGCCGGGGGATCGGGGCTCAGGGATGGACAAGGCTAGGACTTTGATCTCATGGAGGAGCAAGGTCATATTTGCATGAATGGAAAGTTGGACTCCTGTTCCCGGAAGAATGAAATCCCTTGCTTCGGCTTTCTGGGGATGAGCCTTTAGGGAGATTTGAGGGCCATGTTCTCTGTGGTTTTAGGGGAAATGCTGAGGCTGGGGAAAGGAGAGGTGCTGGCTGCTGTGTGTGTCCAGGGGGGCACAGGGGCCCTAGGACAGACAAAGCCACCTGGTAAGGCGGAGGGAGGGCGGGAGGGACAGTCAGGTAACCTGGCCAGCCCTGGTTCTCCTGCGACTCTAGCTCACCTGGATCAGAACCTCTGCTTTCCTGGCTGTGAGATGGGGTTGGGTGGGGGTGTGGGGGCAGCTCTATTCTCCCATCTCGGGGGAAGCAGGAATCTGATGCATATCTTTAGAGGCAGGAGTGCTGGAGTGGAACGCTGAGCAGAGCCACCAGGCCAGAGTTCAGCCCTCTACTGGGGATCAGGGGTGCTCTCTGCCCCAATGTGGGAAACGGCAGCTGTGCTCAGGTGTGCCGAGGGCTCGGAAGGCTGCCCCTGCCCCCAGCCACACTCTGGAGCTGGTGCCCGGGCTCAGGGCTCCTGTGTTCCTGTTCCTCAGCCGGCTGCACAGATGGGGAGCTGAGCCCGGGCAGGTGGGCAGTGCCCTCCACGCAGCACAGTTCTAGCAGCTATTATTACAGCTGACATGCGCTGGCTGCTTTCTGTGCTGGGGGCCTGTGCTGAGCACGCACAGTCATTTGAAAAATTGGAGTTTTCAAAGCAGGCAAGGTGAACAGAAAATTTCATTATCTGCGTCTCTGTGACCCACAGGCTCTGTGGCCTCCGACTATCTCCTTTGGGCCCTTTTCCCTACTTGTAAAGCGAAGGTGCTTGGATTATTAAGAGCCGGAATTAATCGATTCACCCTGACAAGCCTGTTAGGTAGGCAGAGCAGGAATGATGGCATTTTGCGGGAGAGGAATCCAAGGGGCTTAACGTCCCTCGTCAGTAGCGGCAGCTTGGGTCCCCCAGGAGCCCAGGTGACTCTCTGGCAGGAATGAGCTGAGTGCATGATGTTGGCTAGCCCGAAGGAGTGAGAGGGGCCTCAGTTTCCTCATCTGTAAAATGGGGGAATAACCAGAGGAAGTGAAGGTCTCTCTGGAACTCCCCACTGATTCCATGAGTCTCAGTGGCCTCCTTAGGGACTCAAGGAACCAGACAGAAGGACACTGACATTCCCTCTGGACACACACAGCCGTGCCTGTGCTTTCTATGGGAACCACCAGGCTCCCTCTATTCCCGAGATGCCTCTGCACCATCCCCTGTGAATTGGGCCACCACGCTCCATTCTCTGCACACTTTGCTCTGAACTAACCTCCACCTGGAAAGTCTCTTTCCGGTCGCCGCACGACAGGCCATGGCACCGGTATTGTTGCTGGCCAGGTGGGGTCAGGTGGGAGAGAATGTGGGGCCGGCAGCGTTAAAGAAAACCAGTGTGCGCTGGGGGGCAACAAGGTTGGTACACTCAGGGACCTTCCTGAACTCCGGATTGGCCCTGCCTTTTGGATTTCTTCAGGACTGGATGGATGGGCAGAGCCTCTAGAAGCTCCCCTGACTGCTGGGTCCCAGCACAAGCTCAGCTAGCCCGGAACCCCAGTGCTACTATTTCTATGATTATTGGTACGAATGCTTCCATTCATAATGGGGTTTCTAGACAGGCATATGAAGAAAAGTGTGGGTCCAAATCCTGGAAAGTAGTCATGAGTGACCTGAGCCACAGCTTCTCTAATGCTCAGCCTCCTCACCGGAAAAAATGAGGATAATAATAGTCCTTTTCTCAGAGAACTGATGTGAGCATTAAATGTCGTTCCCAGGGCCTTAGTCATTATGTTCGAAGTCATCAGTGAAGTCATTACGGGGCTCCCCCTGCTCCCCCCAAGAGGGGAGATCACCCACAGCACCCTAACCTAAGTTCTTCCTCAGACACATCACAATTGGAATTTTAGTTATTTGTATATTTTTTGTTTGATATTTTCTCTTCTACTAAGTGTTGCTCAGGCATACACCCGTGTCTAGCATACCGGGCACATACAAGAAGCTCATTGCATATCTGTTGAGAGAATGAATGAACTTTTATGTCTAAGTCATAGATGAGAACTGTCACTTACAGGGACTAAGCATTAGCCCAACCCAGTCACAGGTAAGAGCTGGGAGTGGAAGGGGCCCCAGAGATAATTAAATCAGACAAATGGAGGCACTGACGTCTCACCAAAGAAGGCTGGTAATTTGGCTGAAGTCACACAGCAAGTGAGTGGGAAAGGCAGGCCCACTAGCCAGATCTTTTCACTTTCCTCTGCCTTTTCTACCTAATCCAGGTAATGAGATGACGCTGTTTTCTATGCGGGTGGTCAGTCTTGGAGGCCAGTCAACTGTCCCCATATACATATACTCTGGAGACAATTAGGGATTAGCAAGAAGCTTAAGCTGCCCTTCAGAGAATAGGGGACATCAATCAGACCATTCCCCCAACCCTCACCAGCACCTACACACACACACACACACACACACACACACACACAAGCATGCACACACACCACTTCATACCTATTGCCAGCAAGTCCACAAGGAATCTGTAACTGCACAATGGCAAGGTCCTTGGGAGTTCCCTGAAACTTGCCTTCATTTTACAGATGACACCTAGATTTTGAATTTTTGCCTAAAGTCAATAGCCAGTTAGCACTGGTGTCCTGGGTGGGTCTGTCATTTCCGGGAGCCATTTCTGAGCATGCAATTTAAATGTTGGAAAGAAAACCTGATTTATGCAGCCCCTTTATGCATCTGTCACGAGGTTAGACTCACAGATACTTGCAGGCCATCTGTCCCTGTCCACTACCTTTCCTGTTTGTTGTTGCTATGGTTTTCAGTGTAGAGACGAATAGACTCAGAAAAGCTAAGCCACTTCCTTTCAGTCACACAGCTTCTGTTTCCTCAATTCATTCAATAGACACCGAGTAAGCACTTATGAAGTGTCAGGCTCCCAAAGATTCACCGTTGGTGGAGGCAGGCCTGTAGTGGATGGTTAACATACCTCGAGGTAAGTGCTAAAACGGAGGCAAACTCAGTTTTGGCATGGGGGCCCCGAGGAGTGAAAGGAGCGTGTGCAAAGGCACAGTGGTTCAAAGGTAACAGCAGGTGTGTGCAGAAACTATCCGCCAAACAGGGCCAGGTCACTGAAGGCCCAGGTGCCAGGCCAAGAAGTTTTTTTGTTTTGTTTTGTTTTTTAAAGTAATTTATATGTAATTTTTAATTAATAGGAAATTCTAGAAATACACAAACGTAAGCAGGATAATATTTAAAAAAATAAATAAACAACCCACGAACCCATCAACCAGCTTCAACAATTAATGCTTTCTCTCTATCCCCACTGATCCTTGCTTCACCAGATTATTTTGAAGCATATCCCAGATATATAATTGCATCTGGAAATATTTCCATGTATTGTATATCTCTAAAACATAAGGACTTCATAAAATCACCACAGGGGCATGGCTTTTACTTTGTAAATATTAGAGGACCGTGTTGAAGGAGTTACAGCAAAGAGCACCTTGACTGGGTGTACGTGGCTATGAGTGGAGCATGCATTTAAAGAGAGGGGTTGGAATAGAAGGTTCAAGTGTCTTGTCTCCCCTTGGCCAAGTATAGAGCCTAATATTCTACCATTACCCATTGATTATCAAATTATTTCCTAAAATCCATCTCATTTTGAAAGAGGTGATGCCTTCCAGTTTGAAGCCTGAGGGAGAGAGAAATCTCTCCCTGACCCCTCCCTTGCTGAGTCTTCATTCATTCCTGAGACTGGCGTGACTCCTGCAAGGAGGAAGTGGCAGGGACTATGAGGTGGCAGTCTATCCCCTGGCTGGGGGCAGGGAGCCCACACTGGAGACTTCTCCAGTTCCCAGTTCTCATTCAGCTCCAGTGCCCACAGTAGTTGGCCTCGGAGCAAGCTGAGCAGGACTATACATGCCAGCTGTGGGGTAACGTCAGCATGTGTGTGCGTGTTGGCCTGTGTGTGCTCACATGTCCCAGGTCAGAGCTGCTTGCTGCCTATCCCTGCAGCATCCCCTCCCTTCACCACCTGCCTCCCAGCAAATGCAAGGCTAGATGGCACAGAATGCGTCCTTCAGACATTTAGAAGTTCAGCCTTGGGAAGGGGCAGAGCTAAGATTAGTATGGCACCATGGTTGGGCGCATGAGCTCTGGAGCCAGGGGTCAGAGGTCCTGTCCTGACTGTGACCTTGGGCACATCCTTCCACCTCCCTGAGGGTTAGGGATGCAGCGTGCTCTTCACCTCACAGGGCAGCTGTGCATGGACACATGTAAAGCCGATAGTCATCGTGCATTAAGAGCTCACTAAATGTTAGCTACTTTACAGACTTGGGGGCTCCTGAAATCTTGGCATTGACTCAGAAGTCATAGGCTCTTGGAAAATTTAAATCCCAGAATCTCAAACTCTTGGAAGGGAACAATGAGAAGGCCCCTATTGGATTTCTAATACACCTCTCAACTCTGTGCAAAGATTCCTTGTACAGTGTCTCTGACAAGTGGTCAACCTTGATTTTTTTCTTTTTGTAAATATTCCAAACCAGAGTGCATCCATTTAAGTTACAGTTTGGTGGATGTTTACCAAGTAACGCGAACAATGGCCTCACCAGCCCTCAAGATCCCTCCTGGGATCCCTTGTCAGTCACCACCCCACCCCGAGTGTAGCTATTCCCCAGCCGGCTGGGCTGTTCCCGAAAACCTTCCTGTGGGGTGTGTACCATCGTTAGGAGAACTCTAATGACTAGAGACGCTCAGTGAGTTAGTTAATTTGGAAGTTGCTACATTAAACTTCACCTTTAAATTGTTTTGTTTACACTGTCATATTTCAGGGGTAGTCTTGTTAAGAGCTGAGCCTCCCCAATGCCTAGGACTGTTATTAAAAATACTGGTTTCTTGCAGAAGCCTGCGGACTGAAAGGTCCCAGGTTCGATTCCGGTCAAGGGCATGTACCTTGGTTGCGGGCACATCCCCGGTAGGAGGTGTGCAAGAGGCGGCTGGTCGATATTTCTCTCTCATCAACGTTTCTAGCTCTCTATCTCCCTTCCTCTCTGTAAAAAATCATATATATATATATATATATATATATATATACTGGTTTCTCAGACCTAGCCTAAGTCTACAAAATTAAAATGTGGGTCCGGGGTGGGGTCAGGGCACCTGTATTTCTGCAAGCTCCACGGGAACTCCAGGTGAGGTCCAACTGGGTTTGGGAGCCACTGGGCTAGTGGTTCAGGGCTCAGACTCAATTCAGACAGACTGTCCCAATCCATCCTCCACTCCAACCGGCCATTGACCTTGGACAAAGCATTGGGACTCTCTACTCTCAGTTTAGTTTTTTTTGTTGTTGTTGTTGTTGTTGTTTTTTCATTTGTGAAATGGGGATGAAGTAATAGTACCTACTTCCTTGGGTCCATCCACAGAGAAGGTGCTCACTAAGTGACAGGTGCTATCACTAGCATGGCTATTACTGGGGACAGCACATTGTGGAAGGGCTGGATCTGGAAGTTGAGCTTGGTGTTTGAGTCCTGATGGGGCAACTTGCTTAGCAGTATGACCTTGGACAAGTCTTTTGACCCCTGCCTCTGGGTCTCAACTTCCCCATCTATAAATGAGAATACTCCTTGCTCCCCTTATTGGGTCTCTGAGGGGACCAAACAAGAACATGGACCAGAAGACTGCTCTCAGGACAGAAAAATGCTGCACAAAGTGAACCCCAATGACCCGGAACTGAGCGGAACCTGGGAACCTAGTGGAAGTGGGCTTGCCACGGTGCTTGCGGTTCTGCGGAGGGCGGGCCTGGTGGGGGTGGGGACAGGGAACTGCTGAGGCTTTGGTTTTCCACAGCCCTGGTGTGCCCTGGCACGCCTCCGAGCTTCTTGGTTTTTGAGAACTGTCTCCTTCCTGGTTCCTGGGGCAGAGAGAGACCAAGATCCCATAGCTATGAAATCCTGTGCCATCTGCCTGTCAGATGCTTTTATTATTTAAATGTCTTCCCTCTTTTTACAAGTCCTCTTTGAAGTCCTTTTCTAGCACTTTTAGGGAACTTTCTAATCCAGTGTAATATGCACACAGGAAAGTACACAAATCCCAACTGTCCTTACTGCTCAATTAGCTTTCCAGAAACGAACCAGTTTCCAGATAGAGAATTAGAACATTTCCACCATTCTCTACACCTCCTTTGTGCACCCCGCCCCTTCCAGTCACCACCTGCCTCACCAAGGATAACTTTATTCTAATGTAATCCATAGCTTTTGCCTGTTCCTAAACTATATATAGTCGGGATAGCACAGTATGTCTTCTTTATACATGGCTGCTTTCACCCACATTATGTGAATGAGATGCCTCTATATCGTTGCCCAGAGCAATGCCTGGTTTTCCTTGCTCTATAGCATTCTACTGTGTGACTACTACAATTCACTTATCCATGCTGCTCTGGATGGGCATTTGGGTTGTTCCCAAGGTGGGCTATTATGAGGAGTGCTGCTCTGAACGTGCACATCTTTTGGTGAATGTAGTAGGCACACACTTTCGTTGTGTATTTAACTAGGAGTGGAATTGCTGGGTCACCAGGTATGTAGATGTGGACGGATCCCTTTGATTTCCAGGTTCAGTGCTATTCACGGCAAGTAGAATGTGATTCCTGGGGTTGGTGTCTATCTGGGAAGAGAAACAGTTGCCTCTGGGGTTTGAGATGTTGATGAACAGTGAGATTTGCAGACTCAGAGATTTCCAGGTGAAAGTCAAGTGCAAAAATCAGATCTGCTTCTTTCCCTCTCCTGCATTCTTCTATTTGACCTAGAGATAACCTTGCATCTGCTTTGCCTGAGGGCCAATGTTCCCCTCCAAGTGGTTAGTGGACCACCTACAGAGAAACGTGTACCTGAACCCACAGTGGCCCTACTCACTCATCCATCAGACTTCTCGAGGATGACGCTGTGGTTTTTAACACACTGACATTTGAGAAACACTTCTCCAGTCTATAAACGCCATGAAAATTGTGGTCTTTTCTTAATGTGCCCCTCCCCACTCCACTGGGGCCTAGGAGAGTACCACATATGGGTCTGAAATAGGCATGGCAGAAGGTAAGATCACAGAGAAAGAGATTCCCTTTTTCAGCGGAACCCAAACACCAGACGCACCAAATCACCCCCAGGAACTTGTTAAACATCTATTCCTGAGCCCCACCCCTGAGGATTTTAATTCAGTAGATCTGGGGTGGGGCTGGGAATATGTCTTTTTAAGCCCCACCCCCACACCCTTAGGGGATTCCCACTGGTGGGAACGGCTGGTTCAGGTCCATGGCCAGCCCTGTGGGTGAGAACATAGCTTGGTTGAATTCTGTGTCTGCCTATGGCTGGGGGAGCAGTTACCCTGGGTAAGAAGAATCGTGAGGACAGAGACCAGGGGGCTTAAACGTGGACCTGGGCCTGGGCCTGGGCCTGGAGCTCACCATTCAAGGCTTGTTTGCATCTCATTCGTATGCACCTTGATGCTCCCAAATCAGCCCTAACCCCTCTAGTGCCTCTGGCCCTCAGTCAGGTTGGGCCTGCAAAACTGCAAGCCCTGGTGTCTCAGACAGCCGAACCGCCTGCCTTGCCCCACAGATAGAAGCCGGTCTCACCTGCCCAGGCCTGCCCGCCTGCCGGCTTTGTGCCCCTAAACTGTTCTGCTCGGAGGGGATTGGCCTTGGATAGACAGGCAGGCAGCTGGGCCAGGCCAGACCAGAGGGAATGGATCCAGAGGGAGGGCTAAGATGAAGTCTTTGCTGAAATGCTGTGTTTGCTAGTGTTCGAGGACCCATCATTGTAGAGTCCTGTTGTGGGGGAGGGATCATATATCTAACCTGAGGACAGGGGAGGTGGCTGAGGAACTGTTAGACACACAGGTGATCTGAGTTTTAATCCTTGCTTGGCCACATGTTAGCTGTGTGAACTTGGAGGTTAGGTAACCTCTCTGAGACTCACTTATCCCCAAACTGAGCATAATTATAGGGTTGCTGTAAGCAGGTAGCTTAAAAGCGATATTGCATGCCAAGCACTTACCGCAGGCCTGGCACATAGTAAATGTTCAATAAATGCCCGCTGTGACCAGTGCCTGTGCCTTGTAAGCCCTTCATAGTACCCAAACCTTGCCTTCTTCAGGGCCCACCATTGACAATAGCTCCCTGGGCCTGTTCCTAGTGCCCAGATGGCCAAGTGGAAGCCCCAGGAAAAGAGGAGCTTGCCCAGGTTCTCCCAGTTGGGAGACTCTGATATGTTACTGAGGCCTCCTGGCGTCAAAGGAGTAGGGCCTCCAATCCCTGCCTCATCCTCAGCACAACAGTCATTGCCGAGGGCTCACAGGCGAGGCCTTGTGCCAACTGTCATCTTAACTGATCCTCACAGCAGCCTGGTGATTACCTTCCTCAGTTTATATGTCAGAAGACTGAGGCTCCAGCAGGGTCAACGATTTGCTCAAGGTCAAGCCCAGCAGTGGGCCAAGACAGGACTCAAATACAGGCTGCTTTACTCCAGAGCGTGAGCACGTGGCCACCGTGTTCTGTGGCCCTTGTCGTGTTGCACAGCTCTTATCCAGCTCTTATCGTAACTCCCCACCCCCAGGGTGCCTGGCTGGGCTGGCCTGGCTGGGGTGGCCTTGGGTGGCTGATGGTCTCATACAGAGGCTTTGGTCCCAGCAGCTTCTCAGCTATGAGGAGCAGGGTTCACCTCACGGGTGGCCGCAGGGCCAGAGAGCCCCCTGGGAAGGAAGTGTGTTTTGTCCTGGATAGAGAGGGGACTGTGCTGAATGACCTCCTTTTATAAATCACGTTAAGATGAGGCCCAGAGCGGTCACCCCGGCGGCAGGAAACCCATGTTGTTTCAGGGTGTGCACACCATTCTTTACTTCCTGTTTTCACTGCCCACCCTCTTCTCCCCACTTCATCCCAAAACCTGCCCCCTCAGACTTGGAATGGGGTCATGTCTGTGACCTCTCTGCACCCACAGTGTGACAGGAATAGCAATTATTATAATGCTGCATAAGCTGTGGCTTGAGCTTGATTACAATTTGTTGCAAGGAGAGAAGGAATGTCACAAAACCCCACAGGTTTTGTGTGTGTGTGTGTATGTGTGTGTGTGTGTGTGTGTGTGTGTGTGTAGAATGGGGTGGGGGGAAATCAGTACACATACAGAAAAGAGTTCCCTCATTCTACACATCTTTTGAATACCTATTGTAATAGTTAATAGAATTACTGTAATCATTACAATAGTAATAGTAGTAACTAATAATAGTAATAACATTAATGACTTTCTGTGTTCCTGGCACAATGCTAAATGCTTTCCATGCATAAACTCACTAAGTCCTCACACATGGGGAAAATGAGGCTAAGATAGAGGAAGCAAGGCCCTTAGATAAAAGCAGAGACAAGATTGAGGGCAGGTCTGATCCCAAAGCCTGGCTCCTTCCCAACGACCCTGCCTAATGAGTAGAAGGACCATGGAACTGTGGGCTCCTGAGGAGCCCCAGGTGGGAGAGGAGCTGGGTTGGGGGAAGTGAGCCAGGGCAAAGCCATGGCTATGTGAGTCAAAATGCCATAAGATTACAAACTCACTTCCTACCAGCCATGTTTCAAATTCTGGACAGTCCTCCATGGCTCGTACCTCCCACCTGGACAGCGGGACACTAGAACACAGCCATCACTGTCCAGTGCTGTTGGAGACGCTGCTCCAGCCCCTCCAGCCTTCTGAGTCTCTCTTCCGAGAATGTGGGTTCAGTAACAATGAATGTTGGTATAGTAACACTTGTACTGGGTATATTCCAGCCTTGGGTGGATCTAGGTAGAACCTTCAAATGATCCGAGCCTCAGTTTCTCCTTTACAAAACAAGAGCAACGAAAAGCATCATGATAGGATGATGTCGGTCCAGTCACATTTGTGCCCTGGGAATTTGCCATGCACTTTCTTACTCAGCCTTCTCCACCATTCCATGAGATTAGGTGCTATTATCATGTCCTCTTTTCTGGAACCACTGCCCATGGTCACACAGCGGGTGAGTGGTAGAGCTGGGATTTGAAATGAGGGCTATCTGACGCCAGAGTCCACTTTCTTCTTATTCATTCTATCCAGGACTGTACCTCCTATTCAAAGACCAAGGGAGATAATGCATGAAGACTTATTTTGGAAAACGTATAGATTACCATATTGATATAGGACACTGTAATTTTTTTGTCACCAATAATGATAATTGGAATACCGATAAAGAAGGGGACCCCCAGTCCCAGCTCCCTTTCGCCCATGCCTTGGCGAGGACTTCCTTTTCTTTTTCCTCTGATTCCAGCTGTGCAGGCCTGGCTTTTTCAGACATCCTCTTAAGGCAGCCCTCAGGTATCAAGCCATTATTGGGCCTGATAAGGTGTTACTCTGTCTTTCCTCCCTGTGCCCTGCAGCCCTGGGAAGGAGGGAGGAGTAGCTATTAGCTCCACTTTACAGACAGGGAAATTGAGGCTCCTAAGAGGTTCTGTGGCCTTCCCAAGGTCACACGACCCATCACAGACTCAAGGCATGGCCCTTTTCCAGTTCATATCCAGTTCTTTGACTTGTTTTGTTACATGAGAACCTCACAGTGGCTGCTGCCGACAAACCAGCAAATGACCCCAGTGTTCATCCAAGTTTCCTGGAGGCAAATCAAGCCCTCCTATTCACAGTAAATTTCAGCTGGCCTAAACTAATAAAGCTGTTGTTCAAACCCAGTCCACAGCAGAGTGGGAGTCTTCAATGGAAACTCTCCCTTTTGATCTGATGTCAGATTACTCTTCCCAGCGTGTGGTTCTGTTCTGATCAAAAACCAATGCCTCCCTACTTCGAAGGGGAAATTTTATATCAGTAGCTAAAGACTTCCATCTAGCATAAGGTGACCAGACATCCCGCTTTTGGCGGGACAGTCCCGATTTTTAACAATTTGTCCAGCATCCCGCGGCATTTTAAAAAAAGTCCCGATTTTTGGAAAGATTCTTTTAAATCTTTTGGACTTTTTTTAAAAACGCCTCTGGACACAGGACAAATTGTTAAAAATTGGGACTCTCCTGCCAAAAGCGGGACGTCTGGTCACCTTAGCGGGTACCTGGAATGTCACCATTCTATCACTTATAATTTAAATTCTGGTTTAAAGGCACAATCCCTCCTAATCCCTCACCATCACTACCACCATTGCTACTTTTAAGCTTTTCTAACAAACTGAATATGTCTAGGATTCTTTCTTGACAGTCACAAAAGCCAGCGCTAACACTGGATGCCTGAGGGAGATGTAGTGGCTGGAGGAAAGTAGGGTCAGAAAATATATATCGAGGTACCCAAGTCCACGGTCATTTTACATTTAGATTTGGGGAGGGTAGAGTGGGAACATTCTCCAATCCAGAGGAATGAACCCAGTGGTTCTTTATTTCATGAAAAGCTCTCCCAACTTTAAAAAATACCTTATCGCCCTGGCCGGTTTGGATCAGTGGTTACAGCGTCGGCCCGCATTCTGAAGGGTCGAGAATTTGATTCTGGTCAAGGGTGCCTACCTCGGTTGGAGGCTCCTCCCAGGCAAGTGCAGGAGGCAACCAACCAATGTGCCTCTCTCACATTGATGGTTCTCTTTGTTTTTACCCTTTCCTTCTATTCTCTCTAAAAATCAATGGAAAAAATATCCTCCGGTAAGGATTAACTAATAAAAATAAAAATAAAAATAAAAATAAAAATCCTATCTCATTGCTTCTCCCCAGAACACCCAGGTTAGGAAATGTGTATGTCTTTTCAGTTCAGCCACCATCCTCCTGGGTGGCCTTGAGTGTGCCATGCAAATCTCAGTTTCCCTTATCTTAGATACGGGAGTAAAAGGGCAGATGTGTTTCCCAGGAGTAACGTGTGGATTATTATTTATGGTCTGTGTCATGGCTAAGAAAAGGGAAGGTGCTGGGCCACAAGAGAGAATGCCATAGCCGGCCTGTGCCTGGGTACTTCGGGAATGACGGGGAGGAATTTCACCCTCAAAAACAAAGCCTGTTGTTTGGAACAAATCTGGAAGAAGCTTCTTCAATTCAGTTTGGTTGGGCTTTGAATTCCTCCAAGTACACGTGATTCCTTGTAGAGGGACAGAATTAGCCGGAGTCATAGACTTCTAGAACCTTTCGCCAGAGTGACTGCTTGGGGACTAACTGTTACGAACACCCATCATAGAGCATTAGAATTGTAGCATATCCAACCGCACGTCTTAGAACCTTCCATGAGGGGACACAGAATGTTAGACTAGCAGGACTCCAGCTTGTCAGATGGAGGGGGCTCTTACAGGTCTTTACTCCAGGTTTTTAACCTGTGCTTCCCAGGGGGTGTTCACCAGGGGATAAAGGTCAAGCCTGGGGGCAGAGTCCTAGGCCTCCAGCCCTGCTTCCAATAATGCAGCTCTGCTTTGACCTCTTTATAGATTGTGTCCAATTTCATTAGGGAAAGAAAGAGACTCTGCCTCTGAAAGCAATAGAGGGGTTTGAAGTCACTGATCCATCGCAGCCCCTCCCCCAACATACACATGTCATTACAGATGAGGAAAGAGGGCCACCGGGTTTTGGTGATGAATTTGACCAAGGCTACACAGAGAAGAGGGACCTTAGACCTAGGTCTCCCAACAGCCAGGTCAGCTTACTACACTGACGATTGAACTACACTGACGATTGAACAACCCTGACCCACAGCCACGGGAGATCCCCTCGCTGCCTTTGAAAGCCCCGTTAGAGTCTCACAGAGACCATAGGCTCGCACAGGCCAAAGACGCATGATCAAAGGTGCTTTAGAGCTCTTCTCACCTTCCCCAAGGGCCACCTAGACTCTGCTTGGATGCCCCCAGGAGGGGAGCTCTCCACATTCTGAGGAGACTCATTCCAGGATTGCACTTGAGATCACTAACCAAGAAAACAGGGAAGGTCTCAGAGCCCTGCTCCTCCCAGCTATGCTCAGACTTTGATCAATGAGTTGGGTTAAGACATGGATGTTACAACCGGCAAGTTTCTGAATATCAGAATCAAGATTCTGAGAAGGGGGAGCAGTGGGCTGAAACACAGGGTGAAACTAATCAGGGTCTCACTAAAGTCCGCCAGCAGTTACCTGCAAAAATCAGCCTGCACAGAGAACAGAGAGAGGGTGACCTGATAATATGCCTGGGAGTTTTCATCACCCAGCCAATAGTATGAGTCAGCTGCTATAAAAGTAAGAGTATTTGGTATTTGTTGAAAACCATGTTGCATACTATGTTTAGCCTTTGTGTACATTAACTAATGTCATTATCAAAATGGTATTATAGCTTGGCCAGCGTGGCTCAGTGGCCAGCGTGGCTCAGCGGTTGAGCATCAACCTATGAACCAGGAGGTTACAGTTTGATTCCCAGTCAGGGCACATGCCTGGGTTGTGGGCTCAATCCCCAGTGGGGGGCGTGCAGGAAACAGCTGATCCATGATTCTCTCTCATCGTGGATGTTTCTATCTCTCTCTCTCCCTTTTTCCTGGAAGTCAATAAAAATACATTTTTAAAAAATGGTATTATGAAGTAGGGAAAGTTAGGGTAAGAGAAGGTAAGCCATTTACCCAACGTCACACAGTCAGAACCACCTTCTGTTGTCTTCCCATCTTTGAAATGGGGTCAGGAATGACAAGGAGCCAGAGTTTGAGTCACACATATCCTAGAAGGGTCCATGCATGAACCCCTTGCCTGCACTTGCTTACACCTGTGCACACACAAGCTCCATCCTATCCCTTTATTTACTCACATCATACTCATTCCATCAAGCAGGCATGTACAACTAATGAACCCACAAGAATTATTCAAAAATTGCCTCCTAAGTGTGTGTGCCTCTTGCAAATGTGCACGTTCACCCACATGCAGATCTCTCTCCGGGCCTGGGGAGCCAAGAGCATGAGGCCCCACCCCAGACAAGCGCCTGCTCGCAGCTTCCCAGAACAGCCTGTGGCAGGGCCAGCAAGCTCAGACTCGACCAGCGACCAGCGGCTTCCTGCTCTGCCAGGGTGCAGGCTGGTCCTTCCCAGAGGATTCAGGGGCCCCCACCCTCACCCCAAACTTAGACTTTGATTCTGCTTTGGCTTTGAAAACTAATAATAACTAAGATTTATTGAGTGTTTTCCTATGGGCCAGACACTGTGCTAAGCACATTAATGTGCATGGTCTTATTCATTCTTCATTACACCCCAGGAAAGTAGTGCTCTTAATAGCCCCATCTTACAGCTGAGAAAACCAAAGTTCAGAGATGTTTTGCAACTTGCCCGATGGGATGCAGTTAGCCAGAGCCCAAACAGTTAGATTCATGTGACTACAGCTTCTCTCTCTGGCAGCATGGTCAGGAGGAAAGGACCTGGCTTCAGTTCTCACCATGTGACCTTAGGCAAGTCCCTTTCTTTTTTTACGCAATATATTTTTATTGATTTCAGAGAGAGAGGGAGATAGAAACATCAATGATGAGAGAGAACCATTGCTCGGCTGCCTCCTGGATGCCCTCCACTGGGGTCAGAGCCTGCAACCTGGGTATGCGGCCTGACCAGGAATCAAATTGTGACTTCCTGGTCAATCTCTGAGCCCAATCTCTGAGCCACACCAGCTGGGCCCTTTCTTTCTTTAGGACTATTTTTCAGCTTTAAAAAGTAAGAGATGTTCATTAAAGGTTTTTTTCTACTTTCATTCTGTCATTGCTTTTCCTTTTCCTAAGTCCAAACAGTTCCATTTTTCAACTAGTAGTTGTACACCAGGCACTGAGCTAGGCACTGGGAATTCATTCATGAATAAGATACGCAAAGCTCCCGTCTACGTGGAGTCCAATGTCTAGTGCAAGAGATAGTCATTAAACAAATAAACAAGAGCATACTGTGTGGCGATAACTGCCCTGGAGAGAATGGAGTGATGTGATAAAGAAGGGTGTTAGGAAGGACACTACAGCAAAATGAGGGTGAGGAGTTGACATCTGAGCTGAGAACTGGATAACAAGAAGGAGCCAGCCATGTGAGAATCTTAAGGAGAGAGAGACAGCAAGTGCAAAGGCCCTGAGGCAGATCCCAGTTTGTATGCCTGCAGAGGAGAAAGGGCCCGTGTGGCTGCAGCTTGGTGAACAATCATTAGAGAAGAAGGCAGGGGTCATCCTGGATATGGTAAGGAGTTTGGATTTTAACTGAAACACTACGGGGAAGCTACTGGAAATTTTTAAGCAGGAAGGTGATACAAATTGACTTACGTTTTCACAAGGTGTTTCAAAACAGCGGTGCCAGGTGGTGTGGGCCAGAAGGGTGCCTCAGGGAGCCCAACGGGCCTTGCACCCTGCAAACCTGTTCACTCGCCTGGACCTGATACCAGGAAACTGATGCCCAGATAGGTCTTTTCCTTAGCAAACCAGTCACCAGGTCTGCAGGTCCCTCAGCTGGAATACAGCCCTGGGCACCCCACCCCCACCCAAGGGTGCATTCTTTTTGCATCTCATCCCCCTCCAGGGAGACTCCGCCCCTGCTCCCTTCCCTACATTTCACCCTAACGCCTCCCCCACTCTGCAAGCCTCCTGTGCAGCTGCCGAGCAGGGTGTCTTGTTGGGGCCTGTCTGACACGGGTGCTGACCTGGTGAACAGGAAGCTTCCTGCAAAGCAGGGCAGGTGGAGCTGGAGGCTGCGTGCACCACGGGCTCGCTGGGCCGCGCATGGAGTGAGTGGACCTGGGAGTGGGGTAAGCACTCATTTCCCCCTGGGCTTCACCTTCCAAAGCAATGCCATCCTGTGGAGAAGGGCGAGAGGGGTGTCCAAAGAACTCAGGGGACCCTCCTGCTTGCAAGGGACTATATCAGGGGTGAAGTGAGTATGGCTTTGGCCTCAGGCTGGCTCCAGGAGGGTGCAGTGGTAAGTAAGGAGCATAGGGGTGGAGAGCAGACAATGCTTTTTTCTGTAACTGGCGTTAGGAACCCAAGTGTAGAACCTGCCTCCATCCTGCCCTCCCTTTCCTGGGGTGCCCAGGCTTAGGGCACCACCAGCAGGATCTGAAGTGAGGAACGATAGTAGGGAGGTCAGAGAGTGGGGCATATTCACATTCTTTTCTGTCACTAGTTTTCAGGTCCTGCCTGCATTAGGCCCTTTTTCCATTCCTGCATCCATCCTGCCTTCCATCCTGGAATGGACCTGCAAGGTTTGAAAGAACCTGCATTGAGTTCCCTCCCGCAAAAATCTGGGAAGAGGAGGATGCAAGACTTTCCCTTTCCCCCTTGCCCTGGAAGTTTAACTCTTCCTCGCCTTTGAAGAGCAGGCAGCTGGAAAAACAAGTCCTGCCTGTTTCATCCAGGAATGCGGGGCCCATCTGTTGGAGGAGGCAGCAGCCCAGCACCTCACTCAGCTCCCATGAGCGGCAGGCACCAGCTTCTAGGAGGCTCAGTTTGGCAACCAACTTTGCCCTCCTCCCTGCCCTGTCCTGTCCTTGCCCCCAGGAGCCTCACAGTTTGAAGGGAGAGAACGGAGAGAGCAGCAAGTGTTTGAGGGGCGGAGCATTAGGTCAGTACCGTCTCACCTAGCCACCCACCACATGACATGCCCCCCCCACCCCCGGACTTTATTTCTCAGCCATGCACGAGGAGCAGGATCAGAACTCCCTCATCCCTAGGGTCCATGTCAGCTCTGACATCCCAGGCATTGAGGGGTTTTCTATGTTCAAGGTTACAAGGTGAGCCAGAGTCAGGTCCTCCTGTCCAGAGGGACCTGTGCTGGGACAGGAACGGGTGGGCTTGGAGTAGGGCAAGCAGCCCTGGCCCATGCTGCAAGGAGTTCCAGATCTAACTCTTGCTTTGCTTCTATCTTGCTGCAAGGCTCTGAGCAGTTCCTCTCCTCTGTGAAGCTTAGTTTCCGTTTACTAATCACAGCTAGTAAGTAAAAACTTACTATGTGTCAGGCACCCAATGAGGTTGACAATAATCTTATGTCTGTTCTACAGAAGAGGAGATGGAGGTGCACAGAGATTAAGCACCCTGCCCAGGAAGGCTCCCAGGTAGTAAGCAGTGGAGCCAGGGCTGGTGGCCAGGCAGCCTAATGCCAGGCTGGTGACCCTGGCCGCTTGGTTTTCCTGCAGCCCTGCACATGCCGACGGAGTTCCGTTTCACTGGAGCTTAGCTCTGGAAGAGACAGGCTGCTGAGCTGGTTGGAAACTATTTCACCATCACTGGGGAGCCACTGAAGGGTTTGGGGGGAAAGCAGAGAAGAGGTCAGGATTGTGTTGTATGTGCCACGTGCCCTTGAGATTTAAACTAGTCTGCTATTGTTAGTTCTCAAATGCAGGGTTTCTTCACCTCAGCACTATTGACATTTGGGGCCTGATCACTTCTTGTTGTTGGGGCGGGAGGGGGGTTCTGTGCATTGTAGGATGTTGAGCAGCATCCCCGGCCTTTACCCACTGAATGCCATCAGCACCCCTGCCCCCATCCTGGGGTAGCTGAGAATATCTTCAGACCATGTCCCCTGAGGGGCAAAATCACCCCCAGTTAGGAACTACAGCAGTGGAAACCATTTTCTTCCTAATGTGCTTTTTTTTTTTTTTTTTTTTTTTTTTTTTTGCTTAGGGCTTTGGGAGTTTCCACCATGATTATTGCTTTGCTGGGCTTTGTTGTTTTCTCGCTCCATCGTACAACCTGTGACAGGCCCCTGGAAGGGATCATCGCCTCCTCCTCCTTGCGCTTCACGCACACCCTTTATAATGCGACCATCTATGAAAACTCTGCCCCCAAGACCTACGTGGAGAGCTCCGTGAAGATGGGCATTTACATCGCCGAGCCCCAGTGGGCAGTGAGGTACCGGATCATCTCTGGGGACGTGGCCAGTGTGTTTAAAACAGAAGAGTATGTGGTGGGCAACTTCTGCTTTCTGAGAATCAGGACGAAGAGCAGCAACACGGCCCTTCTGAACAGGGAGGTGCGGGACAGCTACACCCTCATCGTCCAAGCCACAGAGAAGACTTTGGAGTTGGAGGCTCTGACCCGCGTGGTGGTCCACATCCTGGACCAGAATGACCTGAAGCCCCTCTTCTCCCCGCCTTCATACCGAGTCACCATCTCGGAGGATATGGCCCTCAAGAGCCCCATCTGCAAGGTGACCGCCACGGATGCTGACCTGGGCCAGAACGCAGAGTTCTATTATGCCTTCCACACAAGGTCGGAGACGTTTGCCATCCATCCCACCAGTGGCGTGGTCACGTTGGCTGGGAAGCTCAACGTCACCTGGCGAGGGAAGTACGAGCTCCAGGTGCTGGCTGTGGACCGCATGCGGAAAATCTCCGAGGGCAACGGGTTTGGTAACTTGGCTGCACTCATCATCCATGTAGAGCCGGCCCTCAGGAAGCCCCCGGCCATCACCTCTGTGGTGGTGGCCCTGCCAGACAGCAGTGAGGGGGCCCCCTATGCCACTGTCATGGTAGATGCCAACAGCTCCGGCGAAGTGGACTCACTGGAGATTGTGGATGGTGACCCCGGGAAGTACTTCAAAGCCATCAAGTCTTATGCCCGGAGCAGTGAGTTCGGTCTGGTGTCCGTCAGAGACATCAACTGGCTGGAGCACCTTCATGGCTTCAACCTCAGCCTGCGGGCCAGGAGTGGGGGCAGTCCTCCCTCCTATTCCCAGATCAGGGGCTTTCACCTCCCCCCTTCCAAACTGGCTTCCCTCAAATTTGAGAAGGCTGTTTACAGAGTACAGCTTAGTGAGTTCTCCCCTCCTGGCAGCCGCGTGGTGATGGTGAAAGTAATCAGAGCCTTCCCCAACCTGCAGTATGTTCTGAAGCCATCCTCAGAGGGCGCGGGGTTTAAACTGAATGCTCGCACCGGGCTCATCACCACCACGAAGCTCATGGACTTCCACGACCAAGCCCACTACCAGCTACACATCAAAACCTCCCCGGGCCTGGCCTCCACCACTGTGGTCATCGACATCGTGGACTGTAACAACCATGCCCCCGTCTTCCACAGGTTGTCTTATGCTGGCACCTTTGATGAGAACGTCCCCCCGGGCACCAGTGTTCTGACTGTGACTGCCACAGACCGGGATCATGGGGAGAATGGCTATGTCACCTATTCCATTGCTCGTCCGAAAGATGTGCCCTTTTCTATCGACCCTTCTCTGGGGATCATCTTCACCACCAAACCCATGGACTATGAGCTCATGAAAAGAATTTATACCCTCCAGATACGGGCATCCGATTGGGGATCTCCATTTCGCCAAGAAAAGGAAGTATCTGTTTCTCTTGTGCTCAATAACTTGAATGACAACAAACCTATGTTTGAGGAAGTCAACTGCACTGGGTCTCTCCGGGAAGACTGGCCGGTAGGAAGACCTGTGATGGCTGTGTCAGCTATAGATGTGGATGAGCTTCAGAACCTCAAGTATGAGTTTGTGTCAGGCAATGAGCTAGAGTATTTTTATCTAAATCATTCTTCTGGAGTGATATCCCTCAAACGCTCTTTTATGTATCATACTTCTAGTCAGCCCATCAGTTACTCCCTGAAAATTACAGCCTCAGATGGGAAATACTATGCCTCACCCACAACTTTGAATCTTACTGTAGTGAAGGATCCCCGTCTCGAGGTTCCTATAACATGTGAGAAAACAGGGGTACTGACACGTTTCACAAAGACCATCCTCCACTCTGTTGGGCTTCCCAACCAGGACTCCGATGATGAGGACTTTACTTCCTTGAGTGCATATCAGATCAACCATCATGCCCCACAGTTTGAGGACCACTTCCCGCAGTCCATTGACATCCTTGAGCGTGTTCCTCTCAACACCACCCTGGCCCGCCTGGCAGCCACTGACCCTGATACTGGTTTTAATGGCAAACTGGTCTATGTGATTGCAGATGGCAATGAAGAGGGCTGCTTTGACATTGAGCTAGAGACAGGGCTGCTTACTGTAGCTGCCCCCTTGGACTATGAAACCACCAGTTTTTACATCCTCAATGTCACAGTGTATGACCTGGGCACACCCCAAAAGTCCTCCTGGAAGCTGCTGACAGTGCATGTGAAGGACTGCAATGACAATGCACCCCGATTTCCTCCTGGTGGATACCAGATAACCATCTCAGAGGACACAGAAGTTGGAACCACAATTGCAGAGCTGAAAGCAAAAGACGCTGACTCGGATGACAATGGGAGGGTTCGCTACACCCTGCTAAGCCCCACGGAGAAGTTCTCCCTCCATCCCCTCACTGGGGAACTGGTTGTCACAGGGCACCTGGACAGGGAATCAGAACCTCAGTACATACTCAAGGTGGAGGCCAGGGATCAGCCCAGGAAGGGCCACCAGCTCTTCTCTGTCACCGACCTTACCATCACGTTGGAAGATGTCAATGACAACTCCCCCCAGTGCGTCACAGAACTCAGCAGCCTGAAGGTCCCAGAGGACCTGCCCCCAGGAACTATCCTAACATTTCTGGATGCCTTTGACCCTGACCTGGGCCCAGCGGGAGAAGTGCGACATGTCCTGTTAAATGATGCCCAGGGGACCTTCCATGTGGACCTGGTGACTGGTGCCCTCTCTCTGGAGAAAGAGCTGGACTTTGAGAGGAGGGCTGGATATAACCTGAGCCTGTGGGCCAGTGACAGTGGGAGGCCCTTGGCTCGCAGGACTCTCTGCCATGTGGAGGTGATAGTCCTGGATGTAAATGAGAATCTCCACCCTCCCCGCTTTGACTCCTTTGTGCACCAGGGCCAGGTACAGGAGAACAGCCCCCCGGGAACCCAGGTGATCATAGTGACTGCCCAGGATGATGACAGTGGCTTGGATGGGGAGCTCCAGTACTTCCTGCGGGACGGCACCAGTCTCACAACCTTTAGCATCGACCAAGACACAGGTACCAAAGTGGGGCAGGATGGGAGTGCCAGGTGCTGGGAGAGGATGGGGCTAAGGTAAATCAGAATCTGTCCTGATCTGTCCAGTCAGACTGCAGGCGAAAAAGAAAAGCTACAAATAGGAACTCTCCTTCCTGTCCCTTTCATTTGATTTTTAATCTGTTTTTATCATACTGGGGCTACATATATATATATATATATATATATATATATATATGCATATGTGTGTGCATCCATTTAAGTTGAATTAACCATATCACTAGCATCTGTATATGTGTGTATATATACATATACAATACACATACAAACATATTACATATATTTGCTTATAAAAGTAATACATCATGGTTATATATCTTGTATATAATTTAAAAATGAATGTTTCTCTGTCACCCATCTCCTCAGATACAGTATATATTAACAAATTTGTCTATAATCTTCTAAACTTTTCTTCTTTGTATCTGGGATATTATCACTGTTCGTGTCATTATCATGAAAACATAATAGAAGCTAATTCTGAAACTTATTTTTTTCATGTAACATAACTCCAGGGTATCTTATATGTTAGTACATATAAATCTTTGTAATTCCTTTTGAATGGCTGCATTTTATCCTATCATATAGGTGTAACATCCTTGTTCATATACTTTTACTCATATGCATTAGTGTCTATAGGAAAACCCATTAAAAACGCAGTTGTTGCGTCAAAAAATAATTCGTATTTTCAATGTGAATAGGTATTTCCAAATTGCCCTCCACAAAACGTGGAACCAACTTATTTATCCCTTTCAAGCTTCATAGAAAATAAGTGCATTTCATCAAACACTTACTGAGCACCCTCTACTTGTGAGGCCCCTCATAGACACTTTGGGGGAGATCCCTGGTGAATAAAGGTAGGTCACTGCCCTCAAGGACTTTACAGTCTGATGGCTGATTTATTTCCAGGGTAAAGGGCAGGGTGATGTGGTGGAAAGAGCATTAGACTGAGAGTCAGTTCAAACCCAGTTTTCCCACCTATTACTACATAGTCTTAGTCAAGTCATGCTCCTTCTTTGAGCCTTAGTTTCCCCACCCATCAAAGGACTAGGTTCCTTCATCTCTGACATGTTGACTCTGAACAGGGGCCCTGCCCCCTCACATCAGCCCTTCCAGATGAGTGTGAGCCATGAGAACTGAGGGTGCAAGCCTCTTTTGCTCACTAGTGAACTCTCAACTTCTAGAACAGTGCAGACCCAGAGCAAGCAATTTGTGGAGCTAAGTCTTTAAAATCATGAAGATACTGCAAAGGGGAATAGCAATTTATCTATCAAATCCCCAACCCTTAAACTGTATCTATACTATCTGAAACTTGAAGGAACCAGTTTGAGGACAACTGTGAGGAAATCCCTTCGAGAATGTGAAGTAAAGCAAACAATAGGCCTTGGGTTGAAGAGGCCAGGAGAAAGTAGGTCAGCTACCACCGTCTTCTGGAAAGCTGCATGTGCCAGAGTCCTGGGCCTATTTTGGCAGAGAAAGGCTCTGAGAGGTTCAACAGTAAGGATATGAATTTCCCCATGTTTAACTCAGCAGCTCCCACACCATATTGCCAACAGTTTCCTTTTCTCACAGAACACCTTTCAGTATCCTTTCCAGAGAACTGTTTGGGGAGGGTTAGGTAAGATGATCTCTAAAGCTACTTTGAGCTCTAAAATATTCTGGGGTTTGGCAATCGACTATCCCTAGGAATGATTCAGACCCTGGCAACCTTGGACCGAGAATTCGTGTCCTGCTACTGGCTCACGGTACTGGCAGTGGATCGGGGTTCCGTGCCCCTCTCTGCTGTAACGGAAGTCTACATCGAGGTGACGGATGTCAACGACAACCCACCCCGGATGTCCAGACCTGTGTTCTACCCCTCAGTCCAGGAGGATGCGCCCCTGCACACTTCTGTGCTTCAGCTGGATGCCTGGGACCCAGACTCCAGCTCCAAAGGGAAGCTGACCTTCAACATCACCAGTGGGAACCACATGGGATTTTTTGTTATTCACCCTTTCACAGGTAAGTACCTCAGAAATCTGGATGAATGGGATCCCTTAACTCAGTGCTTCTCAAAGTGTGGTCCCGGACCAGCATAGTCATGGACCTATAAACTTGTTAGAAGGTCTCACCTTAGAACTACTGAATCAGAACTCAGGGTGGGCCCAGGAATCTGTATTGTAACAAGATAGCCAGGGGATTCCGATGGGTGGTAACACTGAGAACCACTGCTCCCCAAAGTCATCTCTATGGGAAAACAAGATATGAAAGCTCTCTTTCTTTGGGGCCTAGGGATGTTAACAGTTTGCTTAGTGACTCCAGACCTCCAAGTCCTCCAAAATGACCACTCCCCTGAGTCACAAGCCACAGTCTGAATTTCCTAACCCTAGATCCAAACTGATCTCGAGCCTGCCCACAGAGTGGTGGCAACAGAGATCCACTTGAGCAGAGTCAACCATCTCACAGATACCTATCCTAAGCCCAAGGCCCTCTGGGGCAAGGTTGTTGTGAGGTTTAGAGGAGTCAGATGTCACCAGCTTGCAGTAGCCAGCCATCTGTAGCCCACACAGGGGTTTTGTGTGGCTTGCACAAGCTTTAAACAATGATTTTTCAAGTTGTTTTGAAAAGTGGGGAATTCCAACAAAACATTCCATGTTTTTGGTTGTCACTAAAAGATCTGGTAACACGGTCCGCCCTGCCCCCCATTCCTCAGGACCACAATTGCTTGGCTCCCTAGGTAGAGCAGGTGCTTGTCCTCTGGTCCCCACAGTCCCCTCATTCCCCATTGCATTACTGCTAGCCTGCTTTCCACTTTTCGGCTATCTGCCTGCCTCCTGTTGAAATCTGGGATTCAGTCCCCACTACAGATACTTCTCCAGGGCCACATCTTCCTCTTGGAGGATGAACAACAACCCGATTGCAGAGAAGGCTGACATTCTCTCTTCTGAACCTAGGATTCTATTTTCCAGCTCCAACAACTCACCCTGGTGAGACTGGAGGAGGGGGAAAGAGAGAAAGCTAGCGGACAGCCTCCCCATCCTCAAGTCAAGGAAACCAGGAAAAGCATGAGCCTGGGGGTCCTGGGGCAGACAGTAGGTGGGGGATACACGTGTCTGTTTGCACAGTGGCATTTGTTGGAACCTTTCCTGTTAACCTTTGACCTCGGGGAACGGATTAGTCTTCCTAGAAAGATGCTTTCAGCCTAGAAACAGGCCTAGCTGGCTCTACCTGGTTCCACCCTCTCCCTCCCTTTTCAGAAGAGGAAAGAGATCTCTCACCTAAGGCATTAGCTTCTCAATGTCTTCAAATCCCTATTCTGTTTACTGTCAACAGTTCCCTGGCATGGGGTCTGGCAAAGTGCCCCCGAGGACAGAGATGTTCTTAGTCTTCCTGAAGTTGAGGAAGAAATTTTTACCAGAATAAACATCTAAAAATAAAATAATCAGCAATGAACTCTCAACCTAGCTTTCTTAACAGCACCATGTTATTGTTCCGCTTCTCTGCTTGGATACCATGAATGGTGTCCCTATGCCCTTAAGTTAAAGCCAGATCCTGCTGTGTCCCGCAACCTTGTGCCTGACATGGCCCCTCCGAACCTTTCTGGCCTCTCTCACCTTGCCACTCTCTGAGTCGAGCCACATGGCCATACCCTTTCCTGGCACAAAGCCTTTGCCCATGCTGTTCTGAGCCACGAGTCTCTTCCTCTCCTTTTTTTGTTTCTTTAATATATTGTTATTCAGTTTATTTATTTCAAAGAGGAAGGAAGAAGAGAGAGAAACATCAATGATGAGAGAGAATCATCGATTAGCTTCCACCTGCACATCCCACACTGGAGATTGAGCCTGCAACCCAGGCATGTCCCTTGACCAGGAATTGGACCTGTGACCTCCAGGTGCATAGGTTGATGCTCAACCACTGAGCCACGCTGGCCAGGCTTTTCCTCTCCTTTTGTCTGGCTAACTCTTGCTCTTCTTTCAGGTCCCAGCCCAGCTCTGCTTTCCTCAGAGAAGTTTTTTTTGACACTATAATATACTTCCCAGCACCATCTCCTTGCCTCCTTTTAAAAAGCATTTGTCACATAGAACATTATATGCATTTGTATGATTATTCTATTAACTTATCCATGTCTTTTACTAGACTTCAAAGGCTTTCTAGAAAAGGAATGTTGATTAAGCACAATATAATATCTACGGGTTTGGATGCCTGTTGTACCTTTGATAACCTCATTCTTGACTTTCCTAATGCATGCAAAGGACTGGCATCTTCTCTCCTTTGTGGCCTCAATTATAGCCATAGCACCTCATAAAATTAAAACTGTACTTAAAGGGACAAGTGAGCTGAGAGGAGCCTTCCTCTGGCTTATCTGTACCAGGGTCATGGGAAAGAGCTGAATAATACAATAGGAACAGAGGAGTAAAAAGCTACCACTTTGTGATTTTTCATGAACTGAACACGATGACTGAGATCCTTGTTGTAACTCCTGACAAGCTGCCTGTTTTACTCAACAATGCATTGTGCACAGCAGCCTCCTCATGGTGAAAGGGGGGCATGGGTGTATTCTCCCGCTTCCTCCCTTGCCTTTCTCTTCCTCCAGAGTTCCATTTCCCCTTAATGTTCTTGTTCTTCAAAGGCCAGAATTCCAGTCAAGGATTTGTATGTACCCCTCCAAGTTACCCCAGTGAAGTGGCCCTGGGAGCCCTGGGAGCTCAGGTCTCTCTCCTACCATCTCTCCCCCAGGTCTGCTGTCCACTGCTCGGCAACTGGACCGAGAGAACAAGGATGAACACATCCTGGAGGTGAGTAATGGTGGTGCACCCACTCACTGGATTTGAAACCTCCTGAAGGATGCCAGGCTGGAGCCCAGCCAGGCCTTGGGCCACATGCATATCTCCAAGCTGAGGAGGGTGCTAAGCTCAGGGAGGAGTTGCTACTTAAGCTGTCGTTGGTGGTGAAGACTCTGAGAATCTCTGCTGGCTCATTAGTGCTGTGAAGGGAAAGAACCTAAAACCATGTCCAGGCTGGGCAGGAAGTACTGATTTATTAGTAATGCCTGTAGTGAGTGCAGTAAGAGGGAGCAGTGCACATGTGCTGTGCAGGTTAGTCTGGTTTCCAGCCGATCCCCATGATTCAGAGAGAGGGTCACCCAAGGGTAAACACCAGGTCAGCAACAGGGCCAGGATAAAAACCAGACCTTTTCTAAAATCCCATGAGCGTGCACCACCTGGTGCCCATTTCAACTAGAGCAGTGGTCGCCAAACTGCAAGTTTGGCTCTTCCACAAAATACCACGTGCGGGCGTGCATGTACATTATGATTGAAACTTCGTGGCCCTTGCGCAGTAGCCAGTTTTCAACTCTCAAAAGAAATTTCAATCATTGTACTGTGATATTTGGCTCTGTTGACTAATGAGTTTGCTGACCACTAAACTAGAGGAATTGATCTTGACCTAGTCAAAGGATTCTAGCTATGCCCCCTCCTGAGCTATCCATACCATTGAATAGGCACCTCTCTTCTAATCTTAAAGACATCAGTTGTGAGGGGCACATATTCCTCAGCAGAACCGAAATAAACTTGACTGTGCTCCCAGGCTCTGCACATACCTTTGTAAGAATCAGGAGTGAACAGTAACTAACCGGCCTTCTAGAGATTGGAGCACTCTCCGGAGTCTAGGAAAGGCATTTATCTTTAAACACCAATGTATTTTTAAAAATGGGAACCATTTAGAGTAGCAATGTCCTGTCTCCTACCCTCGGGGTCACCGATACATGGGACCATCTGCCCCTTCAGGAAATACTCCCTGATTCTAAAATTGTCTGTCTTTTCTTTCATTCTGGATTTCATTTCATGCATCGAGCTGTCTGTCTGACTCAAAAGGTACCACCCAATCCTTCATAAACATCTCATTTGTTTCTTCTATCATCTAGTAACTTAAAGACACTGGAGAACAAAGCTTATGAGAATTATGAGCAAATAAAAAGTCAATGGACTCTGAGAAATGGCCCACAGGCCTCCTGAGAAAGGGCACTGTCTTGTTTTAAAGAGCCTCTGTGACTTTGTCTTCTTCCAGTTATTTCTGGTTCTTTCTCTGTTCCCGCTGGCTTCCCTGTGGGTGAGGTTGCCAGAACAGGGTTCCAAGTAGGTGAGGTTGGGATAATAAAAGTCACACTCATACACCGAAGAACAGACTGATGTTTCCGGGCTGTTGAAAGCAGGGGTAGTGGTTGCAGTGGGTGGCAACACATATTTTCTGCTTTGTATTTGGCAACTCATGCTGGATTCTGTTCCCAGGTGACGGTGCTGGACAATGGGGAGCCCTCCCTAAGGTCCACCTCCAGGGTGGTGGTATGCATCTCGGACGTCAATGACAACCCCCCTGTGTTCTCCCACAAGCTCTTCAATGTCCGCCTTCCAGAGAGGCTGAGCCCGGTGACCCCTGGGCCTGTGTACAGGCTCGTGGCTTCAGACCTGGATGAGGGTCTCAATGGCAGGGTCACCTACAGTATTGAGGAGAGTGACAAGGAGGGCTTCAGCATCCACCCGGTCACAGGCATGGTGTCGTCCAGCAACACCTTCGCGGCCGGAGAATACAACATCCTAACGGTGAGGGGGCACAGAGGCCTTGGAGGGGTGTGACATTGCCGGTTAGGGATTTTCTCTGATACAGGAGGAAGGAGGCAGCCACCAGGCATGATGAAGGTGCTACTCCCATAGAGCCTAGGAACCCCAACATCAGCCAAAGGGTCAGAATTATGGGCCTTTCTATCTGAGGGTAATAAGGTCCTATTCTTAACGATAAAGATTTTGGTGAGAGTAGCAAGAGCTTTAGAATCAAGATAAGCCTGAGTTCTTATCCTAGCTCTGTGGCCTTGTGCAAGTCATTTAATCCCTTTGAGCTTTTGCTTTATCATCTGTAAAAGGGACTAAGAACACTTTCCTTGTAGGAAGGCAAGATAGCAATGTTTAGGGCATGGGATCTCATGTCAGACAGCCTAAATCCAACCCAGACTCATTGCCATCCAGGCAGAAAACCCCAGGCTATATATTCACCATGCTGAGCCCCAGTTTCCTCCTGCAAAAGGGGAGGTGATAATGGTGCCTCTCTCAGGTCTGTCATGTGTATTAAATTAGATATGGCACATGTGGCTCTTAGAGCAGGGCCTGACATAGTGAAAGCTCATAAATTCTAGTTTATTATGTTTACAGTTGATGGGAGGGTAAAGGGTCCATGTGTGTAAAATCTGGTTTAGGAACCAGCACATCGTAAGCATTATTTTGTCACTTCTCATGAGGTTCTTGAACACAGGTTCTATGGTCTGTTCACCACTGTGCCTGCAACCACCAGCATGTACCTGCTTACAGTAAGCCCTCAACTCTGTGTTGAATGAGTAGACGAGAGGCCAGCTCAGTCAGTCACAGGGCACCCTGTTTCTTGGATGGTCACCTGGATCTTCTTTTTTCTTGGATCTTCTGCTCCTAGAGACAAAGCCTCACTCTCAGTTTTGGCCTCTTTTCAGATCCAGGCAACAGACAGTGGGCAGCCACCACTCTCGGCCAGTGTCCGGCTACACATCGAGTGGATCCCTCAGCCCCGGCCCTCCTCCATCCCACTGGCCTTTGACGAGCCCCACTACAGCTTTACAGTCATGGAGACAGACCCCGTGAATCACATGGTGGGGGTCATTAGTGTCGAGGGCCGACCTGGACTCTTCTGGTTCAACATCTCAGGTGAGGCCCTCAGAGGGCCAGCCCCTCCCTTCCTTATAGACTATCCCTAGTCCTCAAAGCATGATCCTTCTGAGTCCTTTCAAGGTCATGCTCCATGGAAGCCCCTTTTTGGGCCACAGGTGGTTCTCTGGGGCAATGAGTAGTAGGGGCACCATTTGTGCCAGACTTCCACACCAGGTAGTTCTCAGATGCAACCTCCTGGTCTCACTGATAAGTAGAGCCAGAGTTGGACAGTGCTTCAGCTACCCCTAAGAGGGTGGTCAGAGAGACCCAGAGGAGAAAGGACAAGTTTTATGTTTCTTCTTCTGCCTCCATGTGAAAAGCAGCACTAACTTCATTGACCGTGAGCCTGAGGCCAGCTATATGTTCTGGTCCCAGCTATATGTTCTATCCTCAAGATCAGGGGAAAGTGTCCATTTTCATTGTAGGAGATACTTGGGTCCAAGCTCTGATGGCCTGCTCTGAAACTCCTTTCTATTCTTAATCCAAGATTAAAAAAAAAAAAATCAGTGGGGTGGTGGGGGTGGCACAGACCCACTTTGGGCATCTGATGAATGCTTGGGATCCTCTTCCCAGAAAGTTGCACACACCAACATAGATTTGTAGACAAATTTAGTGGTTTCATACATTCTCTGAAACCCAGTCAGGGATTCCAGGTTAAGAACCTGTAATCAAGAGTTTTAGCACAAACCATGGATTTCTATTACAGTTTCCCAGCCTGGTTCAGAGATTGGATGTGCACTTGTCTTAAGCTTTTGGCCTCCTGCAATTACTTCCAGTTCTGACTCACTGCTCTTTTTTATTGTTTGGTTTTCTTTCTTTTATATAAAATGAATACATGTACTCTAAAGAACATTGAGAAAATACAAATGAATGCAAAGCAGATAATAAAAATCACCTAAACTCTCACCAATCAGAAGCTAATCCACTGTTATAATTTTGATATGTTTTGTTCTAGTCATTTTTCTACACACACACACACACACACACACACACACAAGGTTATATGAAAATATTGCTTTCTAAGTTTTAAAAATGTATGATGAACATATTTCCATGTCACTAAATAGATCTCTATTTAGTAGACATTTAAATAGCTGCATGCTAATCCTATATTTTAGATTCTTAGAATTCATGAAATCAATTTCCTCTTGATGATTAGAGTTATTTTCTTTTTTTTTTTCCTGGGCATTGGCATCTTTAGGCCAGAGAAACTGCCTGGAAGCCATGAAGTAGAGCTCCATCACTCCTACATGTTTAATCCTAGTTGCAGAATATATTCTGTGACTAATTTTGATCTTCCTCTGAGACTCTTCGTTCCACATAAGTTCACCTTTTTCCATATCATTACTTGGATCTTGATAAAAATTTGACAATAACTTAACAAGAAAATGACAGCTTTTTGGATGCCTGGGGAATAAACTCCAGCCTGTCACCCAGATATTGCACTGTTTCTGAACAGTCTTAAACCCCTGGTTCAGGTTCTTCCTTGAATGCCTACAGTCCCTCCAGCCAAGGTTGGCACCCACTCCCAACTCCTCTAAATCTGCCAGCCAAACCCCATGTTGTGCTCCTGCTGCCTAAGTCACTGAGATTGTGTGCTTCCCACCCCCTCACACTCCAGGTGGGGACAAAGACATGGACTTTGATATTGAGAAGACCACAGGCAGCATCATCATCGCCAAGCCTCTCGACACGCGGAAGAGGTCGAGCTATAATTTGACTGTGGAGGTGACTGATGGGTTCCACACCATTGCCACCCAGGTTAGAAGCCTCCGCTGGGAATTCTCAAGTTGAGAGGAGATAGGAGTCCTGCTTAGTTGGGATGAAACTACAAATGGCTTTCTGTGCTTGTGTTTTCCTCAAAGAATGCTAAAATGGAATCAATGTTATGCATCCCAGTCTAATCTGACACACATCCTACTTCTGTGATCTTGGAAGGATCCTTTTTCCCATTGTGGATCTCTGTATATTAAGGGGTTTGTTTAAATTACTAGTTTTTTGTTGTTTTGTTATATATATATATATATATATATATATATATATATATATATATATATATATATATATATATCAGAGAGGAAGGGAGAGGGAGAGAGATAGAAACATCAATGATGAGAGAGAATCATTGATTGGCTGTCTCCTGCAGACTGCCCATTGGTGATCAAGCCCACAATCCAGGCATGTGCCCTGACCCGGAATCGAATCATGACCTCCTGATTCATAGCTAGATGCTCAACCACAGAGCCACATCAGCCAGGCTAAATTAGTAGTTTTTAATTAAAGATAGAGGGCCATGGGACTACTATGGACATGAGGAATTATAGCCAAGTAAATGGGGCTCTGGATTTCTACTTTGGCTTCAGTCAGATTTTATCTGTTTCATATATTGAGATTTCACATAAAATTTCATCTAAAGAAAAGACCCTATAAAAAATTGTTTTTGAAAACCACTAGATTACATGTTAACTGAAAGTTTTAGGAGTTTGAAATTTCATTATTCATTCAACACATTCTTAAGTACTGTGCACCAGGCATGGTACTAGGCAGATGATACGGTGGTGAACCCTGACTTTATGGAGTTTCCAGTCTATCTTCTGTCTCACTCTCCTCCCTAGGTCTACATTGTCATGATTGCCAACGTTAACCACCACAGGCCCCAGTTTCTGGAAGCTCATTATGAAGTCAGAGTTCCCCAAGACACACTGCCTGGGGTTGAGCTCCTCCACGTCCAGGCCACAGATCAAGACAAGGGCAAGGGCCTCATCTACACCATACATGGCAGCCAAGACCCAGAAAGTGCCAGCCTCTTCCAGCTGGACCCAAGCAGTGGTGTCCTGGTAACGGTGGGGAAATTGGACCTGAGCTCAGGGCCCTCCCAGCACATGCTGACAGTTATGGTGAGTTAGCTGAAAAATCAGGTAAAAAATCTACTTGCATAAAGATATGTGGGGGTGGACGCTTAGGGGCATGCTGAAAGTTCCCTTTCCCCCTGATAGGCCAGGTGTACTGATGCTCAGAATGATAATCCATGAGATGAGTTGTGACATTTCATAAAGGATGCCTGGGAGTGAAGAAAGAGATGGGACAGCTGCCAAGAAAACTCCTGCAATCTTAGACTTGCTCCAAATATCCCCCAACAGTTCTCTCCCTGTTTCATGAACTGCATGACCACAATATGGATTTATATAGTGTCAGAGCTGGGAGGGACCCAGAGACCCTCTCACCCAGAGCAAACACTAGGGTGAGGTGAGCCAGGTATATAGGGCACAAAATTTAAGGAGGACTCACTCTCAGGGTCTTTTGTCTACACTTTTATGACCCTGAGAGTCAGTGCCTCCTTATATTTATGCCCTATTTGTCTCACTCCAGTCCAAGCCCTGATCCTACCATTTCTCTTATACCTGAGGTCCACAGAAGAAGAGAGATGTGCTCACCATCATATAGTTCTTTCTGAAGGAACTAAAACTAGAGTCCAGCCTTCCTGACTCGAGGTTCAGGGTTTTTATATATTAGTATATTATTCTTTGGGTATATTGATGTATATTAAAGGCTCTGAGAAGTCCAGCAGTAAAGAAAGATTTAACTTCATTTAATTTAGTGCTCCCTAAATTTACTTAACTATAGAATATTTCTTCATCCCTGCACAACATGTTAACAGCTTGAAAAACTAAAATTCTCTGAGACAGAATTTGGCAAATACTGTTTCTCTGTTAATTTCTGCCTTTCTCCTAAAGTGAGATTATCCATTAAAATAGCTAAGCCTAATAATCAATAATTAATAAAAACTTATTTTAAAAGAAAAAAGAGCATAAATGAGAACAAATTGAAAGGAACTGAGCTACAATTGGGTGTACATAGGCATTCTACTTCATTGACCTCAATCTAACCAAGCCTCTTCCCATTCCATTTGCTACTCACCCCATTATCTCCTCGGGCCCATAGGTCCGAGACCAGGAGATGCCCATCAGGAGGAACTTTGTGTGGGTGTCTATTCACGTGGAAGATGGAAACCGCCACCCACCCCGCTTCACCCAGCTCCACTATGAGGCAAGAGTTCCTGACACCACAGCCCCAGGCACAGAGCTGCTCCAAGTCCGAGCCACGGATGGTGACCGGGGAGCCAATGCTGAGGTCCACTACTCCCTTCTGAAAGGTGAGAGGCCTGGCTATAAGTCCAGAAGGGGGTAGGGGTTTTGGTAATAAAGAGAAGCACTACAGGCATGAAGCTGGAATTTACTCAAGATCCAAGCTCTCTAAATTTTGGCAAGCTATCACTCTAGAACAGGGGTGGGGAACATTTGGCCCGCAGGCCATATAAGGCCTGCGAGATGATTTGTTCTGGCCCTGTGAAATCATCCCAGGAAAGACATGAAATTCAATAAATCTAGGAGCTTTTTTCATAGCAAAATAAATTTATATTAAGTGAATTATATTAAGTGAATGATGTCATAAATATCCAATGGCCCTTGGCAGAAAATAAGTTCCCCACCTTTGCTCTAGAGCAGTGGTCACCAACTGGTGGACCATGGACAACTGGTGGTCCATGAGGTCTGAAAGGTTGGTGGCTGAAGCCCTAGAGCAGTGGTCAGCAAATAGCGGCTCACAAGCCACATGCAGCTCTTTGGCCTCTTAAGTGTGGCTCTCCCACAAAATACCACGTGCGAGCGCACATGTACAGTGGGATTGAAGAAAGTACCCTAATTAAGTTAATAACAATGTGCCTACTTACATAGTTTAAGTTTAAAAAATTTGGCTCTCAAAAGAAATTTCAAATGTTGTACTGTTGATATTTGGCTCTGTTGACCAATGAGTTTGCCGACCACTGCTCTAGAACATTTCCTAGGACTATAGTGACCTAAGATAATATACTTTCAAAGATGGTAAGAACAATAACTAAGAGACTACTGGTGTTACAAGAGAATTTGCACATCCTATATAATAAAACCCTAATATGCAAATTGACTGAATGACAGAACTACTGGTTGATATGATGTGTAATGACCACCAGGAGGCAGTCACTCAATGCAGGAGTTGCCCCCTGGTGGTCAGTGTGCTCCCACGGGAAGTGCCGCTCAGCCAGAATACGGGCTCATAGCTGATGAGTGCAGTGGCTGTGGTGGGAGCCTCTCCTACCTTCATAGCAGCGCTAAGGACCCCTTGGGGGATGTCTGCCTGCTGGCTTAGGCCCGCTCCCTGCTGTGGGAAGCAGGCCTAAGCTGGCAGGTGGACATCTCCCAAGCGGTCCCAAACTGCGAGTGGGTGCAGGCCAGGCTAAGTAACTCCCCCTCCACCCCCCCTCCCCTGTACACGAATGTTGTCCACCGGGCCTCTAGTATATTATATAAACCTACCAATGACAATACACAAAGAGGATGCTTATAAATACATGCAACATTTAAAAATAGAATATCTTTGTGCTTATACAATAGAAGGGACCTATAATACTTCATAGGATGTATGGCATAGTTTTAGGAGTAATTTTCATTTCCTGCTAAGGGCCACATCATGATTTTGTATCGCTTAGGTAATTTTCTTCATCTCAAAAATTGGATAATATTACATATGCCAAAAAGCCTTTGTAAAGATTGAAAGAGAAAATGTATGTTAATACATGTTGTAAACTGTAGAATACTCTACAAATGCCAGGGATTATTGCTATTACTGATAAGTGTTAATTATAGGTAATTAATGTAACAAAAATGATAACATCTAGTATCTAATTTTAATAATTTGTAATGTTTAATAATTCATAATGAATGATATTTAACAATAATTGCCTTTCATAATAATTAATACTTTAGCAAGTTGGATGCTGTGGAGGAGCAGAGATGAATATGACTTGCTCTCTTCCCTCATAGAGCATAATATTAGTTTATTATTATATATGTATAATACATTATTATATCATAACTAAATCCATGTGACATGGGATGAGAATTTTGCCCTGTCCAACTTTTGTGTAATAGTCTCTTTACCAATGTAGAAAGCTTAGTTGGTACCTCTTGAAGGTGTAATTCAATTTGTCTTATCTTTTGTTTTAGGGAACAGTGAGGGTTTCTTCAACATCAATGCCCTACTAGGCATCATCACTCTAGCCCAGAAACTTAATCAGACAAATCATGCCCGGTATACTTTGACAGTGAAAGCGGAAGACCAAGGCTCCCCACGGTGGCATGACCTGGCTACAGTGATCATTCATGTCCACCCTTCAGAAAGCAGCGCCCCCATCTTTTCAAAAGCCGAGTACTTCGTAGAGATTCCTGAATCAATCCCTGTTGGTTCCCCAATCCTCCTTGTCTCGGCTACAAGCTCCTCGGAAGTTACCTATGAGTTAAGAGAGGGAAACAAGGATGGTGTATTCTCTATGAACTCATATTCTGGCCTCATTTCCACCCAGAAGAACTTGGACTATGAGAAAATTTCATCTTACCAGCTGAAAATCCGAGGCTGCAATATGGTGGGAGCATTTACTGACATCCTGGTTCTTGTTTACATCATTGACGAAAATGACAATGCTCCCATGTTCTTAAGGCCGACTTTTGTGGGCCAAATTAGTGAAGCAGCTCCATTGTACAGCATGATCATGGATGAAAACAATAGCCCCTTTGTGATTCGAGCCTCTGACAGAGACAAAGAATCTAATTCCTTGTTGGTCTATGAAATTTTGGAACAGGAGGCCTTGAAGTTTGTCAAAATTGATCCCAGCATGGGAACGCTAACCATCATATCAGAGATGGATTATGAGAGCATGCCCTCTTTGCAATTCAGCATCTATGTCCATGACCAAGGAAGCCCCATCTTATTTGCACCCAGGCCTGCTCAGGTCATCATCTATATCAGAGATGTAAATGACTCTCCTCCCAAATTCTCAGACAAGATATATGAAGTAGCAATAGTGATGCCTGTCCATTGGGGTATGGAGATCCTCACGGTGTGGGCCAGCGATGATGACTCCAAAGTCAGTTATAGCATCAAAAGTGGCAATGCCGATGAAGCTGTTGCTATCCATCCTATTGATGGTCGAATATCTGTGTTGAATCCTGTTCTCCTGGGACACTCCCGGGAGCTCACCATTAGGGCTTCTGATGGCTTGTATCAAGATACTGCACAGGTAAAAATTTCTTTGACACAAGCTCTTAACACAAGCTTACAGTTTGACCAGAATGTTTACAGGGCAACAGTCAAGGAGAATTTGCAAGACAGAAAGGCACTGGTGATTTTTGGGGTCCAGGGCAATCATTTGAATGACACCCTTTACTACTCCCTCTTAAATGGCACCGATATGTTTTGTATGGTCAAGTCAGCAGGTGTGTTGCAGACAAGAGGTGTGGCCTTTGACCGAGAACAACAGGACATACACAAGTTGGCAGTGGAACTGAGGGACAATCGGACCCCTCAACGGGTGGCTCAGGCTCTGGTCATAGTTTCTGTTGAAGATGTCAATGATAATCACCCTTTATTTAAGCATCTGCCTTATTACACAATCATCCAAGATGGCACTGAGCCAGGGGATGTCATCTTTCAGGTATCTGCCAGTGACCAAGACTTGGGGGTAAATGGTGCTGTCACATATGCATTTGCAGAAGAGTACACATATTTTCGAATTGACCCCTATCTTGGGGACATATCACTGAAGAAACCTTTTGATTATCAAGCTTTAAATAAGTATCACCTCAAAGTCATTGCTCAGGATGGAGGAACCCCATCCCTCCAGACTACAGAAGAGGTACTTGTCATTGTAAGAAATAAATCGAACCCATTGTTTCAGAGTCCTTACTATCAAGTCAGAGTGCCTGAAAATATCACACTATATACCCCAATCCTCCACACCCAGGCCCGGAGTCCAGAGGGACTTCGACTCATCTACAACATTGTGGAGGAAGAGCCCTTGATGCTGTTCACCATTGACTTTAAGACTGGTGTGCTAACAGTAACAGGCCCTTTGGACTATGAGTCTAAGACCAAACATGTGTTCACAGTCAGAGCCACAGACACAGCTCAGGGGTCATTTTCTGAAGCCACTGTGGAAGTCCTGGTGGAGGATGTCAATGATAATCCTCCCACTTTCTCCCAATTGGTCTACACCACTTCGATCTCAGAAGGTTTGCCTGCGCAGACACCTGTGATCCAACTGTTGGCTTCTGACCAGGACTCAGGGCAGAACCGTGATGTCTCCTATCAGATTGTAGAGGATGGCTCGGATGTTTCCAAATTCTTCCAAATCAATGGGAGCACAGGAGAGATGTCCACAGTTCAAGAGCTGGATTATGAATCCCAACAGCACTTTCATGTGAAGGTTAGGGCCATGGATAGAGGAAACCCTCCACTCACTGGGGAAACCCTTGTGGTTGTCGGTGTGTCTGACATCAATGACAACCCTCCAGAGTTCAGGCAACCTCAGTATGAAGCCAATGTCAGTGAGCTGGCAACCTGTGGACACCTGGTTCTCAAAGTCCAAGCTCTTGACCCTGATAGCAGGGACACCTCTCGTCTACAGTACCTGATTCTCTCTGGCAATCAGGACCGGCAGTTCTCCATTAACAGCTCCTCAGGAATAATTTCTATGTTAAACCTTTGCAAAAAGCACCTGGACTCTTCTTACAATTTGAGGGTAGGTGCTTCTGATGGGGTCTTCCGAGCAACTGTGCCCGTGTATATCAACACCACAAATGCCAATAAGTACAACCCAGAGTTCCAGCAGCATGTTTATGAGGCAGAGTTAGCAGAGAATGCAAAGGTAGGAACTAAGGTGATTGAGTTGCTAGCCATAGATAAAGATAGTGGCCCCTATGGCACTGTAGATTATACCATCATCAATAAACTAGCAGGTGAGAAGTTCTCTATAAACCCCCGTGGCCAGATCACTACTCTGAAGAAACTAGATCGAGAAAATTCAACAGAAAGAGTCATTGCTATTAAAGTCATGGCTCAGGATGGAGGAGGAAAAGTGGGCTTCTGTACTGTGAAGATCATCCTCACAGATGAAAATGACAATGCCCCACAGTTCAAAGCCTCTGAGTACACAGTGTCCGTTCAATCCAATGTCAGTAAAGACTCCCCAGTTATTCAGGTACTGGCCTATGACGCAGATGAAGGTCGAAATGCAGATGTCACCTACTCAGTGGACTCAATAGAGGATTTGCATGAACAAATCATTGACATTAACCCAACCACTGGTGTGGTCAAAGTGAAAGAGAGCCTGGTGGGCTTGGAAAATCAGGTTTTTGACTTAAAAATCAAAGCCCAAGATGGAGGCCCTCCTCACTGGAACTCTCAGGTGCTGTTACGACTTCAGGTGGTTGATAATGAAGTATCCTTGCCCAAATTTTCTGAACCTCTGTATAGTTTCTCTGCATCTGAAGACCTTCCAGAAGGGTCTGAAATTGGTTCTGTCAAGGCAGTAGCAGCTCAAGATCCAGTCATCTATAGTCTAGTGCAGGGCACCACACCAGAGAGCAACAGGGATGGTGTCTTCTCCTTGGACCGAAACACAGGAGCTCTAAAGGTGAGGAAGGCCATGGACTATGAGTCCACTAAATGGTACCAGATTGATTTGATGGCACATTGCCCCCACAATGACACTAACTTGATTTCCTTGGTGTCTGTCAACATCCAAGTGAAGGATGTCAATGACAATAGGCCTATATTTGAGGCTGATCCATATAAGGCGATCCTCACTGAGAATATGCCAGTGGGGACTGCAGTCATTCAAGTGACAGCCAATGATCAGGACACTGGGAAGGATGGCCAGGTGAGTTATAGACTGCCCGTGGACCCTGATAGTAATATCCATGAGCTCTTTGCCATTGACAGTGAGACTGGCTGGATCACCACACTCCAGGAACTTGACTGTGAGACCCGCCAGACCTACCACTTTTATGTGGTAGCCTATGATCATGGCCGGACCATCCAGCTATCTTCTCAGGTTCTGGTTGAAGTCTCCATTACAGATGAGAATGACAATGCTCCCCAATTTGCTTCTGAAGACTACAGAGGATCTGTGGTTGAGAACAGTGAACCTGGAGAACCAGTGGCCATTCTTAAAACCTTTGATGCTGATATCTCTGAGCAGAACAGACAGGTTACCTGCTATATCACAGGTAAGAATACCTATCTTGGAATGGAGGCAATGGGATGCACTGAAATCCAGTGAGAGTCACCATAAGACATAGGTTTAAGTCTTTCTCTGCCACTTACTAACAGTGTGACCTTGGGTAAATCACTGAACCTCCCAGAACCTCATTGCTCCATCTACAGACTTGACATGCCTGTTTTCATTCCCATAACAGGGATGCTGTTAAATGTAACTTGAAAAAATTCTGAGAGCACCCTATAAATTGGAAAGGGCTTTGCAAAGAGGATCTCTTATTACTTTAGCTGGCATAGATAGAATAGAAATGAGTTACTGTTCTCAGCTTCTGGTAGATAGAGAAGGCATCAACAGTTCAATACTCCACAAGTCGTAGGGAAATATAATGCTGTCCTCTTATATTAGACTCTTAAAAACACAAAGTTTTTAAATCTCTGAATAATAGAATATTATCAACTCTTAGAATAGTTGAATCTTAGAACTCCGGAATCTTAGAACCTCAGAAACCCATCTCTTCTACCAGTGAATGGTGTCAAGGAAAGATGACTCAGAAGCAAACCTAGTAATCATCTGGCCCTCAACTTAGTCTGTGTCATCAGCTGTAAAATAAGATCTTAGCATTTAGTATTATTGGTCACTTTCCACCCCTCTACTGTTGAATAGATACTAGAAGGTTCTTGTATAGAATTAAAATGTCTTCCCTTTAACTTCCTCCAATTCCTTCCAAAACAAAAAATAAGAAACCTGCCGTAGGCACATATTTTGGAGTGGTGTTTCTGCACTAATAATTCAATTATGCATGTGGCCCATGAAGTTGGAAGACATGGTTATGCTTAATAACAACAAATAAATGACTTAATGTAGAATGGTAAATCCCTAGTTAAGGGCCAGCAATTCTAAAAGTGTTAGGTGTGCAGCCACCTGTGGCATAAAGCTTGGTTCATTCGAGTTGCTCAACTTCTGGACTCTCTGTCTCATGTTTTTAGAGGGAGATCCCTTGGGCCAATTTGGCATCAGCCAAGTGGGAGATGAATGGAGTATTTTCTCAAGGAAAACCCTGGACCGTGAGCACATAGCCAAGTACTTGCTCAGAATCACAGCTTCTGATGGAAAGTTCCAGGCTTCAGTCATTGTGGAGATCTTTGTCCTGGACATCAATGATAACAGCCCTCAGTGCTCACAGGTGAAGGCCTGGTGAGGAGTTGGGTGGGTGGGAAGCTGGAGGGAAGCGCAAGAGGAAGGAGTACGACTCAGGGGACCGTCTCTGAGACTGGCCAATTCTGACTACACCGGTCCTTGCTTTTCCCCAGTTGGCCTCAAACTAGTGCCTTGAGCAGGGATCATTCTAAGTCAGTGGTGGGCAAATTCATTATTCAACAGAGCGGCAAACCTCAGCTCTCGAGCCGCAGTTTGCCGACCACTGTTCTAAGTAATTCCTTGGTCTTCCCATAGGGATGTCATCAAGCTCTTTAGAACCCAGGGTCTATACCTCTGCCCCTACATGCCTTACAAAGGACTATTTCTCCGCAAAACATGCCCAGAAATAAAGTAACTTCTTCATTCTCTAAACACAACCTGCCATGCCAAATGGGAAGCCCCTTCCATGGCTTAGTTTGTTAGCATGGATCATTCTTACCAAATGCATCCATAAAGACCTGCCTCCAGAGACACACTACACTGCCCCCCATGCTCACATGTGCATAGTATATGCCCACTTATTCATGGGTAATACATACCAACACAAATAACCTCCTCCTGGTTACAGGTATTCACAAACATACAGACAGAGCAGTTACTTTTTTTTTTTTTAATTCTCACCGAGGATATATTTTTCCATTGATTTTTAGAGAGAATGGAAGAGAGGGAAAGACAGAGATAAATATTAATATGAGAGAAACACGTTGATTGGTTGCCTCCTGCACATGCCCTGATCAGGGCTGAGGCCTGGGCCAGGGAGGAGCCTGCAACTGAGGTACATGCCCTTAACTGGGATTGAACCTGGGACCCTCTGTCCGCAGATCAATGCTCTATCCACTGAGCCTAACTGGCTAGGGCAAGGGCAGTTACATTTTGATGAGATATTTCCCTAAGGGCCTCATATAATTAAACCCTAAACTCTCTGTGTGTGTTTCTGTCTCTCTCTGTGTCACCCTGCCTCTCTCTAGATCTAAGTGAATCTCCCATAATTCCCCTCTTCTTTGTCTTCCATCTCCAGCTTCTCTACACTGGCAAAGTCAGTGAAGATATATCTCCAGGACACTTCATTTTGCAAGTTTCTGCAACAGACTTGGACTCTGATACCAATGCTCAGATCACATATACTCTGCATGGTCCTGGAGCAGATGAATTTAAACTAGATCCTCATACAGGTGGGTTTCCTGAGCTACAGCATTGAACCATTTATTTATTGAATACCAAGTGCCCAGTATTATGGTAGGCTCCTTGGGGAAAGAAACAGGAATTAACTTATCCATCCATCCATCCATTTATTCAGCAAACATGTATACTGGCACAATGTGCTGAGCATTGAACTAGATACTGGGCACATAATGATCCAGGCTTTATAATCTAACTAGAGGCCTAGTGCATGAAATTCATGCATGGGGGAGGGGGGTCCCCTCAGCCCAGCCTGCACCCTCTCCAACCCAGGACCCCTCAGGGGATGTCTGACTGCTAGTTTAGGTCCGATCCCCAGGACATCCCTCTCACAATTCAGGACCACTGGCTCTTAACTGCTCACCTGCCTGCCTTCCTGATTGCCCCTAACTGCCCCCACCCCCACCCCGATCATCAGCCTTGTCACCCCATGCAGCCTGTGTTCAGTCACCCATCCAGTTGTTTCGGTCGTGATGGCCCCTGGCCTTTTATACATTAGGAAAGTCAGTCATTGAATCAGTGGCTTGCAATGTGCTGAGTTAAGAAAAAAATGCAGGGTTTTAAGGAGAGTTTTGATAGGAGAATTTGACTTAGGCGATTAACTAAAAGCTCTCTGAAGAAAGGCCATTTTATGTGAGACTTGATATAGAGGAGTTAGTCATGGGGTAAAAGAGTAGTAAGTAGTAGGGACAAACATTTGAGACAGAAGGAGAATTTATACAGACCTGGTTTTTGAAAAGAGCGTGCACAGAGGACTTGATAGAGGGCCAGAAACTGGTGTACAGAGAGGAGGAGACAGGGCAAAGGATAAGACCCTCAGGACAGGGGTTCCAAATCCACCTTTAGAGCCACTGAAGGATTTATGCAGGTGAGCGTCAAGGTCAAAGATCTGCAGCCTGGGGATAAAATCTGTAATATTGTAAGGATCAGAGATAAAGTATGTGGAAACCTAACCCAGGTCTGGCACACAATAAGAATTCAACAGATGTGGTTGCCATTGTCAATATCATTAGTTAAGGGACAAAGCAGAGAGCAGGAAGCTGAAAGTCCTGAAGGACAGACTGGGAATCCCTGGGAGAGGTTGGGCTCTGAGAGTCTGGTAAAGATAGGGTGGGGTCTGCTTCCTTTGGAAGAGCAGCCCACAAAGGTAGGATCCCTATCCTGATGTAGGAGAGAGTGTGGGGATGGGCAGCACAGAAGGGCCCGGTCACGATGGGCCAGCTGCCAACAGTTGGCTTGGAACCAGGACCCTTGGAGATTCCTGAGCAGGGAGGTGGCGGTGAGAGTGGTGTTCCAGGAAGCTGGTTGAATAGACAGGAGACAACATTGTCCTTCCTGACTCTAGAATGGGAATGCTGAGTCACCCCAGGCGGGTTACCTGATCTCTTTCTGCTGTTGTTTGTTCAGCTGCAGGATGATTAGTGGAGTAAAAAACAAAGGGGGGGGGGGCTGTTTTTTCTCAATATGGAAATAATACATGTTTATTGTACAAAAATTCAAACAATGTAGGCGTATATTATGCAGAAATTGGAAAGCCTACATAATAATTAGCCTCTTCCCCTAAGATACCCTTAGTGTATAGTCTATCAGATTGGTTTTCCATGCATCTCCAAAATCTCTATATAGAATTCTGTTCTGTGACTTGCTTTTTTTTCCGCATATAACAATATCTTGGAGAAATTAGCAAGACAATACATAAAGCTCTATTATAATCCCTTTTTGGTTGCACAGTATTTTACTATATGGCTAAATCATAATATATTTAACCAGTCCTTTTTTGAAAAACATATAGGATGTTTTCAGTATGTTGCTATTATAAACAATATCTTTGTTGGGTTGAATATTCTAGAGGATATATTCCTAGAAGTGAAATTGTGGGCTAAAGGGTAAACACAGTTATGTGTTGTTAGAAATTGCTCTTTTGAAATGTTACGCTTCTTGCAGCTTGTTGGTGTGGATGTCAAGTTGGTGATGTGGTGGTGGAGTGTATTTGAGAGGATTAGGGAAGTGAGTAGGTATTGGGGCTCGGGGGGATGGGGGGGAGGGGAGGCCGAGGGGCGTGTAGGCCGGCCTTCTTTTCTAAATGTCCATACACAGGACTGAGTTCTTATACCTGGGTCAAAGCTGTATGGGTGGTGTTGTCTCACATAGGTATCTAAAAGGTGTGCATTAGGATTACATTCCCCCCTCCCCCCCAGAAAGCTCACTTGCTGTTATTTCTTTGGACAGGGGTGCTGACCACACTCACAGCCCTAGATCGAGAGAGGAAGGATGTGTATAGCCTTGTTGCTAAGGCGACGGATGGAGGCGGCCAATCTTGCCAAGCAGATGTGACCCTCCAGGTGGAGGACGTGAATGACAACGCCCCCCGATTCTTCCCCAGCCACTGTGCTGTGGCTGTCTTTGACAACACCACTATTAAGACCCCTGTGGCCGTGGTACTGGCTCGGGATCCAGACCAAGGTGAGAACAGGAAGGGTTGGAAGCCATTTGCTCATGGGGTCACCTTGAGTGAGGGTTTGGCTCTGTGTGTTGCTCTGGGATTGGTAAGGACTGTGCCTCTTCACTGAGTTAATGGACACGTACAAGTGGAAAATATCCACAAACTGTATACCTCAGTGCTATATGACAAAAGATTTTGGCAATTTTTTGAGGCTGGTATGGAGCATTTTAACCTCATTGTTTCTCATTGCCACTTAGACCTGGAGTCCTTTCAATCCTGCCATTGAACCTCAAGGACATTTTGAATGTCCTTTATTGGGTTGATTATTCTAAAGGATATATTCCTAGAAGTGAAATCTTAAGCATACTAATTTATTTATTTATTTAATACATTTTATTGATTTTTTACAGAGAGGAAGAGAGAGAGAGAGAGAGAGAGTTAGATACATCGATGAGAGAGAATCATCAATCAGCTGCCTCTTGCACACCCCCCATTGGGGATGTGCCCACAACCAATGTACATGCCCTTGACCAGAATCAAACCCGGGACCCCTCAGTCTGCAGGTTGACGTTCTATCCACTGAGCCAAACCGGTTTCGGCAAGCATACTAATTTAATCTGAAGTATACCAATCAGAATTATTTAACTCTGATTGATTTGCTATAAGAAAGGAATTTGGGGCACTAAATTCCTTGATCAATTTTCTATACAATAATGTGGAATCCTTTTCAATATCTTACATTTTAATTTTAATGACATAATTTTCATTAGATTTAATTATTTTCCTTTTAAAATTTACAAGGCATATTGGAATCATTGGGAGTATTTTTTCCATATTGTGCCAATTAATAGCTTCTGCCATCAAGTGTTTTATTGTGATTATACACACACACACATACACACACATATACATGGGGTGTCATGTATGTGTGCAGTATGTATTTATGTGTGTGTGTGTGTATGTGTCTAATTTTTCTCGAGTCAAGTTTTATAATTGAGGTAGGATAAAAAAATGCCCTGGGGTCAAAATAATCAGATCACCATAGGATATGACGATGATGATGATGATAAAAGTGGGATCAAAATATTCTCTTTTGTTTGACCCCAGCAAAGTAAATTGAAGACTTCCTAGAGGAAGTGAGCTTTAGCTTGGTGAGAGATTTGGCAGGAGGGGAGGGGGGGAGGGAGGAGGTAGGAAGGGCAAATAGTGCAAACGCAATGAATGACTACAAGGCACTGCAAATGCTCAATTAGCCAGTGCTTGCTCACCTCCAGGGACAGGAAGCTCCCTACTTCCTAGGCAGCCCTTCCTTCCATGGTATCTCAGATAACGATCAAGTGCTACCTATTTGAAGCTGACAATCATTAGTCCTGCTCCTGCCTCTGTGGCCACACAGATCTCCCAGACCCTAGCCCATGACAGCCATTCCAAGACCAGAAGGTGGCGACTTCAGCCCCTAACTGCTTCAGCCCCAACCTTCCCTTTCAGGGTGGAGGAGCCCTAGTGTCTCCAGTCACCTGTTTCCAATCCCACCACACTCCTGGGACACATCCTCTGACCTTGCACCCGTTTACCATGAACTGCCCAAATGCCCTCGGTCTCCCCCACAGGCGCCAACGCCCAGGTGGTTTACTCCCTGCCGGACTCTGCCGAAGGCCACTTTTCCATCGAAGCCACCACGGGTGTGATCCGACTAGAGAAGCCCCTGCGGGTCGGGCCGCAGGCGGCACTGCAGCTCACCGTCCGTGCCTCTGACCTGGGCACCCCGATCCCGCTGTCCACACTGGGCACCGTCACGGTGTCCGTGGTGGGCCTCGAAGACTACCTACCCGTGTTCCTGAACACGGAGCACAGCGTGCAGGTGCCCGAGGACGCCCTGCTCGGCATGGAGGTGCTGCAGCTGTCCACCCTCACCCGCCCGGGGTCTGAGAAGACTGGCTACCGCATGGTCAGCGGGAATGAGCAGGGGAGGTTCCGCCTGGATGCCCGCACAGGTGAGAGAGCGCTGGAGGCAGCCCTGCCCCTGGTCTTGGGGAATTTTGGATTCCTCACATACAGAGCATATGCGCCCCACACAACTCTTCCCATTCTAACTCTTTGGCCCTTTCTTACTCTGCATCTCTCCAAGTACCAGGTCCCTTCTGCACCCCAGGGCCAGCTTATGTGGCAGCCTCCCTTATCTCCTACACCTCAACCCAGCACTCTCATCAATCCACTCTCCTCCCAGTTTTCAGCTTCAAGATTTCAGCTCAGACTCAGCTGAGGCCACCCTCCATTCTTGGTTGCAGAGGTATAAACAGTGAAATGTGGGGCTTAACAGTCTAGGACAAGGCTGCCAGCTTCTTTCCTAGAGCCCTCCCCAAATATCCTGGCACCCCTGGTTTTCTCCGTATTCTAGTGAAGAGAGAGAGGGGGGATAGTGGGATGGTGGCGGGGGAAGGAGGAGAGAGAGAGAGAGAGAGAGAGAGAGAGAGAGAGAGAGAGAGAGAGAGAGAGAGAGAGATATCTAACTAGGAAACTGTCTCCTCTCTTTGCTCCTAGCCATTGAAGAATCTAAATCAGGCTCCATGGAAGGGCCTGAGAGGTTCCCAGGGCAACCTATACCCATGCGAGTCCTCCCCATAGGCTGACTAATTCTTTTTTCTGAGGTTAAGATTGACCATGAGCTTGGGGTTGTCAGCCTGATTCATCCAATATAGAGCTCTTCATCAGTTCTTCCTCTAAGGGTTTTAGCATGCTTTGATGATTATTGCCTAGGTATATTATTCAATTTGGAACTGCAAAATAGTGGTTTTCTAATCCAATCATTCCTCATTCATGTACTAACTGGAATTTGTTTATAAAGAAGAGTTTTCCACCATTAACTATTTGCTTATCTAGGAATGGCAGGAAAAACCTTGTTCTTTTACTTTCTGATTTTCAGGATAACACGTCTATGTCCTAACAATCTATTGAACAACTTTGTGTATTATATGGCTCTTTATAATTTAACTTCTGTTGTGTACTAGCTGAGTGAGTTTGAACAGATCACTTAGCTGTTAAGAGAATCAGTTAACTCACCTACAAAATGGGAATCACTCTTAGATCTAATATAGGTAGATTTAATACTTCAAACTTAATGAGTTGTCAATGAAATATTACAGAAATAAATGAGGGAAACATTGCTATTGAGAACAAAAATAGGAAAAATGAGAGGAAATGGAGGTAGTGAGGGAGTGTAAATAAAGAGGGAGGTGAAAGAGGGGATGAGAGATGATGGAGGAACTGAGGGAAAAGCTGAAGAAGGAGAGGATGAAGGAGGTGATGGAGGAGATCTGTACCTAACCCTATTGAGCTGCCTCTCCTGGGATTTGGCTCAAGGCCTCTCAACCCTCTGCCTTTATGCTCTCAACTGCCTCAATGCTCTCATCACCTTCCCTCTCCTTTGTCCCCTCAACCCCCAGGGATCTTGTACGTCAACAAAAGCCTGGACTTTGAGACAAACCCCAAGTACTTCCTGTCCATCGAGTGCAGCCGGAAAGGTTCTTCCTCCCTCGGGGACATGACCACAGTTGTGGTCAACATCACCGATATCAATGAACACCAACCGAGATTCCCCCAGGATCTGTACAGCACGAGGGTCTTAGAGAATGCCATCGTGGGTGACACTGTGCTCACAGTAAGGATCTACAATTTTGCTGTTTGGGGGACCTAGACTCTGGGGTCACTCTTATCTCTCTCTCTCTCCTGGTCATCCATGAGCATGAATTACTTTATCAATTAATACACTACAGACCTGACTCTGACTGCAGCCACTCAATCAAACTGCTTCCCAAGACAAAATGTCTCAGGGACATGTTTAATAAGATCTAGATCAAGTACTGGTGGAATGGGGCTCGGGAGAGGTCCCAGAAGACTATTAGAGGCTCCAAAGCCTGAGAAAGGCCTAGTGACAGTGCATGACAGGGAGTGTTCGTATAGGAGGGGAAGGAGAGGACATCAAATAACACCTCTTTGCATCTTAAGCGTGTAACTGTTCCCAATGCATGAGTGAAATTCTTTATGCTCATAGTCAAGGTTCCCTATGACCCTTCTTCAGTCTGGCTTCTAGTCTTATCTCCTTCTACTCCCTGACATACACACTATGTTCCAACCACATTGGAGGATGTACCTTTTCCCACGCATCCTCTGCACTTTCACACCTCTGGGCTCACATTGTTTCCTCTGCTTGGAATGTGGGCTCTACTCCCAGAAGCCATCCTTCCTTCAAGGCTTCATGAATCCTTTTCTAATCTCTCCAGATGGAATTTATCACCGTGTTTTCTAAAGCTGATCATATTTTGCCCACAAGTTAGAATCAGCCATAAAATTAGATATTAAGCTTTTTGTGAGCATATTTCTTTTGCCACATTCCTTATCTCCTAGCACAGGACCTCACAGCCTATTGGTATGGGTCAATGAGTAAATGAATTAATGAATGGATAAATGAATGAACCATGGCATGCTGAAGTCCATACGAAGATATAAATACTGAGATTCCTTTGGCAAGGATGGCTGTGGTCCAGTCATTGTAGAGGGGACATATCTGTTATCCCTATATCCCAGAGGTCAAGATTCCTTCTTGGTCCCTCTTGTCCTCAATTCACAACCATCACCCCCTTCCACTGCAGGTGTCAGCTACTGATGAAGATGGGCCCCTAAATAGTGCCATTACCTACAGCCTGATAGGAGGGAACCAGCTCGGGCACTTTGCCATTGACCCCAAGAAGGGAGAGCTACAGGTGGCCAAGGCCTTGGATTGGGAACAGGTAAGTCATGTGGGAGGGGCCCAAGCTGAGCTCATCAAAGCAGATTATAGCCCTGCTACAGGTCCAGAGTATGAATTGTGGTCAACACCCCATCCTAACACTTCTCCAGACCTGCCCTCACTTGTTTTCTCAGTGAGGCCTCTATGGCATTTGAGGCCAGAGGCAGGAGAGGGACTGATGACCCTTAACCTTCCCTCAGGCCAGCTTCTCACCATTGGCCAAGGATCATCAGATCATTATAACAAGTTATCATTTATCAAGCTCCTGCGCTGTGCCAGGAACTTTGCTAAGTGCTTTACATTCACTGTGCCATTTGGTCCTTAAAATAATCCAACAAGGTGGGTCCTGATATCATCCTCACAGAAGTCTGGTCACTTTCCCAAGGTTTCACAGCTAATAAATGGTTTACTTGGAAATTAAGTATTTCTGCCTAATTCCAGAACCTAGGTCCTAAAATGTCATGGTTGGGTAATGGGGGATGGACACAGGAAGTGTTTCTATCTTATTTTTCTGAAAACATTAATGATAAATCAGGGGGTGGAATTGAAGGGTCTCATTGCTAACTCTTCACTGGGCATCCTGCTATGTAGGTTTCTAGTTATTCCCTGAGGATCCGAGCCACAGACAGCGGGCGGCCCCCACTGCATGAGGACACAGACATTGCCATCCAAGTGGTTGATGTCAATGACAACCCACCAAGATTCTTCCAGCTCAACTACAGCACCTCTGTTCAGGTATGCTTGACCTTCCAAAGGCATACGGAACCCACCCTCCCTTCACTTCCCTCCTGGAAGAGAGTGCTCACCACTGGTATCAGTCTACCTGCACAATGGCTGTGACCTTGCACTGGTCTAGATTGACAAAGTCAGCAACTAACTCACAAGCAGGCAAAATGCATGAATGACAGACAGCTCAGGGTCATTCTGGCCTGGGAGCAGCCAGAATGCTGAGGACACATCCCAGAAAAGGGGGTGCAGAAAACTGTGAGAGGAAGAACTGGGGCTCATTTTGCTCTTTGATTTCCTGTTACTCTTGGTCTAGGAGAATTGCCCCATCGGCAGCAAAGTCCTGCAGTTGATCCTGAGTGACCCAGACTCCCCAGAGAATGGGCCCCCCTACTCATTTCAAATCACCAAGGGGAATGACGGCTCTGCCTTCCGAGTGACCCCAGATGGATGGCTGGTGACCACCACATACCTGAGCAGGAGAGTCCAGGAATGGTATCAGCTTCAGATCGAGGTGAGAGGTGTGTTGGGCCGGTGGCGGTGATAATAGGGACAATAAATGTGCTGGCAAAAACACTACCCTGCTTCAATTATTATAAAAAAACAAAGAGCTCTTACTATGTGCCAAGCACTGGGCTAAGTACTAAACATGCATAATTGCACTAAATCTTCACAACATGCTCTAGGGTAGGTGTTAATATAACCCCACTTTATAGATGTGATAACTGAGGTGCACAGAGGTTAACTGATTGGCTCAAAGTAATACTACTAGTAAGTGGCAGAGGTGTATTGCTCTGACCCAAAGACTCAAGCTCTTAATTTCTGCTCTTCTCCCAGGCAGAACACCCTCAACCTGGCTATCACTCCTTACGGTTGGTCAGGACAGCTCTCTGAACCTCAGGTCTTGTTAAAGACCTACCCCAGAGAATTGGTATGGGGTCAAATGAGAGAACATATATATGTGTATGGGATTTGGGTTTTATTGCTATGGGTTGAATGAGAATTACCCAGTGATAGTGGCCAAGATGGTGGTCAAAAACTACTCTCTCATTTCATTCTCCCCAAATCCTTTTCCTAAATCTCAAGTCTAGTGGACCCTGATATTCTGTGAACTACTCTGGGTTCAGGATGATGTATTCATCCATTCAGCCAGACAACTAGTCATTCATTCATTCATTCATTCATTCTTTCAACAAATATTTATTGAGCACCTATTATTAGCCAAACCATATGCTAGCTTTAAGTAATGGGGAAAGAAGTGAATGATTCCTGCCCTTGTGGGCTTTTGATTCTAACTGTGGAGGAAAACAATGAGTAGATGAAGAAAGAAAGTGATGAGAAGCTCCTAAGGCACAGGATGATACATATCCATAGGGTGGCTGCCCTCATGAAGAAGGGACATTTTGAGACGAGACCTGAGGAGCCAACTATGTGAAAAGTGGGCAGGAAAGTGTCACAGACAGGAAGGTCCTGCATTGGAAAAGACCTTGCAGTGACCTGAGATGTGTCAATGTGGTCAGACATTGTGAGCAATGGTGGGAATAGTCATTTTATGTTATGGCTCTCCCATAAAATGCCACCTTGTGCTCCTCTGCCCATCAGCGACCGGGTCCCTGCTTTTCTCTCTCTCATCTCAACTTCTGCTCTGCCCACTCCTCTGGCAATGGTGGCCCCTTGCTGTTTTGTGAAGCACACCACATTCTTTCCTATTGGAGAGTTGTTCCCTGTCTGTCACATCTTGTCCTCCCCTCTTCTCATCTTGTCAAGTTTACCTCCTCTAAGAAGAAAGGCCTTCTCTCCCACCTGATCTAACTTAGGTCTTTCAATCTTCAGATGTCTCTGTCACTTCGCTATTTATTTCCTCAATAGTACTTTGCCCAAGAGTGACATCCTTTGGTTTATTTGGCAACTTACTTATTGCCTCTTTTCTCCTGATCACAGCAGAGGGCCTGGCCCGTAGAAGGCACTTAACAATTGCTCGCTTGAACCCTGAGCCCAATCACAGAGTAAAAGGGAATCCCAGAGAGAACCTCCTGTGGCTGATGGGGGCCATGAGAGATGCACACTGGGCTCGCTAAGAGACCTTTGATGACTCACTTAGACAATGAGAGAAGTTCAAGAGGAAAGAGGTGGATCTTGTGGCTGGAAGGGTTTAGGGAGAGTGATTCCCCACGGAGGCAGGCAGCCTGTTGGGGCCACAGTCCTAAGGTAATGCCTGCTTCCCTCGCCCACAGGTATCAGACAGTGGCATCCCGCCCCTTTCATCTTCCACATCTGTTAGCATCCACGTCACGGAGCGGAGCCACTACCCACCCTCTGCCCTCCCACTGGAGATCTTTATCACCACCGGGGAGGAAGAGTTCCAGGGTGGCATGGTGGGCAAAATCCATGCCACAGACCGAGATCCACAGGACATGCTGACCTACAGCCTGGCAGAAGAGAAGACCCTGGGCAGGCGCTTCTCAGTGGGTGCATCCGACGGCAAGATCATTGCTGCCCAGGGACTGCCTGAGGGTCGCTACACATTCAACGTCACAGTCAGCGACGGGACCTTCACCACCACTGCTGGGGTCCACATCCACGTGTGGCACGCGGGGCAGGTGGCTCTGCAGCAGAGCATGTGGATGGGCTTCCGCCAGGTCACCCCGGAGGAGCTGGTGAGTGACCACTGGAGGAACCTGCAGAGGTTCCTCAGCAACAAGCTGGACATCAAAAGAGCCAACATCCACCTGGCCAGCCTTCAGCCTGCAGAGGCCACAGCTGGGGTGGATGTGCTTCTGGTCTTCGAGGGGCATTCTGGTACCTTCCACAAGCTGCAGGAGCTGGCAACCGTCATCGCTCACTCAGCCAAGGAAATGGAGCACTCGGTGGGAATTCAGATGAGGTCAGCCCTGCCTGTGGTGCCCTGCCAGGGGCCAAGCTGCCAGCGTCAAATCTGCCAAGAGACAGTGCACCTGGACCCCAGGGTGGGGCCCACGTACAGCACAGCCAGGCTCAGCATCCTAACCCCACGGCACCGCCTGGAGGGGAACTGCACCTGCAACGGTAAGGAATGGGCCTCCCCCAGGGCAGTCAACACTGCGGGCTCCATCGGCCTGACTCTCAGGATGGAGATCCCAGGGAGGGTCTGTGGGATACTGAGAGGGAAGTTTTAGGTGAAAGACCAGGGACTCCTAGAAGGCAGGTGTGGCCTCACAAACTCTAGTCACAGGATAGCACCCTATTCCTGGTCACTTGTTGGAATTTTGAAAACAATGGTAATACAAGAGGCAGTTTAGCATCATAGTTAAAAGCATAGACTCTGGTATCAAGCTTCCTGGGTTCGAATCTCAGCTCTGCCACTTGCTGGCCACATGACCTCAGGAACATTACTTAATTTCTCTGTGCCTTAGGGCTGTTGTAGAAATAAAATAGCAAGTGTTTGCTTAGAAAAGCACCTGATATGGAAAGTGGTCCATAAACAACAGTTCCTAATACTACTACTATTATTACCGTAGCCTGCTGGTTACAACATCAAGGTTTAAACTAGATGGCTCAGGTTCAAGCCCCAGCTCTGTCACTTACTAGCTGTGTAACCTTGGGGATTTATTAAAATCCTCTGGGCTTTAGTTTCCCATCCATAAAATAATGAAAATTATGCCTCCTTGGGTTGGCTTGGGGAGTAAATTACTTATGAAGATGAAAGCACTTAAACCTGGGTGACCCATTATGAGCACCCCATGAGTGGCAGCTGTCATTCAGTATAGCAGCTGTTGCTATGAGAACTCTGCTATGTGCCAGGCTCTGTGTAGGTTACCCAAACTCAGTATTACCACAAGCATATGAAGCAGGGTCATAGCTCCATCTATATTTGGAACTGAAGAATGGGGATTATATTATACTGGAGGCCCGATGCACAAAATTTGTGCAAGAGTAGGCTTTCCTTCCCCTGGCTGCCCAGCACCGGCTTCCCTCTGGCACCTGGGACCCGGCTTCCCTCGCAGCCCTGGCTTTGTCCTGAAGGATGTCCAGCCTAATTAGCATATTATGCTTTTATTATTATAGATTGGTTTGTCTGAAACTGTAGCCTCTAACAGACTGGTTATTCATATACCTGTGCATCCCACTCTAAAGCCTGAGCTCTTTGGCCATCTCTTTATGAACTCAGTTTTCTGACTGGCTTCACCCAGCGCCATGGCATTAAGACCAATACATGCAAGCATTGGCAGAAAGAGAATGGCCTTGCCCCACCTCACCATCGCCCCCTGCCTGGCATGGCCTACCTTCCTGGTTTGCACTAGGGAATTCTTTCTCAGATTTGTGGACTTTCTCTGGGCCCACTGGATTTAGGTTAGGTGAGCTATTCTCGGGGTGAGGGGTTCCTTTCTATATCCTTTGCCCCAGAGTGGGTTGCAGGGAAAATGATGGCTGAAGATTCTCTCTTGACCATCTGGCATCAGACAGCAGAGGTTCAAAAAGTTAAGATTGTGCAAATTTACCCAGGCAGTGTATTTTTAAAGAGACCTGCTCCTGGTGTCACCTCCAGACTTTTATTTAGAAAGCCTTGGGTAAGGCCTGGCATTGGCATTTTCTGTGGGCTTTTTTGGGGGGGTCACTGTTGTTGTTTTTCATTGCATTGACATTTTTAACCTGCACCTCAGTCGATGCTGAAGCCAGTGGTCCAAGGACTACACTTTAAGAAATCTAGATGGGCAGGCTCACACATCACCAGAATCACTTGGACAGAAGTTTTGGGTGATTTTTTTTTTAACCTTATGGAACTAGGACATACAGAAAGATCCCTGTGTCATAAGTGTACAGCTCAGCAAGTTTTCACAAGCCAAAATACACAGGTGTAACCAGAACCTAGATCCAGAGTCAGAACACGACTAGCACAGAAACCTCCCCTGGCTCCTCTTCCAGTTGCTACAGCCATTCTGGGGAGAGATTGAAAATGCAGGCTCCTGTGTGCCAGCAGAACCACTGAGCCGTACTCTCCGCGGGGAGAGCCTGGTATTCCGTATCTTAAAGGACTCCAGTTGAGGCTGATATTCAGCCAGGTTTGGGAATTCCTGACCTAGATTACCTTCAATAACCCAGCCAATAATGAGCTACCACATGGAATTGCCAACATCAGGGAGGATTTGACCTACACTATGACGGCCTCTTAGGATTTTGCAATCCCGAATGCCTCAGGCTTTTGGGTTCTTCCTTTCCCTTTTGGCCTTGTTCCCTCTTCAACAACTCCTCTTCCCTAGGTCTCGGGGTCTGTACCACTAACCCCTCCCCCTGACAACGATAAGCCTATTCACAGGGAATTGATATCTGAACTCAGTTCTGGGGAGGGTGGAGTTTAAAGAGTCTCAGGAGGGCAGTGCTTAAGATTGCACAGCATTTCCCAAAGGGGGTTCCACAGAATGCAGTTTCCAAGGACTATGGGTAGATGGTCCACATAAGAGGGTTCCATGGCCAAATGAGCTTGAGAAATCAAGTGTGGGTGAAAGCTTAGACTCCTTGTGCAACTGCCCAGAGTTGGAAGTAATGCAGAAGTTTTAGCCACACGATCTATCACAGTGTCTCCTGGCCTCTCAGTGGCATTTCATTTGGGAAGTGCCTACCCAAATGGTTGCACTCCTAATGAGGGAGATTGCTTGAGGCAGAAAAGAACCAAAAAACAAAACAAAACAAAAAAACACACAAACCATATGGTGTTCCTGAAATCACACAGATATGCAAAGTCCTCTCCAAGTCTAATTCCTTCTTCCCCAAGTGACATAGAAATGACACAGAAACTATGTATAATAGACATTTTTATTTCCACACACTTGATTATATTTCTGCCTTGATTCCTGCTTTGTTAATGGTGTGAGCTCACGCTTCTGACCAGGCTGGTTCCTGGGGCCAAAGGAGGGTATGCAGGGTGATGGCCCTTGTTTTGTTGTGTGACCCAGGACAAGTAACCCCCAGCCTCATTTTTCCGTCTATTAAATGAGCAATGACTCTGCTGGCCGCCCAAGGGTTGAACGAGACAATCAGTGCCAGGGCTCCATGGGGACCATTTTACATGGAGGTGACACATCTGGTTGCTTCACAGGTACTGCTGCAAGGTTCAGTGGTCAGAGCTTCGGGCGGTACACTCTCCCAGAGGCTCAGAACTGGCATATCCATTTCCGTCTGAAAACACTCCAGTCACAGGCCATTCTCCTGTTCAGCAATGGGACAGTGTATGTCTCCCTGAAGGTAAGGCCCCGATGTCATGGGAATGTGCCAGGCTGGGAGGTGGGGGCAGCATGAGCATGGCCAAGAAGGCTAATTTCTGCAAAGAAATCCCTGACTATTGGGTCAGGACACGAGACTTTCCAGTCATGATGGCCAAAGCCACCCCACCTAGATATATGTCCAAGTACAACAACAGATGTCGGGCTGTTCTAGGGGTTAACAGAGAGTCTCTGAAGATAGAAAGAGAGGTGGGTGTGGCCACCTGGCCCTGGTGCTTTTATCACTTTTGCTGAGTAATAAAACAGTGTTTACCACTGGGGCACTCAAGATGACAAACACAGATTACATTACATGGAAGAAAATAAGTTTCCTTGCTAATGGCCTTTCAGTCCTTCTGCTTATGTCATCTAGAAAGTCTCGGTGTACCTTCCTGATTTTAACACCTCTAGCACACATTTCAGTCTCCCACTCTGACAAAGAGAACTAGACTTGGGCTAGTTAGAATTTAATTCATCTAATAAATATTGACTGAGCATCTGCTATGTGACAGGCTCTGTTCTAGGTGTTTGGGTCTCATCAGCGAATAAGATTAAAAAAAAACAAGCCCTTAGAACTTTCATCCTACAGGGCAGACTGACAATAATCATAATATCTCAGAAAATTATAGATTTTGCCCAAATGTGATAAGTGCTTTGGGTTAAAGGAGGGGGGAGAAGGTGAAGGGCAATCGGGAGTATGGAGAGTTGCAATTTTAAATAAAATGGTTAGGAAAGGTTTCATTGAGGTGGTAATTGAACAATAATTTGAAGGGGGTGAGGGAGTTAGCTTAGATAGCTGGGGGAACAGCATTCTAGGTCGAAAGAATAGTAATTGGCAGGAGATTCCTTACATGCTTAAGGCACAAGCCAGAGGTCTGTACAGCTTGACAGAAGTGAGCAAAAGGGACAGTAGTAGTAGGAGTTGAGGTCAGCATGTAATGAAACGGGGGCAGATTTATATAGTTTGCACAGGCCATTTAAGGACTTTGGCTTTTATTCTGAGCAAAATGGAGGGCCTCGGAAGCTTTTGAGCAGAGAATTAACATGTGTAGAAAGGATCCTCATGGCTACTCTGCTAAGAATAGACCTGGGAAGGACAAGGACAGAAGCAGAGAGACCCAGACAAAGAAGCAATAATTCAGGTGAGAGATGACTGTGGTTTAGATCAGGGCAATGACAGTGGAACTGGGAAGAAGAGTTCAGATTCTGGATAGATTTTGAAGGTAAAGACAACAGGATTTCCAGATGAATTGAATAAGGGCTGAGAGAGGAAGCAAGGAGTAAGATTTTGTCGTGAGCAACTAGAAGGGATAGAGTTGCCACCAACAGACCCAGGTAAGAATATTGGTAAAGCAGGTTTGGGGGGGAAGATCCAGAGTTCAGTTTTGGACGTGTAAGTTTGAAATTAGACTTCCAAGCAGAGCTGCATAAACAAATCTAGTGTTTGTAAGAAAGGTCTGGGCTGGAGATGAAGGTCACTAAGGAGTGTAGATTAAAAAGAGAGTAGACAAAGACACTCTAACATTGAGATGTAGGGGGAAGAGGAGGATCCAACAAAGGAGACTGAAAAGGAGCAACCAATGATGGTGAAGGAAAACAAGACAGTACTATATCCAGGAAACCAAATGAAGACCATGTATCAAGAAGGAAGGAGTGAGTGATCAGCTGGGTGATATGCTACTGAGAGGTCAGCTAAGATGGAAAGTGATACTAATCACTGGATTTGGCAACACAGAGGTCACTGAATACCCTGACACCAGTAGTTTCAGTGTTGTCATGGGTGAGGGTGGAATTTTGCTGCAAAAGAGAAGCAAAGAAGAAAAACAAAGATAATTGATAAGAGAAATGGGTTCAAGCCAACTTTTAAAAAAAATAATATTAGAGCAATGATGTTTGCATGACAAATGGGATGATCCAGCAGAGAATTAACGAAGATCTAGAAAAAAGGAAGGAAAGTCAGTGATATCTTGCCCTTGAAGAAATGAGGGGGAAGATCTAGTACATGGAGAAATTGGCTTTCACCAAAGTGTATCCATGTGATTACGAGTGTCTTCAAGTCCCCATCTGATTTGTAGTATAAGAATTGGGGTGGGGGTGGGGGGGAATTAGGGATCTGAGGAGAGAGAAGTTGTGAAAACAGGCACATGGGAGAGTAAATGAACTAAGGAAGATAGCTCAACTGTTGAACAGCATGAAGGGCTTATTGGAGACTCATGGTTGTGAAATTAAAAGGAGACCAACAAGTAAGCCTGTGTTTCTCTCCAGCCAAATTCAGCTCCATGATCGTCATATAGAATAAGAGAATAGTTGAGTTTTACCTATTTGTGAGTTTGCTAGTCAAGTTCTACAAAGTAAGAAAGGGACAGGACAATTGGATGAGGAGAGGAAGGATGGCTTTGCTGAGATGACAGAGACAGTGAAAAGATGGTGGGAGCAATGGATTTGTGGTCCAGGGTAAAGTCAAAGGAGTGATTTAAGGACAATGTTTTGAGTTGTACTTAGTCATTATCTTTTTCTATTTACTGTATATAAGTTTCCTTTTTAAGTAATGGTATAGGCCAGTGGTCGGCAAACTGCGGCTTGCGAGCCACATGCAGCTTGAGAGCAGCGGTTTGCCGCTCTGTTGACTAATGAATTTGCTGGTATAGGCAGGGTTGAATCGGCAAAACTCAGGAAGGTTGTGTATAAATGGCTAACTCCTGAAAACACTGGGTTGTATCTTTACATTTCACCCAGAAGAAGCGCTACCTACCCTACAGTGGCCAGAAAAAGACCCACTTCTTAGGATGAGGTGAACTAAAATGTTTTAATCCAGTGGGATTTCAGATTTTTTGATTTGGAGGTCTTTCACTCTTTTAAAAATGACTGAAGATCCTAAGGAAGTTTTGTTTATATGAGTTATATATAGCTATCAATGTTTTCAGTATTAGAAATTAAAACTGACAAATGTTAAAATATTTGTTACTTCATTTAAAACTAAGGAAGTCACTACATGTTCACATAAAAACCATATATTTAAAGAATAATTATATTTTCCAAAAATAAAAAGGAGCAGTGTTTTACAAATCTCTCTTATGTCTGGTTTAATAGAAGACAGCTGGCTTTTCATATTTACTGCTGCCTTCATCTATTATGATAGCACATGTCAGAAATCTTCATTGTATATTTGTGAGAGAAAAAAAAGGCAAATAATGTCTTAGGACTATTACAAAAAGTAGTTTCCATGTGCAGATCTCCTGAATAGATCTTGGAGACACTTCAAGGACTGCTGACCTGTTGCCTAAGGCAGTGGGAGAGAGAGGGGGTTTTGGTGTCCTTGAAGGCCAATGCTCAGGAATGCAGAACACTGGAGAGGCCTGTGAACAAGAACGCAAAGACAGCAAGGCATCTCTGGGCCTCAGTTCCCCCGTTTGTGAAATGGAGATGTCCCTGCCCAGGACATCCCGTGGAGTTCAGTGAGGGAACAATAAAACCAGAGACAGAAGAGCAGTTTGAAGGTTTTTATTCTCTACAAACACAAAACTAAAACTGCCTTAAAAATCACCAGACAGCCCTGGCCAGTTTGGCTCAGTGGATAGAACATCAGCCTGCAGACTGAAGGGTCCCAGGTTCGATTCCAGCCAGGGGCATATGCCTGGATTGAAGGCTTGATCCCCAGTGGGGGTGTGCAGGAGGCAGCCAATCAGTGATTCTCTCTCATCATTGATGTTTCTATCTCTCTATTCCTCTCCCTTCTTCTCTAAAATAAAAAAATATATAAATATATAAAAATCATCAGACAATACCCCTCCCACCCATGAAAATATGACCAGCATGCTTTGCCCTGGCAGCCTGTTGCAGGGCTTTCTATAAACACTCCTTGGCTTTGCTAATGGCCATCTGGGTTTTCTTGCAGCTGGTCCATGGAGTGCTCCAGCTGGAGTACAGTTGCCCACGCGGTTTCAATGGAACGCTTTCCTCCTGGCCCCACGTGAATGACGGGAAGTGGCACTCAGTTCTGGTGAAGGAGACAGACACTTCCACTCGGCTGTTGGTTGACAGCTCAGGCAATGGCTCCCTTGTGCTCCCGGAGAACTGCTGGGGCCTGAGGCCCAAAAGAGACCTTTTCCTAGGTGGCTTTGTCCTCTCTCACTCTCCCCCGAACGTCTCCCAGGGCTTTGAAGGCTGCCTAGATGAGGTCATGATCAATGGAAAGGCACTGGAGCTGATGGCCCATGGCAAGAAGGTGGCAGGCTTGCTGGAGAGCCAGGCCCTCACCCAGTGCTGCGCCCACAGCCAAGACTGCAGCCAGAACCCGTGTCTCAACGGCGGGAGGTGCTCACAGGCCCACGGGACAGGTAAGCACTTTATATTTTCTGGCTTACTCACCAATAGTTAAAACAGGTGTTTTCACTAACTGTTTGCTGATGGAGTAGCTAAGGCCCATGAAGACACAATATCCTGTTCTAACGCACCCACCTATTCAGTAGCAGGGACACAGCTGCAGATCTGAGCACTTACTTCACTTTTTTGCTTAGAGCCTTGCAATATCTTCCCCCTGCTGTTCAATAGAGTCCCAATTCCTATTTCCTGCATATGGCTCATACCTCCCCTGCCATGGCCCCTCCCACCTCCTGGCCCTGCAGCTCCCACTCCCCCCTCTTTCAGCAGGCTTGCCCACCCAAGCATCATTTTAATGGGACTTAACATACTCTACTCTAAGCCTTTACACACATTTTCTTCTGCCTGAAACACCTCCGCTTTGCCCTTCTATTTTTCTGCCTGGCTAATCTTTACTCATTCTTCAGGTCTCAAATGAAATAGTGTCTGCTCTGCAAAACCTCCCCCAACATGTCCCTTCAATAAACTCATTTTTATAATAATTACTATTAGTATTGATCCCAATTTTGCCACTTACTGGCTGTGTGACCATACATTCTCTGTGCCTCATCTCCTCACCTGCCACCCACTTGTACCTTCTTCCCCTCATGAGGAGGATAACAGAAACCAATATTGGAGTTGTCGTGAGGATCAAATAAGCTCGTCCATGAAGATTCTTACTTAGGATAAGTGTTGTCTGAGTAAATGAGGAGGATATACAGTATTCTTGAGATGCCCACTTTCTGCAGGACTGTAAGCTGTTTGAGGGCCAGGATCAAGTCTCCCTGACCAGCGGGGCATCAGTAATCAAGATGGTGTCTGGCCCTCAATAAATAAATGTGCACACAGGTGCCTGCAGACATGCTGAGGCCTCCCCTCGCCCGGACGGCCTCTCCGCCTGGCAGCTTGACTGCCCAGCCACTGCACTCTCTCACCTCCCTGCTCTTCCTCCCAGGCTATTTCTGCGAGTGTCCCCCACAGTTCTCTGGAAAACACTGTGAACAGAGAAAGGAGAACAGAAACTGCAGCTCCTCCCCTGGAGCCTACCCTCACACGGGAGACAGGTAAGTACGGGAGCGGCACCTGCCATTGGCTCCTCACCCTGGATTTGGCACCATTAGGGAATGAGCTCTGTTCTCTGAACTCCAGGGAGGCTGATGGGAGGCAAGGGGCTGAGTGCTCCAGGACCTAGCTTCTCCCTCCAATCACCTGCAGCAAAGCCTCTGGGAGAGGGAGGTACTTGTTGATATTTCCCAAGCCCTGTTCTGAACCTGCTGAATAAGACTCCCCAGGCTGGGACTCAGGAACCTGCACTTCTAACCAGCTTCTCAGGCGGCTCTGATATCTGATAAAGTTTGAAAATACACTGAGTGGCCAGATTATTATGATCTCTGAACCCATAATGATCTGGCCACTCAGTGTATATCTTATATAATAAAAGGCTAATATGCAAATTGTCCCCTCGACCAGGAGTTGAATCAGCAGTCAGATAGGCTGGCCAACCGCCCATGAGCCCACCCCCTGGCCAGGCTGGCCGGACCCCACCCATGCACGAATTCATGCACCGGGCCTCATACACACACACACACACACACACACATTGAGTGACCAGATTATTATGTGTTCAGAGATGGGGAGAGAGAGAGAGAGAGAGAGATTGCTGACAGAGAAACATTGACTGGCTGCCCTCTGCACAGACCCACCGGTAACTGAGCCTTGCAACCGGGTATGTGTTCAGACCGGGAATTGAACCAGCAGCCTCTTGGTGTATGGGTCAACAGTCAACCACTGAGTAACACTGGCCAGGCTCTTCTCTCTTTTTTTGGTGGAAAATTGGAGAGGATAGGCTTAAATGCAGGGGTCTCCATCCATTGATCTTTGTAAGAGGGGAGAGGGAAAGGGCAGAAGAGTGGCTCAGCCCCTACCTACTTTTCTGTCTCTACAGGTGTGAACAGAAGGTGAGGGCTTGCCCAGGAGGAGAATGCCTAGTCATCCCTGAGATCAAAAAGGGAGACTGGGGGCAGCAGGAGCTTCTGATCATCGCAGGGGGCCTATTGGTCATTATTGCTAGCTCCCTTGGGCTTCTCTTCTACTGCCGCCGTTGCAAGTCTCACAAGCCTGTGGCCATGGAAGACCCAGACCTTCTGGCCAGGAGTGTTGGTGTTGACACCCAAGCCATGCCTGACATCGAGCTCAACCCCCTGAGCACCAACTCCTGCAACAACTTGAACCAACTAGAGCCCAGCAAGACCTCAGGTCCAAATGAATTCATCACTTTTGGACCCAGCTCTAAGCAGCAGCCAATAGTCTGCAGCGTGCCTCCCAGACTCCCACCAGCTACAGTCCCTCCCCGCTCTGACAACGAGTCCATCATTAAGAGGACCTGGTCAGGCGAGGAGATGGGTCAGTATAGCCAGAGCCCTTAGCCTTGGGGACTGGTGGAATGGAGGAGTAGACCTAAGCACTTCACTACCTCAGGCAGAGGGGTTTTGGCCACCATTCAGTCCATGCTCTAGGAATGTGGGGTGTTCAAGGTCACAGTGAACTAATGGATGGGAACAGAAGCCAGGTCTCTGGAGTCAGAGCCCATGGCTCATTCAGCTGCATCATGATCCACTCCTCTAAATTCTAAGATACTCCATAGGCTCGATGTCCATGGCAGAAACTTATAGACTCCGGAAAGGAGGGGGTAGGATCCCTGGGTGAAAGGGGGCTTCTGCACGTCTGTGCTCTTCTGGGAAGCAAAAGAGAAGCAGTAGTTCAACCTTCTGATTGCCTAATCTTAGGCCAGACCTAGCTGGCTTTGAGGCACCATCTTTACCACTTTCTTATTTTTTACTCAAAAGGAGGTGAATATGTAAGCACTTTCTATTTCCTGGCTTACTCACCAATAGTTAAACCAGGTATTTTCACTAACTTTTTGCCAGTTGAGTAGCTAGGGTCCATAAAGGTACAGTTCTAATTCACACAACTACTCAGTATCAGGGACACAGCTAGGACCAAAGACACATGGTCTCCGATCTTCTAAGATACATCTCATGTGTCTGTTTCCTTCAATTAAGGAGACAAAACCCACCAGTAAGACTTGGGAGGGAGCTGCTGCCTTTAGCACTGGGGGTGGGCTGCACGGAGTCATCCATATTCTTCCCTTTTACATTGACCCTTTGATCAGTGGCACAGATTTGCAAAATGGGCGGCTTTGGGTTAAGCCTCTGGCCTTAAACTTGTCCCCATTGGATTCTAGATATCAACCTCAGCTGCAAGAGACAACATGTAGATGGGCCACATATCCACCAACTCCTTGGGCTGTCTTCACCATATGCTAAGTAGTAGCTGTCAGGCCAGCTGGAAACTTCACCAGGGAAACTCACTTTCTCTTACTGTTCTCTTACAGTGTATCCAGGTGGAGCCACGGTCTGGCCCCCTACTTACTCCAGGAAGGAACACTGGGAATACTCCAACTCTGAAGTGACCCCGGGCCCTCTGCCACCGTCACCACAGCACCACCAGAACCCAGCTGTGATGCAGGAGCCCAATGGCCTCTATGGGGGTTTCCCCTTCCCACTGGAGCTGGAAAACAAGCGGGCACCCCTCCCACCCCGCTATAGCAACCAGAACCTGGAAGACCTGATGCCCCCGCGGCCGCCCAGTCCTCGGGAGCGCCTGCTGGACCCCCGTCTCAATGAGTACACAGCCATCAGTTACTACCATTCGCAGCTCCGGCAGGGAGGGGGAGGGCCCTGCCTGGCAGAGGGGGGCTACAAAGGGGTGAGGATGCGCCTCAGCCGCGCCGGGCCCTCTTATGCCGACTGCGAGGTGGTGGGTGGGCTTCCCGCAGGCCGGGGCCGGCCCGAGGCGCCCCCCAACTATGAGGGCTCTGACATGGTAGAGAGTGATTATGGGAGCTGTGAGGAGGTCATGTTCTAGCTGTCCTCAGAGGAAGGCAGGCGGGAGGTCAAGGACTTGGCACCTTCTTCCTGTCTTATAGAGAGTGAGTACAGTGTGGCTGGGGAAGTGGGAGGGAAGCCCCCATACCCATTCCAGGCTGCCGTACATTGAAATGTGCTCTTCCAGACCCCCAGCTAGTCCCTGAGGATGGAGGGAAGCTGAGGGTAGGACTCCAAAAGCAGCACGAGGGCCCCAGCAGAAAGGGGATGCACAGGACGGCTATGCTGGAGAACCAGGAGAAGCCTCCTGAGATGGGCAAGAGGCAGTCAGTCTCTGATATGCCGCCTCTCAGGGCCCAGGGAGGCAGGGCCTGAACTACGGGGTCAACCCTGTTGGGGCACTTCCTTACACCTGCCACAGCTCCATTCTGGAGGCAGAGGCAGGCTGATGCCCCACAGGCTACCACGACACCCACGAGAGAGACAAGGTCCCAGGGTCCTGGAGGGCCACAGGGTGTCCTAAGGGCTGACAGGTGAGCAGCAGGCAAGCAGTTACCAAAAGTCACCTAGGCACCCTGCCTCATGCATACATCCATTGCAGCATCTGCTCTGTGCCAGGTGCTGTGCGAGGCATCGGGGATAAGATGGTGAACGAGGGCAACAAGGGTAGCCGAGGAGCATCACTTTGGCCTCAGTCTCCTGGAGGTCCCACTCCTCCTCTAATCCAGATTCCAACTAGGCCACTTGCTCTACCTATTTAAGTCACGTTACTTTCTACTAGCCAGGGCCAGTCAGGATTCCCTGGACCTTCTTTGTTAAAGAATTCAGACCTCATGGAACTCTGGGTTCTGCATCCCAAGTTTCTCAAGCACTTTGGGCCAAAGGCAGGAAGACACCATTCATCATTTTAAAATATGTTAGGCACTTTTCAACCTTGCTGTCTGGATGAGGGATTTTTCTTCCATAGACACAAGGAACTCAGAATGTCCATTCAGGGGAGGGTGGAGGCAGGGAGCCAGAAAGTAGGACACCCTGCCCTTGTCCCACCATCTCAGAAGCCTGCCAATCTAAGTGTTACCTGCAGTGACTCAACCCTATGCATGGAGGGTCAATGTGGGCACGTGTCTACATATGTGGGCACTCATGTATAGTACGTTTGTACACATGTGTAGAGTGTATGTAGCCAGGAGTGGCAGCAACCAGAGAGTTCTGGTGACCTTGCTATTCCACCCATCCCCCATCCCTTTCTCGGGTCCACTACTTTTTCACGTGTTGTTTCTGGAGACAAAAGTCAAAAGGAAGAGCAACAAAGACTCTCACCCTCAGAGTTGCTGCTTACAGCGAGACAGAGGCTGTGTGGGTGAGGGCGTATTTGTGTGAGTGGTTCGCGACTGTGTGTGTGACTGTGAGTGTGAATGACGGTATGCATGGCCTTCTTTTTTTTTTCTTTTTTTTAAACAATAAAGTATCTTTTTTACTGTTATTTTCTGTGTCACAAGATCTATAGATGCTTCCAAGCTGAGCTTCACAGAATTTGGGAGCTGGAAGGGACCTTAGAAGTCATCAAACACCGTGATCCCCAAATCTAGCAAAATGGCCAAAATAAAGATCCCTGAGCCCTACCACAGACCTGCAAAATTAGAACCTCTGGGGATGGGGCCCAGGACAATACCTTGGGGGCGGGGGGGGGGGAATGGCTCCAATGCTGAATCAATGTTCCACAGCAGACAAGTTCACTAACTAGTAGGTCAGTGAAAGGCCGGGACAGGGCTTCAGGACTGCCGACCCAGCTGGCATGTCTGCACCACGGCACTGGTTGGGGAGAGGGGCTTACTGTTCTAGGTCTTGGGAAGCTAGGCACGGCCTGTCCCTCCTTTTCCTCCAGCTGAGTCAGCCTGTGGCCACTGAGGCCCACTGGACGTGAATGTCACCAGGCGACCGTGGTCCACACAAGCCTTGCAGGTAACACTGAGGAGACTGGAAAGCCCAGTCCCTGTCCTCTGGCTCCCTCTGCAGACTGTGGCTCTGGGGTCAGACAGGCTCAGTTCCAAACCTGTTCTGCCACATACTAACGGGCAGGTATGACTTGCCTCTCGTTTTTCAGTAAAACTAAGATAATAAATAATACTATACTGAGGAATAAAAGTAAAAAGCTTATAGCTGCATAAACAATAAATGGTGATTATTATGCTAATATATAATACCAAGTAGTATACAGGTAGAAGCAACTTCTCAGAACTGTGCAGAAAATCACAAATAATCTAGTCCAGTGTTGCCTAAACTGTTGTGCTTACCACTTTGATGATTTTTGCCCTGATAGAATACCACCAGTACTATTATTTACTTAATATTTTTCTTTTAGATTTAGATCTTTACATTTTTTACTCACTTTTAAACGATAATACCCATAAGCTAAAGGATTTGAAAGTTACTATTTCTACTAGCACACATGAAAATACAGAACTATTCAGATTTTTAAAAAGATGATTATCCAGGGAGCCCCTAAATCATCTTTGGGAAAGACTGATCTGGTCCATCTCCATTCCTAATATTCCTCTTCCCACGGCTCACAGAGGAGGAGGTGCTTGTCCGAGATCTTACATAGAACTTTACAGGGATGAGACCCACATTCAGGTCCAACACCCAACCCAGAAACTTCCCTACAAATCACTCGCTCAGCCTCTGCCCACTCAACCCACCTCTCCATGAACCAGGCCCCTCTTTCCCATTAGCCTCTGGAGCTTGCACCTTCATGAGTAAGCCACCAGAGGGCTCTCTAAGATTGAGACCTAGCCCAGCAGGTTGTGGAAGACCCAAAGATTTTCAGGGGAATCCTCTTAGGCCACTGAGTTCCAAACACCCTGAGAATGACAGTGCATAACAATGGCAGAGAAAAACAGCTACCCAGGTCTCCTGACTTCCAGGCTGGGTGATTTTCTATTGTAGTTCACCATGTTCATCCTCACTACCACCCCTGACAGACACTGGCCGTGCAAGTACTTGGCACATCTCATCTTATTTAATCCTCAAAAAAACACAAAACAAACAAACAAAAAAAACACCATGAGATAAGTACCGACATCTCCATTTTACAGGTGGAGGTGCAGAGCACACAGAAATTCAATAGCTTATAACTTATGTTGGTAACTTAAAGTGAGGCCACCCAGTGGATGAGAACAGTGCCAGGATTCAATTCAGGGCTGCCTGACTCCAGACCCATGCCTCACATTTGGGTTCATAAAACAAATGACAAATACAGGGATTGAGGAATAGAAGCAAGAAGGACTGAGAAGGCTTAGTCCAATGATCCAACTGAGTGCAGAGGCCAAGAACGTCACTGTAATTCTAGGTGGTATTAACCAGAGTGTCTGGATTTGGGAAGGTGGAGTCTGCTCAAACCTGGGGCTCAACCCCAGGCCACTCCTATAATTCTGGTTCAGTTCTGAGGCTGGACCTTAAGGGGTGGCCAGGAAGATGTAGGGGTGGGGGCAGGACTTATAACCAAGACCTGTGAGGAGGGCAGCTGGAATTCACCAGGACAGCAAAGAGACATAAGACTGCTCCTCCAGGTGATAGTGGAGTGAGGGTGGGACAGCACAACAGTGCCATCACATAGAATTTCTCAAGGCTTTGTACAGAAGGCAAATATATCTTCCAGAAACCAGAGCAGTGCTGGTGAGGTCACAGTGGGGAGACTGAAGCCATGGCTAGAACCTAAAAAAATGAGTATCTGGGGCACAAGAAGGGCAGAGACAAGGCCCTGGAGAAGTGTTATACTTAATAGTGTTCCTTGAGGGCTCTGCTTTTTTAATAAATCTAATTCAGTGGCCAACAAAGATCAGTTTTCAGATCCTCTAAGGGTCAGTGAGAAGGTCTTGTTTTTCTTCTTAAATGTGACAAGAAGCAAAGGAAAGTCATCTCTTCCACGTCTTGAAATCAGTCCCCCAACTTCAAGAAAATTGGATGATACCTCTCATATCAGTCAGGGTTCTTGAGAGAAACAGAGCCAGGTACTTGAATGTGGAGAGGGGGGTTGGGGGGAGGATTCCAAAGTATTGACTTATGTGATTGTTAGAATCCTAAGTAAAAAATTCATAGGGTAGGCTAGCAAGCTGGAAACTCTTGGGCAAAAACTGATGCTGTAGTCTTGAAGCAAATTTCTTCTACCTCAGTTTTGCTCTAAATGTCCTTCAACTGATTAAAGGAGGGGGCCCACCTACATTTTGAGGATAATCTCTTTTCTTTAAAGGTTACTGATTGTAGATTTTAGCCACATCTACAAAATACCTTCACAGAAACACCTAGGTTAGTGTTTGAATAACTGCATTATTCAACGCTATTCAACGCCTAGCCACACTGAATCATAAAACTAAAACCCCTGGTATGTGTGATCCTCTGATAGGCACAGGAGTGTTGAGAATTCCTACTCAAGTTTTCAGGAGAAGCAGGAGCAGATAGGAAGGGCAGGACTGTCTAACACCGTGGTTGGCAAACTGCGGCTCGCGAGCCACATGTGGATCTTTGGCCCCCCGAGTGTGGCTCTTCCATAAAATACCACGGCCTGGGCGAGTCTATTTTGAAGAAGTGGCGCTAGAAGTTGAAGTTTAAAAAATTTGGCTCTCAAAAGAAATTTCAATCGTTGTACTGTTGATATTTGGCTCTGTTGACTAATGAGTTTGCCAACCACTGGTCTAACAGAAAAATCACTTCCTGGCCCTTTTTTGGGAAACTCTCAATTCCATAGATGGTTTTATTGTTCACACTTCTCCCCAGATGAGCTCCATGAAATACACCAGAAACATTTTTAAAAAATATATATTTTATTGATTTTTTTACAGAGAAGAAGAGAGAGGGATAGAGTGTTAGAAACATCAATGAGAGAGAATCATCGATCAGGTGCCTCCTGCACACCCACACACCCCTCCCCACTGGGGATGTGCCCGCAACCAAGGTACATGCCCTTGACCGGAATCGAACCCGGGACTTTTCAGTCCGCAGTCAGTCGCTCTATCCAGTGAGCCAAACCGGTTTCAGCTACACCAGAAACATTTTGACCTAGGATCAAGTAAGGGAATCTGAGTGACTTTCTTTTTTTTAAGTGAAAACAAAGACACAGACTACAACCTTCAAAAATAAAAAATAAAATTCATTTATTGAACAGGAAAAGTTTAACACATGATCCGTATGCAGAACCCAAAGCAATATCTTCTATTAGCTCCTGCATGATCCTCATCTCTACACATACCATGTGGCAACATACATTCATGTAGACACACAACATACATAGTACTGTGTGGTTATTAAGATCTGCTGGACAGTAGTTTTCATACTCCTCTTATTCACACATTCACTGACACATTTGACAATAGTCACATATTTTTATCATTCACTAAAATAAAATAGCTTCCCCAGTATCACCTTGATTTAAATAAAAGAGCACAGGCACCCTCCACGCTTATCCCCCCTCTGTCCCCCCACACACTCTGATAATCTGGTATCAGCACCATTTATGTCCCCTGGCCAGGGAATGACCCAGTGGTATACAAAGAACAGGGAAGAAATGCAACAGACTGATGCTGTCAGAGCAAACAGCCTTGCAGTCAGCAAGGCCAATTGCCTAAAAGTATCGACCATGATTTCAAAGACAAACCACACCGTCTCCTCTTCCCCTAACAGTCTTGGAGATTTGTAATGTACTCTGGAAAATTTAATTCAACTGCAGACTTGGAGCTGACTCCCTAATCACCAAGTCGTGCTTCTTATACTTTGTGTCTCCGCTGTGAGGAGCCAGCTTTGCGTTCTGACCAGGGCCCGCTGATCAGCTATGAAATAAAACCCACAGATACAAACCCCCTTGCTGTGGATGGTGACTAGAGAGAGCTGTAAACAGACACTGAGGTTTTGCACTTCCAAAAAAATATGAGGCGAGCATGTAGTGTTAGACACAAGTGATATTCTATAATTTTGGGAGAAAATGGAGGAGAAAATAGCAAGACAGGAATACAGGGGTAGGGGGAAGATTTTCCTAACATTCCTATTTGAAGGGATCATCACTTTAAGATAATTGCTAATATTACAATTTTTACCTTTTGTGAAGGTAGAGAGTGAGTAGTGAGCATCAGCCAATGAAGATGGCTGGAAGGTGAGTGACAGAGAAGGAGGGCGGGCATAAGCTGCAGATTCTCAGCTATTGGCCTGCCATACATTCAGAGATATCTGGCCAAGGTTTGTGCAGATGAAGGGCTCCTAGTAGCCGGACAGCAGCACACAACAAATAATGCCACTTGTGAATAATGACAACTCTAGGCAAATTGAATAGAAGATGCCAGGCCATGCGCTTCCCAGCAAGCACCTACATTTAAGGGGAGGTACACTGCCGACCGGGAGCTGGAAACATGCTCCCAATAGTGGCATCTGCAGGACAGAACAAGGGGCTCTGAGCAGCTACCTCCGAGCTAATAAAAACCTGGTAATGCATTGGAGGAGGGGCACAGAGCCTAACAGTATTGGGCCAGAAAATCCAGGATTCGCCTTTGGTTTGGCAGATGCAGCCTCACACTCCAGAAACCTTTGCTCTGCTGCTCCTGATCAGACTGCTACTTATGCTGGAGCTTTGTTCCAGCAAGGTACGGGAGGAGGCGGGGCAGCTGTTCCTAAGGAGCGGTGAGAGGAAACAAAGGGCTCCTGCCTACAGGAGGCCCACAGGCAGCTGGCCCAGAGGGCTGGCTCCAGATGAGGAGGGTCCCTACCCCTGCCATCCTCTGGCTGACCCTTTTACTCAACACCTAACTGCAGTGCAAGTACACAACCAGAAAGGCCCACTGATGGGATTCGCCTTGCCTGGACTTCTGAAGCAGCCATTCGATCAGGCTGTCAAAGCAGGGGCCAGGAAAGAGATCAAACAGGGTGAAGGCCATGCACAAAGCTCCCAAAAGCCCCAAAGCTGGAGCTCTCTTTCCTATATATCACGTTCTCTAGGTCAGGGATCCTGAGGCAATAGCCTGCATTGTGCTAAGACCAGAGGCCAGAGGACCTCAGTATTGTGCTATCCAGCCCTCGTGTCCCAGCATCACAGTCCCAGTGTCACTGCCCACCTGGACAGGACTGCTTCCAGCAGCTCCCTTCATGCACAGAAGCCTCCACCACAGCAGCTGCGGGCAGGACACACATCTGACCCACTCTCCTGGCATGCACCTTCTCACTGAAAACAGCTCTCAGGCCCACTGTGGGGAGACTGCCCGAACCCAGGCTTGCAAAAAGAACATGGTGATTCCTGAACCCACTCTGACAACCTCTAAGCCTGAGGCTTTAGGGGGCAGGGCTGCTGCCATCTCCAGCTAGAATCTTGGTCATATGAGCACCTGTTAGTGACCACCAAAGAGCAGGAACAGTGATGAAAAGTGTCATTACACTAAGGGAGACCAAGACACCACCAATCTCATCTTCCTAAGTTAGGTAGCACAGGAGTCACTGCAATGAGAGAGTTTGGCTTTGGGAGAGAAAAAAGAGAAAAAATTGGGGCTGTAAAGGTGGGTCATAGCCCTTACGAGCTTTGGTGAAACACAAAAACCCTGATAAAATTGTGCTACCTCCCAACTTTCAGGGTGAATGGTAACTCCAGGTAAGGAAGCAAGAGCCTGGTGACAGGAGTGGTCAGCAGGATCCTACCACATATGCATGAACACACACATACATAGACACAGCTCAAGAAGTGGTGTTAATGACTAATTCCCCCCCCGCCCCACCCCCCCCCTGCTAGAGACTTCTCACACCAAGAGGGAAGAAGGGGCAGCCAAACTACAGGCCTTCTCTGTAGTTTGTTCCCAAATATGAAGGCTGACCTAAAGGTGTGCCAACCCTGAGGCCATTTCTGATACTCAGGGGGAGGGACAGGAGTCATATTAGTGTTTAGAACACAGGAGACCAAAATCCCAAGCAAGTGGTTCCTTTAGAGTCCAGGCCATGAAGGCAGCCAGGATGGGACAGCGTCTGCCCTATCCCCTGCTGATTGTAAACAACCAAGCACCACACTTAGTGTCAGACCAGCTGCAGTCAATTCTCTGAACTTAATTTCATACTCTCTATGCACCATGACCTCATCATCTCGTCCATGGCAACAGTGTGGGTGTCTTCCCAGCACAATCGCATGCTGCCATGCTGTTTGCACGTCAGGAGCTGAGGCTCAAAAACAGGCCTGAATGCACAAAGCCACCATTTTATAAGCCTCTGTGGGCAGAAACACACCCCACTCAGCCGTCCTTTACCTCGGCCTCGTGCACTGGCAAATATTTCCCGAGTCCTTCCCGTCTTCTCAGTATGAAATCAGGCAGGCCGATGGGAGGCCAAGTCCATGCCTCCCACAGAGGCTCACAGTCAGATGCTCCTGATTAAAACCTCTGGAGGGCTCAGCCATGTGGGCTGAGGACCTGAGCAGACTTTTCCTGCAGCAAGTTTCTTTTCAGCAGGAGCAGCTCAGTACGGGTGTACCGAGGAAGGAACACGTCACGATCTATTCTAGAGAGTCTAAGAACAAAAGCTAATTTTAAATAAAATATAAATATTTTCAATTGAGGCAGCACTTGATATTTTTGGGGAGCTAAAGCAACTAAGAATATAGTATTGTGACCCACACAAGGAGTCAGAGAGGAGGTATTGCCAGTCACAGCAAGCCAGAGAGAGTAAAAATTAAAAACTCCAGCTTTGGGCGCTGGTTTTAAACTACTAGGTAGATCCAGACACCTGCTGGAGACTTGAAAGGTAGGTGAATATTGAGGTAAAATATTGGGGAGAGAGATGAAAAAGAGATATGCCCGGCTTTCTAAAGAGAGGGAGTTCTCACTTATTTCATCTAGGCCTGGACCAGAAAAGGAGATGCTAAAATTTTTAAATAAAGTGAGCTGTGCAACAAGAATAATTTGGGGGAGGTGGGTCAGAGGAGAGAGACAAGTAAGGGAGGAGGCATGACGAGGGAAAACTGTTGTAAAGTTCTGGGTTAAAGCAAGTATATGAGCAATGATGGCACTGCCACTAAAGGTACCTCCTGCATGTCTGCTACCCACTCTCCTGCTTGCCCTCAGGTCTGGCCCAGGGCACCTAGAAGCAAGGTAGAAAGGTTCCTGAACAGCAACCTTGATTTCCCCCAGAGCCTGGACCCTCCCTGAGGCTCTGGAGCCAGTTGCTAGGGAACACACAGAGGTGGGGTGAGCAGGTGCAGAAAATACACCAGAAAGCTATGCAAAGGCACTGGTGGAGTTGATAATACTGGGAGCAGCGCTTGGCTGGATCAGCTCGTAGAGAGCCTCATATGTCCCCACCACAAAGCCCACGAAGCCCAGGATGCTGATCAGGGCGTCCTTGGCGATGGTGAGGGGGCTCAGGCCCTCTGAGTAGTAGGTGGTGATCTCCAGGAGGGGTGGGATGATGAGGGCCAGGGCACTGCTGCTCACGGAGCCCACTAGGGAGATGACCAGGTCCAGGCGGGGGATGAGGATGGCCAAGATGCCTGTGGGAGAGAGGACAGGGATATTCAAGACTGCCCAGAACTGGAAAAGACCTCACTATTCTATTTTTTAGCAAGTGTCCTTCTCATAAAATGGAGAACTCTAGGGAAACTTAGACATTATCCAGCCCAATCTTTTAATCCACAGATGAGAAATAAATGCCCAGAGAGGTGGAGTAACCTGGATTTCAATGCAAGATCAGCAAAACTGGGACTGGAACTCGTATCTCCCGGCCCTAGTCACCTGGCTATCTCTGTTCATCACTTCCATCACATGACATTCCAGGGCAATCTGGTCCTACTAAGGGAGAGAGTGTAGAGCAAAAAGGAAGTGGGCCATATCTGAGTAACTGCTCCCTCGCTTACCCCTGAGGATGCCTCCAACGCAAACATCTCTACTTGACTGACAAGAAACAAAATAGGGGGGGGGGGGGGACCTTTTTCTGGAACGGTACTATGATAAACCCCATTTCACAGAGCACGTCCATACATGGAAAGTAGAAGTACAGTCAAGACTCAGTTTTTGAACAGGTCGTGAATGAGGAACTGAATTCATATCAATTTAAATAGTTGGGGACCATGCATGGGACCCCACAGCTGCAGAGTATGTATGAGACAGGAGATGTGAATCTGCTGGCCACATTTCAAGGACTTACCAGCCACCTGTGCCTAGTGACTCCTGTCCTGGACAACATAGACCGGAATACTTCCAACACAATAGAATGTCTGGTGCAGTGATTTTCAACCTTTTTCATCTTATGGTACTCATAAACTAATAAACTCATAAATAAACCCATAAACTAAAATTCTGCCAGCACACCAAAAAATACACTTTTTTGCCAATATGACAAAAAAAAAATATAGGTATGATTTTAATTTATTCACACTGAACAGATACTGTTGTGTTGGCTCTCATTTTTTTTCCTGTTAATCCTCATCAAAAGATATTTTTCTAGTGATTTTTAGAGAAAGTGGAAACGGCACAGCAGAGTGAGGGATGGGTACTCCTCGCCTCGAACACACAGTTGTGCCAAAACAGCTCCTCGCCCTGATTTTGTACCATTAAAGGGAGTGTTATTCCTCCGGTGCCAGTCCCTGGTTTCCATGGCTGCTCCACTTGCTAAAGAGAAGGGAGGCCTTTATCAGGGACAGTGAGCCCTGGGAGGAGACAAGACAGATGACCTGCCTGGCCCCTTCCCAGCTCCAAGTCTGCCATTTCCTTTCCATCTCTCACAGTAACCTGAAGGACAGATGGACATTCATGATATGGGTGTGAAATGAAGTCAGATGTGCTCCATCTACTCTGAGATAAGAATTAAGTGGAAAGAGAAATAGAAGCTTGTGTGATCAGAATCTTTTCTCAGATTGAACAGAGATGTTACACTTCATCATGACATTTTTAAAAGCAATCTAAAATTATGTTTTTTTTGTTTTTTGTTTTTTTTTACTGCTAAGGATAAATAAGATAAGCATATTTAACAAAAATATCCTTAACAGAATTTTTTTAAAACAGGCAAAATTTTTCTCTTAAAGCCAGGACCACAGGGTGGCAAAAGACTCTTTTCCTATCCTAAATGAACCAGATACCACAACTGAATCCTAAGTAAAGCCTTGCAGTGGAGAAAGATAATGGGGGGAGAAGGCAAGAAGAATGAGCCTCCCACTAATCTGGGGGAAGAGAAAGAGAAGAGAACCCAAAGTAGCATAAAGCCCCAAGGGTTCAACAGCAAGGATATCTGTTTTGCCACCATGCAAAATGTGGCAAACTACTTTTAACTAATTCCAGAGGTAGAAACCAGGTACTTAGGAAATATATGGGAGCAACTAAAACTTTCAAATGTTCTTATGAGTTAAAGCTCTCTAGAAAGAGAAACTCAAGAAGGTAGAGATCTCAGGATATAGCCAACTGGAACCACCCTCTCCCACTCTCTCTGCGCTTTCCCAGAAGAACACCCCATAAAAGAGGAAGATAGCACACTCCCAACTGCAGGACATAGCTCGCTGAAGCAGCAGCAGAAAGCGGGGCTGAGGACAACTCAGCTGGACCATGTGATCAGTCAAGAGCTCCAACGGTATTACAAAACATCTTCCCTTTGGGTTAAAAAGACTACAAGCGTGATCTAACGGCTGAAGTAACATGACACAAACGGCCATGTTCAGAGCAGGAACCGATTGGGATTCTGAAGTCTGTGGTTTTAGGCCAGCAACAGAAAGAGCTGACTAATGCACAAGAGAGAAAGAATTTAAAAGAACAAATACACACTTACAGAAATATGATCTAAAATCATATCCCAATTGGACACTTACAGCTCTTGGGTCTGAGCTCTTTTCTGCCATTTTATTATGATTGATGGTGGGAAAGCCCACCCGTGTTACTCTTAATCTAGAAATCTACCTTTAAATTAATTATAATCTTAGAATATATAGTTTTATTTAGTTGAAATATAAATTTAAAAAAATACAAAAGCAAGAAAAACAACCTAAATGTTTAATACTAATGGAGTAGTTTAGAAAATATGATCCAGCAATATAATGGAATACTATACAGTCATGAAAATATTTATGAAGGTTATGCATATTCATGATATAATATCCAATAAAATGCATCAAAATTATGTGTATATTATGATTGAAACTATTTTTTAAATGCACCCATGAGGATTCATGCAGAATATGCAAAAGAAAATTATTTTGTTAAGTCAGTGGGATATTGGGAATTTCTTCCTCAAAAATCTCAGATATAGACATTCTCCAAATATCTTTACACTAACTTTATTTTTTCAAGCAATATTTTGGTCAAAATCTAAAATCAGGCTCAAAGTAGCTGTACAGAATCACAGAATTTTAAACTTGAGAGAAACCTTAGTGATCGGATGCCCGTCATATCTTATAATTGAGGCCTAACGAGGGTTCCCGGAGCTGGGGCCCAGGCACAGCTAATTTATGCTGCTTCCTTCTTCATTTAGCTGCAAGACCAAGAAGTATGGAAGGCCAAAAGTTGCAGAGAAGCCACTGTGGATTTGGAAGCTTTACGCTCTAAAGCACATGTGTCAAACACAAGGCCCGCGGGCCAAATCCGGCCGGCCAGGCCTTGCAATGTGGCCCGCACCGAGCTGTCATCACTGCACTCCACTGTCAGTTTATGACATTGTCAGTTTATGACTGTTCAGTAAACCATTCGGCCCGCGATTTAGGCTGGATTTTAGATTTTGGCCCCTTCTCTGATTGAGTTCGACACCCCTACGTCTAAAGGGTCTGGCTCCTGGAATGTTTTATAAGTATGTACTGTAGTCTGAACAGGCCTCTCAGTTGATATTATTTTATGTTATTACATCTCAACAATAGGTTTCTGAAATTCTCATAGCTAACTGAAGTGAAATGTTTCACATGGCAAATACCATAGACAATTAATACCAACCACTGAAGGACAGGTTAGTGCCTCATGGAATCCTAAAAAAGTATTTTTCCTACACCTCTCGGCTCCCCAGATGGAGCCAGCCTCTCCTACACAAGCTTGGACATAAGGTGACCTGCAGAGTTGACATTTATAAACATATGGGCTGAAAGTAAATACTGAAATCATAGCAAAATGAGCACCATTCTCTGGCATGCATGTTTTCCCAGCCCCTCCTCCCCAGAATTCTAAAACAACATAAAAAAGTAGAAGGAGCGCCGGGCCAGTGTTACTCAGTGGTTCAGCATCGACCCATGAACCAGGAGGCTGTGGTTCGATTCCGGTCAGGGTACATGCCCAGGTTGCGGGCTCGGTCCCTGGTGGGGAGTGTGCAGGAGGAAACCAATCAATGATTCTCTTTGATATTTCTATCTCCCCCCCTCCTTTCTCTGAAATCAATTTTTAAAAATGTATATTTTAAAGTAGAGCCATCTTTGGGGGATAGCAGAGAGTGATGAGAAAGTTTAATTTCAATTGGATATAAAAAATTTGAGGCTGGACCAAATTGCCCTGCTCCCCTTGAGGAAGAAGAGGAAAAATTGAGGAGAAGACAAGAAAACACCAGAAATAAAAATAAAACAAGTTGCCATTAAAATGCAGAGGTATCACTGAAAATAATGAGTTACTTCAAAGCTCTAAAATCACATACCAATTAACCTTATGCAAAAACATCTGAAAGTACAAAGAAACAAAAACAAAACAAACTCACATAAATTCGTTTAAGTTGGTGCTACAGTGAAAGGCCACTGCTGAATCCCACAATTACTTCAGAATCTCCAGGGAAAGCTGGGGAAGCCAGAGTGCTCAGATTTGAAGGGGCTGCATCCCTTAATAGGATGACAATGCAATGCTAAGTCACAAGAGATCACAGAAGGAAAAAAACAACTAAACGCGCTTAAAGATCAAAAGCAGCTTGAGTCCTTTGAGTATCATGCTGTAGAAGAAAGATGAGACCCACAGACACAGCCAGGAAAAGTGAAGCAAAAACCAAAGGCATCTAAGGACAGCATGAGGCCTGTGAATCAGAGACTGGTGGCTCCTGCAGGGAGCAGCAGAAAGAAATCTGGCAGGAAGCAAGACATATGCTACTGAAGGCTAAAGCCAGACTTGAGAAGGAAATGAGGCCGCGAAAGGAATCTGGCCCAGCGTCACTGCCCAGCTCTTCGGTCAGGGAGAGCTACTATCTATGCAGTCACAGCACATTTCATCCCAGACAGACCTAAGAGGAACCACTTTGAAACAAAGCAAATCAGGTGAATTATCTCCACCCTTTCTCCCAATGCCCTTTGGATCAAAGAATTGGGGCCCTGAGAGTTGACATTATAAACACCTGCATGTGGAATCTGTCTCCTCAATACTTAAGACTAATCCATCCACAGAAAAAACATACATATCTGAATCAAAGCATCCGCAGTTGCTGACAGAAGACAGGAGTAAAATCTAGAGTCCAAGAATCCTATCAGCACACATTAAGGCAATTTACTGCCTTAAAAAGCAAAATATATCACCTTCCTTCCTTTGCAGTAGCTCTGGGCCAACAATGACCTGTGGGCTGCCCTGGATCAGCTGCTGAGTGTGTTGTTTCTATTGAGCTAGACTAGAGAGAGACTGAAGGTCTACCAAGTAAAGGCTACAAGGAGATTCAGATTCTTGGTTGCCATCAGCTCTCTGAGCCTGGAAAAATCAAGGTGTCCACCCTCTGCCCAATTCCTTTCCAACTCCACCCAGATATAATCCTCCATAGTGCTGTCTAAAATTAAATCAGAAAGCCATAAGGAAAGGCCTTTACTTCTTTACTCTAGTGGGTTCTTTCCACACAGATATCCAGAATGATAAGCTTCTACCCTCTATCCTTGAAGAAACATAAAGAAGAACTGCAGGTAGCTTGAGGAGATCCAATTTGCAATATCTCTAGGCCTGTGGTCGGCAAACTGCAGCTCGCGAGCCACATGTGGCTCTTTGGCCCCTTGAGTGTGGCTCTGCCACATAATACCCCAGCCTGGGCTAGTCTATTTTAAAGAAGTGGCGTTAGAAGAAGTTGAAGTTTAAAAAATTTGGCTCTCAAAAGAAATGTCAATCGTTGTACTGTTGATATTTGGCTCTGTTGACTAATGAGTTTGCCGACCGCTGCTCTAGGCTATTCTCTTGAAGATGTCTATCCTCAGGTAGGCACTAGTCTGTTCCCTTGAAGGGGTCTATCCTGTGATAGACATTTGTCTGTTCCCCTAACAAGGTCCATTCTGTGAGAGGCACTTGTCTGTTCCCCTGACGAGGTCTGTTCTCGGAGAGGCACAAGACTGTCTCCCTGAGGAGTCCATTCTGAGATAGGCACTAAGCTGTTCATAACATTTTGCTTGGATGGTTGAAGAGGATGGATAATCTCCTGCCTGCCCTTCTCTTGCTAACAGGCAACCAATAAAATAATTTCTGATTTCCCATACTATGAATGAATGCCAGACAACATCCACAAATTTCATCCCTAAACACTCAATTCTGGTTCAATTAAAAAATCATAGAGTCCTAAATTTATTCCAAAGATGAAATGAATAATATTAAAATTTCTGGGGAAGTCTCAATGTATTATGAAAAATCATCTTGTCCCAAAAGAATAAAAATTTAAAAAATAAAATAAAAAGCCAATATAGCCTAAAGAGAAATATATGATTTAAGAATTTCAATTTGAAAAGCAATTGCAAATCTCCTAGAATTTAAATTAAATGGTACAGATCAATTCATTTGGGGTTCTCTATTGTATCAACTCACATCATTTGAAAAAAGTAGAAATAATTTTTGTTTTAAATTGATACCAGTTTCAACCAACAGCAAATAGGATGAAATTTTATCTCTTAATTCACACCCATACATGTGTGTTCCAGAGAAGAGAAATAAAACACAAAGTGATTAATCAAACACCTGATTAAACAACAGAAAATTTTCTAAGAAACCTTTATGTAGACCAATATCCAAAAATGTCTAGAGGAGTATCATGCAGCTGAAAGGAAATCTAAGGAACAGACTGTCACTGCAAAAGTGATCATTTGAAAAAACAAGTAAACATGTACCACCTATCAAAGTAACCTGTACTCACTGGTTATGAATATGGTGAAATAGCTCTCTTTTAGGCTTTTACTGTATTTTATATGGAATAGTACTTATACATCTTTACTATGACTTTTGACCACCTCCGTAGCATTTCACACCATATTGATAAATAAATGTCAGTTCCCATTCCCATGTACTGTATAGTGCATATGTCATTAATTCACCTAACCATCTGGACACATCTCAACTCTGAAACAGGAGCGTGCCCAGCCTCTGGTACACCTACACTGGCAATTTCACTACAATGTAAACTCTCCCTCATGAAAGCCCTTTTGGGGAAAAAAAAAAAAAACAAGGCAATTCTCCCATGTCCTACTCACATGTTAGGCAAACCACCATGGTGCGCACCAACAGGTCCACCACCAGCTCCCAATGCTCAGGCACGCGGGACACGAAGAAGGGAATGATGATCTCGGCTGGGACAAAGAACTGGATGGCATAGGTGAAGAAGATGCCAATGGAGTAGAGCAACTTCACCGACTGATACAGCCTGCAGAGAAAAGCCAGACACATTCAAAAGCCGCTCCGCACACTCATATAGTAGTAGGCATAGTGCAAATTGGTCCGGTCCCATTGTGATTTGACCATATCTATCCAAGCTACAGATGCATGTGTTTTTTGGACACAGCAGTTTCATATCTAGCAATTTATCTTGTAGATATATTTGCACATGTGCACAGAAACTTATATCACTGCTGCGTTATTTAAGCACAAACGACTGAAAACGGTTTAAATGTTAACCAGTGGAGAACTGGTTAAATATATCATGGTGTCCCCATATAGCAGTTAAAAAGCGTGAGGCACAACTCACATGGGATTAGCTTTATGATATACTATATGAAGCAGTACAGTGTCTACAGTGTGCTGCAATTTGTTTAAAAAGAGAAAAACTATTGCCCCTCACAGACATACATGTGACACTCTTACACACATGAAACATCTCCAGAAGAAAACGTTGATATGGTTGCCTCTGAAATGGAAAGTTGTAGAACTGGGGAGTATAGGAGGTGAGTGGGAGCTTAACCTTTTCTGTATACTTTTTAACATTTGAAATCTTTACCAGAGGCATATATCCTTTCAAACATAAAACAATTAAAAATACAAATAAATGTAACAAGCCTGTTTATTTATATCCTCCCATCTAATTCAGAGCTCCCTAGAATCAGATGGTGACCAGCAGGATCAAGAGGCAGGAGCAGAATTTATCTTTCCACCCACTATAGCCGTCTTCCTATCACTGCTTCATGTGCAGCTTCTTAAGAAGACCATTAATTCGTCGGGAGATATCTCTGTCTACCCCATGCCTACGACTATGCAGAATAGAATAAAAGCCTTACAAGCACTTATGGATCTCACATGACCATTAAATGGAAGACCGCTCTGTTCCTAAGCAAAACTCCATGTCAAACAAGACCCTGAGGGGTTGAGCAGTAAGAAACATAGGCCTCCCTCCCTTGTTGGAAATCTATTTAAAAGTGATGATTATATTGTATATAACATGCACTGAATTTCTCTGTGGTTGAACTAAATACCTGAAACATGTTCTTGTGCTAGAAGCAGAATACCCCAGGAGAGACTGAGTTTGACAAAAGGTCTTACTTGCTCTAAGAATAGATAATAAAAACTCTTTGGAAAAAATCAGCCAATGGCTCTATAATTAAACTCAGGGCAGCACCAAAGCTTGCTGGAGTTCAGGGAAGTCAGGAATCAGAACAGCCACCTGCAGGCCAAATAAATTGTGCCTGAATTGAGGCAGAAAGATTAGAATAGCTGGGTTTAAAAATCTCAGAGGAAAGGAGACAGATGCCCATGGCTTTATATTATGTGGGCAGCTTCTGCTGCTCCTGATCCACTTATGTTGTTATGCCGAGCTACCACCTGATTCTCGATAGGGAATGTAAAAGCAAGCATCAGAGGAAAAGATAAAGAAAGAGTTTCTAAAAAACAATAACCCATTTCAGGGCTACCAGTTGGATGGCCACATAACAAACTTAGCTCCCAGACCCCTGCTGACTAGAGTATCGTTTGCTAAACACAGACTACTGAATAAACATTTTTCTCAATTTTCTCAAGCTGCCCTTGCACAATGCCTCACCAATCAGAGCTCTAAAAAACACACTGGCAGATCAACGGGCCATCTCGAAAGGTTATTCTGATCCCCAGGGCACTCAGCAAGCATCTGTGTCTGCTTGCAGCTGCTCTCCATAATGAAATTTTAATCTTCAAAACAGAACTGTTGCTTAGGACACACCCTGTGACATCTAGTACCTTTTTAGGAAGCATTTCAATATGTCTATTTCCCTATAATACAGCAACCAAAAGTTAAGGAAAGTGAGATATAGAAGGGCCCCAATAACCCTTGGTCCAAGGTGAGAGGCCTCCATGTGCATATCAAATCAGTGACTGCATGGGAGAGGCTGGAGACTAAGCAGATATGCCCTATCTCTATTTGGACTGGTTTAAGGTGAATAGACTAGATACTTGGCCCTTGGAGTTTCGTATTTCCAGGGAAAAATAGTATTTCAATCAGCTTATCAACCCATCCATTCAGGATATGCCTCCATAGGAATTACCCAAACAAAGACTAAAGCTAGGGCAACATTCTACTTCTCCATGACACCAACATACTATTACAAAGCTCTTTCTCGTGCATATCATTTGATATTCATGGCAATCCTGGCAGGAAGAAATGACTATTCCTCATTCCCAAAAGAGGGAAGAGAGGCAGCAAGAAGCTGTGATTTGTCCAAGGCCACAGAGCTAGTACATGGCAGATCACCTCTGTCCTCTACGCCCCAGCTGCTTCATGATAACATCTCCTCATGTAGAAAATGCTTCAGTCTCAGCATTTATTCCTCCTTTTGTCCAAAATCATTCCCTGGGTGATGATCACACCAAGGGCTTGGATAAAATGGAGAAATGGACGGCTGCTGCCATCATACAGCTTACAGTACAGGCAGATGAACCATTACAATGCAAAGGAATAAAAAGCCTATTGGGAACTTATGGGAGCAGAGGGAAGGGGCATCTCATTGAGACTTGAAGTGTGATCAGTGAGACATCAGAGTTTCTCAAAAAGAGCAACTCCTATACCAAGTCCCCCTCACTGAATGGGAACCGGACAAGGCACATTAAGAAAGGCAAGCGGAAGCCTTTGAGGAGCTCTCCACAAGGCATGATCGGACTGAGTGTTCTCTCCAATGCATGACTGCACTGAGCATCAGGCAGCTCACACAAGTAACAAGGAGGAGCCCTGATGTGGAGAAAGATTAAGATACAGGCAGCGCGTGATGGGTCTCCTCTTCCACTCTATCTAAAAGCAATGGAAAAATATCTTGGGTGAGGATTCACACACACACACCAAAAAGAATTAAAGTGAAGCAGGCTGACTTAAGAGATAAGTAAGAGAAAGAATCTACATTCTGACCTATTAGAGTTATTTTAAAAAAATCTAGTGTTCCTGGGCTTCCATCCTCACCCACTTACCAGCAGTTGGGCAGGTTGAGGGTTATGCTGCCTTGAATATCAGCTCCAAATTGCAGGTACCCCAAACATCCCAGGCTGATGTAGAGGGTAGTGACAATGGCCATTCCCACATACAGTATGACTGGAAATTTCCGGGGATCCTTCATTTTGTTTTCAAGGGGCAGAACCTATGAGAGTAGTGAAAGAGAAGAGAAAACACAGCAAAGACCAATATTAATGGCCAATAAAAAAATGTAGTATTTTCAGAAAAAAGTAATTTCTTTATCCTTAGAATTTCCGAAAAGGACATCTATCCTTTATTAGAGAGACAAACAAATAAATGCAAGTTATTTCCTCAGTAGCTCTCCTCTCAGAGCTTGAGACATAGAGCCCATAATGTCAACAGAGAACTCCTGAGAGGTTAGGATGGCGAGACTGAAACCCAAGACTCCTGGTCCAGACTAACACCCTGCCTCCTGCTCTGAGATCACTGTAGGCTGAGAGTTCTTTTTGCCCTTTGAATGCAGCCGCCGGTAACTAACAGACCCTTTTGCATCATACCCACCAGGTGGTGACATAGGTCAGTTGTAGCTCATCTGAGATCATACTTTGCTAATCTGTCTAAAGAATACAACACACAGGTCAGGGAAAACGGCCACTCTAGTCCACAGAAATGGTTTTCTTACCTCAAAAGGGGTAGACACCAGCAGTGACAAGTTTAAACCTCCAAGTTAGAAGAACTGAGGTGATGCATGACTTAATAGAGGATCTTGTTTATTCAGGATCTTGGAGATATATAGTAAAACCCAGTTTCTAGACTCCTATTTCAAACCATTGACCCTTGCCGTCTCCTCCCTCACAGCACAGGACATTCTAAAGCAAAGGAAAGATTAGGAAGACTGGTTCACTTAGAACAGGGAAGAAAGCAGGTATGATTGTGACAATCTTCACAATCTGCCATCAACTGCTTCTGGCATGACTGACAAGGAAAAGCAGCACAATGCAATGACTACAAACTATCTCTGACCTTGTCATTACACTGATTTGCCTCCAGTGCTTGTGGCCATGAGGCAGAGCAGGTCTGTGCCAGACACACTCCAGCAGACGCCACGAACAAAAGCCTGTGCTCTGAGGGGAGCAACAGCTCTGCATTTCCAACTGGCTTTCAGCAACCCCCATCCTACCAGCTCAAGGTCTCAAGCTATAGTAGGTCCATATGCAATAAGAGTCAGTTTCTAAGCTTTCCTTTAGCTTCCTCCTATGAAGAGTCTAAAGAGACAGAGGGCAGGAAACTTTCTCCTCCATGTCTGCCAGACATGCTCAACAGTCCTCAAATCCAAACTAACAGTCCAAACAGCAGTGTTCTCTCTATTGTAAAAATAGAAAACAGAAACATCTTGAAGTAACAGATGATCGTGATTACAGAATGACTCCATATTCAAGTTGTGGCTAATGAAATGAAGTAAAGAATAACTTCTGCTCTGTACTATTAGGGAAAACTGATAAACTCAGTACAATGCACTCTGAGGACACAGGACCTCCAGGCATCCTTCCACATTTACTCAACCTCTTCTTCCCACTCCTGCCACTTTCTCACTGTTGCAATACGGGGCCATTTAGGCCTCTGCCCCAGCAGCAGGGAAACCACTGGTGTTTGTGAATCAAGGTGAGACATTCTTCCTGGGTGATGAGAAGCCCCAAGAAGGAATATAGGAAAAGTTTAAAACCCCAGGACAACCTCTACACAATCACTCTGAAAGCCTCCCCCATAATGTTAGTGCTTTCACACAGTCCATCAGCACTACTTCCTCTCTATTTTGACAAAAATTTGTCAGGCTCCTACCGTGTTTCCCCGAAAATAAGACATCCTACGAAAATAAGACCTACTTACAGGTTTCCTTCTGAGTGAAATATAAGGCATCCCCCTGAAAATAAGGCCCCCCTAGGCTAAACATGAGAGATTTGGTCCACTGATTCTGAAAGAAATGGAGTCACAAGAAATTCACCAGGAAATTCAGGAATTGGATTGTTATGATGATGTTCCAGAAGATGATGACATGATTGTCATTGAATAAATGAGTAAATTCTTAATACTGTAGGATTCACAGTTTGTCTGGTTTGTGTTGACAACTACCGTACCGTATACAGGTAATAAATTTCCTTTATTTTCATTTAACAATAAATGTGTACCGTATTCTTCTTCATGGAAAAATAAGACATCCCCTGAAAATAAGACCTAGCGCATCTTTGGGAGCAAAAATTAATATAAGACACTGTCTTATTTTTGGGCAAACAGGGTATTTTGAGTTAAATTTGCCATCACCTGAAACCAGAAGAATCTTGATTGACTTTGATACCTAGCCAGGTATTTATCTATTTCCCACCTAGTTGGAGGACTTCCCAAGGGCAAAGACCATATCTCATTTAACACCATAGCCCAATAAGGTTGATTATGTGCTTGGCACAGAGTTAAGGTAACTTCACAAGTTTATTGATTTAAAATAAAACTGATATCAGTAATAAAAATAAAAATTATTCAATGCTCATCATATGTCAGGGACTCTGTGAAGCACTTAACATATATCTCACTTAATCCTAATAATTACTAAACATTAAAATCACTTTTCAGAGGCAAACAGTGAAGGTCAGATAGGATAAGTCCTTGCAAAGGTCACTCAGCTACTTTCTGGCAGGAAGACTCTACATTCCAGACCCTACATTCCTAATTGCCATGTACTATTGCTTAGTGCACATACAGAAGATGGGTGTGCAAAAGTGCTGGTTTGAATGTAAACATTCTCAAATTGCATATAATTTATTTTCAAAAGTTGGAGCTGAGGAACTTCAATGAAATCCCTGAAGTTCTGTACACTAACTGGTCATTAAGTCTCAGAAGATTATTTCTAATAGCTTTTCCTCAGCATTCCTTAAAGCATTCCTCAAGGACACCAAGGACACCAGAGAATCACAGCGCAGCTCTTACCATCCCGATGCCTTCAAATGCAAAAATGGCTGTGCCAAAGAACAGAGGGTAGGTCTTCCAGGGTGCTACCAAAGGGAGGCGCCTGGGGTCTGGGATCCCCTAAAAGAGAGAAAATAAAACAAAGCAAAAGCTATATGAACAGAGCTTCGAGATTTGAATCCCAACGTCAGACAGGTCACACCTTTCCTAATCCCTAGATTTTCAGAAGGTAGAAAGTCTGACACCTGACAGATGATTGGGGAACATTTAGCCTGTATATATTTTTCCCTTCAGGATGAGAAAACCCACTTGGTTTGGAAGAGGACTAGCCCAATGTACCATAAAAAAATTCAAATGTCAAAAAAACCCAGCAACACTCAAATGCTGAAGCCTGCACAAGAAAAATCACATTCTTTTCATAGGTAATCCCATCCCTAGAAATTTAATCTGATCAGGAAAAGGAAAAGCAAAATATAGAAAAGTTGAACAAAATTATTAGTAACTAAAAACGACCTAAATGCTCCCAAACAAGTGAACATTTAGTTTACTCAGATCAACTATGCCATAGAATATCACACTATTTAAAAAGTAAAATCTAAGATAACTAAGTAGCACATGAAAAACTACTTATGAAATAATAGTTAAAAATTTTTTTTAAATGTATATATTCACTATGCTACAACTACATGAACACTCCACACAGATAAAGCTGGAGGGAAGATGGTATATTTTTAGATGCGTTCTTTTTCCTTTTTTTCTACATTTCTTTCTTTAAAAAAAAACAAAACTTATAAATAAGTTTGAATAAGTTTGAGTACTTGGAAAATATTGATAGGAGTATTGAAACATTTGTGGGGGGGGGGGGCAAAAAGAGCATTTAAAAAATAGGCAAAATAAAAACCAAGGCAACTGGCAACTGCAGGTATAATGTAAGGATGTATAAGCAAGAAGTGGAGAAACAGAATCCTACCAGCTCACCACTGGACAGTAGTGCCCAATAACAGACAGCATCGAAGAAGTAGGATGCAGAGTGGGCTAGAAGCTGCCATCCTTTTATAATTCGGCTTTAAAAAAAAAAATATATATATATATATATATATATATATATATATATATATATATATATGTGTGTGTGTGTGTGTGTGTGTGTGTGTGTGTGTGTGTGTATATATATATATATTTTTAATTGATATTATACAGAGAGGAAGGGAAGAGGGATAGAGAGTTAGAAACATTGATGATAAAGACAAATTGATCAGCTGCCTCCTGAATATCCCCTACTGGGAATGTGCCCGCAACTAAGGTACATGCCCTTGATAGGAATTGAACTTCGGAACCTTCAGTCCACAGACTATGCTCTATCCACTGAGCCAAACTGATTAGGGCTATAATTTGGCTTTTTAAACCGTGTGTGTACATTGCTTAGATTAAAATAAAAACTGACTTTACAACTGCCTTTTACAATGTTTTAAAAATGATTTAACTATAGAGGTATTTAGATAAATATGGGGCATGTTCTAACAGTATAACAGAATAATATCAGTGAACAAACGAAGATCTAGTATTAAGCTATGTAAATGGGCTTCTCTTTAAAAGGTTTCAAAGTGATTATACTAATGGTCTCCCTAAAAATGTAAAGAATTTTAAAAATACTTTTTTTTCAGCTGCTGCTAAGAAATCAGTTAGATCTCTTCACAAGAAGCATTTCAGTAACTGGAATGATGACAAACAATAAATATTCTTGCTCTGCAATGAGACAAGAGAGTGAGAGTGCCCTGCAATTATTCCTGAGTCACAGTGCAACTTAAAGTTTCTAGAAACATGAGCAATCTGTTGGGAAGGGGATGACTACTGCTCAAGTTTATACATCAGATCAAGTTGACGTATCAGAGAGGAAATTTCAGAATGTATGTCTGGGGATACTGTGTGAATGAGACAAGCAACAGGAATTTAAAATTCTACATAGTTAATTGCTACCGCGTTTCCGTAGTGTAGTGGTTATCACGTTCGCCTCACATAGTTAATTGCTATCGACTTATAGCACAACCAACTAAATGTGAAAAAAGTTTATGCAAAGAAATGTACAAATTAAAATCAGTTCACTATCAATATTATCTCCACAATTCTATACTACTATCAATGATATTAAGTTTTTTGAGAAAGCGCTATTAAAGGTATGTAAGGACTACAAGATGTACTCCAAGTTTGGAAACATTACAAGTGTGAGAAAATGCATCTCAGAATTAAGGATATGCAGTGATAAAATATTTATTGGGAGACCCTTTCGGCAAGGCATTCTGCTCAGAAATGCACTGCCATCCGTTCGTTCCAGGAAAACCTGCTGAGGTGGAAGACCTCAGTCAGCTTCCTATGATGGCATGTGCATGAGGAACAAGAATTGCAATACATACTAAATGCAAGGATTAGGTAAAAATTCAGGAATATCAAACAGCAGTGGAATCATCATGGTAAACAGTGCAAAATGTCAGGAGAGGACAAAATTAGCAGCAGCAGGAACAACAAAAAGTACCCAAAGGGAACATGTTTAGCTATGTGCCACATCAAAATGAAGCCACTCAACACAGCACTCTCTCATGCTGCACCCAGGGCAGATAGCACTACTTGATCACAACACACCTCCAGGCTGAGCAGAGAGGCAGGCTCAGAATTGCTCTCAAGCAATGAGCAGGACTGCCTCACCAAAGTGCAGGTTGTACTGTGCACAGACAAAGACTTCCTGCAGTTGGGACTGAGATGCTATCACAACTCATATTCCCAACCCAGCCCTCTGATCGTGGCATCGACCACAGTCCAACTACCTGCACGGGTTTATAATTAAATGTGGTATGTGTGTCACTCACCTCACCTTTAATGTCTACTGCAAGTGTTTCCTAGTCAGCGATTGAGATCTCTAATTACAAAGTTAAATCAAGAATTTATCTACCCTTCTCTGCTTTAACTTAATTTGCCAGAGGTGGGACGGGGAGAACTCTCAGGAAATGATCCATCATGCATTCACAGGCCCTTTTTCCAGTCTCAATAAAATGGGACATGCAGAGATGCTTATGTTTTAAATAGTAATTCTGCAATAGAGTCAGCATCTGCCATCCTTCTGACTAATGAGGGCAAGGAAAAAACAGTCATACTCATTAAGTCCAATTTAAACTCACTGTAATTTCTTCAGTACAGGAAGTCCCTCCTTTTTATGACCCACTGTTCCTAGAAACCACATCAGTAGGTAACTGTTTAAAAATGAGGCAAAGTTCACCTATCAAACTGTCGAAATTAAAAACTGATATATCCAGTGTTGGCTAGAATAGGAAACTTAGGAACCATGGAAAGGAGTCAATATGAAATCAGTAAATAGTGCTTAGAAAAAGCAACTTGGTAATATAAAAATTTCAAAAGTGCAAACTCTTCAGCAATTCTCTTCTGGATAAATGTCTTGGAGGTGTACTTATACATGCCCACAAAAAGAAAGGTGTAATAAAATGCACTGTCAAAATACTGAAAAAATACTAAAATCTATAAATGATCTGACAGTCCACTGACTGAGGACTGGTCAAATAAACTAAGGCAGCATCTATTTTCTGAGATACTGTGTAGCAATTTAAAAAAATGAGGTAAAATCAGGTTTATCAATTTGGAAAGCTCTCTCAGGCACTATTGAGGAAAACAAACCAAAATAGACAAAAACCACATATAATAATCTTTTTATGTATGTTTAAAAAAACCCCAAAAAGATATTTTTGTTTTTATATATTCCTGTACATACTTACATAGTGTGTAATTCGCTCATAGGACCTAGAAGAAGACAGACAATGACACCAAAGGTGCCTGAGTGGAGGAGACTCAGGGTAAGCATGTGGTATTCAATAAGCACTTGTGTTGTCTGCACTTCAATGAGTAAGTATTGATGAGTTATTGGGGGAATTAAAAATTTTTAAAAATAGTTTTTGATATTTTAGAGAAAGGAGGGAGAAGAGAGAAACATCAATGTTAGAACAAAGCATAGATCAGCTGCCTTCTGCATGACCCCTACGGGGGATCGAGCCCACAACCCTGGCATGTGCCCTGACCTGGAATGAAACCAGTATCCTCTTGGTGAAGGGGACAATGCCCAACCAACTGAGCCACACCATCCAGGGCAAGGGAATCAAATTTAAATACTTTGGAGAAGTTATGCTTTTATTCCCCCGCTGTCACTCTTTTCCTTTTCTCAAGTTTTGGCAAAATGCAATGTATTGCCCCCAAACAGCCACAGTGTTTAAGGGCATATTTTTCCCAGCATGATCTACCCATCTATATAGAGATATCTCCTTGTGTATTACCCTGCCCACAAGGGCTATGCGAGAAGAAACAATTACTGGATTTATAATTTTGACAAATAAATATAAAACTAGAGTGGTAAGGAATTATTTTATTTAAATACTAGTAGCCCTGCACACAAATTCCTGTGCCAGTAGCTCTCTGTGGGGCCTGGCTGCTCCTCGCCCACCGTGGCTGGGGTGGAATGCTTGCCTCGTTGCTGTGGCATTCCGCCAGGTCATTCACACTGCCCACTCTCAGCAGCCGTCCGCCCTGGGACTGGAGGACTCCGGTGGGGCTGAGAGGACTGGGCGCTGCCATCTTATGGCTGTGGGCGCTGATATCTTTGTGATGGAGTGGCAATTAATTTGCATATTATCCTTTTATTGGATAGAATAGGTTAGAAAATTTTGTTTTTATTTTTCTGTTAATATTTTTCTCTATTTTCCAATATTATAAAATGATCCATGTATTAACTGTGTAATTAGAGAAAAGTTTAAATCAGTGATTTCAAGGTGAATGACTTTATTCCCACCCCTCCCTGATGTTTGGCAATATCTGGAGATATTTTCATTGTTACAGCTCAGGAGGAGGGGCTGCTACTAGCACCTAGCAGGTAGAGACGAGGGAGGCTGCTAAATATCCCATGAGATATAGGACAGCCCCCATGACAGAATTATCTGGCCCAAAATGACAATAGTGCTGAAGTTGAGAACCCCTACTGTAAATACACCACACATAAGTAACATATTCCTACTGACGCTCTACTTACTTTGTTCGTTTCACAGGGGTCCTCAAACTTTTTAAAGTGGGGGCCAGATCACGGTCCCTCAGAGAGCTGGAGGGCCGGACTATATGAACTACTAATTCCTACTGTAACACCTCGGCTGCGCTCACTGCCCAAAAAACCTGGCGGGCCGGATCAGACTCCTCTGCGGGCCGCATGTGGCCCGCGGGCCGTAGTTTGAAGACCCCTGAGTTAACAGGTGGGAGGAGAGAGCCTGAGTTCATACCTGAACAATGAACTGGTAGATCATGAACAGGCTGACCAGCATGGTGATGTTGGCCAACAGGGAGAAGATGGACAGGACTCGAAGGTTCCTAACGAAAACCAGCAGCACCAGGAATGGAAGGAAGGTGAGCATGTAGAGTCTCGAGTCCATGGTGGGTGTCAGAATCACCGTCTCATTGTTGTGGCAGTTGTTGGTGGTTGCATTGGCTGCTTCTATCACCTAGAACAAGGGGAAGACAAGAAACAGAAAAAGCCTTTCAAATGACCAAGGCCTGACTAACGGTTCAGCGTGTGAAAAAGGCCGTAGGGAAGTCTGTGGTTGGTGAACTATCTTTGGAAATCTTCATAATTACCATAGCTAGGTTTGATCATATCTTACCAAAAGATAGGAAGACGCACAAGGCCTTTTGAGTTTCTTGATACCCTTAGGACTTTATATGAAATAAAACAAAAGACACTATTCTATATAAAGTGTTCTATGAAAAGAATCTTAATTCTTTTGTTGATCAAAACTGGTTTTAATAAAAAGAAATGGTTTAAAAAAAATCCTGAACAAAAAGTCCATTATCTCTTGCCATTCTTTCCCCCCACCTTCTCTATCCCGCTTCTCTCTCCAGCCCCTAGGGTCCTACCTGTTTAAAGTTGTCAGCCAGAAAAACAAAATAGACACAGCAGAATCCCAGCTGCGTGACAATCAGGAAGAAGTCCACAGTGTGCCTGAAGGTGGAAGTGGAAGAAATATGAAGATCATGATAAAAAGCAAGATTCCCTGAGAGATGTTTGAACACACTTTTGCCCCAGTCGTCATAGACCCTTCTGATCAGGTGACAAGGATGAGTGTGCCTGGTGAGAGGAGAAACTGTGCTAAATGCCACCAGTCTAGAGCTTTGGAGGAAGGTGAAGCAGGTGCGGTTCCCAAGGTCCCCTTCCCGGCTTCTTGCAGGAAAGCTGCACGAGGCCAGGCGAGCCTGAGACTGAGTGGCCTGAGCAGAGCACATCAGGACCACTTCCCAGCCCTTGGCGCCCCCTCCCCATGGCCCGCCTGTCCCATCTCTTACCATCTGTTCTACAGGGACAGGGAACCCTCAATGTAACAACCAGGAAGTGTGGACCCTCTGTCTATAACTTGAATCCAAGAACCAATCTACTCTCACAGAAGTACACAAAAATAGATGTAACCCATCAGACTGCTGGTTGAAGCACTGTTACAATGACAACAACTTAAGGGGTTGTCAAAAGAAAAAGGATTAAATTATAGACCATTCTTAAATAAAACAGTATTCGGCAGGTAAAAAGCATATGTTAAATCTATATGGGCTGACAGAGAAATAACTAACACCTTTAAGGGAAAAAATAAGTTTCCAAACATGTTTGAGAACATGTACATGTTTGTATATATACAGATATTCCAAAAGGATACCCATGCAACTGTGTCCATTATATGTATCTTTACTTTTCACTTTATGTCCTTTTATCTTGGTCAAAAATATTTTTTTTAATTTTATTAAAGCAAGGAAAGAAGGGAGTAAGAGGGTGAGTAAGGAAGGGAGCAGGGTGAACCATGGAAAGAGAGGGAAAGAGGGAGATAAAGAGAGGAAAAAAGAAAGAAGAGGAGGGGGAAGGGAAAAAGAAGAGGGAAAAAGGGAAGAATTAATCAACAACCAACCCATCAACCAACAGTGGTCACTTGGTAATCTGGGTTCTCCCAAACACAGAAAATGATTTTGCTGAAAGAATTACACAAAAGTGCATCACAGGCAGAAGTTAATAATGAACGAATGAAGGTGAAAGTCTCCCTGTAACCACATAAAGAAGTTTTTCTGAAGAATATAGTTTTAATGTGGTTCAAATTTTTTTTAATGTTTTTTTTATTGATTTTGTACAGAGAGGACGGGAGAGAGAGATAGAAAGCTAGAAACATCGATGAGAGAGTCATCAATCAGCTGCCTCTTGCACACCCCCCACTGGGGATATGCCCGCAACCAAGGTACATGCCCTTGACCGGAATCGAACCCGGGTCCCTTCAGTCCCCAAGCCGACGCTCCATCCATTGAGCCAAACTGGTCTTGGCCAAATTTTTTTTTTTTTTAAAGAACTCGGTCCTTGATAGTATCAATTCTCTACATTTAAATGCATTGTTTCCTCAAATAGAAAACAAAAAGTAGGAAATATCCTTTCAGGCATCTGACAAGTTACCATAGGAGAAATTTCCAAAATACTCCCCACCACCTGAAACGTCACTTTCCCTCATAAATCCATTTGTTCCAGCTGACCTCACTAGGTCACCTCACTTCCTCCTTGAAGCCTTCCTTCTCCTGCCCAGTGCCCTGCCCTTAAAGCACCTACCATGTGCACTTCTCATTTGGCACAGTGGATGAGAGAATTTGGAAAGCCTCTTGCCCTGAGTGCCTAGGCGTGCAGGAAGCTCAGGACACTCTTCCTGCTGATTTATACTATTCCTGATCTCTTGGACACAAACATTTCATGCACCTTGTTCCTTAGAAAAACTGCAAGCCCCTGGAGTGTTGGGGCCATATAGTTTACCTCAGAGAACCCCATTCTCCCTAAACCTAGAATTGTTTTGTACCACTTTTTAGAGAGTGCTTATATATATTTGTTGAGCAATGAGGGAATTAATATAATCTCTGCTCATAGACTGTCAAAGCTGGAACAACCTATAAAGCTCTTTAAGGCCAGAACCCTTGTTTTACCAATGAGCAAACTGAGGCCCAGAGAAGGGAGAGATCACACAGCCCAAGGTCACAGAGATTACCTCTGAAAGGCTGTACTGGAACTCAAGTTCCTGACCCAAACAATGGTCTTTCTTACCCCCATATCTGAAGGCCTTACCACTGGGCAGCCACAGCCCCAGTAAGAGAGGAAACCAGTTACCTTCCCCAGTGTGCATGGTTCCGGAGCCAGGAGATAGGGCTGGATTCCAGTCCGTACATCACTGTCTCTCCATAGTCCACAAAAGGCTTGTTCAGTCTGGGAGGAGACAGGGAGAGCAGGAGGGAAGAGTGTGTGAGTTAGACAATGACAGAACAAATGCAGCTCCTTGAGACCTAGGCTAGTTCCCCATCTCTCACCCTGGAGATATCACTGAGTCCTGGGCCAAATGCTTTCAAGGATCAGAAGTAGCAAGTCAATGGCACAGTTACTTTCATTATAATTGAAAACCATCTGGCAAAATCATTTCAATGGGTAAATATAAAATTATAATTTACTTCTGTCCACTGCACATAATTTGACAGATGACACATGATAAAAAAAAAAAAAAAAAAAAAAAAAAAAGGACACAAAAATAACAGGGCAATGTTAATCAGCAATCACCTTCAGGTAGCATAAAAAATTTAGAGTGATCTGTGTAAGTGCTCACTTTCAGATAATGAAACCTGAAGGGACAATCTGTCACTCAAGAGGAAGCTCATGTCCTGGCCGGTTTGGCTCGGTGGATAGAGCATTGGCCTGTAGACTGGAGGGTCCCGGGTTTGATTCTGGTCAAGAGCACATGGAAGGGTAGCAGGCTCAATCCCCAGTTGGGGGAATGCAGGAGGCGGCCAATCAGAGATTCCCTCTCATCATTGACGTTTCTATCTCTCTTCCTCTCTTTTCCTTTCTGAAATCAATAAAAAAAATATTTTTAAAAAAGAGGTAACTCAGAGGGCTCTCACCTGTGGCAGAAGTGGTGAGCACATTTCACCAGGATACCCATGCAGTGCACGGCCACGATGCCTATCACCAGCAGGCTGAGGGGACCCATCTGGGGACAGGTGTTGCGGGCAAGAGAGGGAGAGACAAGCAGCGACAATTAGGAGTGAGCTAACAGAGACTGGATTTGCAGATGATCACAATGCTACTCCACTAAGGTACTTTCCAATGACAGAAGTTCTGACACAGCACTGAAAACAGAAATGTGAGCATGGAGATTAGCTCAGTGAGATGAGCATCATCTGAAACTTAGCATGCCTTCCAGAGAATTAACCTTGTGGAGAATGACACAAGATAAGGCTGTTCCAAGACTGTGGCCAATCAGTAAAACAGAAGGCTCCTGTGTCTGAGAAAAAAGAGATGAGTTCAGGAGTGTGGGAGGAAGGTGAAAGTTCTTTTAAAAGCAGTATGATCAGTTTATGTTGTTCATTAGGGGGGATGGAGAGTAATGGGGGAATAAGGACACATATTTAACACCTTAATCAATAAAGAAATTTTTTTTAAAAAAGCAGTATCAGATCAAGAAAGGATAAAGGTTGTCCTTCAGCTAAGGACAACCCACATCTCTGAGCTATCTCCAACTCTAACAAAAACCAGAATGGCTTTGGACATTAGAGAGTGAATCATAAAAGAAAAATATTCTCAGAGTTGGCCATCTAGAGACAGGGTGTGGAAGAACTGTGTAGAAAATGGACAGACTTCTGTTACTAATTCATTAGTTAACATTACTGATAGAAAATGCCTGAGACATTTTAATTACACCCTTCCACCAAAAACTAAGCTCCCTGAGGGCAGGAATCTATGTCTGTTTTATTCACTGATAGCATCCTAAGAGCCTAGAACAATATCTGGCACACTAAAGGCCCTCAATAAATATTGTAGATAAATGAACATCTGAATTTTGCTTTTTCTCAGCTGATATTTTTTTAAAGCTTCCCATTACAATGTTTTAAAGAAAGTAAACATATTTTTTAAAGATCCATTATATTCTAAGATTGTCATGAAACTTCCCTCCGCTGATGCAGACCCTTACCAAGATGCCTGCATTTTTCACTGCCAGGGGCAGCCCCAGGAGTCCTGTGCCAATGTTGCCTTTTAACAAGTGGATCAAGGTCTGGAACCATCTGAAGTGGGAAGAAGGTAGACAAGCACATGTTAACAACAAGAGCTAACATTTATTAGGCATTTAGTACTGTGTTAAGTGCCTTCGTATGTTATTACCCCATTCAGTTTCCACAACAACCCTATGAGACATGTTTTAACTTTATTTTATGGTTGAGGAAATAACTTGCCCAAGGTCACATACCTGGTAAATAATTGAACCAGGTTTCACACTCAGGCAGTCTGTTCCCCAAACTCACTCTCCTAGCCACTGGGCTATAAGGTCCATTCCCTGCGGCATCTCTGAGAACCCTCTCTTTCTTGGAGATTATACCAGAGGGACAGTAGGGATCTCTCTAGGCAGTGTATCCTTTCCTAGTGTATCTGGGCCTGGTTTTCACCACAGGCCCGTTCACTGTAAAGAATCAGAACCACACTGTAACAGGATGACAAGCTTAACTGCAAAGGACAGACACTAGTATCAAAGAACAGGAAAAATAAAAAAGAGAAGCCCAAAACTCTTAACAGAAAATTTTATGGAGGGAATTTTCATGCTTACATTAATTTTCCTTATGCTTGTATTAAAGTTTTTCTCCTGTTTAAAAAAAAAAAAATTTTTTTGTCCTGGCCCATGAAACTCAGTGGTTAGAGCATTGCCCTATGAACTGGAGGGTCTTGGGTTCAATTCCAGTCAAGGGCATATACCTGAGTTGCAGGTTTGATCCCTCACCCCAGTCGGGGGCATGTGCAGGAGACATCCAATCAATGTCTCTCATTATTTCTCTCTTCCTCCCCTCCCTCTCCCTTCCCTCCCAATCTCTTTAAAAATAAATCAACGGAAAAAGTATCCTCTGGTAAGGATTAATAAAACAAAACAAAGTGAACAGAATAAAAGTCATGCAGTACCACAACAGGCCAGAAATCCCTGGCATACTTTACTTTAAAAAACAAACTAATAAAAACAGTTTGCCATAGACCAACCGGTGGTCGACAGAGGTCCGAAAGGTTGGTGACTGCTGCCATAGATCTAGGGTTGGATAAGCCCTAGTTAGTCACCTAGTTTCCTTCTGCCTTGAGGGCAGAGTTTTCCCTCACCTATTATCCAGATTTTCCCCCTCAAAGGTACAATTATAAAGCCTCTTATAGCCTCATTTATTTTTTCATTCAGCAAACTGCTATCATGTGTAAAACACTGTGTTAACTCAGTGACAGAAATAAGTAAGAATCAGATATGGATCTCCGTCTCTAGAAGCTAACAATGTTGCAAGGTAGAAAGATCCCGATCTGAAGAAAAGCCAGGAACAATGCCCAGGGAGGGGAGGCAGGTGAGGGCTCAAAAGGGAGAGGTCTGAGCAGAGTCCAGCAAGACAGGCAGGGTCTGTAAGTGCCAATAAGGAAGAAAGGCCTGGGAACACAAGCCTAGAGAGAGAAACGCAGGGCACCAACATGAAAGAATGCCTTGGTTCTGAGGCCCCTAGGGTAGGGGTGAGGATGGGCAAAGAATTTCTACTTTTTCCCTGGGGAATTGGAACTTGTCAAAGGACTGACAGAGCAGAGGCCTCATCTTCAGCATTTTCTATTCTTCTGTTACTTCCAGAAAGACTAAGTCATATATGGTATGGCTTTTACCCAAATCACAGACTCACTCAAGATTTAGCCCCTGGCACTGTCTTAAAATTCTTCTGTACAAATAACCTAAATCCCTCCTAAATGCTGCTTACACATGTCTTCAAATGTGCAATTTAGTAGAAACAGAAAGCAAACAACATGTTATTTGACCATATTACACTGATCTTTACCCTCTATAAAGGAAATTTTATTTTTTGTAACCTTTCTCCTTTTGCCTCCAGGAAGAAAACCTCTCTAATGTCCTACTGTCCCCAAGCTTTTCAAGAAAAAGAGGATCCTGCTTCGAGTCTAAAAATGAGAGGCTGAGTGCTCTTCTGGACTATTGTGAGGAAACAGCTTAAGGACCAGACTGCAAGGTTCCAGGAGTGACTCTATCATCAGCAGCCAGTGACCAGGAGATCATGGGCAGGATGATGGGCCAATCAAATTTCTATTTTAACAAAATAAGCACTGTACCAAACCTACATGCCTCCCAGAGCCCTCCCCTAAAGGCCTAAGCTGGTTTTTATGAGACCAGGTCCCTCTAGCCTTGGCTCTGCCACTAACTCCATATGACAATTCCCTTCTCCCTTCACTGGGCTTGTTTTCTCGTCTGTAGAGTGAGGAGACTGGACTAGGAAAACATACTCTCCAAGGTCCCTTCAGCTCTGAAACACCAGGATTTGAAGCAACTGACCAATATTACTCTTTTTATTCAATGACCCCAAGTTGAGATTACTCAAAACCATGTCACAAAATCAACTCTAAGGGACTGCAAAGTCTTAATTATGGAGGTGGGGGGTGGAGGGGACAGGGAGGCAAATAACATCTTAATAAGCCTTACAAATTTTTCTGGTTCTGTTTATGTTCCAAATCAGTAGTTCTTAGACTTTTTGGTCTCAGGATCTCTTAATACACTTATAAATTATTGAAGATCACAAATAGCTTTAGCTTATATGGATTATGTCTATGGATATATACTATATTACAAATTAAAACCAAGAAATTATACAAATATTTATCAAATTAAAATAACAATAAGCATCAGAGGAGACAGAATAAATGTTAATATAAATAAATAACAGATTTTTAATGAAAAGTAACTATTTCCCAAAAATACAATGTGAGAAATCTCTTTCATGTCTTGCTTAATAGAAGATAGCTGGATTATCTACTTCTGCATTCACTCTGCTGCAATATGTTGTTTTGGTTGAAGTATAGAGAAAGTCTCTCCTCACACAGACACGTAGTTGGAAAATGAAGGAGTATTTTAATTACCTCTTCAGAAAATTGTGGTAATTTTCTTTGATACTACATCAAAACTCAACATGTGGTCACTTCTTGGAAGCTGTAATGTGGAATCTGAACTTTTTATCCTCTATTACATTAAAACCCATTAGTGATTTCGCTTTTTGAGTGATCTTTTACCCATGCAAAATGTTCTAACATCACACTTTGGTCATTTGGAAGATATTGGTTCTCTGGGTTATATAGACCTTCCAAATGCTGACATATTACCTTATATAACATAAAAAAATTACATGTATGAATATCATAGCTGATCTCATCAGAAAATCTTTAAGTAGAGGGAAACCATCCAGGTCACAGGGCTAGAAACAAGTTTGTTTTTTTTCTTCTAATTTTGAAAGCTCAAATTTTATTGTAAACAACAAATACTATTGACTTTTTTTCTTGAGGTGACAGTCTCCTTGTGATGGGACCGTGATACCCGCCATCACTTACAGATGGGCTTTTGGGTCACCTAACTTGTATCACAATATGAGGGCAGGATCCCCTTAGAACAAAGTATACCCTAGAAAATGTCCCAATAAAAAAACCTAAAGAAAGTATCTTCTTATTCGCTCAATTTCCAATAAACAAGGGTAAATACTGTGAGGTTGCCTACTAGTTATAACCCAATGTGAATAAAGGAGATACTCAGAATAGCTAACAGGCATGCATTAGCTTCAATACATATAAACCTATCAGCTACCATCCTGAAGTAGCTAGCTAGTTGGTGTTGAACTTCAGAAACATCCCTTTAAAAATGAAAATCTAGACTGTCTGGTAAGCATTGCATGGACAACAGTTGAGAACAAGGAGCAAAAACTGGAAGGGAAACTATAGAGAGAAAAACTTGGAAGAAATATTTCACAATAATGAGTGTGACTTCTGAGGGGAAGCTATCACATGTCATTGGCTGCATTTGGAGCTCTGCCTGGGGGAAGCCAATTAGGTGGAAAGGTTAAGGGGGAAGAGAACAATGTTCCTCATTGCTCCAAGTTGTGCTCCAAGTATCTTTTCCATCAGCTAACAATGGAGAGAGAGAGAGAGAGAGAGAGAGAGAGAGAGAGAGAGAGAGAGAGAGAGAGAGAGAGAGAGAGAGAGAGAATATTACATGATAAAGAAGCTATAGAGTGTGAAGCTTCCTGAGCTGAAATCAGCTAGTGGTGGAGATCCTCCAATTCTATCCAGTTCACTGCAGAAAGAGCCCTACACTGGGAGAGACTGCAGCCAGAGGAGCTTCACTACCAATAGCTTCCAAGAGAAACTCCTATGGTCTCCTTGGGCAGTCATAGGAGACAGAATAAATCTATGATACAAAGGATGCCTCAGTGAGTCATACTTAATCCATAAAGGAACTCAAAAGGGTGATGGCTAAGCTTGAGGAATAAACATAAGGACTGCAAAAGATGGGATGCTGAGATCCCAAGAAAATGTCAGGGGTCTGCTGCGGATCTACTAGTGGTTGGAGAATGTAATGGAATAGAAAATGCTCCTCTGAATTTTCTAATTTGAGTGGAGAATACCAAACAGTAAGCATAGCTTCACAGTGAGGTCCTCAATGTTAACTTACATTTTGGGGGAACTGAGGCCCAAAGAGGACCAAACTCAGCCCAGATGAGATGGGATTCAGTTTCCAAGGATGAAACCTAAGCCCTTCTTAGAAATGCAAAGCAGATCTCCTCTTCTCTATAACCCCCTTGATTTTTTTTAAGTGCAGAAGTTATTCCTCCCTTTTCCTACTCCTTCAGCCAGATGAATTGGCTGTTTGGTGACAGGGACAGAAGTCTGGAGGAGACTTTGCAAAGGAGGCTTCCAACTGGGCTTGGAGGTACTTGAGGTTCTAGTACAGAAGACCCTTAGTTCTAAATTAAGAGATTGTTTTTTCTACAAGTTTTTCTTATGTTTATGCTCTTAGTCTTCTAGGACCAATACAGCTGTAATGAACAAAGAATAAGAAACAGACTACAGCCGAAACCGGTTTGGCTCAGTGGTAGAGCGTCGGTCTGTGGACTGAAGGGTCCCAGGTTCGATTCCGGTCAAGGGCATGTACATTGGTTGCAGGCACATCCCAGGTGGGGGGTGTGCAGGAGGCAGCTGGTCTATGTTTCTCTCTCATCGACGTTTCTGGCTCTCTATCTCTCTCCCTTCCTCTCTGTGAAGAATCAATAAAATATATATTTTTTTAAAAAAGTCAGAATTTAAAAAAAAAAGAAAAGAAAGAAAGAAAGGAAGAAAGAAAGGAAGAAAGATAGAAACAGACCACAGAGTGGCAGTTAATTGCCCAACCTCTTATTTTCATCTATAGAGGGGGGAACTGGTAAGATGGGGAGCAAAAATAACTCCAAGGGAGGCTATGTCACTGATATAAAACTGAGGGATGTGATTCTCCCCCAGGAGGTAAAAGAAACAGTTACTTACGTTGTTCGGCTGCTCTCCCCAAATCGCTGGTAGGAGCCCGAGGAAGAGAAGTTGTTCAGACCTTCAGATGGGCTCTCTTCTGGACTCACATCAGTGGAGCTGTAGTCAGCATAGTCCTCATTCCGAAGTCTCTGTGTGGACATGGTAGCTGTGGGGGCAGAGTCAGTGCTAAGACTTCCTGTGGCTGGGGCCTTAAGCTCCACACCTGGGGTGGGCTCTGGGGCAGAAGCAGCCATTGTCACAGTCGCTCAACGAGGCTGCACTATGCAGTAAGTGCAAATGCAAGTGCTTGGATTTATGAAAATGAAAAAGGTGCAAAGTTCACATGGGCAGGCTGAGTTGACTCAGCTTTTACCTCTCTGCCTTGCCAGTTGGTGCCACACTTATATGTTTCTAAATTTGTCCCAGCACACCTGGACTGAGCAGAGGTGAGGCATACTTGGGAGAGGTAGGCGAAGAGGCAAACAGATGATTCCAGGAAGCCTTCCCTGTTCCATAGGGCCAGTGAACTATCCTTTTCTTTGAGCTAATTTCTTGGACCCTGAACAACAGTTAAATTGTATGTATTTCCATTTTCCCCAAGAGCAAGCTCTCAGAGGACAGAAACCTGAATATTCTATTTTTCCTCTGCATTCATTAGAGAAAGGACCTTGCTGCATTCAAGAAATGCCCTCCAGATCCTCCAGTTCTGCTCAAACTCCTCCCCAGGTCCTAGAGCCACAAATGACTTTCTCTTTCTCTTTGCTATGAGCTCTGGCATATCCTATATTCTTGGGAGGTCATCAGTGACTCTCATCCCCTGACCCTAGGACTCTTTGCTTGTAACCAAACCTGAATACTGAGAAAATGGCAGCTAAAAGCAGCACAGAAGAAAAGCAGGAGCATGAGATGTGCTCACCACTGGCCTTTGTGTCAATAGCTGCCTTCCACAATGCCTCTTCCTTTTTATTTTATAGATTTGCCAATATTTTAAAGATGGTGAAAGAAGAAACCCTTCCTGTTGTGCTGGGAAAGGATGGTGAGGGTGGTGTTCCCTGGGTGGCCTTTCTCAGTAATGCTATTACCGAAAAGAACGATGACTTCTCTAAGATACATAATGAGGATACATTTGAGAGTCGTATAGACTCCAGAATCCTAGAGGCTGTTGTTAAAAGAGCCTTCAGAGGTCACTCCAGCTGCTCATTTTACAGATGAAGAATCAACACCCCCTTCCCCCGTCCCCCGGGGGGAAAAAAAAAAAAGATGAAGGGGCCTGCTCTGCTACAGCCAGGTAGGAGCAAAGCAATAAATGTATCTCCTGACACTACCTGAATCTGAAAACATCTACTGAATACAGTGCCAGTTGTAGTGAGGGAATATTATGATGAAAACGATTCAACTTCCTGCTCTCCAAGAATTGCAATCAAGTGATAAAAGGTACATGGATATTAAAATTACAAATAAAAATCCTCCTGACGCTTTGCAGACTGGCACAACTGCCTGCCTAAAGTATGTTGGCTGGATGTTCACCCTGAATCTGCTGTGCTATCTCAGAGACATGGTGAGGAGACAGGACCTCTGACGGCCAACACAACATGCCTTCCACCTGTCACCCAACACTGCTGAAGGATAGCTCTGTGGTGAGTGCTCCCACAGTCCAGTCCCAGAACTTTTCAGAAACTATCCCCACCCTGGCACCTGAGTGATCCAGGGTGGCCTCATTTTTCCCCACCGACTGTAATTACATAGAAATGAGACCCCATGGAATCTCACAAGGAAAGTGCTTGGTAGAAAGCCAGTTTAAGGGCTTGAAAGTCCCAGAGAGGATCGTGCCTAGCTTCACCACCAGAGCAACTTTGCCAAATATCTAACAGGGTGTCCTTCATTCACAGGCTGGAAGAATTCAAGAAAGTCTTCTAGCTCTGGGGCAGTTAAGTTCATAAAGGGGTCGGGGGCAGGGGGATTATGAAGTAGTTAAAAGCTACTATTCAGGCAAAAGTATAATAAATAAGCTACTTTCTATGTAATTTAGAAGACCTGGGTTCTAATGTTGCCTCTATCACTAACTTGCTTAGTAATTTGGAACAATTCTCTTTATGTCTGTGGTCTTTTTCCCCAAACATGCAAAAAGGGGAAGGGGTGAACTAAAATCTCTCTCAGTAACTCTCTAGTTCTAATATTGTAGGAATCAACTAGTCTAACTATTTATGCAAGCAACAGCTAATTTCTAGTCTCCTCCAATATGCCAAAAGTGTCTGAGGAACAGGGCTTTCCAACTGCATCCTGCATGTTACTGAGGGAGAAGAGACAGTATACAAACCTTCTCCATCGGGTTCCCCGATCCTTCCCCATCAACCAAGAAACAACTCTGTTGCCTTCTTGGTACAGATGCTTGTTTCAAACACTGTAAAGGTGACTTTTCATATTGTGTATAAAAACTGCAGTTACCTACCCACAGCAGATTATTGTTAAGAAACTGCTCAAAAAGAGGCTGACATCTATAGATCTAAAGTCCAAGCAACAACGGTGGGATGTGGGAGATGTGGCTTGGCAATTGTGTGAATGTTGAAAAGGGGGGAAGAAATGCTACTTATATTTTAGTTGATAAGCTTCACAGAAGTCAGTGATATAATAATAATAAGCCAATGTAATTCTAGGTTACACTAGGAAACCCCATGCAGATGATATAGCACTGTTCAGTTTGCTATGCATGGTATTTCGGGTAGCAAACTATAAAAGGCAGCAATGGCAAACTGTGGTGCAGCCAGGGGTTAGCAGCAGGATGGGAATGAACGCCAACTCTGTGAGGAATGGTTGGAAACACAGAGAAGGCTCAACCTGGAGGCATAAAAACTGCCATCAGAAGCTGTCCTATGGATAAGACTTGTTCTGTGAGGCCTCGAAGGTAGGTTAGAAATATTATCAGGAGGTGGAATGTGAAGGGAGGCAGGTGCTTAGAAGAACCTTCTATCAAAAGGAGTTGTCCAGGTGGAATGGTTCGCTCTGGGAGGCAGCGTGTTTCCTATCCCTGGCAAAGCCCAAGCAGAAACCCTCCTGAGAGATGTTAGATAGGGATTTAAGCAGTCACTCCCTAAAGTTCCTTCAAGCAACTAAGGCTCCTCTTCTTGCTTTCTAGCTCTCCCCACTGAGTGCTAGCCTGCAAGGTCACCCTGCCCCTGGGCTCCCTTTGATGAAACCTGGTTTCCAAGTCTACTTCTGCAATAGGCAGTTCCTGTTTTGTGGGAAGTTTTAACAGGAGAACCTATTGACTGTCAAAATGAGGGGTTGTAATATGTGAGAGTTCAAGACAAGCTTGTCCTTCACATCCTTGAGAACAGTGAACATTATGTGTGGCCCATAAATGCAAAGTCAAAATCTCCATAAGATATTTAGGTCCAAAAGCGTGAACTACTAAGTAAGAAAAGGCTAGGTGTTAGTGGTTAGTCAATCACCTACTTCTGGAAGGTGTTATCAGGACCATGCTAGCAAAAATAGATCCCCATGCCCTAACTGTTTTGGTTCAGTGGATAGAACATTGGCCTTCGGACTGAAGTGTCCCAGGTTTGATTCCAGTTAAGGTCATGTAGCTTGAGTGCAGGGACATCACCAGTAGTGGGTGTGCAGGAGGCAGCTGATCAATATTTCTAACTCTCTATCCCTTTCCCTTCCTCTCTGTAAAAAATCAATAATATATATATATTTTTAAAAATAGACCCAAAGTCTATTCACTGGACTCAGTTCTAGGATCTTGCTTCAGGTCAAGGTGTGAAAAAATGTATTATTAACAGCAATGATTCTTCAGCGTCTGACCCTCAAAGACACAAGCATGTAAAAAAGAGGTACTCACTGGGAGGGGGTGGAGGGGTTGAAAAGAAAAGAAAAAGCAGGAGTACTTAACTGTGAGAACAGTTATCTGAAGCAAGGGGGAAAATAAAGCATTCCTGAAAGTAGACATCTATCTATTCTATTTCATATCCCACATCCTAACTGCACAGAACCTCTGAATTGGGAGAAAACTTAAAACTTTCGATAGTCCAACCATCTACCCAACACAATCTTCTAATCTACAACATCCCCAAAACTAACTGCCCCTTGACAATTAGCTTCGGTGGCAGGGAACTCCACGCTGTACTGCGACGTGAGAGAGCACTAATTCTTTCAGAGTTCTTATGCTCACTCACAAACCACTTCCCTTACGGCACTTCCATCCTTGTTGTAATCTCCAGACGATTGCAAAAGAAATGGAACCCACCTCCTTACTCTGCCTTTAAAATAGACAAGGACAGATCTGAGCACTTCAAGTTGGCACAGGATGAGGCCGAATGAACAGTCAAGGGAAAATAAGGACCCAAGAGCAGGCAATTATAAATGGCATCATCGGAAAACAAAGGGAGAAAAACTTAATGCCATCATCAAAGCAGCCTCCGTGGCTTACAGCCTTCATCCCAGGCAATGGGTCTCGGGCACAGAGCAAATGACCAAAGACTTTTGTGTCCTCTTGCTTCCTGACTTTAAGAACATCTTTAAAGAAAATGTGTTCTAGCCATGGCCAGCTGGTTCTCTTCCCATACACCAAAAGGTTGCAGGCTCGATTGCCGGTCCGGGCACATACCTAGGTTTTGGATCTGATCCCCGGTGGGGGTGCGTATGGGAGGAACATATCAATGTTCTTCTCTCTCTCCCTTCCTTTCTCTCTAAAATCTATAAACATATCCTCAGTGAGGATTAAAACAATAAGAAGAAAGAAAATGTGCTGTAAATGTACAAGTTGATTACTGTTGACTACACTCTTGACAAGAGTCAAAGAGAGCCTTGATCCTATTTAAAGAAAAAAAAGACAGTCCAACTCATTTTCTGCTGTCATCATTTAGCTTGGCCATCATACAGAGATAGGAAGAAAGAGGAGGATTTCATAGCAACGGAGAAAGAAATGTTCAATAGGAAAACTGCTTCCTGGAAAACAGGGTTAAGTCTGTTGCAAGGCAGATGCTGATGAAGAGGGCTGGAGGGAAGCTCTCTGATCAGAAAACAGAATGTCACAGGAGAGGAGGAGATCCTTAGGGATTTAACCCCATCCCTGCACAGACTGGGAAACCTAAACCCACGGGAGGCTGCATGCAAGTGTCAGAGCTAACACAGAATCTCCCCACTCCCCAATCTCGGTTCTTTCCATTACACCGCGTTGCTATCTTATTTCAGCAAGCTGCAAAATAAGATATTTCACATAACTGCAAAACATCGCCCCAAATAACCACTATCCCCTCCCCCTCTGAATCTGACCAGCTACAGGATAACACACACACACACACACACACACACACACACACACACACACACACAAAAGCATTGATCTTTATAAGTTTCAAGTTCATGCCAGGGCTCTTCACCGCCTCCGCTGGGAGTCGCCTCCCTCCGAGGCTTGCTTTGTAATTGGGTTTGACTTGACACAAAACTGCAGGACGGCAAAAACAAAACAAAACAAAAACACAAAAAAAAACCACACACAAACCTACAGAATGATGAGTTTGCAGGAAAAAAAAGCCTGAACACTGGGCAGGGAACCACACCCAGAGCCGATCCAACGGGGCGCTGGAGGATGCAGAGCGGAAGGGGCAGCGGAACCGGAGAGAAGGGGACGGGGCGCGGGTGCCTTCAAGCGACAAGTTCTCTGCCAGCGGCGGCGGCGGTGGGAAACCAACAGCTGTCGGAGCCCAGGGAGACCGACACCGGTCAGGCGCTGCGACCTCCGCGGTGCCCTTAAGCCAGCCCCTCCCCCTCCTGGGCCTCGATTTCCCCGACAGCCCAGGGGGACGGGGCAGGGTGTGTGTGGGGGGGGGGGGGGGAGTTGCACCAGATGATTTCCAAGGTCCCTGCGATTTGGGGATTCAGTCCCCACGGCGCGGCTCCCACAGGGGGCGGGTAGTTCGCGGGACGCGGCCGGGCTCCGCTGGGATGCGGGTCAGAGCCCTGGCCGGTTGTCAGGGTGATGTTCCCCATGTCAGTGCCCCTACCTGTCAAGTGGGACAGGCAGGTCGCGTGAGGCAGCGTGAGGGACAGGGGAGTCTCCGGGCCGCCTCATCCCAGGAGGGGTGCCCGCGGTACCACAGTGCGGCCCGGAGCCCGGGCGGCTCGGACCCGCATCCCAGGCCGGTCGGCGCCTGACCCTGAGCATCCCCGCTGCTCCCCTGGAGGGAGGCGACGTCGGTCCTGAGGAAGGCACTGCCTGGCCGCCATCCACACAGCCTGTCAGCCCACGGACTCACCGCTCGGGATCCGGCTCTTGTTCCGGTTCCGATTCGGCTCCAGCCGGGGCTCCCGCCTCAGTGAAGTGCGTCCCACCCCACCTCAGCGCGGAGGTCTCTCCATCCCCTGGGCGGCCCGGCAGCCGCTTCCGGGCCTCGTCACGTGATGCAGACGCCCGAGCTCCAAGCCCCGGTCACAAACTCCCGCGAGCCACGGCTCCTCCCCTCTCGCGGTGCTCCGGAGCGCGGCTGCGCAGCACCCCCTGGCGACCCAGTGCTGCCACTGCAGGCAAGACCGCGCTCCTGGGGCTGGGACTGCGAGAGGGCACTGCGGGGGCGGGGTTGGGGGCGGGGCTGGGGCGGGACCAGGGCTCGGAGCATGCGCAGTGAGCACCGAGTCTAAGCGCGCTGTACCCTGAGTGTGGGCTTGTGAAAGGTCGTTTTTATTTTCGCTGTATTTTCTTTAACACGTCCCAATGAGCACACATTGCTTTTATAATCAAGAGATAATACATCTTTTTAAAAAATCACCTGGCCATGTTTTTTAGAAGTTGACACAAACTCTTGTAGTTGCTACTGGAAATAGGACTGTGAGGTAAGGCAACATTATCTTTTTAATATATTTAAAAATGTTAAGCAACGTTTTTCAACGAATGGCAACATTTCAGTATGTGTGAGGTTTATGTGTTATCTGTGCTTCTCTTTCCTCCTTGTCCTCCGCAGATTTTACTTTTAAAAATTATTTAACTATTGAGCCAAAAAAAAACCAAAACAAAACTGTTATGCCCAGACTTCATGATCCCCAAGGACCACCAGGGAGCCAAGTCCGATGCAATAAACAAAAGAGCCTTCACCATGCTAGCATGGGCCCCCCAACTCATGCCGGCAGCATGGTGGAAGAGAGCGAATTTCTCCCAGTCCAGGGGTTTTGAGGGCTAGGGATAACTCCGCCCTGCGGGGTGGAGTCGGGAGCTCATCCTTGCCCCGCCCTGCCCTCTCAAACAAAACAAAAAAACTATGGGAGCAGCTGTAAAATAGACAAATATGAAAATAATTATGCCGAGTGAGAGAAATCAGAAAAAAAAATTCCATTTATATAACGTTCTAGAAAATTTAAACTAACCTATGGTGTCAAAGAGCACATCAGTGGTAGCTTGGCAAAGAGTGGGAGGTCAGGAGAATAGATTACAAAGAGGCATAACGAAACTTTCAAGGCAAGAAATATGTTCACTATCTTGATTGTGGTGGTGGTTTCACAGGTAAATATATATGTTGAAACTTACCCAATTTATACACTTTAAATATGTGCAATTTATTATATACAGTGTCCCCTCAAAATGTATACACACTTTACAGCTGATAGCTCAACTGATGTTTCTTTCTTTTCATATTTAACCCATTGGAATTAGTAATTATTCAAAGTTTGTATACATTTTTGGGATACCCTGTATAAATTATATTTAATAGGCTTTTAAAGTATCTAGCAAAATTATATAAGCAATATATTGACATATTCTTATCAGAAACATTAGATTATGTAAGTATATTCATAGTGGAAATCCCCCTTCTCCCAAATTCACTCTCCTCTCCAAAGATAAACTTACTATCATGTGAGTATTGTTCACCAAACCTTCCACTATGTATTGATGGAAATACCTATATATTGTTTTGCTTCAGACTTGTACTCTTCACTGTCTATACTGTTTAAATTCTTTCATAAACATATACTACTTTACATATGGTTAAAACCTAGTTGACTTTTTAAAAAAATCTACTCAGGTTGGTTCATCTTTCCAAGGAAAGAGAAAAGAAAATGGAGATACATGCTCAAATCAAAATGTGAAGGCCAGTAAGCTTATCCCATCCTTGGAAGAACCCACCTGATAAGTGACTGCTCAGTACCAGGAGTAACTCTTGGAATACTGCTGAGCCGTATCAATGCACCTTTACATCTTCCCCAGGCCTCAAATATCATTGATTCTATGGCTCTTCCTAATTTCTTACCTAAAGAAGCCAGATCTTGTGAGAACCACACAGTTAGACTTACTGGTGCAAGTGGGAACTTGCCTTCTTTAATCTCTTCCTGGAATGCATTGACTATAAATAAGGATTCTTTCATGTATCTGACCATCACACCCTGATTAGAGAGACCCTGGAAAAAAAGTTGCAGCATTTTCAAGTGCTGTTAGGATTCTTACCAATCTTGTCAGTATGCAGTCCTGATTAACATTCAGTAACATCTTATGGTTCCCAAATACACAGATCTCCACCTCTGCTCCCATTACTTACTCAAAAGTAGAAATAAAGGTTTCCAGTTCAAAATGGATACATACATAAGCATTTTGACTCTTTTACTCCTGGAAACAATGCAAAAGCAAAAAGGAAAAAACTCTGAAAATTCTATATTCAGCAAAGTCAGGAGATAAATAGATTACCAAAATATGTGTAAGGCCAACAGAAGCAGCAGAGATCAGACAGAAGCTGTGAAGGAGAATGAGAAAGAAATCCAGAGAATAGTGATATGACCCAGTGGGGCAGATCTCAGAAAAGCACCGATTAAAGACCTTTTCTGAGGTGAAGAGCTTACCCAGAGCTGCACAGCCATATCCCTTTTATTTGCAACAGTGGGCGTGGAAACAGTTCAGCAAGACTAGCAACAAAAGCTCTCCTGAGTCTGGTTTGGATCAGGGAAGCCACATCATATAACAGGGGCGGGGGGGGCGGGGGGAGGATCACACAGACAAGCCATATTTACAGGAAGCAATCCATCTGTGGCAACAGAGAAGAAAAGACTGAAATACACAGGTTGGTGAAAATGTGGAACAATTGGAAGTTTCATCCATTGATGTTGGGAGGATACCAATGATACAACCACTTTGGAAAATTGACAGGCAGTATTTTGTTTTTTGTTGTGTTTTTTTTTTTTTTTTAATAAAGTTACACACATAATCTATGATCCAGCAATTCTACTCTTAGGTATTTACCCAAGAAAAATCAAAACATGTATTTACACCAGGGCCTGGACTAGGATAAAGACTCAGGTGAAAAAATTAAGGAGGTCCTTACTCTTGGGGTTGTGGAAAATGCAGGATTGGCTCTAATATGAACAAGAGAGTGAATGCCTCCTTAAATTTTGTGACCCAAGCTTCCTAGCTTGCCTCACCCTAATCCTGCCAATAGTCCACACAAAGAATTGTTCTCAGCAGACAGGTTAATAAAGATAAATTAGTAACCTGGACTTTTGGGTTGACATAGGCAGTGGCAGGGAGGCCAGCTGGAGATCCAGGGTAAGATTATGATGACTTACACAAGAGTGATGGCAGTGAGGTGACAAGAAGTGATCCGGTTCTGAAAATAGATTTATGGTAGTTTGGAAAGGTTTAGCCCTGCCCTCCTTGAATCTGGTTACAGATTCCACCTCACTCCCAGACCCTCCCTTAACCGCTTACTCAGCCAACAGCTTCCTTGCTCTCAGCCTAGGCACAAGACAGGAACAACTCATAGATCCCCTGAAAGAGCGCTGAAGAATGCACCATTGAGTGAGACATATTCCCAGAACTGTGTCCAGGCACTTGATGAGATCTAGAGCAAACCTACAAAGGCCATCTGTAGGTAAGGCAGACCTTGGGGTTACCTCACAGTGCTAACAAAGGGCCTGGGAGAGCTTTAAAGAGAGAAGGGGCTCGTGTTGCCACTGAAAAAAGCCCTGAAGCAGGCATCCAGAGGTAAGGGCTGTGGCCAGCTCTGCAGCTTAGTAGCAAGTCCTTTTTTTTTTTTTTTTTCTTTTCAAAACATATTCTATTGATTTTCTACAGAGAGGAAGGGAGAGAGATAGAGAGCCAGAAACGTTGATGAGAGAGAAACATCGACCAGCTGCCTCTTGCACAACCCCTACTGGGGATGTGCCCGCAACCAACGTACATGCCCCTGACCGGAATCGAACCTGGGACCCTTCAGTCTGCAGACCGACGCTCCACCATGGAGCCAAACGGGTTTCGGCAGCAAGTCCTTTTTAATGTGGACTTCAGTTTCTCACCCATGAAGGAGGAAAGGACTCAAAAGGAAGTTTATCTCTCAAATCTTTTAGCACCGAGTCCTTCTTTTCCCCCACTTCTGCTACATTCCTCCTTTCGAAGATGGCTGGGTGGATCCTAGGTCAGCCAGAGAATCATTGTATCTCACACTTTAGAGTTTCTTTGAGATGATCTGCTGTAACCCATTCCTTTTACGCATGGGAAACTGAGCCTCAGAGAGACAAAGATTTTTGTTCAAGGTCACTCTTGGTAACAAGAGTGAGAAGTGGGGTTCTCCTATGAGGCCTTCTCCTGAGACCCTAGCGGTCACAATTTTCCATATGAGGGTACAGAGTGGTACTTGTTTAATATGTAAATAAATTGTGTTTGAGTTTTCAAAAAATATAAGATGCTGTTGTGGGGAAAAAAACAAACATTATAGGCACCATATTAAAAAGATGGGTGATTATATTAGGTTTATATTGCAGTGTAATAAATTGCTACAAACTTAATGGCTTAAAATGGCATGTGTTTATTGTCTCCCAGTCCCTGTGGGTTAGAAGTTCAGGCTTGGTTTAACTGGGGCCTCTGCTTTGAGTTGGCCAACTAATAGGTGTGAGGTGGACCAATAGGAGTTAGTTGATGAGCCACCCAGAGAATGGGATGCATAAAATAGAGATTGAAGGTGCTGCCATTTGGTGTAATGGCAAGGTCTAGGGTTTGATGATGGAAATGGGTGACTCAGGTAGGGTGGATTTGGAAGCAAAAGTGATCAAGGGTAGAAGAGGCTGGAGTACAGATGACTCATTTATGGTGGCTGAAGTCATCGACAATAATTGTGAAATGGCGGAGGGAGGGAAAAAGAGACAGGGTGCCAAAGGAGCCAGCATTTTTAGAGGGGAGGGAGTAAAGCAACAAGGAGCCAGGGTTCTAGCCATGTGGTATGAGAGGTATGGGGGAAAGCAGCCCCCTCTTAGAGGTCTGCAGAGGAAGCAGTGACCTCAGAGGGAACCACATTTAGTTAGACAAGAAGGTGAAGCAAACATGGCCATTCAGGAAGCTTCCCTCTTCCTTGGGGAAAACCTTTGCTGGCCCCCTTCACAAGAGTAACTGCTTTGCTATACCCATGCAAGCCTCTTTTCATTCTCCTTCAGAGCAGTTATCACAGTTGAAATTTTTTACCTATGTTTGGGAAACTCTGAATAATATTCTTGGCTTCTAGCCAAGCTCCTGGAGGGCAGGGGGCTGCACTGCCTGCCACCAGTGGGTCCCCAGCACCCAGCAGAGGGTCAGCATAAGGATACTCAATCAATATTTGTGGCAAGAAGGAAGAGGGAAAAGAACAGATGTTAGAGCAACTGTGAGGAGTCCGTGTGGGTGGAGAGGCCCATATTTCCACCCATTTATGTTTTTGGCCATTTATTCTTTTTCAGGAACAGAGCTTGTGTCACTCCAGGTGAGGGAGGTGGACTGTATTTTAACTCCTGAGCCATTAAGGCTCAAGAAGCTGCAAGCTGTGTCTGGCAGCTCCTCGTGCCAAAGTTGTTCCTGCCAAAGCCATGGCCATTCCCAACCCCTCATCTACCCAGTGCATGGAGCAGAGTATCTTCCTACTTAGAGTTGGGAAACCTCCACCCGGGATGGTGCACCCCAAGGAATGCCCCAGATGCCCCCAGGAAGGGCCAGCAACACCTCCACCTGGAATCAGCAACTCCTCCACCTGGGCTTCTGCTGCCTGGGGGAGGCTGGTGGGATCTTGTAAATGTCCTTTCCTCCCAAGAGCTCCTAGGCCTGACATCTTGTACTTGGACACTGTTATGGGAGGTTTTTTTCCTTCTTCCTTCCAGTAACTCAAGGAGATAAATCTGGGCTCTTCTCTATACTGGACAAACAGGCAAAGAGAGGTGTAGGAAGTTGTATTAGTGACAAAGATAATGCTCCCTGAAGTCATTGCTTTGAATCTTAAATGTAGCTCTTTAGGGGTGCATTCATTCCATTACCGAATACTTGAACATTGTGAGGCCATAGCAATGAACAGGAGGCACCATTAAGTCCTGGCCTCCAAGGGTCAGCCTAGGGAGGAAGAGATGTACACACATAACTAAAATTCCCTAAGGAACGGCACCAGGAAGTCAGGTATTCTGGGGGGTTCAGAAGAGGAAGGTGTTCTTCCTAGACAATGAAAAGAGGGAAGGCTTGTGGTAGAGGTGGCATCTGAGCTAGTCCTTGAGGTAATGATGTTGCTAGTCCTTGGGGTAAAGTATTTTCTGTCTCCACTCAAGAAAGTAGATCAAACTTTCACCAGCAAAATCAAAGAATCCCGGTTTGACATTAACCCGGTTCAGTAGAACATTGTAGAAATGAGCACTGGTTTTAGAGTGAGTAAAAATTGAGCTCAAATCCCAGCTCTATCACTTTCTAGCTATGTAACCTGGGACAAGTTAGTGGACCTGTCTTATTTTCCATTTTCTCCTCTGTAAATGGAGATAATTAATAACACCTACCTCAAACAGTTAAGAATCAGTTGAGCCCAGCTGGTATGGCTTAGTGGTTGAGTATTAACCTATGAACCAGGAGGACACCAGTTAGAGTGCTTGGGTTGAGGGCTTGATCCCTAGTGGGGGGCATGTAGGAGGCAGCTGATAAATTATCATTATTGATGCTTCCCTCTCTCTTCCTTTCTGAAATCATAAAAAAATAATATTTTTTTAATTTAAAAAAAGTAATCAATTGAGATAATCCATGCAAAGCACTTAAAACAATGCCTGGCATATAATAATTGTTCAATAAAAAGTCAACTAACTCTAGCATGGAATAATCTAGAGTCAGACTGCGAGCAACCCGAGGTTAATGGCCAGGCCTCATTTACTTCTGTATCCTCCCAAACTTAGCACAGAGCCTGGGCACAAGGATCTCAGTAAGGTTTGCAAAATGAATGAACAAAGGAGAAATCCTCTTGATCAACCTCTCACATTGCACCAGGGAAGATTGGGGGACAAGGGGGCATGAGCATGATCGAATCTTGAAGGTTTAAGGGCCAGTCTGCTTGAGGTTTATCTCTAAAAGTGTTGGAACGTTGTCTGTAGCATTTTATAGGAGGAAAGGCAATGTTGAACTTAATAGCTTCTGGGTTTTCAGGACAACCTGTGGTTAAGACCTCAGAGAAACATTCATTCCCATCCCAAATTTGCTACTCCCATAGGTGACCTTGGGCAAAGCTCTCCCGTCTCTGAGCCACAGGTAAAATAGTGAGAAGAAGCCCTACTGCTTAGAGTTGTTGAGAGGGTTAAAAGAGGAGTGGGTGTTAAGACTCATGCAGGCAGCACTTATGTCCAGCATTTCTCCTCAGATCCTGTGCAGGGCAGGGTCTGAGTCTGCTGTTGGCAGTCATGGGTTTTTTTTGTCACAACTTTATCCATTTCATGAGTAGCTTTTCCCTTAAGAGCTCACAAGGCAGTGAAAGGAGGAAATGTTTGTTCTTTATCATTTGTCCCCAGAACATCCCCAAGATAAGGTCAGGCCTCCTGTTCTGGAACCCTGAGTACAATTGAATCTAGAATTGATGTCAGTGCCAAGGGAACAAGAAAGAACAATGGATCTTGAAGAACCACTATGACAGGGCCTGGAGACATAGTCGGGGGAAGGGGAAAGGGCAGTGAGATGGGAGCTGGGCCACCTCTTGCTCCTCCCAGCTCCCTCTTCTCCCAGTAAAAACACTCAGTTTTTGAGGAGTACTTTTTCTGCTGTGGGACAATATCATGCAGTCATAGAAACTGAGAGTAGGGAACCACTGTGGAGGCCATCTTGTCCTATACATCCCTGCCTTCTCTCAGTCAGGGTTTAGGGTATGAAACTTAAGTTTTTAGACACACACACAAAAAAAAATGCAGAAATATATTTCATAATGGGATTTAGGGGCTTACACAGCCATTAGAAGGGATTCATTAATCCACTTGGCTGATAGCTCCAGGAAAACGGGGCCCTGCCTTATCTTATTCACTGATATGGAACCCTGTGCCTTGCACAGCTCTTGGCACTCAGTAGTCACTCACTGCATATCTAAGATGAATTAGTGAATGAGTTTTCAGAGCTCTTCAGGGAAATGAGGCACAGTGGCACCCATTATTTCTGCCAGGGCTCTAACGTATTTTTCTATTCAGCCTTTCGTAGGGAAAGACCTGTCTTGCTCTCTCCCCAGAATATACCTCTGAACCCAACAAAGTCCAAGTTCCTGTGCTCTCTCCCAAGGCTCAACAAGCCGGCAATGTACTGTGGGAATACAGTGATGCAGGAAAGAAGGCCCGCCCTGCACTTGGCTTCAGGACACACCCACTAGGAGAGCTACTTTGTTCTCTCCTTGCCTGAAATGAGATAGGATGGTGGGCCCCAATGAAGTTCCAGGGAAGCTGTGATCCAAGGTTGATATCTGTCCTGCTGGAAATACAATCCTAATTAATACCAGTATTTTTGGATGTCCTAAGACAATTGTTCTCAATGCTGGTCCCAAGTTCAACTGCATCACTATCACCTTGGAACTTGTTAGAAATGCAAACTCTTCAGCCCCACCCCAGTCCTATTAAATTAGAAACTCTGGAGGGTGGGAGGGTGTCTTCATCTGTATTTTAATAAGATATCCAGATGATTCTGATGCATATGAAAGTTTGAGAAACACTGTCCTAAAGAAATAACTGTACATTGTTATGCAATGCAGCTACTAGGAGCAAATTAATATGTTTGTGTGTATGTTTTAAAAGACATTTTCTGGGCTTACCCAGATAATTTTCTTTAATCATTAAAGGAAGTTAGCAAGGACCAGACTCAGGACTTGCACATGGGTCCAGGTGGACTATCACTGAGTCATAGCTAGGTGCTTCTAGATCCAGCCCCTAGAATGATGGGGAAATTAAGTCTTTAATGTGCCCACAGGTGCACAGTGAGTCATGACAGGCTGAAAGCCACAACTCTGAATAAAAGTGTTGTGTAAATGGGGTCAACTGCTAGTTATCCTGGGAAAGGATAATCCTAGTTACTGTGAGTGTGGATTAACTGATTCTGGTGGCTGGAGTTTGGAGCCACCTCTCTCAGTGGTTAGGGGACAGTCTGACAGCTGAGCTGTATTGTTTTTTTCACCAGCCATCCCCAAACCCTTCCACCCCAGCCTCACTGCCCACTAGTCTGGAGTCGTTGGAAGTCAAAGTATTACACAATGGGACTATATTCCTACTGCTCTCACTGTGTGAAATAAGTCATTCTCAATTCAACAGATGCCCTTTATTAGAAAAGTTCATTGTACACCTGTCTAAACAGAAAGAGCATAGGTCTATGGCATGCTGGGACCAAGCTGTAGGACATGGGTGGCAGAGACCCTCATACTCTAGGCACTGTAGCAGCCAGGGCCAAGAAGCTAGAAGTTACATGTAAGCAAAAAGGGACCAGACTAAGGAGGCCCTGGGCCAGTCTGCAATGGTTCAGGACCCTGAACATCAGGGGACGCCAGCCTGCATGCAGTGACTCAAAGTCAAATGGATTCTATACTTTCTAGAAGATCATTCTATTCACTGAAAAAACAGTGTCCCATTCACTTATTAATTCACTCACCCACTCATTGGACAGGTATCAATTTAGTGCCTACAATGGCACCATGCTTGGTGCTAGGGAGATGGGGGTAAATAAAATAGGTATGATCCCTACATTGATGGAGTTTCACAAGCTGGAAGTGGAGTTGGAAAATAAATAAAAGAAGTAAATTCATAATTATGCATTAAGATAAGAGCTATAGGGGGACAGGAAAAACCTCTCGGAGGAGGTGAAGTTTAAGCCAAGATCTGTAAGAGCCAACCAGTTGAAGAGGTATGGGGAGAACTATCTTAATTAAGGAAGGTATCAGCAAAAGATCACAAAGTGGAAGAACTCACAGTCCCTCAGAAACTGGAGAAGCATAATGAGTTGAAGAGGAGGAGATGTAAAAGGAAAAGAATGGAAAGATAGCAGGAGCCAAATCATGGCTTAGAATGTTTTTCCAAGAGCAGAGGAAAGTTCCTTATGGGTTTTAAGCAGAGAAAGGGCATGATCTATAATAATAAAAGCATAATATGCTAATTAGACCAGATGTCCTTCAGGATGACCTTCCAGATGAAGTGGAGCTGCAAGGGAAGCCCAGGTCCTGGGTGCCTGCTGGTGGCAGGAGGGAAGCTGGTGCCAGCAGCCAGGGGAAGGAAGGCCTACTCTTACACTAATTTCATGCATCAGGCCTCTAGTATAAGCAATCATTTTAAAAAGATCACTGGCTGTGTGTGGAGCATAGATTGGAGGGTCAAGAGTGGAGGCAGATTCATTCCATGGGGGAAGGGGAAGCCATTTCTGTGCAGGGTATTGAGTGTCCAAGTCAAATCAGTTGGAATTTGCAGGCGGACAGAGCCTTCCTTCTCTAAGTAGATAAGATTGGGCAGCAGGTAAAGGGACAGGGAGGCCAAGGCAGGCCCTCTTGACCCCATAAACACCTGGACACAAAGGTTCTGCCTAGAAAGATACCTGGATATAGGTGTAATGCGCCTGCAAGTGTGTTCCTGTTTCTTCTGAAGCAGGAGGAGTTCTGAGGCTGCCACAAGGCTTTTTACCTGCAAAGGCACCCAGGTCAGAGAAGTGAAGCAGGAGCCAGTAATACCAGCACATCAAGAGGGCCCATCTTCTCTCTGCCTTCCTTCTCCCCCCGCCCCCCCCCCTTTTTTTTTTAATACATAATCTTCTCCAATGCCAGGTACACGGTGTTCTTCCTGACTATGGGCCAGCTGGACTCGTGCTACGCATTTCATATGTTTCTGGCAAATAACCGTAAACAGGTAGGGCAGAGCGCTAGCACAGGCATACAAGATGGCAAAGATAGCCCAGCTGGAGCTCGAGCAGCTGCCTCCAAAGCAGCCAAGTTAGTAAAACCCAAATAATCCAACCTTTGCCTTGGAACCTCCATGTCCTCATCTCAGAGCAACAGAGAAAACTGAGCACACCTTTTCTACTTGAGAATCTTCAAGATCTTCCTATTGAACAAGGTACCTTCTAAACTCCTTACTCTGGCTCAAAAGACTCAGCAGACAGGCCTCCATCTACCCTCTGGCCCAGTGTTTTATGATAGTAAAACATACTTCTCTTCAGTATGTGTCCTGTGTTTCAACCCATCTGGAGCCATCTCCCATTCTCAAAGCTATCCAGTCCTTTCCCATCACTGAGCCTATACTTCTGCTGTTCTTCCCAAACACAATTTTCTCCCTCCACTCTGTCCTCTCCAATGATCCAAATCACCCCATCCTGAATGCTGATCTTCTTGAGTATTGTTCCCTGATATACACAGTGGAATCACCACCTTGTTTTTCCTTTCTCAAGTCAATACTCAGTTTTCCTCGAGTATTGTTATATATGCATATTTATTCTCTATAGTCTGTGAGCTAACTGAGGCTATAAAAGTTTCTTTGCAACTACTAAAGTAACTGCTTTTCAGCAATAGATCTTCAAACCCTAATGCTGGAAGAAACACAAATAGTTTACATGTGTACAAATATAATGTTTACTCTAAAAGGTTAATAGCAATTGCCTCTCTGAAACGAATCTACAGGTGTGTATCTTCATTTTTAAATCTTTATAGTTGACTAGAGGCCTGGTGCACGTATTTATGCATGGGTAGGGTCCCTCGGCCTGGCTGTCAATCGGGGCTGATCGGGCTAGCCAGCAGGGGTAGGGACCATAGGAGGTTGGCTGGCCGCAGGAGGTTGGCTTTGGGAGCACACTGACCACTGAGGGCAACTACTGCATTGAGCTACTGCCTCCTGGTAGTCAGTGCATGTCACAGCAACCAGTCAACCAGTCAACCAGTCGTTCTGTCGACTAGTCTTAACGGTCGCTTAAGCTTATATATATATATATATATATATATATATATATATATATATATTATTTTCCCTTCAGAATACAAAAACAGCATAGCTCCTTCTTAGAAAAAAACAAACTAATATAGACATCAAGTTAAAAGTCCCCATAGATCTCTCTTCCTGCAAAAACATACCACTAAAAGTTATGTGAATAGTTTTTCCATTTTTTCATGAATATTTGAATATGCATATATAAGTTAGTTTCACACTATGATATTAATTTGCCATGTAACTTTTTTTCTTTTTTTCCCCCCTTGTCTGTAGCCAAATTTATCCCTGAGGCCCAGCAGAGGGGATCAGGGCCCATGCGCCACAGTGTTTCTGTGGCAGCCTTCTGGGCCAGTGCTTGTCATGGGTGGGGCAGGCAGTGATGCCATGTAACTTTTTTTCTTGCTTAATGACTCATTATCCATGATGTATTTACCAACTCCTTATTGACAGACATTTAATGACTTATTTCTTTTTTTTTTACGTTATTACTATCATAAAGTGCTAAAAAGAGAATCTCCAGAGATAATTTTGCTCTCTATTTCCTCTTTGTTCCTTTAGTTTTTCTAAATTTTTAACCATAAATATTTTCTGTCATCATAAAACAAAATTTTCACTTAAAAAAAATGAAGTGTCTAGCCATCTTTCTGTCTCTGTTCAGAATTTCATTAAATGCGCTCTTTCAATGAATGACTTCATTCATTTATTCATTCATTTCACAAATAGGGTCATGTGCCACATAATGACAGCTATGGACCACAAACACTATGGTGGTCCCAGTGGAGCTGAAAAATTCCTACCACTTAGTCACTTTGCATGATGCACTAACATTACTCACTGGTTTGTGGTGATGTGGTATAAACAAACCCGCAGTTGTATAAAAGTATAGTACATATAGTTATGGAAAATGCATAATACTTGATAAACAACTATGTTACTGGTTTGTGTATTTACATTCATTTTATTATTTTAGAGTGTACCTTTTCTACTTAGAAAGTTTGTCTCATCTCTTGTTTACATCTCTTGATTGCATCATTTTCTCTTGAGTTTGATTTAATCTTGTGTATTTTTGTTCCTGATGGTCCCTAAACATACAAAAGCAACTGCAAATGTTGCCGATTAAAGGCCAAGCTAAGTGCCCTAGCTGGTTTGGCTCAGTGGATAGAGTTTTGGCTCCAAGACTGATGGGTTGCAGTACGAGTTTTGATCAAGGTCACATACCTTGGTTGCAGGCTGGATCCCCAGCCCTAGTTGGGGCATGTGCTGAGAGCAACCAATCGATGTCTCTCACATTGATGTTACTCTGACTCTTTCTAAAAATTAATGGGGGAAAAAAACCTCAGATGAGAATTAACAAAACAATTTTTTAAAAAGGCCAAGCTATACTTGAACTGGAAATGATATTAATATGGTTAAGGGAGTGGAGCAGCCAGCGCGCTGCCCCAACTCAGCAGAGACTTTTATCGCGAGGGGCGTGGGCTCCCTGGGCCCCGGGGACGCGGGGATGGGGGCCGGGCAGGGAGGGCGGGGAGGGGGCGGCAGCTTCTGGGCATCCTTTGCACCCGGCCGCCCCACCCCCCTTCCCCGAGGGCTTTTGCACACGACGCACGGCGGGCGCTTCACACGGGTCGGCGCGGCCGGATAAAGGGCTCGGCTCGCGGAGCCGGGCGAAGCGGAACGGTCCCAGCGCGGCGGGGCGAGCGCGAAAGGGGCGCACGGGGCGCGGCGCGAGCGTCCGGCTGGGCTCTCCCCGCAGGTGAGCTCTCCCCACAGGTGAGGTCTCCCCGCAGGTGAAGTCTTTCCACAGGTGAGCGCGCCCCGCAGTGAGTCTCCCCACAGTGAAGTCTTCCCGCGGTGAGCTCTCCCCGCGGTGAGCTCTCCCCGCAGGTGAGCTCGCCCCACAGTGAGGTCTCCCCGCAGGTGAGCGTGTCCCGCAGGTGAGCGCGGCCCGCGCAGCGTAGGGCGAATTTCTAGGTCCCACTCCGGGGAGTCGGCGTGCGGCTCCCGCCCCGGCGCCGGGCGATGAAGACCGTGGACAAGCAGCGCCTGCTGGACGCCAGGTCTGGAACGCGATCTTACATGGGGTCTCTGTGGCAGAACGGGGCTGGCTGGATTTCCGTGTCACGACCTGAGCTGGACTTGCCATCCATTGAGCTGCCCGTAGATAACAATCACTACTGCCACTCCTAGAAGGGTCCTGGTAGTGACCCCAAGAAGGAGCAGGCCAGGCGGCAGCTGTACGTGGCCTCTGCCTTCTGCCTGGTGTTCATGATTGGGGAAATCGTCTGTGGGTACCTAGCACATAGCTTGGCCATCATGACTGATGCAGCCCATCTCCTCAATGACATTGCCAGCATGCTCATCAGCCTCTTCTCTCTCTGGATGTCTTCCTGGCCGGCCACCAAGACCATGAACTTCCGCTGGCAGAGAGCTGAGATCCTGGGAGCCCTGCTCTCTGTGCTGTCCATCTGGGTGGTGACAGGGGTGCTGATGTACCTGGCGATAGAGCGGCTAATCTCTGGGAACTATGAGATCGAGGGGAAGACGATACTGATCACCGCGGGCTGTGCCATGGCCGTAAACATGATAATGGGATTAACTCTTCACCAGTCTGGCCACGGACACAGCCATGGCCAAGGCCAAGGGCACAGCCAAGACACCATCCAGCAGCAGGAGAACCCCAGTGTCCGAGCTGCCTTTATCCATGTGATCGGAGACTTGCTGCAGAGTGTGGGTGTCCTGGTGGCAGCCTTTATTTTATACTTCAAGCCAGAGCACAAGTACGTAGACCACATCTGCACCTTCATCTTCTCCGTCCTGGTCCTGGGGACCACCCTAACCATCCTGAGAGACGTGATCCTGGTGCTAATGGAAGGGACCCCCAAGGGCGTGGACTTCACAGCTGTCCGGGACCTGCTGCTGTCGGTGGAGGGGGTAGAAGCCTTGCACAGCCTTCATATCTGGGCCCTGACTGTGACCCAGCCTGTGCTGTCTGTCCACATCGCCATTGCTCAGAACACAGATGCCCAGGCCGTGCTGAAGGCAGCCAGCACCAGCCTACACTGGAAGTTCAACTTCCACACCCTGACCATCCAGATCGAGGACTACTCTGAGGCCATGAAGGGCTGCCAGGCATGCCAGGGACCCTTGGACTGATTGACTGCCTGGCCCGGTGCCAACTGGAGCATGGACAGGACCTGCAGAGGGTGGGTCCCCGTCCCCCCCAGGCCCAGCCAGGACTCTGTTGACCTTGGTTGTGTCATAAGCCAGATCCCTCTTCTGACTTGAGCTCCATGTTCAGCGAGAAGGAACATGAGGTGGAAGGGGCTCCGGGAAGGGGCTCTTCCCCTCTGACTCTGGCAGCCCCAGGAGGGGGACTCGGCAGGTGCAATCCCACTCCTCCTGCTCCCGGGCCAGTTCTTGGTGGGGCTGGCTTTGCTGTCTCACCACCAGCCTCAGGGAAAGGCAGTGGAGGGTGCTGTAGGGGGGCCTGGCCACAGCACCCCCTGCCTACCTGCCTCATTTCCCATCGTCTTGTCCTTAGGAACCTGTAAAGAAATCTTGGGACTGAGCCCCCTTCCTCTGCCTCTAACAGGATCTGGTTTAAGGAGGCCATGGGGGTTAGGGAATTGTGAGACAGACTGGTGAGCCAGGACAGTGGGATAGGGAAACAGAGACACACATATAAATGGCCAAGCTGGTTCCAGCCAGCCATGGAGGAAATCACAAAATCCCATCTCCCCTAGCCGAAGACACTTAAGAGTAAGTGGTTTGCACTTCTCCCCAACCAGAGGATAAACAGCTAAACTCTCAGGAAGACGGATCACAAAACCAAGGAGTGCCATTTATACCAACCACACCCAAGGACAGGTGAAGTTAGGGAAATAGGTCTCATTTTGGTGCATCAGCATAAAGCTGATTAGTCTATTGAGAGCCTCCCCTCAACTCCCAGCCTTTAAAACCCTCAAGATGAAGGACTTAGGAGCCTTTTCTCCCTTCCCCTCACCCCTCCCATCCCCCCTATCCCCCCATGCATTACCTTTCTCTGAGTTCCAAGGGCCCTTCTGTAAATTTCTAAGTAAACTTTCTCTTAAAATTTGAAGAAGAAAAAATATGGTTAAGGACTACAAAGTTGGAAAATCTGAGATGGTTACTGCTCACCGGTCAGGCTTGTCCCATTTCACTTACAGCTGCAATCTTGAAGAACAAGAACATAGTGACAAACTTTTTAAAGAATCGGCTTCATTGAAGACAATGAGACTGACCAAAGGTTGAGGAGGACCTGTATCAGACATGGAGAAACTTCTGATGACCTGAATTGAAGTCCAGACACAGCATAGCCCTCTCTCGGCACCGTGACAATCACGGCCAAAGCAAAAAGCTTGTGATGTTGAAAGAAAAGGCTCGGCCCAAATTCAGGGTTCAATTTACTGCTGGCTCTGGATGATTTTAAAGATTCAAGAATCATTATTTGTTACATAATGTGAAAGTGAATGGTGAGTCTGTGAGTGCTGATGTGAAAGCAGCTAAAGAATTTTTGGAAACTCTAGATAAGCTGACTGGGGAGGAAAACTATTTGCCAGAGCAAATATTCAGGGTAACTGAAACCTCCCTATTCTGGAAATGGATGACTCCTGAAAGGACTTTCACCTACAAGGAGGCCAAGTCAATGCCAGCTTTCAAGGCTTTTAAGGACAGGAGGACAGTTTTGCTTGGGAGCAATGTTGCAGGCTACATATTGAAACCCTTTGTGATCTGGCGTGGTGAGAACCCCAGTACCTTCAAGCAAATCACTAAACACGCACTGCCAGTGTCCTACAAGAGCAATAAGAAGTCATGAATTACCCTGATCCCCTCCCAATAGGCCCTTCTGAATTGCTATGCCAGAAACATGGAGAAATACTGTTTGGAAAATAATACACCATTTACAATTTTGCTTATTGTTGATCATGCTCCTGAACATCCTCATTTTATTGGTGATCTTTATGCCCAATATCAAAGTGGTTTTTCTCCCTCTAAATACTACCTCTTTGATTTAATCAATGGGTCCAGGAGTTACCGTAGCTTTTAAGGCCTCCTACCTGAGGAGGACCATTACCCAAGCTATTGCTGCAGCTGAATGCAATTCTGGAACGATTACATCTATGACTGGGTGATGAATCTCGCTTGGACTTGGGGCGATGTCACCAAGGAGTGTATGAGTGGCATCTGGAAGAAGACCCTCAAAAGGTTTCGTGATGAGTTCAAAGATTTTGCCAAGGATGAGGTTGCAAAAATCAACAAGGCAGGTGTTGAGATAGCAAACAACTTCAACTTGGGTGTGGATGAAGATGATATTGAGGAGCTCCTGAGGTTGTTCCTAAGGAACTGAGTAATGAGGTGTTGTTAGAGGAATTAGAACAGGACTGTGTAACTGAAGAAGAGGCAAGAGGCAAGGAGACTGCAGGAAAAGAAAAAGAAGAACCCATAAGAAAATTCACAACGAAGGTTTTAGCAGAATCTTTTGCAGACCTCATCAAGCTCCTTAAAAAGTTTGATAACATCGACCCCAATGCCAGTAGGTTTTCATCAATAGAGAGGAATGTTCACTGTGCATTATCTGCTTACAAGCAAATCTATGATGAGTGAAACAAACCACCATGGACATATTTCTGAAAGAGTGACACCTTTTCAAGAAGAGCCTCAGGCAGGTCCTTCAGGAGGTGTTCCAGAAGGCACTGTTGCCATAGGAGACAATGGCTCCATGGCTCCATGAGTGTTATTGCACCTAAAGACCTTCAGTGGGACAAGATGTGATATGGATGATCCTGACCCTGTTCAGAAATTAAAAAAAAAAGCAGTTAATAGAAAAAAATAACATATTGTAGATAAAGATATAAATATTTGTACATCTGTGCCATGTTTGTGTTTTAAGCTAAGTGTTGTTACAAAAGAGTTGAAAAGTTATGAAATTTAAATTTATAAAGTAATAAGTTACAGTAAGCTATAGTTAATTATGATTGAAGAAAAATATTTTTTATATTTAGTTTTTTATAAAATTTATGTTTTTGCCTGAACCATTATTTAAAGCTAATGTCCCATGGGGCTGGTTCTGAGATGAAGAATCACAGATCACACAGAGCTGGAACTGGAATAAAGCTGGAACTGGAATAAAGGAAAATCTAGAGATTTTCTAGTTGACTAAGTCAAACAACAAATAAGGAAACAGGTTTCTTCATTCTGGTTCCAGAACAATTTATATTCCTATTCCATATTCCAATGTATAAGACAGTAGTCCCCTCCCTATCCCACAAGCAGGAGGAATCCAAAATTACAATGCAGCCCCACACACCTCCCTTACAGGGGAAGGTCACCTTCCAGACCTGAAATTAGCAATGGAGCGTCCCCTGGTGGTCAGAGTACAGAAGCACAACTCCTTTAGACCAGCCTGTACATTTTAACTGATTTTCTGTAACATCAATAATCGTCATCACCATCCATAGACCACAAAGCTGCCCAGAGGAAGAGCCTTTCCTGAACGTGAATACTCAGGTATGGATGGCCGAATTGGAGGTCTTTCAAGTCTTTTCAGTAATTGATATTGTTATAATTCCTATTGACATATATTCATATTCTTGATATAATTTATATTATTGATATACTAAAATTGATATAATTCCTTGTACCTAGAGTTCTATCTTTTAGAGTATTTTTCCTCTCTCAAGCTTTGTGATGGATGAGATTAATGAATTTAGAATAATAGACAATGGGGTCTCCACATAAATGGGAACCACTGTGTAGTTATGGCCCCTCCATTCACAAGTTTTGCGTCTTTGAAAAAAGATGAAGGACCCTGCCCAGTTTCCACTCATCCTATGCCAAGAGATGTTTGTGATCACCACCCTGTACGTAAGCCCTGGGACCCTGGGCTACCTTAAGTTTTTGGTGCCACCACCTACACATGCATCATCTGAAACCTCTTTGATGGCTGGTGAGTTCAGGCCTCAGAGCCAGAAGGATGACATGCAGGTGGGGCTGGCTTAAGTTTATGGTCCTGAAGAACAGAAAATCATATTTTAATCTAATGCATAAACATTTGGAAAAATATGTGATAACTTAGATTTAGTTGTCTGAGTAACTCACACTCATCATTAAGAAGAAGAAGAAAGAATAGCAAGTATTTATTGAATGTTTCCCCTGCACAAAGTGGTTTCCAGACATATCTAATTTGCCCATCTACCACATAGAAGATAGGAATCCTGACATGATTTGGCCACATTCCCTGGCCTCATACACCACCAATTCATATTCCACCTGAGAGGCTCTCTAACCTGGTGATGACTAAGTGTTAAGGGAACTCAAAAAGAGAATTAATCCTGACCAAGGAACAGAGAGGCATCACAGAAGCCTCTGAGACTTGAATGATGAGCAGGAATGTGAGAGATTACGAATAAAGGGAAATAATATTCTTGGCACAGGGAACAGCACATGCAAAAACACCAATTGTGAAGGTGTATTGCATGTTCGGGGAATGGTTCTGGTTGTCTGATATGGTTGTAATATTGAGAGTGGAAAGAGATGTTTGGGTTGACTCAGGACCCACAATTCCTATGAAATAATCACAGATGGCTATGCATGATTCAGAAAACAGGAGGTTATTATTGAGGGAACAGCAAGCCTAGTGGACTGGTTAAAAGCCACTGTAAAGAGTTTATCCTGAGAATGGGGACTTCCCAGCTCCCCCCATAAATTCCAAGTGGAACATCCCAGAGGAAGCAGCTGATATGCTTCGTTAGCAAGCCATGTGGACTTTGTGATAACCAGGATATTCACCTGCTGAATATGCCCGTTTCCCAGGTGACAGTAAATGCTGTAGTTAAGGGGGCTCATTTTTCATGGCAACCAGCTTAGATGATGAGAGCTGTTGAAACTCTTGATTTAAGAGAGTGCAGGAAAATTTTCACGAGTCCATTCTGAAACTAGGTATGTGCCTAGGGCACATACCTAGGTAACCTCATTGTTGCAAAATAGAAAAACAGTTCAGGAAGCCTTATCAAACATGGTGTCTCAGCTCCCCCTGATGGGTTTTACAGATGTTCATTAAAAACAGGTTTCTTAACAAAAAGAGTGGGAAGAGGGGAGAGTTAAGAGACTTCCCAACAAGATGGATAATGCTTAAAGGTTATTAAGAAATAAGGGGAATAAAGCAAATATTGAAAAGGGAGGAACAAATTGGAAACAGAAGAGGGAGAGTCTTAGGAAATGTCCCAGTAGGGCAGAAATCTTTACATGGTTACTGATGAGGTTAAAACACAGGTTTTAATCTAGCACTACCTAAGCTTGGGCAGACCAAAGGGAACCCCTGCTAGTAAAGGGCTTCACATAAGTGTGCTCAATGAACTCCAATTTGTAGAAATTTTAAAGCCTGAAGGCAAAAACTGCAATGAGAGACCTGATCAGCAATCACCTGGGGTAGCAGTTAGGAAATTAAAAATCAGCAGAAGGACCCAGGTTCCTTGGCTCAGCCCCTTACTGGGGACCCAAAGCCTTTCGCACAGAGCGGATAAAAACCAGGGGACAGAAAGGAGGCCTCCTTAATATGGAATTCCCATGAACTGTGAAATCCAAACTTGTTCATTAAGTCCTAAGAGAGGCTACAGTTAGGAACATCAAAGTTGATGGAATTAAGGTAAAAGTTTGTTGCGTTGGTAAGTTTGAAATATACATTATGTGAAATGGCTGCAGAGCTTTATTTTAGAGTTTCCTAGAGGGTTCTCATGTGTAGGGTTCTCTAGATTACAGAATGCAAGAACTTCCATAAGCCCTAGCTCCTCCCAGAGACCCTCCCAACTGATGGTTTGCTTAAAGTTCCAGTTAGTCTTTATCATAACTGATTGGGGGACACTGCCCCTATCTAGGTATTATAAAACAAAAAGCATGTAAATCCACCCTTCAAACAATATTAGTGGACCATGCTGATGGGAACCAGTAGGATTGCCTGAGCCCACACAGTGGAGCTGGAGTGCTAGTAGGAACAGATTCTCTGCCATAGCCCTTTATTGGGCATAGACCGGGGTTTGTGGCAAGAGCCTAGAGTACCTAGTGATGACTATTGGGATTTTGGGCTAGGGAATTGGAACACTCTAATGGATGGGGACGGTGTGCCCAGAAGAGTTCCACAGTCATGAGTTCTATGAACCATAGAAGTGGCTTGTGCAGGCTCACGCTGCCTGGGGAATGCAAAAAGGATACTCACGAGCAGAGAGTGTCTTTTTGTCTTTTCCTCAGGACTGACTCTGGAATTGCAGGAGGAGATGCTGGATTCTGTTGTCACTTGGGCAGTGTCCTGTAAACAGCTCTCATCATCTAAGCTGGTTGATTTGGGGATGGCAGTTCCTGGGTGAATTAAGCAACATCCTGTTTGGTAAGCTACTGTATTAAGAACAAGGGATGCAGCCCTGGCCGGGTAGCTCAGTTGGTGTACAATTTCATCTCCAGTCAGGGCACATACAAGAAGCAACCAGGAGCCCTGGAAAAGGGGTGGGGGTCAGTTGGTTGAAGCATCATCCCGGGCACCAAAGGATTTAGGGTTTGATTCCTGGTCCTAGGTTATGGGTTCTATCCCCAGTTGCGACGCCTATGGGAGGCAACCGATTAATGTTTCTCTTTCACATTGATGTTCCTCTCTCCCTCTTTGCCTCTGTAGATGTCAAGCAGTTTTCAGGCATCCAGTAAATCTTATGTTCCCTAAAACAGAATTAGCTGTTGCTGGAACCTGCCAGCAACAGTACCTGAATGAGGGGGTGAGGATAAGAAAAAGACAGACAAAACAGATGGGGTCGGGAGGGCTCAAGACCCGAGGTCTGCAGCCCCGAATTTTATTTTTCCAACCTTTAAATACAATTCTGAAGGAGGAGTACTTATTTCAGGCAATCGTGCAGGTGGCCGTTTCTGCTAGCATGATGAGTTCCTGTACAGATAAGTTCCTTCAGCACCTGACCTTTTATAACCACCTGACCTTTTACAACTCCTTTTACAGCTCCTTCTGTGTTAGCAGGCTCCTATCAATTGTTTTACCCTAAAGCAAAGACATCTGCAGTTAGCAGCATTCCTAGGGGTAGTAGTAATTTTCCACTTAGGTTAATGGAAAGGGGGGCACATGGAGAGCTGTGTCCTATACCCATGCCTGCATTCAGGCATATAGGACCCCTGCATTCAGGGCAGCTCCCTACAAGCTGTGACCTTGAACAGCTATTCTTTACAAGTACTTTAGCCTTAGTTTCCACATCTGTACTTCTCCTCCCCAAACAGAGGGTATAACTTAAATCACCCTACTAAGGAGACAAACAGCAGAAATCCAATTAGGGTCACTTGCCAACCATACTCAATGACAGATTAAGTTAAGAATAAACCTAATTTTGGTACATCAGCATAAAACTGATGAATATTCTATTGAGCTCCTCCCCTACAACCTCCCCTAAAATGCCCAGCCTTTAAAACCCCTCAAAACAAAGGTCTGGCACATGCTCTCCTTCCCAGGAGTATACCTGTGCCTCCCCCTTCTTGTTCCCCATAGGCATGCATCTCCTAAACTCTTGCAGCCAGGGCAGCACTGGGCAGTGGCAGCTCATCCTGGGCAAACGCCCTGAGCCTGTCCCCAAGTTCTCTTCACTCTGACTTTCAGTGAGCCAGAGCAGCCAGCCTGGGCTTATTTCCCCAACCCTTCCTTGTCTCACTGCCCCCAGCTTTCATAAACATCCTCTAAAAATCTCCTGGACTCGAGTTGTGAAAATTTTCCTGCACGAAGTCAAGAACCTCACACAACCGCAGGTCCCATTTCCGGTAACATTGTGATTGGCATTCTCAGCTGGTGGAGGTTGTTGAACCTTCAATCTATAGCCAATTGGTCAGAAGCACAGGTAAGAGCCTGGAGTGGGAAGGGAGGCCTTTGTAGGACTGAATCCTTAACCCGTAGTCTCTGATGCTAGCTCTGGAATGTCAGAATAGAGTAAAGCACCTAGAATAGACTCAATTGAATTCCCATTTGGGAAAGGGTTTCATTATTACTAAAGTTGCCAATTTCCAGCTCAGAGGAGCACTTAGGTTCATTTCCCCCACATTATACAACTTCAGGCAAAGCATTTCCCAGCTCTAAGCTTGGATTCTCTAATCGATTAAAGAAAAAGGGGCAACACTTCCCGTAGAGCCTTGGAGCTGAAACTCTGGCCAATATCAGATCCACCTGGAGGACTTGGTAAAACTACAGAGGCCCAGGTTCTCCTGCTTCCTCGAGTTTGGGTCTCTGTGTGCTCTATCTCCCCAGTAGATTCTGATACACATCAAATTTCCAAACTGCCATGAAAGAACAAAGGAAACAAGGCCTCTGTTTAAAGGAACTTGTTTAAAAGGTCGCAGGTTTGATTCTTGTCAGGGGCACATATCTTGGTTGCAGGCTCAATCCCAGCCTGGGTTGGGGCGCAGGCAGGAGGCAACCAATCGACAACATGTGTGTCTCTCCCTTCTCCAGTCCACTTTCTCTAAAAATCAATGGAAAAATACCTTTAGGTGAGCATAATTCAAAAATGAGAGAAAGCTCTGTCCAGCTGCTGTGACTCACTGGTTGAGTGTCGACCCATGAACCAGGAGGACAGGGTTTGATTCCCAGTCAGGGTACATGCCTAGGTTGCTAGCTGGATCCCCAGTAGGGGGTGTGCAAAAGGTGGCCAATTGATGATTCTCTAATCTATTAAAGAGTGGCAACGCTTCTGGGCGTTCATTGACATTTCTCTGTCTTTCTCCCTCTCCCTGAAAATCAATAAAAACATTTTTTTTTTTTTTTTTTTTTTAAAGTTCTGGCTAGGGAGTTCAAGATCTGCTGAGGATTAGCTGTGACCTTGAACAAGCTGTTCTCTACTAGTACTTGAGCCTTAGTTTCCACATCTGTAAAAGCAAAATAACAATGATGCGCATAGAAGTAGCCAGGCTTTGTGGAGTCTGAAGCTTACACCATTGGGGAGGAGGTTGGGGTAAAGGTAAGGGGGAGAGAGGGCCCCTTAAAGGAAGAGAATACAAAATTACAAATCTGGACCTTGGAAAGGTTCCCATGGAAGGGAGGACCAGAAAAATCTGTCTAGAATGCTACCAGTTAGCTGTGAACTATTTAAGCAAAGCTCTTGGCCCATGAGGTGGTGGCACAGGGCGTGGTGTGGTTCCAATAAAACGCTATAATTTTGAGGGAGGAGAACATTTGGCCCGTTTGGTCCATTGCTGAAGCAGGCATGATGACAGGGCGCAACCCCAGAGAAACCCCCAGGGTCCTCTCTGTTGGCAGTGTTCTAGTGAGAAGGACATGCGTGACTTTAGGCAGATCACACCCTCTCCGGCCCAGGGCCCTGCGTGCTGCCCAGTGACATTTGACTGGGGGTTGTACAATCTCTGCCTCTCCCCACTTTCCACAAGGAATTTCCGCTGCTGTCTCCCTGGAGCCTCACAGAAGCTGAGACGCAGTTGGAGGTGAGTGAGTGATTGCTTCTTTTCCCCCAACTGTTTTTGGCAGGAAGGGCAGCTTCCCAGAGGACACCTTCAGGCAGCCCTGCCCTGGGATGACCACAGAGGCGGGAGTGTGGGGCATATTCTCAGAATGCCTGAAACAGCCACCCGTTAAAAGGCGTGGGGAGCTGGGCTCTGGTCCCTACTCTTTCACTCTCTAGGTTTCTGAACTTAGGCAGGTTCCTTTAATTCAGAGCCTGATTTCCTCATTATTTAATTTATAGGGTTAATTGAGGAAATATAGGTAAAGCACTCAGAAAGAGTATCTATCCCTTAGTGCAGTGCTTAATATGTTAATCAGCTTAACAATAACCCACAACCTTCGGACCAACTAGTGCAGTGCTTAATAAATAATAATTATTGAAATGATCAGTCGCTGTTGCCATTACTATTCATTGTTAGATAAGGGTGGATGATGACTTCCATCCTCAATCCCTCCCCTCTTCTCCTCCTCCTCCCAGTTGGCTTCTCTTCCACTGCTTCTTGGGCCCGGAGCACTCTCTGGGGGAGGTGGGTGGAGCCTCACTCCAGTTTGGCCAGAGCCTGCTAGTAAGGGACAAGCCACTGAGCCGGGCTTTGCACCTGACTATATGCCTCCCTGCTCACCTCCTCCTAACGCAGCCCTCCTCATCACCCACGGCCCTCTCTTTTTAAAGCAGCCATGCCTGGAACGAAGTGTGCCAGGGGTCCTCAGGGAGCTGTTGACCTAAAATTGGACCTCAGGTCACCTCTCAAAAGTGCCAAGAACAAAAATTCTGGTTTCTTGGATGGGAACCCATCGGAGTTGCCGCTCTTGGAGAAGACGAACGGCATAACGTGAGTGCGCTTTCCTCCCATCCCATGTCCGCTCTCCTGCCTGGAAGCCTGCATTGGCAGAAACCCTGGGATCAGGGTGGGTGCGTGGGCTGTCTGACATAGGTTTCTAAAGAGGCAGTTGTAGGCTGCATTAGGTTGAGAGCTTAAAAGGGCAGGAGTGATGGTGACTGTCGGAAAGCCCTGACAATATGGTGAACTAGCCTCCAACCGTGCAGATGGGGAAACTGAGGCTAGGTTATCCCAGGCCATACACTGGATCATTGGCAGGGTGGGGGCTGGAATCCAGTGCTGGCCCTAAAGTTAGCTTTTTTTTGCTCCTGGCCTGTTTTGATCATGTTGGGGAGCAGGGCAGAATACCCCACTTCTTGAAGGAGAAGAGGATACCTGCCTGCAGCGATGACATCCAAAGCACCGTTTGTGGAAGAGCCCTGTTTCTCCCACTGCCCTGGGGTGTGGCTTGGGAGGGGTTGGGGAGGCTTTCAAACCTTGACAAGCAGGGGCCTACTGAAGGTTTAGGCTGGAAAGCCAAGCTACAGGGCTCCAGCTCCCTAAGCCTCCACCACTCAAGCAGAGCAGCTAGTTCACTTAGAAGAAATGGGGGGGAAGAGAGGAGGGAGCACAGTGGTGGACAGCTCTGCTGCTTTAAGCGTCAGGCTTTGCACCTGACCAGACACCTAACCACCATTGGTATTGTAGAAACAGCACCTGCTCCTAGACTTCCCTAAGCCTCAGTTTCCCCATATGCAAAACAAAGAAATCGGTGCCAGTGTAAATGTAAGGAGGCTGCCTTGGAAATTCACTCTGAAGGGGTGATGGGGCTGGGGTAGTTGCAAAAAGAGGGAGAAGTTACTATAAGGAGCAGTCAAAGCCCCTTTCCACTGCCCTGCAGGGCACTGGAGGGATGAGGGATGGATACACTCACCTTGACATCACTCTTAATGAAAGAGCCTGAGGGTTCTAATTGCCCCCAGGCTAGTTCTGAAGGTTGCTAAGAATGCCTGACACTGAGCATGAGCTCTCTAGACTTGGGGGGCGGAAGGGGAGGCAATCCATGCTCAGTGGGGGTATTTCTCAATCAGAGGCCCTGAGGGAACCAACTAGCTCTTGTGTCCTGAACTGACACGTGGTTTGGTGGCAATTTCAGCACTTAAGAATCAAAGAAATAAATATGTGAAAACTAGAGGACCCCTCTGGCTTGGAGGGAAGTAGTAAAACAAGTCTGGTGAGCATGGTACCTATGGGGTCAGCGAACTAGAGTTCCAATTCCCACTCAGCTGCTTACCAGCTTAAGCAAGTGACAGAGCTCTTGGAGATGACAGTTTGCTCCTCCCGGGAAGGCTGTGCAGGAGAATTGCACATAAAGCCCCCAAGTGCAGTGTCCAAAAGTGCTGGCTGCTGAGAATAGGATGGCCGGTCCAAGGTGACCAAAGGAGGTAGGGCTAAAACCCAGGTTTCCTGCCTTCCAGCCCATTGCTTTGCACAAGTCACCCCACTGTCTATGTTCTTAAACTGGCTGAATTGCCCAAAGTTAGGTCCTGATTTCCTAAGTCCTCTGGTTAGAAATTTCCAAAGTGAACCCTTGACTTTTTTCTAGTTGCAAAACAGGACATCATTGGAGGGTCACAGGGCACTGTGCTCTGTCAGTGAAGCTGACACCCAGAGGGAGAGAGAAAGGCATGCAGAGACTCTCACTCTCTTTCTCCCCCAGTGGTTCTCTTCATCCCTTAAATTAATGGGTAGATCTTTAGGAAGCTAGAGAAGTTAGGGATTACCATAAAGTGTGGGTGTTTGGAGCAGTAATTTCAAAAATTCATTCCTCCAAACATTTACAGAGTCAGCAATGTGGACACATCGTCTTCCACGATGACACAGCTAGTTAAGTAGTAGCCTTGGGTTTTAATCCCTGGTTTGTCCAACCTCAGAGACCAGGCTCCTTCCAGAATACCTCTGCTATTCTTTATAAATCTCCTCTCTGAAAGGCTGTCCTGGTGAGGGCAAGGAGGGGCGTGTTCCAAGGTTTCTAAGTTGTGGATGTAAATTCAATACTCACTTTGGTTTAAACCTGGTCCAGGTGCAAAGAGGTACCAAAGTAGGTTGCTGTGGAATTCATCAACAGAAAGGGTACTTGCCTGGAACTTTATCTCTGGAGGTGTAGATCTTGTCCTCTGGTCTTCAAGAAAGGGTCTGGAAGGGCTCCATCCCCAGTGGAAGGTGTGCAGGAGATAGCTGATCAATGATTCTCTCTCATCATTGATGTTTCTCTTTCTTCCTCTCTGAAATCAATAGGAAGGAAGGGAGAAAGAAAGGGAGAGAGAAAGGAAAAAAAGAGAGAAAGAAAGAAAAGGTCTGAGTGTTTGTGTTGGGATGAGAGGAGTCATGCCATTCCTCAGCTTGATGTCCTGGCCTGAGCAGGAAAAACCCTCTGGAGCTCAATCCCCAAATGACCCTGTCCTAACAGACTGCATCTGAGGACCCAAGTCATCTGACCTATTTATTCAGAAGTCACAATGATTTCTTTGCTGCCTGCCCCTTTCTCCTTTCTCTGAATTCAATCCTGATTCTGCTACTCATTTTATGACATTGGGCTATTTGCTTCCCACTCTGAACCTCAGTGTCCTTGGTTGTGAAGTGGGGTGCCCCTTTACTCATCTGTCTGGGCCTATTTCCAGGGAAGCAGTCCAGTAGAAGTGGGGTGAAGAACAGGGACTCTGAAAAAGCAGTCCTGAGTTCAAATCCTGGCTCCCCAGTATATCCTCTGACATGTCATTAAAAAGAAACTTCTATCAGTTTCTTCATCTGCTTCCTTGCCTTGACAAGAGGATTAAATAGGAAAATACATGTAAAATACCCAGCATAATGTCTGTTATATAGTAAGTGTTATAATGGCATAGATTGAATGTCAGCTGCTAAAACCAGGACTGCTCTGGACAAACCAGAATGGCTGGTCACCCTGCAGAAGACTCGAAGGTGCCAGGCAAGGCCAAGGGGACTGAGAGATAGCCAGGAGCTCACCTATCCACCTTAACTCAGTGTTGGTATGCTGGGGGGCAATGTCTGTTGGTTCTCCTCACCGCCACACACCCAGACCATCATGTTTTTTTGTTTTGTTTTTTTAACTCTCCTTTAGAGCATTCCAGGCCTTGATTCACTTGGTGAAATGCAACATGGGCACTGGCATCCTGGGACTACCCCTGGCTGTGAAGAACGCAGGCCTCCTGGTAAGAAGGGCTGCCGTCGGTGGGGCCAATACGACTGGGGTGTAGTAGGGAGTTGGGGGAGAGGCTCTAAGGGTTTATAACGGTTTGCAGTGAGCTGTCTTTCTGGAAGGCAACTTGGTCCAGACTTTGTGTCTAGACATCTAGTCTGGGTGTGAGTTCTGGCTCTGCCACAGACTTTTGAGTGGCCTTTGCAAGTTTTTTGTCCACTCTCCGGGCCTCAGTTTTGTAGAATGCAGGGATTGGACTATCCCTCTCCAATTGTGCTCTACAGAGCACTCATTCTCTAAAGGTCAGAATCCTGGTCCCCCTACTCCCCATTGTCATTGCTTTCTGTTTTTATTGGAGTACTCCTTGAGATTATCTCTGAAAGAATAGCTGTTGCTGCTAAAAAAGGCTTGCAAACCAGAGTTGCTAGAAGTTTGTTGAGTCCTGAATATCTGCATTTACCAAATGCCTCCCGCAGCATTCTTCACAATTCATCCTCCTCTCTTCCCCTGTCCCTTCGCTCCCCCTTTCTGCAGCTAGGCCCTCTGAGTTTGCTGGCAATGGGCCTCATCACCTGGCACTGTATGCACATCCTGGTTAGGTGTGCCCAGCGCTTCTGCCACAGGTGAGGAAAACAGCACCCTTGTGTCAATTCCTTTGGTACCCTGTTCTCAGGGACATCCCCAGACATCCTCCACATAATAAGAGTTCATTGCTTCCAACAAGGCCAAGAAAAAGAAAAGCATTGAGGGGCAGGGAGGTAAGGTGAGGTTCTGCCATGTGGCTCACTAGGTGCTGTCAATCAGGCCATTGTGAGTATCTTCTTGACTCACCTATAAATTGAGTATAAACAAACCATGCCTAACTCTGCTTCAGAGTATTGTCATGTGGGCCCAATGGGATCATGATATAAAAGCCACTGTACCCGTACAAAGTGTGTATTATATAGTGATTACTGCCCTTGACAGGTAAGGAAAACAAGCCTCCAAGGAAATACCACCAGGTGGCAAAGTCAGAACTAGAATTTTGGTCACTGCCCCAGTGTTCTTTCCACTCCAGCTGGGCCCTGCCTTGCTCTGTGTATCCTGACTTTTTAGTATTTGATCTCAGATTAAATTGCTTCTCAGAAACTGTGTATGCACTTTCTCCTGCAGGCTTAACAAACCCTTTTTGGATTATGGGGATACAGTGATGCATGGACTAGAGGCCAGCCCCAATACCTGGCTCCGGGACCACGCTCACTGGGGAAGGTAACGTGTCCTGGCTTTGCTAGAAGTGGGGTAAGATACAGGAGGAGGAATGTGGCCATCAGGCATGCCTTCTTCCCTGGAGAGCTGGCTCTCACAGCACAGAATGTTGGACTCTCCACATGCAAGGGTTCATTGGCAACCTTCCTGATCCAGGCTCCTCCTTGTATACCTCCAGTGACAGGGTGTTGTTCATCCTTTGCTATATGCTTTAATAGTATTCACTTAAAAAAAATACTTTATTGATTTTTTACAGAGAAGAAGAGAGTTAGAAACATCCATGAGAGAGAGGTGTATCGATTAGCTGCCTCCTGCACCCACCCACCCCCAACGGGGATGTACCCGCAACCAAGATACATGCCCTTGACCGGAATCGAACCTGGGACCTTTCAATCCACGGGCCAACGCTCTATCCACTGAGCCAAACTGGTTTCAGCAATAGTATTCACTTTTTTATTGATTTTTTTTAAGAGAGAAAAAGGGAGAGAGAAAGAGAAACATGAATTTGTTGTTATAATTATTTATGCATTCATTGGTTGCTTTTTATATGTGTCCTGACCAGAGATCGAACACACAACCTTAGAGGATTGGAACAATGCTCTAACCAATTGAGCTAGCTGGCCAGGGCTTCACTTTTTTATTAAATCACATTTATCCAGTTGCTACCACGTACCAGGCCCTAGAAATACTGTGAGGAGCAAGACACACAAGGCTTTGCCCTCACAAAACTCATAGTCCAGTGGGAAAGACGGGTGTTAAACAGTTTAGGACATGGTTACTTAAAAACCACTGGGGTAAGTACAATGAAGGAAAGAAGTAGCTGCTACCAAGCAGGTAAGGAGATGGGTGTGGGCTTGGGCGGAATTCCTAGGCCAAACAGTGGTGATGAGTTCTAAAGGAAGTTCTTAAGAGTGAGAAATTACCTGTGGGAAAATGGACAGGAGCCTCGAGGGCCTTCCAGGAAGTAGGAAAAGCAATAGCTGAAGGTCCTGAAGCAGGAAGTGGCAGTTTCGAGGAATAGAAAAACCAGGTAACTTGAGTGTTGAAAGTCAGGGAAATGAAGCTAAAGAAGGATCCAGGGACTCATCTAGCTGTACATTTTAGACATTCTTAAAAGTTTTGTTCTTTTCTTTTTTTCTTAAAGCAACCAGGAGGCCATTGGTTTTAAGAAAGGGAAGTAATTTAAGGTTTTATTCAGGAAGTAATTACATTTGCATTGTTTAAAGATCTGTCTGGCTTCAGGAAGGAGAATAGACTGCAAAGGAGCAAGAATAGATTAGTCAAACCCATAAGGATACTATGGTCAAAGTCCAGGCAGCTGGTCCTGATGACTGGGACCAAGCTGATGGCAGCGGAAATGGAGAAAAATGAATTTGGTCATGATTTGGATTTTGAGGTTGTGGGAAAAGGGAAAAGTCCAAGTTGACTTAGATTTCTGATGACTTCTGTTTTGGACAAGTTGTACCTGAGGTGCCTGGGAGGTATTCAAGTGGGAATATCAAGTGGGTAGTTGTATGTATAGGTTTATACCTATCTTCATGCAGGAGATGCAGAACTGATCAGTCCAGAAGCCAGGGAGCAGAAGAGGTCTCTTAGGGAGAGAGTTTATAGTGAGAAGAAGAGAGAAAAAAAGACCAATAGGTTCATGACCCTTCAGTGAGCTGAAGTCTTCCTTCTGCAGGGCCCACCTTTTTACCTTTCAGGGATAACAGAGAACCAGGCAACACCCTCTGTCCTCTGGTACTCGGGACTAAACTTGTTCTTTTGTCTCTGATTTCAGGCCTATACCCACCCTATATCTCTACTTTTTTTTTTTGAGCACCATCTCAACTGTCGAAGTCTAGCTCCCTTGAACTGTGATACCTTCAACCCCAAACTGCAGTACCTGAGGTGTGCCCTGCCAGAATTTTCCCAATTGTGCCACCAAGAGTAGGTTTTTGCCTGTCACAGCCCCTCAAATCATTCTACTCATTAGGCATATAAAGTAGCTTTTCCTGCTCTTTTTTAGAAATATTGCTTCACGAATCATATCCTCTCCCATAATTTGAACTTTTTTGAACGCCCCCTCTCAACACTTGAATGTGTTCGTGTATCTCCATCTCAAAAATGATCATATAAATTAATAGAGTTTCCTGGACCTTACACCATCTTCTAGCCACCATCCTATCTCATATTCAACATCTGGTTATTCGACAGATATCTATTGAATGCCCACAATGTGCCAGGAGGTGCTTCAAGCAGTAGATCTGAAACTGGGTCCAATTGGCTATTCTCTTCTTCAAACATTCTCTCTTCTCTTTGCGTCTATTAGACGATTTTTGTCCCAGTTTCCTGCCCACCTCTCTGGCCACTCCTTTGCATTTGCTGTGGAATTTTTTTTTTTTTCTTCTATCCTTCCTTTTAATGCTGGTGTTCTCTAAGGGTTGAATACTGCCTTCTTTTTTTTCACTTTGCAGATCTTGCTTGCTAATTTGCCTTCTCAAGGCTTTATCCATTATTGAAAAATCAATAGTTTCCAGACCTTAATACACAGTTGTCTCCTGTAGGAACCCCCATGCTCAACAATTCAAATACTGAATGTGTAATTTCTTTCCTTCCCCCCTAAAAAAACTCCTCTTCCTTCTGAGCATCCTACTTCATTTTGTTGCACAAGCTAAAAACCTATGACTACCTTAGGCCATTTCCTTTCCCCAACTGGGTTCTATAAATTCTAGCTTCCTAGAACCTCTTAAAATGTTTCAGTGTTTTCATCCTAATGGTCACATCTTTGTTCAGGCTGCTGCCATTTTTCACACCCATTATTGTAAGAATCTCCTATGCAATCTTCCCATCCTTCGTTTTGCTCCCTCAATGTATTCTCCACATGGCAGCTAGAGAAATCTGTCTAATCCTTCTGCTGAAATGCTCTTTTCTCACTTCTTTCTCTCCATCTCCTCCTTCTTCTCATACTTTTATCTCTTTCTTCCCTTTCTCAAGAGATTCTCACTCAGGTATTGGTGTTTTTAAGAAGGCTATCTGTTCTATAATTTGTGTAAAAAGCCCTTTTTACCATGGCCCTTAGAGCTATATTCTTTTTGGTCCATCTTGCCCACTATCTATAAACCACCATAGGAAGGGACCATGTGTTTTTCCTGTGCCCACGTAGAAAAAAATTTAAATAATAGCTAATAAAAACACTGTGCCCTACATTAGTATCAGTTACAAAAATGCCTCAGAGCCAGGTGGGGAGAGGTTCCTGACTGAAGAATTTTACCACTTGCCGAGCTGAGAATGTGAGGGTGGTTGAGAAACATATTTATAAAAGAACTATTGTTACCTCACGTCTTACTACTGCCCCATTGTTGATTGTGGTGGCATGACCAAGGGTGCTGATACAAGGCCACCAACCCCTGGGGCAAGAAATGGATATGACAAGCCAACTCTTTTTTTTAACAAGTGTTCTTTCTCTCTCTCTCTTCTCTTCCAGGCATATGGTGAGCTTCTTCCTTATATTCACCCAGATGGGCTTCTGCTGTGTGTACATTGTGTTTCTGGCTGATAATTTAAAGCAGGTAGAGTCTTCTAGAGAAGGTGGGAGGGTAAGAGACTTGGAAAAGGAGGATCCTCCAATAGTTGTTAGCAAATGGCTACTGCTTTTGGGGGTCCTAGTGTCCTCATTAATGTAAAAAGAAAGTTAAACTAGATGCTGTCAAAAAATCCAGACTTCCCCCAGTTCACTCATCTGCAGATTTCTGGAAGTGGTTACTTTCCCCGCAGTACTCTTGGACTTTTCCTCAAGTTTGTTCTCTAAAATTAAAAAAAATCTTGCTTTAAAGCTTAATCATCCTTAACTCTCCTAACATTGATATGGGTCTTTTCCAGTAATACCTAATTTTCTTTGGGCCATCTTTATCTACCCTTAGTTGCTCAATCTTTACAGTTCTTGTCCCCAGTAAATTCTTTTAATCTAACCCAGAAGTTTCTCTTGTAGCAATTTGATCAAAATAATATGAGTAATAACAGAGGCCATCCTTAGTCAATCGATGAGCTTAAAAAAAGAAAATCATTCTTTAGGGGTCTTTTTCTGTTTATGATAATATCAGAAGTAGAAAATGTAAAAAAATTTAGAAAGGAAAAATATAGTAAGCATTCAAAGTTAGCTTCTATTATGTGTCAGGTGCAGTGCTGAACATTTTATATGCTTTCATTTTAATTCTCTCTATGACCTTATCAGAATAGGTATTGATGAGAAAATGGGTGCTATACACTCTATTAATGTATATAAGGTCACAGAGACACGGTTAACAAGGCAGGCCTTTTGCCCAGGCTGATGTGGCTCAGCTGGTTGGAGTGTTATCCTGTACACTAGAAGGTGGTGGGTTTGATTCCCAGTCAGGGCACATACCCAAGTTGTAGGCTCAATCGGGGGACATGGAGGAGGCAACTGATCTATGATTCTCACATCTGTATCTCTCTCTCTCTCTCAAATCAATAAAAAGTTTGTAGGCCTTTTGATGTCATAGCGCAAGTTCTTAAACACTATGTAATATTGCTTCTGAAAACAAAGCAAAATTAGTCTAGTGCAACTACTTACGATTATTGTTTTAATTTATTATTAACTGGTTAGCAATTTGCAATTGCCTTACAGTTTTAAATGTAATTTTTAATAGGTTACAGTATTTCATCACACAGATTGACCATGACTTAGTCTTCTATTGTTAGATATTTTGTTTCCTTTTACTCATAATCTATGCTGAAACTGATTTGGCTCAATGGATAGAGCGTCAGCTTGGGGACTGAAAGGTCCCAGGTTCGATTCCGGTCAAGGGCATGTACCTTGGTTGTGGGCATATCCCCAGTAGGGGGTGTGCAAGAGGCAGCTGATCGATGACTCTTTCTCGTCGATGTTTTTAACTCTCTATCTCTCTCCCTTCTTCTCTGTACAAAATCAATAAAATATATTTTAAAAAATAATAATAATAATAATCTATTATAATCCATACAAGCCTTAGTACGCTCCTTTATTTCCTTAGTATATATATCTGAAAGTAAAAGTAAAGGATCAAAGAGTTTGTTTGAAGGCTTTCAAAGCGCATTGCCAGATTGCTGCTTGGAAATCAATCTGATATCAGCAGAACTTTATCATCTGTCTAGAGACAAGGCAAGCACAGCAGGACTTTATTTATCATCTGTCTAGAGACAAAGCAAGTATTGTCTTGAGTTCGCAGGCTTGGTGGAATGTGTTCTAAAGCGTATAAAAAGTTAAATATCAATATGATATTTTGGTGCCAGGTCAGGACACTACTAACAACACTTTGAGGTTGGGATACTTCATTGTGAACTACCGGGTAGAAATGTGCAGGTGAGGGAAGGCTCCAATATGTACTTAAGCAAAAAAAAAAAAAAAAAAAAAAGTGTAGTAGAGGAATATTGGCGAATTTCCAAAATAACAAAGAAAGCAAATAAACAAACAAACAAACAAATAAATAAATAAATAAAATGGGTCTCAGAAAAGAACAGGAACCAGGGCAGTTAAGGAGATATACATAGAACTGACATGGTCTCTTCAGGGATCCCTTGACAGAATTAATTTTTTCCTATTCTTTTTCTGTCCCCGTTTCGTCATTTTGCTAGTTGTTTAGATTCAGGTTGCAGGGAGAGATGGTGAATGCCCTAGTTTGAGTCAAAGGCCTGTCCTTTAGTTCTATGATTGTGACTTACAGTCCTCCCAGGTTGTGTCTGGGTGAGAGAGAATTCACAAAAAATAAATCAAAATCAGGAGGAATGGATGCTGAGTTTCCAAGAGCTTGTGATAGCCAATATAAATAGTTATTTTGTGTTAATTTTACTTTTTCTTCTTTTGTTTGTTTGTTTGTCTGTCTGTCCTCACCTGAGGGATATTTTCCCACTGATTTTTAGAGAGAGTAAAAAGGAAGGGGCAAGAGAGAAACATAGATATGAAAGGATCACGTAGATTGGTTGCCTCCCACATGAGCCCCGACAAGGGCTGAGGATTGTGCCTGCAACTGAGATACATGTCCTTGACTGGAATTGAACCCAGGACCCCTCAGTCTGAGGGCCAATGCTCTATCCAGTGAACCACATTGGCTAGGGCTAGTTATTTTATTTTATTTTTTTAATATTTTTTTAATTGATTTTTCACAGAGAGGAAGAGAGAGGGATAGAGAGTTAGAAACATTGATGAGAGAGAATCATCGATCAGCTGCCTCTTGCACACCCCCTACTGGGGATGTGCCCGCAACTAAGATACATGCCCTTGACCGGAATCGAACCCGGGACCTTTCAGTCCACAGACTGACGCTCTATCCACTGAGCCAAATGGGTTTCAGCATTGTGCTGCCTCTTGTACAGAAGGTTTACAATAAGAAGTTCCTAAATTTACCCTAATTCAAGTGAGACATTCCAACCCTGTGGGAGGGAGTTTGACTGGGGACCAGAATTGAGTAATCACGTGACCAGAAGAGGTATTGACTCTACCACTTGCTTTCGCCATTCTTTCCTCAGGTGGTGGAAGCTGTTAATGGCACCTCCAGCAATTGCCAATACAATGAGACACTGATTCTCACACCCACAGTAGACTCTCGACTCTACATGCTCGGCTTCCTGCCCATCCTGATGCTGCTGGTCCTCTTTGGGAACCTCAGGATCCTGTCCATCTTCTCTATGTTGGCCAACATCAGCATGCTGGTCAGCTTGATCATCATCGCCCAGTACATTGCCAAGGTTAGTGTACACCACACACCTGACTCCTGCAGGAGGCAGAGCCTTTAATCAATAATAGACTGATATCTGGCACCAACACGGAGGGTAGGTATTTACCTCATTGTTCAGCCTAGTACCTGCCTCACCGTAACATGTCTTCCACAAAGATGTCTCTGTGAAATCTCATTCTTCTGGATATCTTCTCTTGCATGTTGCTTCTCTAATCATTGTTTTGTCAAATTCTGGCTTAAAAAAAAATGCTTTGCCAGGAAAGCATCTTAATTGGTGAACAATAGATCATTCCTGTAATGGTTGGAGTAGCAGCAAAAGGCAGAAAGAAAGCAGCATCTTCTTATCTAATTGCATCCGTATAGTCTTACATACTCTAGGCTACAATTCCAGGCACTCAAAATTCCCCCTCAGGCACTCAAGAGAAAAAAAAGCCCTCATATTTTATCACAGAGATATAAATAGAGTCTTGAAAGGCCAAAAGCCAATCTATCACAATGTACATTATAACATCTTTGAAGTTGACTTAATACATATTGATTTTCCCTCAATTTCCTACTTTTCTAGCCTTTCTAATTTTTATTTTACAATGGACAAAACTGCACAGAAATTTAAATCCCAGAAGCCCCTTTTCATACCTAATACTTTTCAGATGTTTTTCTCTTTCAGAATTAGAAAGGAATTTAGTAAAAATAATAACAAATTAGTCCAATATTTTGGGGTAACTATAAGTAAGTCTTATATTCCTTAAGGCAATATTGATAAATTCCACAAAATTGAATTTTCTAATGAGATAGCTACCTATGGTTCTTGTTCTTATAATTCCAGAGTTTGTTCGATGAGATGAATGGTTCTGTAATGATTTTCACATTCTAGGTCACAGGGTACATAACATTTATTTCATACATTTCCTTCCTCTTCTGTTATATATGAAATCAATATGTATTATTGATTTCAGAGAGGAAGGGAGAGGGAGAGAGAGAGAAACATCAATGAGAATCATTGATGGGCTACCTCCTGTACGCCCCCTACTGGGGACTGAGCCCACAAGCCTGGCATGTGCCCTTGATAGGAATCGAACCCGGGACCCTTTAGTCCGCAGGCTGACACTCTATCCACTGAGCCAAACCAACTAGGGCCTCCTCTTCAATTTGTAGCTCATTGAAAAAGAAGAGACTTTCATATTTAACTAATTCCTTGGGCTCCCTGGAATATCACTGTAACTATAGACAGTACTTTCCAATACCCATAACCACTGTACAAAGTGTTCTTGGGCACTTTAGGCTGGCACTAACCTGTGGTGTGCAGGACTTTCTTTTGTTGGATTCTGATAAACCAAACTCCCTCATGAGCTACAGATTCTTCAATACTTTGGCAATACCTTGGTATTTTTTTCCCTCTGGCTCTGTTCTTGTGCAGTGTTAAAATCAACTTGGATTGTTGCCTACTTCCTTTTGAAGTTTTCTAAATTACTTGACATTTAATTTTTTTAAAAAAAATTCAGGTCTACTTTCAGAATGCCCTCTTAAAGGAGCCCAAACATGCTTTGAGGGTTAATGTCTTATCTCATATCTCTTTCCTATAGGATATTCCAGATCCCAGCCAGTTGCCACTGGTAACAAGTTGGAAGACCTACTCTCTCTTCTTTGGAACAGCCGTTTTTTCATTTGAAAGCATTGGCTTGGTAAGGTTTGAATTGGGGTGGAATTTTCCTGGTGCTGAGGGTGGCCTCTTGAACAGGCTCTGGGTGCTCTGGGTTTTTGTGCACACAGGAGAAAGTAACCTCTGGCTTCAATAGGGTCAGTTATCATCAGCAAGAGAAAAGCAGGTTACAACAGGGAGGCAGTCAGGAAAGAAATCTATTCTTGTCCCAGTACATCTATTAAACATGTATCTTCATATCAACTTGTTTCCTAACCTTTTAAAATCAAAGCAAATGGAGGTGTACAATTTAAATGACAGGATTTGATGAAACATAAAGGAGTTTTAAACTAGAAAGTACTGTATTCTTATGATAGATTATTACATAGTCTCTACTTCTGCACTTGAGGAAGGATAGTGCTGTGTGTATAACTTTTAAGTTTATTTTTAATTTATATATAATACTTTTGGGGAACTAGAAGGGGGTTGTAAGTTTTGAGAAATGCATGGAGTCATACTAACATCACAATTGGGTTACAGAGCAATTCCCTCACCACAAAAAACTTCCCCACCTCCATTAATTCCTAGCAACCACCTCCTGTTCACTGTCTCTACTGCCTTATCTTTTCCAGAATATACAAGGGATCATACAGTACATAACCTTTTGAGATTGGCTTCTTTCACTTGGATGCATTTAGGATCATCCATAATGTATCAGTAGCCCGTTGCTTTCTATCTCTTGAGCATCCACTGTAGAAGCAACACTACAATTTATCAATTCTCCTGTAGAAGGATATTAACATTGTTTCTAGGTGTTGACAATGAGTAATGCTGCTATAAGCATTGCGTCCAGGTTTTGTGGGAACATATTTTTATTTCTATAGGAGTAGTCTTGCTAGTTCACAGACAGAATATAATTCAGTTTTGTTTCTGTGGGTCTCAGTTCCTTGGTTCTGGCCTAAAGAAAAGATTATTTTTAGCCTGGAGAATGTATGCAGCTAAAATGTATTACAAAGTGGGGAAGCTCAGGGTGGATTGTCGGCTCTCCACATAACCCCCAGGATGTTTTCCTGAATACCTGCTGCCACTGGGAACCTGCCCCTCACCCAGAAGGAAGTGGCGAGGCACAGCAGTGACCCCTACAGAGCACTCCTTTCATGCAGTTCCCATGTGCATGGGGCAGGGAGGAGATGCATGTAGGACAAAAAGGCATTAACAATCCCAGGGCATAGATGCTAATTTCCCACTGAGTACCACACATACCCAGTGCTGTAGGAGTATAAGCAAAACTGAGTAGAAGCAAGCTCTTGGACTTTGGAGGACAACCCTCATCTGCAGCCTCCCCATCTGTACAGGGAGGGATGAATACACTAGAATTGGAAGTCTCAGATTCGGATGTCTTTGGAAGGCAGTGTGGGTGAGGAGGCAAGCATATGTCAGTGTGAGCAAAAGAGGGGGCCTTGGTGAATGGGGAAAGAATGTTGTGCCTAAAGATATTCATAGTCATTCAATTTTCTTAAAGACTATGTTGGCCATAGAAAATGCATCTGCCCAGATAGGGTTGCCCCAAGGAGCTGAGCTCCTTGGTCCTGGACAACCTGAGGGGACCTCCCAGCTCTGAATGGTCCAGGGTTCATCTTGTGACTTCTTTAGTTGTGGTAAAACACACCAAACACAAGTTATCATCTTCACATTTTCAAGCATATAATTTAGTGATGTGATGGACATTCACATTATTGTGCAACCATCAAGACCATCCATGTCCAGAATTCTTTTCCTCTCAAGAAACTGAAACTCTACCCATTAAACAATAACTCCTCATTCCCCTCATCCTCCAGTCCCTGGAAACCATCATTCTACCTTCTGACTTCATGAATTTGACTAGTCCAGGTACCTCATATAAATGGAATCATTGAAGTATTTGTGCTTTTGTGTTTGGCTTATTTTATTTAGCATAATGTCCTCAAGGTTCATCTATGTTGTAGCATGTGCCAGAATTTTCTTCCTTTTTAAAGATGAATAATATTCTATGGTGTATATACCACATTTGTTTATCCATTCATCCATCCATGGACACTTTTCTAAAAAGTTTCCACTTTTCACTATTGTGAATTATGCTGTATGAACAGTGGGTGTGCAAATATCCATTAAAGTTCCTGCTTCCAGTTCCTTTGGGTATATATCCAGAAGTGGAATGCCTTTCTTATTTTTACTTCATGGCCCTCTTTCTCCTGCTGTCTTCTCACACTGTGTTATTTCTGTAGGTTCTACCTCTGGAAAACAAGATGAAGGATACCCGCCGCTTCCAAGCTATCCTGTCTCTGGGAATGGCCATCATCACTGCCCTGTACATTGGCTTTGGAGTCCTGGGCTACCTGCAGTTTCAGAATGACATCAAGGCCAGCATAACCCTTAACCTGCCCAACTGCTGGTAACTCTATGGGCCCTTTGATGGGAGGACTCAGGGCCAGGTGGGAACGTACAGGTCACTTCCTCCTCCCTCCCATAGATGGCACACGGAGGTCTAGAGGGCCTCCCCAGGGAGAAGTGGAGCCCTTGCTGGAGGCCTGGGCTCTGGGTTCTCTGTTAAGGGAGTTCCTCCTTTAACTACAGCCTCTCATGTTGAGTGAGGCCTTGTTAGCTCAGAACGGAGGAGGACATATTTAGGGAGAAAGGAAAGAAGTGAGAATCCTTGGTCATCTAAGGAGGAAAGGGACAGGTCTAGGGGAGGGGAAGAGGCAAAAAGAGGAGTCTGTGGGTAGCAATACTTTCCATTGTATTTGTGACCCTAGCCTGTTTGGCTCAGTAGATAAAGCATCGGCCCACAGATGGAAGGATCCCGGGTTCGATTCTGGTCAAGGGCACGTGCCTCAGTTGCAGGCTCGAGCCCCAGAAGGCAACCAATTTATATGTCTCTCTCACGTCGATGTTTCTCTATCTCTCTCCCTCCCGTCCACTCTCTCTAAAAATTAATGGAAAAGTATCTTCAGGTGAGGATTTAAAATAAAAAATTACCAATTACATATGCAAAGGCTGTATTACTAAGTTTTGCTTGCCACGGCCTGTGGTGCACAGCTTCATGTCAGAGTACCTAAGATGAAAAGTAGTCAAACAAGAACCAGTTGGGGAAGACCACTGGAAAGATGTTTTCTTCAAATGCACTCAGTTCAAGCAACTGTTAGGTGAGCCAGACTTCAACAGAGCCATATTTAAATGGACACATGAAGCCATATTGCATTGTGAACATTCTCTCCAGGATGCCTTCCTTTTTAAGGGGTACTTGGAGGCTTAGTTGGCCTTAAATGGGGTACCTTTCCCAAGTTGATAGATGTCATTCATCAAGCGTTTACTGCAGGCCAATTATATGCAGATGCCCGTCTGGACACACAGGGGCATGGAGTATGCTGATGGGAATAGACTATAAATTTCAGCTTCACTGTCTTCCTTGACTCGTAATCCAGTGGGAGTGGGGGAGGGATAGATAGTACAATATAATAAGCAATTATAACACAGAATAGAAAAAGAAGCCCTCTAGAGGAGCAGAGAGGCCTTGGAAACTTCCAAGGCCAAGATACTCTGACCTCCCAGAGTACCTGTGATCTCTGACAATTCTTAGGAATTTTCAGAGTTGGGTTCAAATGAGAACCCAAGATGTATCTTGGGTTCAGTTTTTGTCTTAGGTACTCTGACATGGAGCTGTGCACCACAGGCCGTGGCAAGCAAGACTTAGTAATACAGCCTTTGCATACGTAATTGGTAATTTTTATTTTAAATCCTCACCTGCAGAGGTGAGGTAGTCTGGGTATACTAGTATATAACACCTAGCATGGGTATATATAACAGAGAATAAGTTTCCAACAGAGAATCTTATTGTCTAACAAGGCAACTCTGTCCAAGCAAGGACAACTCTGGTGCTCCTGGCCCAGATCCCAGGAACACTGCCTCCTGGCTTGTGGTCATGGGTGATTTACTTAACCTCTCTGACATTTGGTTTCCTCATCTATAAAGCAGAATTGTCATGGGATTGAATTGGGCATGTTAAAAGCATCTGGCATGTAGTATCTGATCAAAAGATGGGAATTTCAAGAAATCGGTGGGGTTTGGGACAGATGGAAATGGAGTAAGTGGTATTCTAGGCATCAGGACAACTGTGAGCAAGAAACACAGAAATGTGGAAGTTAGCTTTTTAAGGAATGGCCTAAACACAGACTCAGACATACATATATGCACATAGGTTTATTAAACACGGTTGATCCATCTACCACAGTCATGAATTAAAGGAAAAATGTCATATCTCCATAGGTCAGAAAAGGCTTTGATAAAACTCAACACACATTCTCTCTGCTTCTAGTCTGATGACTACAAGTAATTTTACCCCTCCTTTTATCACCCCACACACACCGCCCCCAGCCCTCACACAACCCTATTTGTAGACTGCCTCTTTCCCTAAGGATTTGGGATTCTGCAATTCTCACAACTTACTAGAAGCATTTGTTGAGGAACTGTGCCAAGAGCTTTGGGGAGAATCCAGAAAATTCCTAAGAATTGTCAGAGATCACAGGGACCAAAGTCTCTTAGACACAGGGTTTTTGGCCTTTGCCACTCATCACTTGTCTCTCCCTGGACTGAGCCTCTCTGCTAAAATCTAAAATTTACACACACACACACACACACACACACACACACACACACACACGTTATATATACCCATGCTAGGTGTTATATACTAGTATACCCAGTCTAAAGATTCTTTTTTATTTAGAGATGACCCTCTCAACTGTTGCTTTTCAAATCCATGATGGTTCAGTCTATTTTTACTGCGTGCTCTGCTGTGACTCTCTCTTGGCTTTTAGAAGTTCCCTCCCCATCACCTTTAGACAAGAAAACTGCAGCCAGAGGGACTGTCCTAAGGTCAGAGGTTAATATTCTGAAGAGGCCGGGTGTCAGAGCCCGGTGGTCATAGAAAATATTGCTGTTTTGTGCTGCAGGCTGTACCAGTCGGTCAAGCTCCTCTACATCGCCGGCATCCTGTTCTCCTACGCCCTGCAGTTCTACGTCCCTGCAGAAATCATCATCCCCTCCGCCATCTCCCGGGTGTCCAAGCGCTGGGCACTGCTTCTGGATTTGTCCATCCGTTTCACCATGGTCTGCCTGACATGTGAGTAGAAGACAGAGAGCAATGTTGCTCTTTTCCTGAGGGCTATCAGAAATCAGCGCACTACCGTATTTCAAGGACCGGAAAAGGCTTGGCAAGTAGTGATTTATTTAAGCCTCAGGGATAAGCTAATTCTTACATCTACCTAATAAGACAGATCTGATGCTGGACAGCCTGAGGACATGGCACATCTTATCAAACAGCAATCATAATAAGAACTGATATTTATTAAGCATCTACTGTGTGCCAGGCACTGTGCTAAGCTCTTTTTTAGTCCATATTTTATAGAAGTCCCTACAGGAACTCTTATGAGGTAGGATTATGAGAAACCCTACTTTTCAAATGAGAACACCAAAGCAGGGAGCGATAAGTATTTGGCCAAGATGTGCCAGAGGTGGGATTTGAACCCAAGTAATCTAAGTCCAGAGCCAGACCCTCTGCCTCCAGGACAGAGGTTGAAAATGATACCTGGTGAGTCTTGTTAGCCTCAGTCTTTTCGCAGCAAGGGTTCAGGAATCTGGAGAAGGGCTACACATAAATGGAGACTAGACAAGAAATATAAATATGAAAAATAGGATTTCAAAATCTGTTTTTTAATGTTTCTTCGTCAGATGTTTTCTGACATGTATGTAGAAGATACATTTAGAGAGAGCCTGCGATCTTAGTCCAAGACTCCTCTCCTAGAAATAATTTACATCCTCAAGTTTACAAGAGGTGCTCATCGTCGTGTTAATTATTACCATGTTAGCGCTAGGAAGTAAGTCTGTTGTTGTGGGTTGGTTTTTTTTGGTTTTTTTGGTGTGTTTTTTTTTTTTCAGTTTTTGTCTGTTTTGTACATTGATACATCCTAAATAGTTGGGTCAGTTTCCAGCACTATTACTTAGTGTTACTAATTAAGAGCTTAATCATTGAATATGCATGGATTCAAAATGTACCTTAGTGGCATCAAAACTATTTTAAGATAAAAACAGTTGAACAAATAGAAGCTACAGGGAGAAAAACAATTATAACTAAACTTCCTTTGCCAAATGAAGCAGGACCTCCTGAAAAGCAAAGCTGCCATATATTCCCTCTCTGGTAGGTTTCAGCTAGAAAGAAGACTGAGTAATTACTTAAAGTGAACTTTATCTGAGACTGTCCCACCTCCTTTTCACCTTACGAAAGGGGAATATGAGCCCCTATCTTTGGCTGCTCCAGGAGTCAATTCACCGGAAGGCTCCATAGCCCCGAATAAACATTGTCTTTTCCATTACTAATGTGTCTATTGTCAGTTAAATTTGCAGGCCCTCATCACGGAACTTTTTCCTCACAAAAATATGAATTTACAAATTTGAAAAATTATTGGAAGGAAACACACCGAATTTTTAATGTGTAACATCTAGTGAATACAATTGGGGTATTATAGGATTTTCAACTTTTTCTGTATGGAACTGAATGTATGAAAAACAACTGGTTTCTGTTTTAAGAAAAGGATTTTAAAACAAACTTTAACAGCTTGGTTAAACCTGGGATGATCTATCTATCCCATATCATCTCTCACAGGCATCTTGGCCATCCTCATCCCCCGCCTGGACCTGGTCCTCTCCCTAGTGGGCTCCGTGAGCAGCAGTGCCCTGGCCCTCATCTTCCCACCCCTTCTGGAGATCACCACCTACTACTCAGAGGGCCTGAGCCCCCTCACCATCGCCAAGGACACCCTGATCAGCATCCTGGGTTTCGTGGGCTTTGTGATGGGGACCTATCAGGCCCTGGATGAGCTTATCCAGCCAGGACACCCTGTCACCTTTTCCAACTCCACCATTTTTATTCAATGAGAATGGCACAGCTCCTTGCCCACCAGCATCTGACTGTTAATGCTATGGAACTCTTTTATATATTCATTACCTTTATTTTGCAAGAACTCACCAGCTACAAGGTCTAGGTGGTAATTAAAACAAAATTTTTGTTTATTCCTTTTCTTTCCATCTCTGGCTTTCCACTACATGGAGACCTCTCCCATGGCAGGCTCTCCATTCCACCCAATGTTTTGGCCATTTACATGGTGAATCTCATATCTTGAATGGAGCTATGCAAGAAGAAGCCACAGGGGGCACCCAAGTGGCAGCAAGTGGCAGGAGGAGATGTGGCCAGCTAGGGATGACTCTGATTTGACAGAAAAAGGGTCCCAGCAAGGTGTGCCTAGCTTCAGCATCAAGATGAATTAGGCCAAGTGGCCCGTTGTGAGCTGAAACTCTCAGGAAAACAAACAAACAAACAAACACAAAAACATTATATTTGTCAAGGGCAATAAACTTTCTAAACCACTCGATGAAGTATTGGCCCAATTCAAAGATCCCAACAATGGATGGGAGTCATGGAAATAAATGTGCCAATGGCAGTGGGGAAAGGGCTGGACAATGCATTATTTGGCATTATTTACCTTTCAAGTCTTACAACACCTTGACTACCGACTGTGTGCCAAGCATATTAAAGGCTCTTGTAATAGATTGCAAAAATGGCCACAAATTCTTCTTGACAATGTGACTTTTCAGCTCCTCCCATGAAGGGGTAAATACCTGAATTCAGATAGACAAACAGACAAAACCAAATACCCACTCCTACCCCTTCCTAATCCCTAGTAGAAAAATAGGCAAATGCACAAGCAGGGAATTCATAAGAGAACAAATACAAATGTCCAAATTATGTAAGAAGTTCATCTTCAATAGTAACCAAAGAAATAGAGATTACTGGTAAAGTAACAATGAGTCAATTTTACTTATCACATTTCTAAACATTTTAAAGTTTAATGAAAAGTTGGCATTAGCAGAGTGTAGAAAAATTGGCACTCTTTTTTTTTTTTTTTTTTTTTTGGTGGTAGTGCATTTGGCACAACTTTTCTGGCGGACAATATGAATCAAAATTGAAAATAAGAATATTATTTGTCCTCCTAGGGCAATAATCAAATGTTCAAAGGTATATTTATAAAGCTGCTCATCACTGAAAAATTGGGTATGTCCTATATATCAAATAGTAAGGGTTTTATTAATTAAAATAAGGCACAAGAAAAAAAACTAGACAAGGAAGCAACTGGAACTCTTAAAAATTGCTGGTGGGAATGAAAACTGGTACAGCCACTTTGCAAAATCATTTGCTGGTTTCTTACAAACTTAAAAATACACAAGCAATCCTACTCCAAAATCTTCACCAGATAAATAAAAACACTTGACCACAAAGTCCTGTGCATGAATGTTTCTTCATTCAGCAGCTTTATTCATAATCACCAAAAATTACAAGTAATCCAGATGTCCATCACCAGGTGAATGAAGAAGCACATTTTAGTATGTCCATGCAGTGGAATACTACTCAACCATAAAAAGGAATAAACTGTTGCATTCAACCACATGGATGAACTTCAAAAGCATCATGCTGAGTGAAAGATGCCAGATTTAAAAGCTTACATAATTCAGAGATGGAAGATGCTGACGACGCCTCAGCATACCAGCAGACAGCAGCTGCGGGTTGCTGAAGGATGCCCAGGACCAAACCAAAGACTGGCGGACCTGGATTACCACCATTTGTCCACCAACCAGATCTGAAATATCATGGCTGGCATGTACACATAAGAAACTATCTGGCATTGAAATTGGGACTCAAAATAACTGTTGGCCCAGAAAGGAACTCACTATAGACTGATTCATTTGCCTCTCAGCATAACCATTATGGCTTGTTGCAGTTTAGGTTCTTACAGGGGTATTTCTTGGATCACATGATCTCACACATCTAGAGGAAATAATGAACAACATAAACAGACCCAGAGAAAGAGAAGCAGCGACCAGACTCTCAAACCTCAGAGGGAAAGTAAGGGAGGATGGGGGTAAGGGGATGAGATCAACCAAAGGACTTGTGTGCATACATATGGGCCTAGCCAGTGGCCATTGTCAATGGGGGTTGGGGGGTGGGGGGGCATATCGAGGGAGGGGTTTGGGATGGGAATGGGGGAATAAGGACAATTATGTGAGACCATAATCAATAAAATAAATTTTTTTAAAAAGCTTACATATTATCTGATTGTATTTATATAACATTGTCTAAGATGCTCAACTGAATATATGGATATTGGAGGAGAAGATTCACTACAGAGGGGCCTGTGGGAACTTTTTGGAGTGATGGAAATGTTATATAGATTGGTGTTAGTTATGAGACAATGCATCTGTCAAAACTTGTTGAAATGTATACTTTATAAGGGTGACTTTTTCTGGATGTAAGTTATACCTCAATAAACACTACTTTAAAAATTAAATGTTCTCCAATCGTTAAAATTTATTTCTTCATCTGTTTAGTGAAGTGAAAATATGGATAACACATATTAAGTGAAAAAGTTGTATTAGCATTTCAAATAAGATAGTTGCACACCCATATTCAGAGCAGCATGATTCACAATAACCAAAAGGTGGAAGCAACCTAAATGTTCGTTGACAGATGAATGGATAAACAAAATGTGGTCTATATATTACAATGGAATGTTACTCAGCCTTAAAAAGGAAGGAAATTTGACACATGTCACAACACAGATACTGGTAAACCTCGAGGATATTATACTTAGTGAAATAAGCCAGTCAGAAAAAAAGACAATGCATCATTCCAGTTCTATGAGATACATACAGTAGTCAGAGTCATGAAAAAAATAATAATAAAATAGAATTGGGGGGCACATATTAGGGGAGAGGGAAAAGGAAGTTTAACTGGTATACAGGTTCAGATTTGTAAAATGAAGAGTTCTGAAAATTGGTTGTACACATTGTGTATGTATTTAACACTACTGAACTGCACACTTAAAAATGGCTAACATAGCTGCCCTGCCAGTGTGCTCAGTGGTTGAACATTGACCATGAACCAGAAGTCACCAGTTTGATTCCCCATCAGGACACATACCCAGGTTTTGGGCTTGATCCCCAATACGGGTATGCAGGAGACAGCCAATCAATGTTTCTATTGTCTGCCCCTCTCTCTAAAATCAATTTTTTAAAAAATGGTTAAGATGATAAGTTTTATGTTACATGTATTTTACCACTATTTTTTATAAAGCTGTATTACACATCAAGTTAGTGGTGGGACATGTGCATGAATGAAGCACATTAAATTGGTCACAGCTGTTCTCTCTGGATGAGGGTGACTCTCACTTCTTATAGTTTTGCTTTGTTTTAAAATGAGTATGGCATTTCATATAATCTATCACTGTCTCGTTGTTTACTTGTTGGTCCTCTTCCTACTTCCCTCTAAAGTACAGACTCCTTAAAAGTGTTCATTGCTGAGTCTATGGTGCCTGCCTGATTCAGAGCAGGCATTCACTAGTGAGTATTAAAGCAAGGAATAAATATAATGGGGAGATGAAATTATTCCCAACTTGGGAAATAACCTTTCAGGCATCAGAGGAGGGAGAGATCTCACTTGATATTCAGGAGAGGGAAGAGGCTCACAGAATTGATTTCAGAGCATTACTAAGAGTTGCCATGGGGAACACGTTGCCCTCCTCCTCCCTTCCCCCCCACCCCCATAATCTTCGTAAGTAACATCTCCAGACCATCCCAAATAGATATACAGTCAAAGTACAGTGGGCCGGGGTTTGCCCTGCAAAGGTATCTTCAAGATTAGACTTTGTTCATGCCGAGCCCATCCTTCCTGTTACCCCCAAAACAGTGGAGTCATCTTCGAGCCCTTTCTTTCCTTAACACCCCACAGTAAGTCCGCCAGCACGTCCTCTTGGCTTTCGCTTTAAAGACGTCCAGCCTTCGGTCACTTCTCGCCATCTTTAGCTGCCACCTGGTCAAAACCCCTGTTGCCCTTGGGCCATTGCAGTAGCCTCTGAGTTTACTGCAACAGCCTCCTCGTCACATCCTTGCTTTTGCTCTCGCCCCCATTCAATCTGCTGCCAACAAAATGGCCAGAGAGATCCTATTCAAACCCAAGTCAGAAATTGTACAGAAATTCTGAGCAGGTGGCATTTGAACTGGGCCGGATTATCCTCTGTTGGACCACACCTGCATCCTGGGATTCTGCAGCACTTTATTGGACGGGCAGCCTCCATTGTGAGGTAGTGCTGGTTTCCCCCCTTGCCAGGGATAGTGAAGCACTGGGCCTGGCCCCACATCCAGGCACGGGACCTCCAGTCCAATGGTGCCTTCTTCCTCCCAGTCACACTGTTCCCTTTGGGGCTAAAGTGGGAGGGGCTGAACGTCCAGGCAAATCTTGGCGTGTGGCCAATCAAATGCAAGGGGCACTGAGGGTCCTCCTGAGATGAGACTCTCATAAGTTCCCCAAAAGTCAGGTGAGGCCTAATCAGCATCATCTTCCCCTGCCACCAGTGCTTCACTGATTCACAAGCTCAGGCTTCACCCAGGGCAGGCACGCTCAAGAATTAGGAGCTATCATCTCAAGCCAGCAGCCTTGGTTTCTCTGGAGAAAAACCCATGGAAGGCTGGTTCGAGGCAGTTACAGGACTTCACCCTGAGCCACCTCCCCACCATGTCGAAGACTCCATTGCTTAGAAGGGACGGCCGCGAGTTCAACTCCCTGGATGACGGGTCCAAGTCAGTCTCCGAGAGTAGCAGTAACACCAGTTCAGAGAGTGTTCGTCCTGCTGAGGAAGCCAATAGATTGTCGTAAGTGACTGCTCTGCCCTTCCAGGTCTGAGGCCAAGCGCTGCTGCCTTCAGCTCTGGGCCACTCTTCCTACTTCTCTCTTCTTTACACACTATCCCCAGTGTACAGGGGATGAATGGATGAAAAACAGAACCTTCAGAATCTGAGAAGGTTGATCCGTGTGGCTCTGGGTATTATACCTGTCGCCCAGTTTTTGCAAAGAACCCAGATAGAGTAGCCATCCAGCATGAGTTTCTGGATTCCAGGAACAATGTTCTTTCTGCCACAGTTTCAAGCTGCTCTCCTCTCTTGCAGCTACTAGTCTTCATTTTCTCTGATTCTTCCTCTCTCCCCCCACCTCCCTCCCAACAACAAACCCATCCAGGAAACAAAAGGTCACATCCTAGTCTTATGTCCCTATTTTAACTGCCATAGACTCAGATACATGGAAATTTTTCTTAGCATTTATTTTCCAAGCAGACTGTTACCTAATAATTAGATCACATAATTGCCATGGTATAATGAGATTATAAATGACAATACCCAGTGTTAATAGGGTGTCAAGAAAGATCCTCCTCTCTCATGTCCTTTTGGTATCTTTGTAGATGACAATGTTGTAATGTATTAAAAATCCTAATGTATATTTATATAAAACACACAAATACTATTTTGCATATGCTTTCTTTGAAAATACACACATACACACAGAACTGGCAGTCGTGACTGCTCTGGGGAAATAAATGAGAGACAGAGAAGGGAGAGATAGGTATGCATGATTATTTTATTGAAACACTGATTATAAGGTTGACAAAATAACAAGAGATCATTTAAATAAAGTATGTACACACATAATAGAGTAAATACAGCCATTACAAGTGATGAAGGAAATATATGGTTATGAAAAATGTATAGGACATACTATTCATAATGACAATTAATTTAATATATAGTATTATAATACTTCTTCTTGTGTAAATGTTGTGTGTTTAAAAGCAAATAAGGATGCCCAGGAGAATATCAATCAAAATATTAAGGGTGATTATTCCCATTTGGTGAAATATTGGCATTTCCTTTTATAACATCAATGTAATATTTTTCAAGAAAAAAAATAAAATTATATATATATATTAATTCCCAGGAATTCCTTACATGTTTTATTCTCCAAGGCCCTGATCTATAATGCTGTTAGCTAACAGCTTCTCCAAAAACTTGTCTCACCTTTCCCAGGAGACCTGATTCAAGTAAGACTAGACACCACTCTAGGAAAGAAGTGAGGGAAGGAGGGAGAAAGAGCAAATCTTTTGGAAAAATTATTTACCAAAGAATTGACAAAACATTCTTTAATGTTTTTGCTTTGGCATATTTTTCAATAATTCAAGTTACTAAGAAATAAATGTCACCTCTTAGAAGTGAAGAGACAATGGGTGTCCCTATCCTTAGATATATAGACTTAACTAACCCCTGCCAGACATAGTAAGCATTCTACATGCACAGTGGCAATGTTATTAAATTTTACATAGCATGGAATAAGTTCAAAATGTATACTGGTTGGGTAAATAGATGAAAGAGTGAATAAGAACCCGTAAATACTCCATATATTGGTGGGAGGTTATGTTTTTTCTAGGGAGTGAATTAATCAAAGACCTGGCATCAATAATTACTCCCCAAATTGAGAAAATTGTTAAATTTTTTTCACTGTCTACCTAAATGCTACATCTAGTAGGTCTTCATAAATATTGAGTGAATAAATCATGAAAGAAAGCACTGGGTGAGTTAATGAATAAACTGGTACTAGGGAGTTATCCAGATGGTAGCAATTGTTAGAAACATTTTCTTTAATGCTTAGTACATGCTAAATATTTGTTGAGCTCCCCTAGCCAGTGTGGCTCAGTTGGTTGGGCATTGTCCCGTGCATTGAAAGGACTGCCAATTTGATTCTTGGTCAGGGCACAGGCCTGGGTTGTGGGCTTGGTCAGAGGTAGGAGGCATGCAGGAGGTAGCCAGTCAATGTTTCACTTTCACATTGATGTTTCCATCTCTGTCTCCCCTCTCTCTTCCTCTCTTTCGCTAAAAATAAATTAATTAAAAAACATATTTGTTGAGCTATCTGAACTAGCCCACCAGGATCAGCTACTCTAGGACAGATCCTGGGACCTAAACCAGAGTCCACTTTATCGGGTTTTGTCCCTCTTCCCTACAGAGGGTGCTGGAAGGAGGCTGAGTTGGGCCACCCTTCCCTTCCACTAACATGCCCTCTTGTCTCCCTGCTCTTCCCACACAGGATGATGCAAACCTTGGTCCACTTATTGAAATGCAACATTGGCACTGGGCTCCTGGGACTTCCCGTGGCCATGAAAAATGCCGGCATCTTGGTAAGAGGAATCTGGTGATAAAAAACTAGGTTTACCCATTTCGGGGAATGGGGTGGTAGGTTCCTGAGGCCTTTGCACTGTTTATCAATAGACAGTTTGGGGGTACCTTCTATAAGAGCAAATGTGAATGCAGGCATCAATCCTCAGCAGCCAACCTGGAGCCCGGAGGTGACAGGACATTATTCTTTTCCCAGTTTTATTGAGGTGTAATTGACATGCAGCTCTGTATGAGTTTAACGTGTACCACATAATGACTTGATATAGAGATATTGCGAAATGGTTACTACAATAAGTTTAGCTAATATTCATCATCCTGTTACAAAAAAATGTTTTTCCCTTGAGGTGAGAACGTTTAGGATCTACTCTCTTTGCAACTTTCAAATATACCCACAGCAGTGTTAACTACAGTCCTCATGGTGTACATACATCCCCAGTACCTATTTATCTCATAACCGGAAGTTTGACCATCTCCATTCCATTCCCCCACCGCCCTGCACTTATTCTTCAAGACCCTCCTCACAGACTGATACATAGTCAGCTTTGCCACAGTCCTCCCCTTGCCCCAGGATCACCCACCCCATTTCACTCGTTCACAGTGGCAGCCCAGCCCCTGAAGTTAGTGTGAACATGTGGCTTGTTTTCAGCCCATTTGATCAACTCGGAGAGAGTGTCTTGAAAGGTGAGGATAACATCTTCTCCAGTCCCCCACTCTCCCTGCCACCCACCTCTGTCTCTTCGTAGGCCATTCCCTTCTCCCTCCTCTGTAAAACTTGACTGATTGATTCCTTTTGACATTAATGTCACTGTCACCTTCAGGTTTTCTAGAACTCATACCTACCTCACCTGGAATTTTTACAGCACTTATAAAAGTAAGACACACTTCTTTTCTAATATTTCTGTCTTCCTCACTTACCTGAAAGTTCTGAGGGCAGGAACTTTGATTTATCTTAACACCTCTCCACCGTGCCTACTGTAGTGACTGGCACACAGGAAATCTCAATTCATGTGTACTGAATTAATGCCAAACAGACGATTTCCATTTAATCGAAGTCAATCTCTCCTCCACCCAGGCCTGGTAAGTGGCCCCGTGTCTAAAGAAGGCTTATTGAGACGCTGGCTTCTGTTATAACTTCCAACCCGTGGCAGTTCTAACCCAGAAATGGGACTCTCCCCTTTGGAATTCTCAGGGTTCTAGAATTTCTGGGAGTATTATTACCCCATTGCCACTATCTTTGCCCATTGGGATTTTTCTGTTTAAGATAATTCTTTTGTACTTTGATTTTGCTTCCTAATCTCCCACCAGAACCTTTGACCATAATTCACTTGAGAACTATGTATATTGAATAACCATTATGTGCACTTTTAGGGCCTGGGGATATAGAAGTAAATAAGGCAGAGTCTCTGAGGAGGTTACATTCTAGTGGAATCTAGTGGTACTCTTGATCTCTCATTTGTTTCTTTATGAGAGATAATATTAGGTCACATCTCTAAAGTATGAGTGTCCAGAACAAAGGAGGTGAAACAGACCCTCTTTACTCTATGCCAAGTGCACTGCGTGGGAGATTATGTTTAATAATGAGCCCTGTTTTGTTTGGTTTTTTTAATATATTTTATTGATTTTTTACAGAGAGGAAGGGAGAGGGATAGTTAGAAACATCGATGAGAAAGAAACATTGATCAGCTGCCTCCTGCACACTCCCTACTGGGGATGTGCCTGCAACCAACATATATGCCCTTGACCGAAATCGAACCTGGGACTCTTGAGTCTGCAGGCCGACGCTCTCTCTACCGAGCCAAACCGGTTCCGGCGAGCCCTGATTTTTAATCTCTTCCCACATACAAAGAAAAAATGGAAACTATGTGAGAAGATATGTTCATTAGCTTGATTATAGTAATCATTGTACTATCTATATGTATATCAAATCATCATGTTGTACACCTTAAATGTATACAATTCTTAGTTAAAAATGAAAGAAGTATTGACAAATTAGACACGCTAAGGCAGTGACTCTCAACTGCGGACAATTTTTCACACGCGTCCCCAAAGATATTGACAATGTCTAGAGACATTCCTGGTTGTCACAACTTGTTTGGAAAGAGAGCATGCCACTGATACCTGGTGAGTAGAAGCCAAGGAATGCTGTTGAACATCCTAAAACACACAGGACAGCCCCCACAACCAAGAATCGTCAGGCCCAAAATGTCACCAGTACCCGTGTTGACAATCTGTGCTAGAGGAAAAAGTCCCAAGTCTAGGAAAATAGTGAGTGCTCTGTCACTGGAAGTGTCCTAGTGGAGGTTGGGCAGCTACTTTATAGTGATGCTAAGAAGAGCATGTAGACCAGAACATCTGGAGGGATCAGGACATTCAGGCAGGGGCTCTCATCCCAGAGGCAGCTTTATTGTCAGAGGCTGGGAGAGGCCCGTGTGTGGCTAACCATCCCCACCTCTCTCTGCCCTCCAGGTCGGTCCCCTCAGCCTGCTGGTCATCGGGATCATCACAGTGCACTGCATGGTCATCCTGGTGAACTGCGCGAATCACCTCAGTCACAGGTGAGGGTCCTGCTTCTCTCTCAGCCCGTGCCAGGCCCTGTCTGAGGGTGTGTTGAGTTTCCTTTGACATTAACCCAATTACCTAGTCATTTCTTCAAGCCACCACCACCCCTGCTGTTCTAGATTCTACAGAGGCGGTGATAAAGAACCTCCACTGGAAACTCCTACGTTCAGGCTCAACTTGGCTGCTAACTAGCTGGATGATACTAGTCAAGTTCCAGCTCCCCCTGAACCTAGAGAGATCACATTGATACAAGATGCAAACATGCTCTGTAAACCGCCATGTATATGTGAGATACTTAGAGATGTTTTTCTTCCTCTACTCTTCCCACCCTCAACCTCTCCCACCTCCCATATGTGCATTTTGTATGAGTAATTTGTTCCAGGTAAACTTTTTAGGGGACAATTTAGTAAAAGTAAAAAAGTTAGCAATGAAATGACTAGTTTGCAGTTACATCAGTCATTAATAAAGCCCACATCTGATACTCAGTATTTATATTTTTAAAACTTCAATACAAAGAAAAGACAAATGCAGTGAAAACAAGTAATGCTGAGAGTTTCCTATTTAAAAACTTACCATTTGCCCTAGCTGGTTTGGCTCAGTGGACAGAGCGTCAGCCTGTGGACTGAAGGGTCCTAGGTTTAATTCTGATCAAGGGCACATGCCCAGGTTGTGGGCTCGATCTCCAGTAGGGGGCGGGCAGGAGGCAGCTGATCAATGATCCTCTTATCATTGATGTTTCTATCTCTCCCTCTCCCTTACTCTCTGAAATCAATAAAAAATAAATAAATAAAAATAAAAAGCTACCATTCATGAATGATTGGTAATTCCTTACATCCCACCACCTGGTGGCTCTCTATCCATAACTCTGAGCTGTTACGGAGGTGTGTAAGGCTAACCGCGTCATCAGATACATGCAGAAAGACTTCCAAAGTCAAAGCTGGTGAAACTCCTCATAAAGCCAATTTATCAAACCCAAATAGGTGTATCTGGAAATTATATCAGTCACACCTAATTTGTGGAGCACTTTTCAGCTCACAAAACACTGTTAAGAGAACTTACTCATTCTTCAATTATATTTATTGCCCAATTACACTGTGGCGGACACACGGCAGGAGCTTTGCAAGCCGCCTTCTATTTACTCCTCACAGTAAACTTTCATAGCACCATTATTCCCATTTTACAGATGAGCAAACTGAGACTTAGATCTGAGTTAGATGCCTTGCTCAGGGTCACAAAGCTAGGGAGTCGCAGACGTGGTACTCCAAGACCTTTCTGACTTCACTCTAACGTTTTGCAAATTTCCTTTTCCCTCGAGCCTACTGGGGCCATTATATCACCAAGTAGGCTTCTAATATCTATGCCATTCATGATAGCCTTCCCCTGGGGTTTGCTTGTTGTTGTTGTTTGTGTGTTTTTTGTTGTTGTTGTTGTTTTTCTGATGACTTTTCTTTCTTTCTTTCTTTTTTCTAATACAGAGCTGACTGGTGGCATAAGAGCTGACTAGGGCCTTTGGATATGTTTTGGGGGAATTCCATAGTTTTTGTTTTGTTTTGTTTTATTTTATTTTATTTTATTTATTTTTAATATATTTTATTGATTTTTAACAAAGAAAGGGAGAGAGATAGAGAGATAGAAACGTCGATGAGAGAGAAACATCGACCAGCTGCCTCTTGCACACCCCCTACGGGGGATGTGCCCGCAACCAAGGTACATGCCCTTGACCGAAATCGAACCTGGGACCTTTCAGTCTGCAGACTGACACTCTACCACTGAGCCAAACCGGCTTTGACTGTTTTGTTTTGTTTTAGACTATGCTTAAAAATTCGGAGATTTCACATTTTTAAAAAAGATCTTCATCTTCTTCTTGCCCATTAGACATCTGGCACATCTGGGGCTTTCCTCCATTATCATTTAGCTGAAGCCAAGTCCCAGCCAACCCCTTTTAGGACGGGGTGTGAACCAGAGGGTTTGCCACAGTCTTCACTATTCCCCGTTATCTCATACCAGCCCCTCTCACCACATTACCGATATGGGTCTAGTCCCCAGAGCTTTTGAATTTATAATCCCCAGATCAATGTTTGCCAGTCGTATGCATTGTGACCTCCTTTATATTTGAAATGCCCAGCACAGCAATAATAAAAATAGAAGATTCATGCTGCCTTCCCATCTCTGTATCCATCTTTCACTGTCTTCTCCCCCAAACCCAAACTGAGGTCCAGAAATCTAGAGAGACCTACTCAAGGTCTCCCAGCTATCAGAGAGGGCATATTGGGATCTAAACCCTGGCTTCCCGGCAAGTCCGGGGACCTTTTCGCCTCCCAGCTACTCCCCTCCACCCTGCAATTGACATGGATCAGGGCCCTCAGCAAACTGCTGCTGCTCCCACTTACTCAGGAAGGCCTTCTCCACCCCGAGGAAGGGCCGCCGAGGGAAGAGGGACAAAATAGACTGGAATGTGGGTGTCACATCCCACAGGGCTGCTGGGCAGGAGCCCGAGTATCATCTCTGCGTGTGATATGGTCCCAGATAGGCCTCCCAAATGTCCCAACACCCTCAGCAGTGGGAAGGAGGGAATATAAGCCCAGAAACCCAACCCTGCTCTCCCTCTCCCCTCCTCGCCCTGACCGCGCTTGCACATGCCACACTTCCTTTCACGTCCCCTCTCCCCTGGTTTGCAGGCCTCATCAATTCACAGCTACTCTTTGTTTTTTAAAAATCCACTTAAATAGCAGTATTTAAAATAAAACTGCTACAAAAAAAAGAAAAAAAGCTGACTCCTGAGAGTTGTTCAAGTATACTGTTATAAAATATTTCGGTAATAAGTGTTGCTAGAAAAATAACTAGAATGCTCCAGGTGAACACACAAGTATATGTATAATAATTACACTCTGTGGGAGTACATTGTACTTTTCACAAAAATGTTCTAAGTGATGCATTTCTTGTTCTTTCTCTAGACTGCAAAAGAGTTTTGTGAACTACGGGGAGGCTATGATGTACAGCCTTGAAACGTGCCCAAACGCCTGGCTCAGGACCCACTCGGTGTGGGGAAGGTAATAGTCATGGCAGTAATAATAACAACAACAACAGCAGCAGCACTAATAACCCTCCCCTGATCTTCCTTTATTTCTAGTTACACAGGTTTTAAATGAATATGTCCTTATTGCAAAGTGTCAAACAATATAGAGCATCTCCTCCAACAGTTCCATTGTCACTCCCACTCTTTACACAAGAAGTAATCGCTGCTACCTAGTTAGGCAAGGGTCCTCTAGACTTGTTTTTCTTTGCATGTATAATATGTGGATATCTGTGTGGGAATGGGAATATATATTTTTAAGATTTAAAAATATATAATAAAAAAAAATTTTTAGAGAGAGGAAGAAAGAGAGAGAAACATTGATAAGCTGCCTCCTGTATGTTCCCTACTGGGGATCCAGCCCCCAGCCCAGGCATGTGCCCTGACGGAGAATGGAACCAGCAACCTTTCAGTGCACAGGACGACACCCAACCAACCGAGCCACACCAGCCAGGGCTGAAAATATACACTTTGTTTTGTATAATCTTATATATTAATTAGAATATTTGTTTGGAAATTTGCTCTTTCATCTAACAATATGTTTCAAATTTTTTTCCACATTGGGACATAGAAATCTCTCTCATTTTTTAAAGCTCACGATGTTCCCGGTATGGATGTATACCATAGATTTATCTAATCCTTTTCCTAATAGTGAACATTTAGGTTGTTCCCTTGCTTGATAAAAAGTTTGGTATTCAAAATGCTCTTCTATGTCTTGTCTCTTCTGATCTTCCCAATGACTTTGTGAAGTAGGCTGACAGTTTTTTGTCCTGGGAATATGAAGTAACCAAGGCTCATAAAGACAAAATAACACATCCACGGACATAGAAATAGTGGTGGAGCAGAGATTCGATCAAGAACCTGACATTTCAGCCCCGGCCAGTGTGCATCCTTCTGTGCACCAAAGGGTTGCAGGTTCGATTCCCAGTCAGAACACATGCCCAGGTTTGCAGGCTTGATCCCCATAGCAGGTGTGCATGAGGCAGCCCATACATGTTCTGCTCTCACATTGATGTTTCTCTCTCTCCCACTCCCTTCCTCTCTCTTTAAAAATCCATAAAAAAGTCTTTAAAAGAACCTCACATTTCAGCCTTTCCAGCAGAGCCCCTCAGGAGGTAGTGAGTCAGCACTGTGGCTCCCAAGATTCCTGTGGCCACTCCTCACTTGGGACTCTCAGTAGGTCATTGATCTCCCCATATGAGTCACACTAATTATCAGGTAGTAATAATGGGTGACTCCTAATTGCCCCATCCTTTTTACCATGGTTTGTCAGTTTCTGATGGCACCATGGAAAAAACTATGGGGTGTGAAGGGTCCTAAGAGGTCACCATAACCATGGCTATTCAAATGGAGGGGGAAAATGAAGCCCAGATGGGATACTAAAGCTGCCCAAGTTTACACAGGAATGTAGTGGCAGAGCAACGACTGGAATCCCGAACATCTAGCTCCCACCATTCCATTTCTCTGGCAGTCAAGTACCTGAGAAGGAGTTGGGAAAACATTTATAACAACAATTTGTAATTTTTAGTGTGCCAAGGGATACCTCGGGAGCTTGATGAAAAACTGCTTCTTTCAGCCCTGGCTGGTGTGGCTCAGTTGGTTGAGTTGAGCCATGTCCTGTGCACTGAAAGGTTGCCAGTTTAATTCTTGGTCAGGGTACATGCCTGGGTTGCAGGCTCTGTCCCCGGTGGTGGTGTGCGGGAAGCGGCAGATCAATGTTTTGTTCTAGTGTCAATGTTTTTCTCTCCCTCTCTCTTCCTCTCTTAAAAAAAAAATCAATGAAAGATTTAAGAAAAACACAAACTGCCCATTGCATGAAGGCAGCAATCATCAATGGATGTTCAAGCCATGAGGTGAAAGGTCATTGCGAAACTTCATGAAGGAAGAATACACTGACACCACCAGACCCCAGATACTAATTTTAGCATCTCATGTTTACACACAGGACAGCCAGATGTGAGGTATCTTATGAAGGGGTACAGTAGGGAGTACAAGAGCACGCTTCTAAAATATCCTCACCAAGAAGATAAATGATGAGCGTCAGTCTAATCAAGCTACTAGATATAACATCAGTTTACAGGATAGAGAAACAAGAAACTGACATTATAAAGTCATCCACTAAAATCTAGAAAGTGGGCCATACTATGGGACAAAGAATCTGATAGCTTCAATACGAACCAAAAAACTAAAAGTTGCAAAGAAAAACAAATAAAACAGGTCAAAGGGAACCTAGCAGTTTAAAAAACTTAAGAGACTTAATAACTAAATGCAACGTTTAAACTTTCTAGAATCTGTAAAATAGACATTTTTTGAGCCAATTGGAGAAATATGAATATGGACTGAATATGAAATAATATAAAGGAATTACTGTTAATTTTGTCAGGGTTGGTAATGGCACGATGGCTATTTGTTTAAGTCCTTGTCCATTAGGGTTGCATTCTGAGTTATTGACAGGTGAAGAGCCATGAGATCTTCAGTTTGTTACAAATATTCCAACAAAAGAAGCATGTGTGTGGTGTAGGCATGAAGGGATAGATGGAAGAGGAGTGGAAAAAACTTCGGTTGTTGAAGCTGGCATGGGCACACGAGAATTCACTGGATTATTGTCATTGCTTTTGTATATGTTTAAAAATGTGCCTAGTAAAGAGAGAAAAGATGTCTCCATTTTGAAATCCACATGACATCCCCCTGCCTCTGACTCAAAGCTGATTGAGAGCCAGGAATCTATATTTTTTGGCCTAAACCTCAGATGATTCTGATGCAATTGATACTATAACCCAATGTTGAAGTATCATTTAACTAATCTATTATAAACTTTAGAATCTAAATAGAGGAGCATATCTTTGTTCCCTAAAAATAAATAAATGCATCCTCAAATGGAGACAACTTAAAAATCTAAAAGAGCCCAGCCAGTGTTGCTCAGTGGTTGAGCATTGACCTATGAACCAGGAGGTTACTGTTTGATTCCCGGTCAGGGCACATGCCTTAGTTGTGGGCTCAATCCCCAGCCAGTTGATAATTCTCTCTCATCATTGATGTTTCTATTTCTCTCTCCCTCTCTTTAAAGTTAATAAAAACATATTTTAAAAATAAAAATAAAATCATAATGATTATGATGGAGTATAATATATTAATTTTTAAAATAATGGATCTGAGGGAGCATTTGAAATCTTGCTTCCCAGCAATGTCATCAGTTTTGCTCAAAAGTTCAAAAAAATTAATGTGAGTCTATTGTAATTTTTTAAAAAGTGGAGAAGGAATATATGATAGCTAATAAATTTAGAAGTGACAGATGAAATTAGAAAACCACCACCTTGCAACCACTGATGAAAAAATTGATCTAGGCAAAGGTCATTAATGAACGTTAAAACCCTTAGTTTGAGGGGAAACGGATTTTCATGCCATCTCAAAGTTTTACCATCAGATTACAAAGAAGGAAATGTACATTGGAAAAGTCTGGCAGTCACTTCGCAGTGTAACCACAGGACATCATGTGCCTCCCAATATGATGAAAAAACGTACAAAATATCACTTACGTGGTACACTTACCAAAGTGCTTATCTGGACCTGATCACAAGGAAACAATTGTACAAGTCCACAATGGGGACATTCAGCACGACAGTTGGCCTGGACTCTTCCCAGAACAACAAGGTCGTAGAAATCAAAAAGGCTGGATTTTGGGCTGTTCCATGTGAAAAAAGACTAAAAAGACACAGCCTTAATACAATATACAAAGCTTGATTAGATTCTGAATTAAAAAAACACACACAGCTAATCAAGATATTTTGGAGAGAATTGGGTTATTTAAAAATATGGACTATATGTATATATTGAAGTTGATTTTCTGGGCATTATAATCTTAAGAGAGGTATGCCGAGGTATTTAGAGTTGAGGTGTTCTATCTACAATTGACTTTCAAATGGTTCTGAAAAAGTGTGTGTGTGTGTGTGTGTGTGTGTGTGTGTGTGTGTGTGTGTGTGAAATACCTACATGATGCAGTTAGGGCCAAAAGTTAACAACTGGTATATCTAGTTAAAGGATATATGGATGTTAGTTATACTAGTCTTTCACCTTTTTCTGTGGTCTTGAAAATTTTCAATATAGAAAAGTGGGGAAATATTTAAAATAACATAAATTATTGTTTCAAAAAATAAAAATTAGCGCATTTAAAAAAAGTAATTTTCTCCCTCTGTTTGCCTCTTCTTTTCCTTCCCAGGTACACTGTCAGCTTCTTAGTAATCGTTACTCAACTGGGCTTCTGCAGTGTGTATTTTATGTTTATGGCAGACAATTTACAACAGGTAAAGAGGTCTCTTCTAGATAGAATGGGAGGAAAGCTGCTAGGGCTGCGTGAGCAAAAGTATGGAGTTCAGATCATGGGAGGAGATGGCTTCATTTCTAACCACGATGAGACTACTCTTAAGAGTTCTCTCAATCCTGGGAATCGCTCTTTTAAAGGATCATAGAGAGGTGTAACCAGGAGGGAGAGAGGCTTATAAGCATGTCCAATCAGAAATAATTGAGTTGTTTTTTGTTTTGATTTTTGGCCTGAAGTGTTAGTAAGGTTTAAGTACCTGAGGATTGTCATATAGAGATGACTAATTAAATGTAAGGCAAACAAGCTACAACCTTGCCCTCGTTACATCCCTAACAGGCATTACAAATCAATCTTAGTCTTCTCTCTTGACTTCATGGAGTGGAGAGCACACATTTGTGTTTGCGCTCTCAAACAGCCAGAACTATGACAAGTAATGTAGATGGAATATTCAAATAGATCGAGAGTGCCTAATATTGAGAGCTTTCTAAAGTAGAAGAAAATACCTTTGTGTCATCACCTTCCGATGTTTGGGTGTAGGAAAGAAAACCATTTTGTAGGAAAGAAGAGGTTGGGCTAAATGATAAAATTGGAATTTCAGATAAGCAGCAAGTACCTTTTTTTTTTTAAACTATGATTATGTCCTATGTGATATTCGGGACAAGTTGTACTAAAAAGTTACCTGTTCATCATCTGAAATAGAGACTTAAGTGGGTATCCTTTGTTTAATCTTTACCCGTAACTGTACTCCCTTCTTTGTGCTCTATGTCAGATAGTGGAAGAAGCCCACGTGACCTCCAACATCTGCCAACCCAGGAAGAAGCTGGTGCTGGCTCCCATCTTGGATATTCGCTTCTACATGCTGACGATCCTGCCCTTCCTGGTCCTGTTAGTGTTTATCCAGAACCTCAATGTGCTGTCTGTCTTCTCGACTCTGGCCAACATCACCACCCTGGGGAGCATGATTCTGATCTTTGAGTATATCTTGCAGGTCAGTGCCTGAAGCCAGAAGTGGGTCAGTGTCTGGGGGTGCTGCGACACCCAGGAAAATTATTACCTTTATGGGCAGATCAAGGTAAGGAAGGAGACCCCCCCTACTCTGAGCAGCCCCTGCTATGGTGATGATAGCTGTGAACATTTTTTTTTTTTAAGATTTTTTTTTTTGGTAAGATTTTTTTATTCTTATTGACTTTGAGAAAGAGAGAGGAATCCTTTTCTGGGCTGTGCCCCTAACTTGGAGAGTAGCCTCAGGCAATTCTGCTCTCCTTCCTGGGTCTCATGTTTAAAGATGAGAGGGCTCCCAATAGCAAAAAGGTAGTAACAACCCAAAAGCCCACCACTGGACAAATGGATAAACAAATACGGTAAGTTACATGCAGTGAGATATTATTCAGCCTTAAAATGGAATGAAATTCTGATCTATGGTACAACATGGATCAACTATGGTACAACATGATGCTAAGTGAAGTAAGCCATCGCAAAAGGACAATATGGTATGATCTCACTTCCATGAGGTACCTAGGATAGTCAAATTCATGGAGATAGAAAGTAAACTAGGGTGACCAGGGGGCCAAATAATGGGAAGTTATCAATGGGTACAGAGTTTCAGTTTGGGATGTGAACAAGTTTTGGAGATGGCTAGTGGTGTTGGTTGCACGACAGTGTGAATGTACTTAATGCCACTGAACTGTACACTTGAAAATGGTTAAAATTGTAAGTGTTATGCTATGTGTATTTTACCACAATAAGAATAACTTCTTAAGAGATGAGAAGGCTGAGCAATTCTGGGTATCTCTTGGGTGCTCATAGCACTTTCTCTGTGGCTATCAGGGTTGGCCCAGCTTTCTGCCAGGCAATGATATCTGTGCCATGGCAAAGCCAATGCCCTTCTTCCCCTTCCTTTCAGGAGATTCCAGATCCCAGCAACCTGCCCTTGATGGCAAGCTGGGAGAACTTCCTGCTGTTCTTCGGTACAGCCGTCTTCGCTTTTGAAGGCATCGGTATGGTAAGATGGATGTGGGCTCTGCGCGAAGCGTCCCATGTGCTCTCGAAGGAAGCCAGTCATTGTCCCAGCTGAGCAAATAATAGTATTTGTGAAAAGTGAGAATATGATCTTCTCCTGGTGGAAGGGAATGGCGGGGCCCATTCTCAGGGCACCAAATGCCCCGTGCACCACATGAAGCTTTGAAGACTGAGTGAGAATTCACTGTTCAGCCCAGATGGAGGAGAAGAGCAGTCCTGGCAATAGAGAGCATGGAGGGAAGTGCAAGGGGGCGGGGGGTGGCCATGTGGAGAGGCCCGTTCCTGGCCCCAGGGCCACGAGGAAAAAGATGTCTATGCTTATGGGGAACCAGCTCCTTCACAAAGTGTCACATCTCCTTCTACCTTTCCCTTCACAACTTCCTTTCACCACCAGGTTCTGCCTCTCCAAAACCAGATGAAGCACCCACAGCAGTTTTCTTTTGTCCTGTACTTGGGGATGTCCCTTGTCATCATCCTCTTCATCTGCATGGGGTCGTTTGGCTACATGAAGTTCGGGTTGAACACCCAGGCCAGCATCACTCTCAACTTGCCCAATTGCTGGTATGTCCCTGACACCCAGGGTGGTCCCTGAGTCTTAGCAGCAACTGTGGTATTTCCTTGTATTGTTATTAGTGAGAAATGCTAACTGCTAATGTTTGCATTATAGTAACAGGTACATTTGACAATCCAGGCACTACGAGTTAGCATCCTTACTTTCAATTCCGTTTAATAGATGAGGGAATTGATATTTGAAGAGGTAAGTAACTCGCCTGGTGCATATTGTTTGGGAGAAGCTGAAGCTTGAAGCTGAATCTGAATGACTCTATTATTCCAAGGCCCTACAACAGGAAAGATCAGGAGTGTTTGGAAAAGAGAAAGAGCAGTGACAAAAAGTATAACTCCAGAGGGATAATTCAGGGTCCTGCAGGTGGACATATGACTTCCACACTCCCTCAGGATTCATTGGTTCCACACAAAGAGCTTAAAAAAGTGTCTGGCACTCATTGAATGTTGGCTATTTTCATGATTGTGTGTCCCCACACCCTGGGTCTTTTGGGGAAGGTAGGATGGCAGGCCATTCATTTCCCTCAAGGCCACAACTGCAAAATGAGAAACATATTACCAGCCCCACCCTCCTCACTGCGTTGTAGTAATGACTAGATGATACATGTGGCATTTCTTTGAAGTTGAGACTTATTTTACACAAGACATATAGCATCCTCATAGGCTGTTCCTATTCTGGGCAATTTGGGCTGCCACTGGCCACCTGGGACAGGGAGTTTTCCTTCCAGAGGGGGCTTGCATTGGAAAACATGGACATCGGGTAACATGAGGACTTCACACCTGCTCTAAGCCTGGCTGCTCGTGAGAGTCACCAGAGCAGCCTGCAAGAACGCATATGCAAATAGCCCTCCCTAATAATGAGACCAACAGCTAAGAAAAGATGGCCATGATGACACAGTTCACAGACAAATCCCAGGAAATGGCATTTTATATATGTTTAAAATGCTGTGTCTCCCTCATAACAGAAATGCCAATGTTTTAAAAGCCCAAAGGCAAAGAGCAGCAGGTGTTCACACACTGTCTGGGCAAGGATGTGGAAACCAGCCCTCCAATAGGCCAGGACCACCACACACACAGCCACTGTCAACAGCTATCGCAGTAGTAAATCTCATGTACTTCTTCCCAGCATTATTACTTCTGGGATTGCACACTATATGTGCAGAGATATATGTACAAGGGTAGTCTTGGCAGCACTGTTTATTGGCAGAAAAACAACAACTAGGAATAATCTAAATATCCATTTATTGCGTACTGGTTAAAAAACTGTAGTATATTCATGCAATTTGAATACCAACCAGCTGTTAAAAAGAAAAGCCAGATCTATGTGTACTGATAGGGAACAATCTCCAAGACACAGTTAATGAACAAAGACAGAGTTCGGTGGTGTGTAGAGGATGCTGCCATGTGAGTGTGTGTGTGTTTGTGTGTGTGTGTGTGTGTGTGTGTGTGTGTGTGTGTGTGTATCTAAATAAGCTTGCATATCTACTGATTTCTGGAATGGCTACAAGAAAACTGTTAGAGGGATTGCCTGTAAAGAGAGAAACTGGTGACTGGGAATTAAGGGTGGGAGGGAGGTTTTTTACTATATGGCTTTAGTGCTATGAATTTTACTCTATGCTGATACACCTTTTGTATTTTTTTATTTATTTTATTTTTTTAGTTAATCCTCACCCGAGGATATTTTCCCATTGATTTTTAGAGAGAGTGGAGGGGAGGGGGAAGAGATATAGAGAGAAATATCGATGTGAGAAGGACACATTGATTGGTTGCCTCCCGACAGCCTGACCAGGGGATCATGCCTACAGCGGAGTATACGCCCTTGACCAGAATTGAACCTGGGACCCTTCAGTTCACAGACCAACGCTCTATCCATTGAGGCAAACCAACTAGGGTGATATACCTTTTTTAAAAACTAAAAGAAAAAAGGCACTGATTTCTGAGCCACAGACTTGCTGAATAAGAATCTCCAGGGATGTACACGTTTAATAAGCTTCTAGGTGGCTCTGATGGCAGGTCCAGCCTGAGTCACTGGAAGTTAGCCAGCTTTGTCACAGGTACCGGCTTCTGAGCAGTGAGCAGGTCCTGCATGGCCCTGCCCAGGAACCACGTCGCATTTCCCGTCCTGTCTATCTGCAGGCTGTACCAGTCAGTCAAGCTGATGTACTCTATTGGCATCTTCTTCACCTACGCCCTCCAGTTCCACGTCCCCGCTGGGATCATCATCCCCTTCGTCGTCTCCCAGGTGTCAGAGAGCTGGACACTGTTTGCAGACCTGTCTGTCCGCACAGCCTTGGTCGGTGTGACCTGTGAGTAGGATAAGGGCCTTCATTGACCAGAGTTGTGGCTGGGAGCCACATTGGCCTCTACCTCACTATTACTGGATCCGCCACTTGCCTTCATCGTGAGCTTATGCAAGATACTTTAGCTCTCTGAACCTCAATTTTCCACCTGAAAAATGGGCTTAACAGAACTATCACATAGTAACTATTATAATCTCTACCGCCTACACATAGAAGGTATACAGTAGCTGGTTTATGGGAGGAAGAAGTATCATCCATTGGATCACACTCCTGTCTGCCTTCTGTATGCCAGGCGTGGTGCTGATAGTATCTAATGCTGATAGAAAGCCTAGCAGCGCAATAGTAACAATTGCGGAAACGGTGACTCACACAGTTTAAGTAACATGCTCAAATCATATAGCTGCTAAGTGACAGAGCTGGGATTTGAATGTGGGTTGTGTTATTCCAAAGTCTGTGTTTTCCATTGTGCCATATTCCTACCTATCATAAATCAGGGTCAACTCCCCAATCATAAAGTTGTGTTTAACTGTAGGGAATAACCCCAGGGGCTGATTTGTGAAGGATTTGGGGATCACTCTTTGGATGCACTTTTTTCTCTCCTTTCCACCCTCCCTCCCTTCCCTCATGCTTCTTTCCATTCACTTATTCACTCATTCATTCTACATTGGGTGCTCTAGTAGATGTCTGGGAAACATCATGAACATGGGAAGGCATCACTAGACAGCTGACCGAATACCATGGCCTGCTTCTCGCACAGACTGAATGAGCAGGGATGCTGGGGGTTCTTTATGGAAGCATATCCAGATATCAGAAAAGGTGCCCAAAGAAGAATGGAGGAAGGAACCAGGAGAAGTGAGGGTTTGGGTAACTTCTCTATCTGTCCTCAGCCACCTGTGGAATTATTGTGAAAGAGGGAGAGCACAAATCGAGTCTTAAAAGCTCCAATTGTCCAAGTTTAAAGTTAGGTGAAATCCTGTCTCAGTTGGGGGTCAGGAGAAACTGTGTAGTGCTTGGAGCAGCCCAGCAGAGATGCCACAGATGTTATACTTTCCTTAACTGGGGTTCTATCAAAAGAAACAGCACCTGCTCGGTTTAAGGTGTTACAGAGTTCCCAGTCTGTTCCAAGACATCAGGAACCTGACAATATGTTGTTTTGAGATCCTTCCTATGGAATAGTGTCAGTTGAAGAGAAAAACGGAGTAGTTCAAGCCACTCAGGTTCAGGGAAGACATCGCTAGAGACAGCTGACCTAATACCACGTCTGCTTCTGATATAGGCTGAATGACCACTTCCTCTTCCTTTATTCATCTGTCAGTTGTTACTCTTTATCGGTTCAACAACTGCTTGTTGAGCACCCACTATATGCCTGACATGGTGCTAGGCACGAGGGACACAAATCATGAATAAGGAGGAAGAACGGGTCCCTGCCCTCCTGAGGCTTACAGCTGAGTGAAAAATATACGCAGGAAAATAACTACAGCAATAAAGTGTGCCATCTGACGGTTAGGGCCATAAGAACAGGACACCCTAAGAGCACATACCCTGAGCCTTGGTCAGTTCAGACCTGAAAGTTAAGTAGGCGGTAGATGGAGGAGTGAAGGGTGTACCAGGTGTAGGGAGCAGGCTCTGCACAGATCTGAAGCAAGTATTGACATCTGGCCTTTTTGGAAAACTAAAAGCAGTGGGGAGTGATCAGATACGAAGCCAGAGGATTTGCAGGGCCCTAAGGAGAGCAGGCCAGAGAGAGCCATCTGAGCAATGGATTGACATGACCAGACCTGTCCCTTAGAGATCACTCTTCCGGTCTATCTTGCTTTAGAGCTTCCTTTAACGTATCTTCTCAGCCCTGTCACTGTGAGCTCTCTTGGAGAACAGACACTGACTTTTCTCTGTACCTCTTTAAGAAATTTATTAAAGATCTGATGAAGGAATACTGTGATAGGGACCATCTCATTTGAGGATTGATGGGTTCCCAACCATGAGAGTCTGTCTCTCTCATTCTCTGATTAGATGTGTTGAAGCAATTTCATAAACATGTGATTATTTTCTTTAAGAGCCAGCAAACTAGTAAGGGTGCTTTCCGAACAGGTTTCCCCTAATTTCTTCATAGGGCAATCATATGGTTGTATAAAGTTGAATCACATAGGTTGTATATTTATTCATTCCTCTTTAAACGTTATCAAAATTGGACTCCCCTAGAAAAATACATGACATATGTTTTATTATATGCATAAAAGATGGAGATTTGAGTATTTATAGGATGGGAAGTGAGCAGCCTAATGCTGTCTTCTGTTTTATGTTCTCCTTCATTATCCAGATCCTTTTAAGAGTATGAAAACAAGTGGCTGAGATTCTGACAGCAATAAGCTATCTCTCATTTTTTATATCCTTGCTTCTAGACAGTGGTTATATTATGTAGGTTAGTACATAACCTACAAATTTGCTGTAGATTCAGCATTTGTTGAACACCGATGATACACCAAGTTCCTTCTTATAAATGGGAAGTTCCACAGGGGAGTGGAAAGGGCCTTCGATTGGGCATTTTAGAAAATATATATTTTATTGATATTTTACAGAGAGGAAGGGAGAGAGATAGAGAGTTAGAAACATCGATAAGAGTCATCGACCAGCTGCCTCCTGCATATCCACTCCTGGGGATGTGCCCACAACCAAGGTACATGCCCTTGACCAAAATCGAACCTGGGACCTTTCAGTCCCCAGGCTGACGCTCTATCCACTGAGCCAAACTGGTTTCAGTGATTGGGCATTTTAATGGATTCTCACCTCAGCCATGTGACCTCTAGAGCTCTAAATTTCCCCATCACTACAATGAGTAGGTTATAATAAATAGGTGGTTGAGGGGCTTTTCCAAGAAATATTATATGTGAAAAACCCAATAAGATAAAACATAAAAAGAAAGTGGTCAAAAACAGAGGTGGGGAGTCCAGAGCCACGGTGCCTGACCTACTCAAGTCTACAATGGGCTCCTTCCCCACCTCTCCTGAATGGCGTATCAGACAGCCATGGAAGGACTCTGATATAGGATGAATGACCACGTTCTAAGGCTCCCCCAAAACGGTTTCTTTCTGAGCTCCCATCTTGCAGGAACCTCAGTGACACCACTTCCTTCCGCCTGCAGGTGTCTCAGCCATCATCATCCCCCGCCTAGAGCTGATCATCTCCTTGATGAGCTCCGTGAGCAGCAGTGCCCTGGCCCTCATCATCCCGCCCCTCCTGGAGCTCATCACCTTTTACCGGGAAGACATGAGCTGTGTCACCATCGCAAAGGACGTCATGATCAGTATCGTGGGCCTTTTGGGGTGTGTATTTGGGACATACCAAGCCCTCTATGAGTTGACCCAACCCTACAGCCATTCCATAGACAACTCCACAGATGTCCATGCACGTCATTATCTATTTTTATTCTAATAGTTCTTCCTCCTCCCGTCCAGAGTTTGACTTCCACTGTGGATATTATATACATTCAGCAAACTCCACCATCTCTATATTAATTAGTCCCTTCTTTACCTTTCTAAGAGAAATGTAGATTACATAAATCTGTACAGAGGCCTCTCAGGCTGTGTTATTTTTATCTATTTATCTACTTATTTATCTTTTAGGCTTTGGATATTTCTTAGAGGGCTTTTGTACCTCCTAACCAAAATCTCAACCATTTGTATTATCAGCCCCATTTAATGGGGCAAGAGGTGCCAATTGCCCATGATATCCCTGGAATCACAGACCACGCATATTTGTAAATGCAAAAGCAATGGTTTCCTCTGTTGGGCAGCTGCCCTTAAAGCATCGGCTTTAGAAAAGTATATGTTGGGGAAGAGGGTTTTCTATTTAGATATTCTTCTATGTGGAACAGTCCCAGACAGAATGAAATAGAACTTTGCAGTAATTTTACCCAATCATTGGTTCTGCCACTTAATTCCTATGGATCTTAGGCCCAGAATTTAGGGCTGGTCTGTGGATAAGTTGTCATGTAGGTCAGGATGACAGGCAAACCCAGGGTCCACCTCTCTTTGTTGGATCCTTGCTCCAGAACAGCTGGTGGTGGGTCCAACGCTTCAGCATCTATTTGCCACATTCACCCTGACCGCGCTCACAGCTCTAAGGGCTGCCTCTACCTCCCCTAGTACAGGAAGGGCCTACTTTGGGTTAGAAACTATGCATCTGGCCCTCTGGAGGGAAAACTGGGGCCAGAGGACTGGTCTCAAGGACAATTGGAGGTTGCAAATTGGCCACCCTGAGCCAAATTTTCCCACTGATAAGTCTGTTTGGCCTCTCTGGCCCCCACACAGTGTTTTTTAAAAAAAATAATTCCTTGCCAATATCTAAACATTCTAAGATTCCGTATAAAAGTCTGGATTTCCAGCATCTCTAAGGAAAAAGAAACTGAAAATATCTGGCAAACTGGGTCCACAGCATTCTCATGTGGCTCTAACTGACTATGTCTAGTGGCCCCTACAAACAGCATGTGCCTTTTCCCACTCACCCAGTCCCCATCATTCCCTGATTATATCCCCAACTCCAGACTGGGCATCGGCCGCCTCACATCAATGCATATGGGCTGTTATAAAAATGGAAAAAGGGAAGGCACCTGTCTTCCCTGTGGTCCTCGTCACTCATTTATGTCTTGTACTTGGCCCTGCAGGCACCTCAGGTTGTCAACTATCTTAAATACCTAGAGGAAGACCCTCACCCCACTCCCTGCCTCTCCAGGATACACTGTGCCCCAATCGCAGATGTTAATGGAGGAACAGATGTTAATGGAGGACCTCTACTAGCTCAGGCCCTTCATTGTCCGAGGGGTTGGAGTAAAATGAAAACTGATAATACTCTCACTCTGCTTTTAAGTTAGTGATAAAAAAAAAAATTTTAATGAGAAAAATCATTCAAGGTACTTCAGGAGAGCAAGACTGGGTTAGTCTGAACTTGGGGTAACAAAACATGTTCATTCTCTTCCTTGACTGCTTGGAAAGCAAGTTAAGCTCTTAGAGAGAAAGCCAGAGGGGTGAAGAGGAGAATGAAGTGGCCAGCCCAGCAGATGTCCTGAGCCATCAAGAACTGCCAGGATAATCCCACCTTAGGTTAGGGCTGCTTGCCCACACCTAAAATGTCAGTGGCACAAAATGGCTTCCAGCGAGGGTAGTAGCATCACTGGGGAAAGGGGCTCGAAGGAGGACAGAAAATCAGAATTTGGCTTTGACAAATGCAGGACAGAGGATGAGGGACACCTTCCTCACAGGCCTTCATTCTGCTGCAGCTGGTGCCACATTAATGGCCTGTAGAGAGACATCGATCTTGAAACAGCCCAGATGTTTCTTGCCGCTGCTTAGGATATTCTGGATGCGGTAGTTTCCGGTACTGAGCCAGCCGGGCAGGTCCAGGTGGGGTATGTTGATAACACTCTTGGGCAGTGAGTATTTGCCCTGCGGAAATGCCAGTGGATCACAGGTCAGTGGGAGCCTACTGACAGAACTCTCTCCTGGAGCCACCTCTAGGTTGCAACCAGGAACCATCCCTCCTCCCATTCTCCTAAGAGCCACAGAAGATTGGAGACTGTCATAGCCCCGTAGAGCACTGAAGGTCACCCCAAACTTTCATAGATGAGTAAACTGAGGTTCCCAAAAGATAAGCAGTTCAGAATAGGTCACACCAATTTACATCTCACCCACAGACATCTAGATCTGCTGGCGAAAGAAGGCAAGGGTCCTTCTCTCTAAACCCCATGTCTTTATGCCAGCCACGGGGATAATGCTCTCCCTCCCTGAGTACTCACTTCTTTGAAGGGACAGTGGCAGGGAAGCCCATAGGTGTGCAGGGGCTCTGGGCAGGGCTCTCCAGGGGGGAGGAACATGTCAAATACGTTACAGATGTCATCATAGGTACAGCTACCGACTTGTTCTACACATGGGACTTTGACCCAGAAGCCAGCCATTTCCTTCTGCACAAGTAAGTCCACCTGGTGAAAAGATTTTGAAAAAGTGTCAGTTTCAAGGCAAACATACTAGTTCCTCTGCCTCTTTAAAATGACAGCATTTCATTTCAATCACACGGTTTTTAATTGCTTTTGATCTTTGGAACATGACATACAGGACTGGAAAGGATTTTTACAAAATGCTGGGTGTCAACAAATGTGTGGGGAAAACCAAATCTGCTGTTGCCGTTAGAGGACAAACAGGTTGAAACACTTAGAGGCACATTGGCAATAGATATCAAGAGAAATAAAAAGTCTGTGTCTATATGATCAGAAAAGTAGGAAAAGGTGCATTTCAAGAATAAGGAAAAGATGAATTTCAATTTCTGCAAAGCTCTTTATAATAGCAAAAACTAAAAAGAAAAACTACCCTGGAAACAAACTAAACATCCAACATTAGATTTAAGTAAACTATGACAGATCTACAACAGTATATTTCTGCCATTAAAAATGATTAGGTAGATCTATGCCAAATGCCACAGAAAGAAGTATGGAAGATAATAGTATGACGTGAAAAGTAATAACACATGTCATATAATCTCACAGTATAAAGATACATATATTTACAAATGCAGAAAAAAATTCTGACAGGATATGTAAGTAGCTAGCAATGTCTATCTTGTGAGGAGTTAGATTATAAGAGGACATTTATAAGGAGCACTGATTATTTTCATATATATCCACTAAAATTAATATGTATGTTATATGTGATTATATGGCGGAATATTCCAAAATGTTAAAAGTGTTTACCTCTTATCACAAGGTAGAGAAATTTCAGGTGATTTCTTCCCCCCCCCCCCCCATTTTGACCATTTGTGTTTTCTAAAGTTGACTACATATCTCTTGCTAATTAATGTGTCTGTTTTATAGTTAACTAGAGGCCCAGTGCACAAATTCCTGCACAGGTAGGGTCTAGCTGGGCTGGCACTAATCAGGGCCTGATCAGGGCTGGGCTGGCTGAGGAGAGGGGCCATGGGTGATTTGCCATGGGCCCACCCACCATTGGGGGTGTGATCAATTGGGGTTGGGGCCAGCTGTGGGGAGGGGCTGTGGTCAGTGGGCCAGCTGGCCCCACCCCCAAATTGGGTGGGAGGAGCTGAACAGGGATCAATAGCTGTGGGAGGATCTGTGGGAAGTTGGCTGGCCAGTCACACCCCCAATTGGTGTGGGGAGGGGGGGGCCATCGGGGAGCAGAGCTGGCTGGGAGAGGAGCTGTGGGCTGATCAGGGTGGTGGGGGTCCATTGGAGGCAGAGCAAGCTGGGGAGAGAAGCCGCAGGCAGTTGGCTGGCCAGCCCTGCCCCTGATTGGTGTGGGGGGGACAATTTGGGGTGGAGCCGGGTAAGGGAAGGGGCCATAGTAGATGGCTGGCCAGCTCCACCCCTTATTGGGGTAGGGGAGGCAATCAGAGGTAGGGCCAGCCGGGGGGGAGAAGGGGAGGTGGTGGCCCATCGGGGTTGGGACTGGGGGGGTTGGGACTGGGGGGGTTGGGAAGGGGAGGGACTGCAGGAGGTTGGCCTGCCGACCCTACTTTCAGATTGGACCAGTTCACTGGCCACAGTAGGCATCATCGCAACGGGTCCAGTTCCTGTCGTTATGGTGTTCTGGTTGCTAGCTTTTTATAATATATAGATAATGACACCATTACCAAAAACCAAATTGCCCAACCACAGTTGTTGGACAACAGTGCATACTATGCCATCCTGTCCGGGAGACCGGAGCACTCCCTGCCAGGTATGAGGAAATGAGCCATCCGTGCCCTCAGTGGGAAGCTGTTGGGGCTAACAGAGATTCCTTCCGATCTCAAACATCATGGTACTGAGCGTCTATGAACCTGAGCACGAGTCTAAAAACCAATGCCTCCTTTGCTGCTCTGGGATGCCAGGCCTCTAGGTATTCGGGTCCCTGAGCATAAGTCCCCCAGTGCCCTGTCAGCTGGCCGAGGGCACCTTCCCTCCAGCTCCTGACTGATCCCCCCCTCCCACCACCACTCACCTTCAGAGGAGAATTGAGGGCGACACTTGTCTGGGTCTCAGCACTCACAGTCACATTCCCAGGCTCTACAATGGGGTTAGGTTCCACATTCAGGCTTTTGATCAGCACAGGGTCCTTCCCATCGTCACAGTTCTCCCAGTTAAAGCTACTGATCCGGAATGCCTATAGACAATAATGGCAGCAAGAAAAGAGAAAAGTTGACAAAAGGAACTCTCATAAGTCAGAAAAATCAACAAAATAGGCTACTTGAGGGTGTGACCCTACAAGAGGAAGGACTGAAATCAAAGACTCAAAAGACATAATTTCCCGAAAGTGTGCTAAACTATAAAATAAAGCACAGTATACCTCACCTTGAACTGATAGTTAATGCTAGAGGAGGAACTGAAACTCGGTGTTACGGATGCTCAAACACTCAAAACAGGAGAACTAACTATATCTTCCTGTTTTGTTTGAAAGGTATGATTGGACGGAATCTGATGTCAGCCCCAATAAATGATCTCCCACCTCCCTGCCCCCGACTCCTCTCTAGCCCGTCTTGGGATTTCCTTGGAGGGAAGCTCCTGGAGGATTTCCCTTTGCAGCCAGAACCCAGGACTTGATTCCCATTACACACCCAGCAGACCCCCACCCCAATCAAGGGCCAAATACAAAACACAATGGGAAACAAAACATCCAACGCCCCACCCTCCAAGGGGTATGCAGTTAACCCAGGAAGGGAATAGGACACATAAGAAAAGATCCCCAGTGAGCCACTTGTTGATAATCCCATTGAATTAAGTTCCCCAGTCCTAACCAGTGCTTTCTTACTACTTTCTCATTGCTCATGCCCTGACCCCATCTGAGTCACCTCCTCCCCTCTACAGAGCCACTTCTCTTCTTCCTTCACATCCCCCAGAGGTCTCCTGATTCCACTATTTTGTCCAACTACCCGGGACCACTGACTCTCTACTCCCAGGAACCCTGCTTGTCTGTGATCTTTCAAACTTGCTATACCATGCAGATTCTGCCCACCCACTCACACCTTTCCCAGCCCCTCTGAGAAACGTTCAGTATGCCTGCCACGCACATCCCAACTTAAAAGGAAAACCTGCCGGTCCCAAGCTGGTCCCCATCATCCACACACCTACAGCCGACTGGGACAAAAGAGAACACTGAACCCAATCTGGTAACGGAATTTCTCTGCCTCTGGTTTGGGAATTGAGATGGAGGCAAAGTCACTCTGAGGACTTTGGGCTTTGCTTCATTATTGATTCATAGCTTTGAGATGGGGCCAGAACTCTGAGACCCATGACCCATGACTAAGACATAGGAACGAGAACTGAGGGTTTGTGGAAAAGGGAACAGATGGAGTCACCTACCCCCTTGCCACTCTTATCTAAACAGGCAGTGAAGAGCATGGCTTTAGAGTGAGATGTGGGGTAAATCAAGGCTTTAGTCAACAGATGTGGGTGGAAATCCTAGCTCAGTCACCATATCATATGATTATATAAGCCAGTTTCCTCTTTGGAGCCCCAATTTCCACATCTTTTAAGTGGGGGCATTTATACTTTCCTCTCGGGACTGTGGCAAGGGTGAGAGCATGTGTAAAATGTTCATTACACAATGCCAGGCCCAAAGCATGAGCTGGCTCATTAAATGGCAGCCATTAGCCATCCCGGCCTCCACTTCTTGCCTCTAGTTCCATGAGATTCCTTAAATACCTGGAATAAACACCTTTCCTTGAGCTTCTCGAAACGAAACACTGTGCCATGACTAAGAAAGGCAGGACAGAGTCTGATTCATCCCTGTATTCCCCACAGCCCCTTACATAGTGTAGGAATCAATAAATGCATCCTTCAGCATTCGTTCCACAAGTATGCATAGAGCAATGATCACCACGCGGTGTTAATAGTGGTAAACAATTAGAAATGTCCCTGCTTAGATTAATGTACATATTACTCACTAAGATTTCTGAGTGCCATAGGTAAACAAAAGGTAAGGTGGAGAGTAACCAAGGACTTACTCCTTAAGCTGGACTCCTGCAGGATGAGGAGTCCACCGGGTAAGAAGAGAGGAAAAATGTCCAGGCAGAGGGCACATGTGTAAAGACATGTGGTAGGAAGCATCTTAGCTGCTCTGGCACTACAAGAAAGACAGTGAGCCAAAAACCAGTTTGGCTCAGTGGATAGAGCGTCGGCCTGCGGACTGAGGTCCCAGGTTTGATTCCGGTCAAGGGCATGTACCTTGGTTGCAGGCACATCCCCAATAGGGAGTGTGCAAGAGGCAGCTGATCTATGATTCTCTCTCATCGATGTTTCTAACTATCTCTCTCTTCCTCTTTGTAAAAAAATTAATTTAAAAAAAAAATATATATATATATATATATATATATATATATATATATTTATTTATTTATTTATTTTTTAAGAATTAGAAAAGAAAAAAGAAAAAAAAAACAGTGAGCTAGATGCTGTGGACAAGGAAACAGAGGAGGTGGAAGGGGTGGCAGGATTGTTTCACACAGGACCTCGCAGGTCATAATCAGGTGACCAGATTTTCTGTAAGTGCAATGGACCCCATTGCAGGAGAATGCCATGTTCTAGTGTATGGTTGAGGGCAGCGTGGAGAGGGACAAGGTGGAAGGGGGAGACCAGTTAGGAGGCTACCGTCAAAAGAAAGGGAGCCTGGGATTAAGAGTTAAGCTGGAGGAGGACTAGCCATTTTCTGGAACTACTTTCACAGTTTCGTAGGCAGCCTGATTGACACTGAGGACTGCTCCCAGGCTGGAGGAAGTGGTCAGAGAAACCTGTGGGAGTTAAAAAAAAACCTTCCCTCTCCTAAGTGACCCTTCCCCCAGGCCCTCAGAGAGACGGAACAAGATAGTTTCTAGATGCCTAACTAGCAGCTTCCGTGGCAATGAATTCTGCAGCTGAGGCCAGCCTCACCTGGAAAAGGAGGTATGATGGATTAGCAATGACCACCAAGGGCCAGGCCGTGCACCTGATATTTGCCATCCCAACATGCGGGAAGAAGAGGCAACATGGGGCAACTCAGAGTGGAGGGGAAAGGCACAGCTCTGAAGGCGGAAATGTGGGTACAAATCAGAGATGGGTTCAAATCTGATCTGAGCCACTCTCACTAGCCGAGACCATGGCTATTTCCTCACCTACCCAATGGGCATCGTTACATCTTCTCGCAGGGCTCCTGGGAGAGGAGACGTTTATATACTGAGAGTGTAGATCACCACTCTTCACATCTGTCAAGCCCATGAAAACTCTAGACAGAAAACGGACCACAGACCAGAGGAGACCGGGGAGACGTGACAACAAATGCAAAGTGGCAACTGGACTGAATCCTGAAACACAAAGAGGTCCTTCATGGGAAAACTGGTGAAATCCAAACAAAAAGCCTAGTGTTTCGTCAAGTAACAATGTTGGCTTCTCAGCTTTGACAAGTGCACTACGGCCAATAAGATGTTAACACTCAGGGAATCTGAGTGAGGAGCATGTGGTATCTGTTCTATCTGTGCATCTTCTCTGCAGCTCTGAAATTACTTCCCCTCAAAAAAAAGGTTATTACAGGGGAAGAGGCACATGGCTTAACCTATTATGGATGCCCAAACACTACCCAACAGCCTTCATCTGGCCTGTGAGCTCGGGGTCAGGGCTTTGAATCACAGGAGCCAGAGAAGTGCTCGATGATGGCCTGTAAGGGACCAAAAGTGCCACTTGCTATGTCATTTTAGGTGAGTCCCTACCTTTCTCTATGGTCCTGAGTGAGGTAAGTGAACTTCATGATGTCTCAAGGTCTCTCCAAAATTATCGACCTAAAACTTTCTGAAATGGCATCCATAGCCAAGACATATACAATGGGGATGTAGGGCAAGCTCGCACCTTAGCCAAACTCCACCTCATAGCGGTCAGATCTGGAGCCAAGAGAAACATTGTCAAGCTACCTTCGTGGACAAACGGAATCCTCTGGAAGATCCTAGCTCCTTCACTCAATAAGTGAAACACACCCCTTGCCCCTGTGCCAGGGTGAGGCTGAGTCCAATGGCTTACATCCCTGTAAGATTTCGGAGCAGCAATTTTCAACTGGTGTGCCGCAAGAGGCAAACTGGTATGCCGCAAGAATTTTTAAAACGTGCAATACCTGACGGTTTAGTCAGGGGCACTGACCTCTTTTCCCTTTGATTGTCAAATTTAAAAAAAATGACAACAGCACGGCTGGTATGGCTAAATGGTTGCCTGTTGACCTATAAACCAGATTCGATTCCCAGTCAGGGCATATGCCTGGGTTGTGGGCTCAATCCTCAATGGGGAACGTGCAGGAGACAGCCAATCAGTAGTGATTCTCTCTCATCATTGATGGTTCTATCTCTCTCCTCCCTTCCTCTCTGAAATCAATAAAAATATTAAAAAAAAAAACAAAAAAAAAACAATGACAACAATCAATACAACATTAGCCATCTAGTATGAATGAATCAAAATTAAACTTATTTTCTTGTCGGATCAGCAAAAAATATATTTTTTGGTGAGCCTCAGAATTTTAGTAATTAGTTTATGTGTGCCATCAGATGAAAATGGTTGAAAATCACTGTATTAGAGCAATTCCTTCACTCACAATTCATAAGAGAGGCAGGGTGGCATCAAGCCCATTTAACAGATGAAGAGACTAAAGCCCAAAGGCCATGCCCATGGAGTAGAGACAAAGATAGGACCAATAGCCAAGCCTCCCAGCTCTCAGTCCTATCCCACCTTCCCTATACCACATATAGAGGTTTCTCGCTCTCAGACAAGTATTTCCAAGGTGGTTGGAAGGAAGGGATCTAGGCTGGGCCCCTCTCGGCTGCCAGAGATAGTATCTTGCCTGCAGTTATGCAGCAAAGAGGCCATGAAACTAGGCCTATGGTAGGTCTCAGAACTTCCCTTTCCCCAGGGCCTGGAGCTTAGGGTGAGTAAGAAGGAAAGAGCAAGCTTGGAGGTCAGAGCCTCTCCATCCATGGCTCACAACCAGAGCAGGGCTGGATCTTTGTCGCCAGAGGAACAAGGCTGGACCTTCTGGCTTGGAGGGCCTCTCCACCCACCCAGCCAGCCAAAGGGGGGAAAGGTGGGCAGGTAAACAGGGCTGGGACTAAGGAAAAGTACCTTAGTCTTCCAGTTCTGCAAATGTTCGCTCAGACGGTTGGAAAGAGGGCAGGAGAGTACAGAAGTGAATGAGCCTAAACTTTACTTCAGAAGATGTCTGGAGCTGAGCAAGCCCGTACAGACCTCCCTCACTGGACAGGCGAGGACATGCTGCCCCAAGATGCACCACTTTAGCATGTTTCCCGCATACATAAGCATGTAACTAAATTTGGTTATTTTCTCTTGATCATCTGTCTCCTGTCGATTTAAGTATTAGACCAGCAGAAATGACCTAGAAGGGTAGAGGAGAGCTGTTTCGTCTCCCACATCAGGAAGCAAACCCTTGGCAAGAAAAGGACCCCCTCGGAGTTCCAGTTGGTGACTTTGGGCGGCTCTGCTGCAAAGAAGGAATTCCAGAGACGGAAACAGCTCACCCTATCTTCCATCCCAACCCCGTGGGGCCGGGAGAGTGGCAACAGCCCCCTAAAAGAGCGGCACTCACCTGCTTTGGAATCTTTGCAAGGGCCTCATGGCCAGCGAGAAGCAAGCCCAGGGAGATCAGCAGCGGAGCCCGAATCAGGGACATCATTGCAGAAGGTGGGCTCGCGAGAAGGTAACTACCAGATCTGGGGCCGCGGCGACTCCTTTAAAAGCCGGTCGGCGTTGGTTGTGCAAAGCTGGTATTGTTATGCAAAGCGGAGCGCGGCGACTTCCAGACGCGCCCCAACCCGTCGGGATCTGGGATTTCAAGGCCTTGGGGGGAAGCAGATCTTTCCCCAACATGCACCTCAGAGGTTCCTCCTTGCGCCCCTTTCAGCGGCGTGGGCGTCCAGCCCCGCGGTCCGAGGGGCGAAGGCGCAGTCGGAAGAGGAAAGGGGCGGGGCTGAGGGCGGGAGGGGCGGGGCCTAGGCGCGAGGGCGGGGCGGGGCTGTGGTTTCTGAGCAGACGCTGTGCGGGTCTAAGCAGGAAGGACATTGGTTTTCCATCCGACATGATTTTGTTAAGCTACTACATTTTGTAGGTGAGGTTTGCTTTTAAAAGAATCAATAGGGGCCCTGGCCGGTTTGGCTCAGTGGATAGAAGCGTGGGCCTGTGGACTCGGAGTCCCAGGTTGGATTCGGTCAAGGGCATGTACCTTGGTTGGGGTGTGCATGAGACAGCTGATTGAGTTTCTCTTTCATCGATGTTTCTAACTCTCTCTCCCTCTCCCTTCCTCTCTGTAAAAAAAAATAATAATAATAAAATATATTTTTTTAAAAAAGAAGAAGCAATAGGGGTGTTAACTAGATAGTAAACCCCACAAGGGATGGGACTATGTCTTTTAGTTACTGATGTGTGTACCCAGTGCCTGACACATAGTAGACAATCTTAGTTGAAAAAATAAATTATGAATAGAATTTGAAACTTGCCCAATCATATTTTTAAACATTTTTTTTAATTTTGGGATTAATTTTAGATTTACAAAAAAAATCGCAAAAAAAAAAATAGTTCAGAGCTATCTCTGTTTCCCTCATTGTTAACAAGATGGAGAATCTTATAAAGACTAAGAAACTGGCATTAGTACATTATTGTTAACTAAGATCCAGACTTTACCTGATCTTTTAATGTGCTTTTGTTTAAATATATTTTTATTGACTTTAGACAGAGAGGAAGGGAAATGAATAGAGAAAGAAACATCAATGAGAGAGAGACATCTCCTGCAAGCCCTGGAAGGGGGATCGAGCCAGCAACCAGGTCAAGTGCCCCAACCGGGAACAGAACCAGGGACCTCTTAGTTCATGGGTTAACACTCGATCACTGAGCCACTAGGCCTTAAAATGCTTTTTAAATTGCACATCTTTCTCCCAATCTGACAAATCCTTCATTCTCTCATCCAGCACAACCTCTTCATTATACACAAGTGCAATTTGAGGTCCTATGAAGAAGAGGACTTGCCCAAGTCACACAGCAGAAGTGAGAAGTGAGATTAGAACTCACTTCTCCGGGGGCTGATCCCACAGGACTATGAAGATGTCCATGTGGCTGTGCTCCTTGGTGGACGTGTGGGTGGTGGGTGGGGGAACTGGATGCCAACGCTGGTATCACTGGGGCCTCATTGGGAAATAGGAAGGGACTGCAAGCCTCCTTTCCAGCAGCATCCTTTCTCCATCTTTGCACCTGCCAAGGCCTCTCCACCCCATTCCCCACTTCCTCCTGACTCCTAAATACTCCACTCTCTCAGCCTCAGCCACACTCCTTCACACAAGAAGTCAATTATCTTGGGCAGTTAACACTTCTTTTACAGCCCAAGCAACTTTGGAGGATCTTTCAATGAGTGAGTGCACTCCTTGGAGATTAGAGTATCTGACATGCCCATCTGAAGGGTTTTGGGGGGAAATTCTGATAGTGAGGCCACAGATAGTGACTGAAAACACCACCATAACTGCCATTTCCGTGGTGAAAGGGAGGGCAAACAGTGGCTTATTCAAAGATAATAATAATAATAATAATAACAATAATAACAAAAAAAATAATAAGACTTTCAGTATTAAGCTCATTCAACAAATATTTATAGATCCAACAGTTGAACCAGATAAAGACCTTATTCCTACTCCCACTAGGGACCATTGAAGAAGAGCAATCAGCAAGTAAAGAAATAAACAAGATATTATCTAAGAAGAAGAATACCAGAAGACAAGAAAATCAGATTAAACTACTTCAAAGTGCAGTGGGTTGCCTTCTTGGGTCCCATAAGAATCCTCTGAGGAGGTGGATTTTGGCCTTCCGTGGGAGAAGTGAGAAACATTAGGGTTTAGAGCCAACATGAAATTTAAACATGGTCAAGCCCATCAAGCCCCAGTTCCCAGCAGTCCTCTGACAAGCTTTTAAAAATCCCAATGCTCAGTTTGCCCTTCAGACCAGTTACATCTAAATCTCTGGAGATGGGACACAGCACTGGTTTGGTTTGGTTTGGTTTGGTTTGGTTTGGTGCACTGATACTAAAAATGACAATTATTAAAACAAGCCCCTGGTCTTTAAAGAATCCACATTCTAGGAGGGATGGGTTGGAAATGTGGAAACTGTTGTCACTCTAATGTTCGTCATCATGTGTTTCCTGGAGAACTAACTGGGTCTGGGTCCTGGAATGACATGGCCCAGAATGACCTGGCAGCCATGCTTGTGTGGGGTAGGGGTGAAAATTGTGGGGACATAGCATGTATCTAAAGGCTGGTGTGGTGAGTGCCCTGGATGTAATGAGGAGTGATTAGCACCTCAAATGCATAAAAATCAGACAATAGGTCTGATGTGGCAGTCACAGACAAACAACTGTGGAGAAGGAAGTGTCCTCTACTTCCTATGTTTCTCTTGGCTGGTCTAATGATCAAACACACACGAGATGGATTAGCAAGAGAAAATGTATGAATTTAATTACAAACCTATAAGTTTTTCTCTCTTGAGCTGTGACCAGCACTGCTAGAGAGCGGACAAGTCCTGAGTAGGGGTAACGGGGGATTGAGAAAAAGAAAGAGACAGACACAAAGACAGTAGGGACAGCTGAGACCAGGTGGGACACTGCCCTCAGATGGAGAGACAGTGACCCAGGGCTGGTGCAGTGCATTTATTATATACAGCATGATACCAGGAAGTTTTACTAGAGTTCAAGACAAAGGAAATTATGTGACATCATGGTTAAAGATCAAGCTGCAATTCTCCATTCTTGTGGCTTCTTTGTAATTGTCATTCCTGGCTGAGCCTAGATAATTGTGCCGGTTCCTGGCACCTGGCTGAACTTAGATAATGCAACCCACCCCCTGGCACCTGAGCTAAAAGGTCAGGTTGACAACATACCTGCCTCTGACAAGGTATGTTTCCAGGACGTGGGCTCTGCCAACACCACTGGACTCAGCCGACAATCAGCTCATGCTCCTTCCCAGGCACTCTCTACACTAGGGGTGTCGAACTCAATCAGAGAAGGGGCCAAAATCTAAAATCCAGCCTAAATCGCGGGCCGAATGGTTTACTGAACAGTCATAAACTGACAATGTCATAACTGACAGCGGAGTGCAGTGATGACAGTGCGGTGCGGGCCACATTGCAAGGCCTAGCGGGCTGGATTTGGCCCGCGGGCCTTGTGTTTGACACATGTGCTCTACACAAACCTATATATGGGAACCCTCCCCCAATCCATGAGAGAGTTTGAGACCCCACATACATGAGAGGTTCTGAGACAGAAAAGGAATATGAGGAAAATATGACATCCTGAGCTAAGGATAGGTCAGGTACCTCGGTCTTCTGAAGGGAGGAAGGTCATTCACAGGATGTGAAGAGTAGATATTCAGTAATTAGGTGTTTGTCCTGTCCTATAGATAGGTCATAAAAGGTTATTTCTGGCTATAATTCTTATTTTGGGCAAGAATTAAATTTAATTTGGACAACAATTTAAATTCTTTAGGGGAAAGTGGAAGTTTCTCATGAGCCCTAGGGTTTTCATTGCCTTCAGCTCAAAAGAATTCACATGCAAAGTGGCACATCTTGGGGAGCCCTGTTCTGAACCCCTTCAAAGCTGATGGTATAGACATGAGAACTGGTTACTAACTGAAATATGGTGGCAATCATACTTGGGTGGAAACTGCTGTTTGAGTTTTAACCCTGCTGTTCTGACTTTGACCTTCACTTACTTGCTTTGTTCATTCAGCGATGGGCTTAGGGAGGATGAATTCAAATTCTAAGCAAGGTTACAGGCAGAACTTCCTTTTTCTTTTCTTTTTTTATTAAAGAGCCAGCCCTATGTACACTTAGTGTTATCTCGATGCTGGCCTTGAAAAACAATACAGTTCTATCCAATTTAAAAAAAAAAAAAAATAAAGTGCACCTGGCATGGTATTGAGATCGTGGGCATATCTGGTCTCTGGCCTACAAGGTCAGACAGCTAAGTTTATCTTCATCATTCTTCAAATGGGCTAAAGCAAACTAGAAAGCGACATTTTATCTAGGAAGAATAGCAAAAAATTCCAAACAACAGTTTGTTGCAAAATAGGGGTTTTCCTTCTCAGAACCTTTAAAAATAACTACCTGCCCCTAAAGCAGTCGCAATTGTGTAGAGTCCGCCTGCGTGTGGTGCTCTTGCGGCTGTCCTGGCCAGATATTTCAATAAATCTTTGCCTGACTTTTTAAATAAATCATCAGCCTCAGGTGGTCTTATTTTGAACCCAGGGTTCGACCCCACAACACTAACTGGCCTCAAATATAGTCTGGACATCTGGTTTTAAATCTTGCATATTTTGCCCAGCTAGCTCGATCCATAGAACATCCCAATAAGACTCTTAATTTTCAAAAGGAAGTGTTAAAATACAAAATTCAGCGGAGTAAATTTAAAGATCTAATGATTTTATTAAGTGATTCATGAATTGGACTACATCCCATCAAGCAACTGGAAGGACTCCGTGGAACTGTACAAAATGACAGGTTTTTATAGGAAAAGGGGTCAGACTAGGAACCCTTTACAAAAGGAAAGGATTATTTTTCAGACCAAGATATCTTCTTCGGGGGACAAGTGAACGGTCAGGGGTTTTAGGCAGACTGCCTCTTCTTTCTACGGGTGGAGAGAGGGCCCATGTGACAGATTACTGGTTCCAGACTGGAATTTTAAGATTATATTTCTAGGAAAGGTTGAAACAATGATTAGGTCAGGCACTAAATCTAGATTTGGTATCATGGTCTTTAGCATAAGTGATGCCATTTTGGGTCTGTGGTTTTCTCTTTAACAGAAGGCAACATCGTAACTCCCATTGATATAAAATGAACATACATTAGAGATGGAATGTAACTCCTTCAGTGAGGGAACCTGTGAAATGTAACAACGGTGCTAAGAAGAGTCCAAAGAGCAAACACATTTACAGATCCAGAATATTGGGGTAAATGTGCAGAGGAAGGCAAAACTGGCCTTTTCCTTAATGGGGAAGAGAAGTCAATTTAACCTCCACAGGTCAAGAGTGTACATACGTCAAGGCACAGATTACTGTCCATCCTTATGAACTATCTGCAACTTCAGAGGCAATGAAAGGCATAGAGCCCGGCACAGCATCCGAACTAGGCATGTAGAAGAGTATGCTCTAGAAAATGAACAGTTTTCCATTGAAGGTATAACAAAAAAAAAGAAAAAAAGGAACAATGGCCAAATGGAGTCACTTTTGCTCAGCCATATCACCAAGCCAAAACTTAATAACTAACCTAATTGCTTTTTCATTCTCTCTCAGAAGTGAAATTTTAATGATCTGGAATTTCCTTCTCAATACTAGTGATGTAATCTGCCTGACAAGACCCCAGCCCCCTTTTCTCCTCTCCTCCCTTCCCTCACCCACCCCCCTTCTCCAAAGGAAAGGTATCCTTGCCTGAAATAATCTACTCTTTTAACTTTCTAGTCCCACTCGCTTTCTGCCTATAAAAACTTCCATTCTGTACAACCCTTCAGAAGCACCCTTCTGTTTGCTAAATAGGACGCTGCCATATTCATGAATCACTTCATAAAGCCAATCAGATCTTCAAACTTACTCGGTTGAATTTTGTTCTTTGACAAAGCCCCATTTTCCCTTTAAATGGTAATGACATTTCTGACGTCAGACAATGCCTCTAACCTCTCTGGTCCTCAGTTTTCTCATTTGTGGGAAGATAAGGTCAAACTAGATGATCCCTGAGGTCCCTTTCTTTTGTTTGCTTGTTTGTTTGTTTTTGTTTTTAATATTTATTGATTTTAGAGAGAGGAAGAGAGAGAGAGAGAAAAAAAACACACTGATTTGTTGTTCCACTTATTTGTGCATTCACGGTTTGCTTCTTGTAAGTTCCCTGACGGGGGATCAAACTCACAACCTTGGCATATCCGGAAGATACTCAAACCCACTGAGTATCAGGCCAGGCCTCTATGAAGTCCCTTTCAACTATGAGAGAGTGTGTGTATGTGTAAAGTGGGAGGAACACTAGATGTGATTTCAATCCCCTCTGATTGGCCCACGTCAGAGAGCAAGACACTGGAGCCCAGAGCCACCCAGCGGAGGTAGGATGAGGACCAGGTTTCTGGGCTCCCTGCTCAGGGCCTCCTCCCAGGGCAAGTTTGCAGCGCTAACAGGAGCACCACTCCCTTCTCACCTTGCTCTTCTGAAACCCGAGAGCACCTGGAGAGCCTGGAAATGCCCTGGGGAGCCGAGCTGTACTGGTCTGGCCAGACAGACAGGGCTGGGGAAGGTGCCTCCGTCTGGGTGGGCCCTACACAAGTTTGCATCACTCTAACTCCCAAATGTTTTCATCTCATTACAGCCGTTGCCTAGAGCTTTGATTCTCGGTGCTGGCTACACATTGGAATCACCTGGACGGCTTTAAACAAATAACCTGGGTGTCCAAGCCCAGGCTACACCCCTGTTTGGCACAGGGCATCAGCATGTTTTTAAAGTCCCCCAGGGGAATCCAAGGTGCAGCCAACAGGAGAATCGCTGATCTAAAGCAGTTTTTATCCAATGCATGCCAACACCTGGGATCCCCTTTTAAAAGGCAGATTATGACTCCGTAGGTGAGGCTGGAGCTCAATTATTTGTATTTTGTATAATAACAAGCTCCCTATGAGGCCAATGCTGCAGGTCTGAGGACCACAGAGAAGCAAGGGCTGGAACTAGACCCACTTCCTCCACCCTTGAGTGGCTGGTGAGGGTCAGCTATGGAGTCACTGTTTTCTCCCAAGGAAGGTGTCGGGTGAAACAGCGGGAAGAACAAGGCCTCAGTTGTTCCCAGGTTCTCATGTCTACACCCCATCACCCTTCAAGGGGTTCAGAACACGCATCCCCTACTTTGTGCTACTTTGGCATAAGGCTTATGTTGAGCTGAAAGCAATTAAAACACTGCAGGCTCACTTAGGCCTTCTACCTCTCCTTTAAATAATTTAAATTAGGGGCCTTGGCCACCATAAGAGTTATCGCTGGCAATAACTGTTTATGGCCTACCTATAGGACAGGTCAAAAACCCAATTACTAAACATCTGTTCTCATCGTAGTGTGAATGACCTTCCTCCCTCCCCTCAGAAGACCCAGGTGCCTGACCTTTTCGTCAGCTCAGAATGTCAGAGAGTCCTTATTTTCCCTTTTTGTCTCTGAACCTCTCCTGTATGTGGGATTCCCATTCATATGCATGCAATTAAGTTTGGCTATTTTTTTCCCCTGTTAATCTGTCTCATGGCAACTTAATTATTAGGTCAGCCAGAAGAATCTAGAAGGGGAGTAAAATTTCTTCCTCCCCCACACCATATTGTTGAGGTGGGATGGATTCCATTGGTCTGAGGACCAGTCCAGGTGAAGCCAGACAAATAATGGGTGGGGACTGCCTGTCACTACTTGAGCTAATTCAGCAGAGACAGGGTTGAATCATATACAAGCGATTATTCCAATAATGCCAGCAGTATGGGAGAGCAGCAGGTCATCCACAACAATCTACCCCTCCCCCCCCCACACACACACACACACTAGCTGGCTGATCATACAGAGATAAGGAAGAGAGGCTGCATGCAAGGGTGTAGGGGGGACAGGGGAGGGAATGGCTGCAGGGTCTGTGGTTGGTGTGTCTCCTTCCAGGATCTTGAAGTCTAATAACAAGGTACCATAGTTAATTGTCAATGATGGTTAAACCCAGCTCTACCAGTTCCTAGGACCTGAGAGTGGCCAGCATTCCTGCAGCAAACTCCCAGAGGGGGTCAGGGTCCAGGCACAGCAACCAATCAAAGCTCACGCTGTCCTTTGACCGTTCTCAAAACGCATCTTCTTTTCTGAGCCATGGACACATCCGGGCCCCAAGGTGTATCTTATCATTTTGCAACTCTGTCTTCTGGGTCAAGCTGCAGCACATCCTCCAGTCCCCCGGGGTCTGTAAGAACACTTCTTATCTATAGTTAGGAAGGTGGCTAACTATGAAACAAGGTGGCTCTATTCTTATCTCACGCCCCACCCCACCCCCCTATCACAGACGCAACATCTTTGATTCTGCGAAGAGCCTGGCTCCGATGAGCTGCCCTAGAGGAGTTGGGTGACTCCTGGCAGGCTGACCAGAATCCTGTTCTTCCAACAGCTCTACTCTCCTTTTCTTTCCCTCCCTCCCTCCCCGCTTCCTTCCCTGGCCCTCACCCCTCTGCTGGCCTCCAACGTGGCTCTTGGGGGTTATTTGAATTCAACAGACCTCGGGCGTGTCTGCTAATATTTTTTCCAAACAAAGACAGTCCCACTGACGTCTTCGGAGGTCCAGGCCAGGCCCTAGAGCGCCTTTACAGTCTGAAGTCTCACAACAGGGTGGAGTTGAGAGAGAGGTTATAAGGATCTTGACCCTCAGGGAGGGCGGCAGCAGCCACCTGTAGTACACGCATCCTGCCGACAGGGGGCGGCCGCTACCCGATTCAGACTCAAGTTGCCAGAAAACACTGGCCCCGTGTGGACAGATCGGATTTTTTTTTTCCAAGAGGTTGGGAATCGACTTTTACGCGGATTCTTTAAATCGTTAAGAATGGGCAACTAGTTCAGATCACATTATAAAAGACGGAGGGAGCTAAAAATAAGTCTGCGGGACAGATGTACCCAGGGGTAGAATCCCAGTGGGCAAATTCTGAGGTTCGATCCCAGAGTGTGTGGGGTTCTGACTTCATTCACAAATGCCGGAGCTTTAACATCATGATTCCAGCGTCCGCGTTTGACATGTGGGGAGACAGAGGCTCAGAGGGGGAAAGAAAGTACATCTGCAGGTCTGTTAGGGCGAGGCTAAGAAGAGTGGGACGCAGGCGTCCTGATTTCTGTCCAGGTCTCGCGGTAGGCAGCACTCCCATCAGAGCCCGGGGTCCCCAGAGAGACTTGATTCTGCGTCCCTGGAGGCTGCCCCCGGAGAGCGGGTCCTGGCAGGGGGAGCCCTGGCGGGGCTGGGGAGGTCGCCAGAGCCCAAGGGCAGGGGGGGCGGGAGGAGCCGGCGTTTATTTTTAGCCTCCCAGAATGTGCCTCTCAGCCTTATTTAGACATCAGGCGACAGGGCGAGCTTGAGGCAGCAGGGGCGGGAGAGGAGATAGCCCCCTCCCCCTCCCGGGGCTCCTGTTTCAACGGCTCTTCCCTGCCCGCCCGCCCCCTTGTCATCCTTTCCTAGGGGCTCGGGGGCGGCTCTAAATAGCAGCCCTCGCTGGCGTGGGCGCTGTCCTGCTCGTGCTGGCTTTTCTTTTTCCTCCACCTCAGCCCCTTCTTCCCCCTCCCCCACAGTCCCGCAGAGAAATGGAACTCTAGAGCCATAGCACGTTCCTGTCTACTTCCTGGGGTCACAGATCTCTTGGAGAAGCTGTAGGACTTCGTCAAGAGCTCAAGGTGTGGAGTCTGATGGACTTGGGTTCAAATCCAGCATCTGGCCCTAAGCAGGTCCTTACGCTCCCCAACCTGAGTTTCCACTTTCATAGAGCGGAATTAGTATCCTATCCAATTCCCCCCTCGCAGTTCCTGAAGATTATGAATAATTCAGGATTATTCATGATTGTGAATAATTCAGGAATTTTTTGTAAAACGATGAAGTTCACTGATCCCTATCCAACCTCAGCCCCAATCCAAATCGTTCATTCAGTCAACAAATCTTGGCTAGAGCTTACTCCATGCCAGACACTGTATAAAAGGAAGGATGAGGATGTGAGGCCAGAGAAATGAATGTATGTGAATTATCCAGGGTCAAGTGCAAATCAATAGCAAGCCAAGAATCAGAATGGAAAAAAAAAAAAGTTTAAATAACTTTCTTGCCCTGGCCAGTGTGGCTCAGTTGGTTGAGCATCATCCCATGTACCAAAAGGTTGCCGGTTCAATTCCGGTCAGGACACATGCTCGGTTTGCAGGCTCAATCCCCAGTAGGCAGTGTGCAGGAAGCAGCCAATGGAAGTTTCACTCTCACATTGATGTTTCTCTCTCTTTCTCCCTCTCATTTCCTCTCTCTCTCTCTTAAAAACAAGCAAACTTTCTTGATGGTATAATTGGTGTAAAAAAATTTGCACATATTTAACGTATAGAATTCAATGAGTAAGAACATATGCATACACCCCAGAAATCATTACCAAAAATCAATAGGCATTCCTATGACTTCCAAAAATTACCGCCCCCTAATTTTTTGTCTCTGTTCCTTTGTTTGTTTTTGTGGTCAGAACGCTGAGCATGAGATCCACCCTCTTAACAAATGTTTAAGTGCAGAGCAGTGTTGTTAACTCTAGGCACTAAGTTGTGCCACAGATCTCCAAAAGCAGCTTTCTGTTCGCAGCTTCTACAAGTTGCCTATTTTAGAAATTTCATGCAAGTGGAATCACGCAGTGTCTGTCCTTCTGTGGCTGGTTTATTTCACTCAGCATACTGCCCTCCATTATCTGTCCGTGGAGAGGGGGCCCGTTTCCCTATGTTGGCTATTGTGAATCATGTTGCAGTGGACACAGGTACGCAGAGATCTGTTATGATCCAGATCTCAGTTCTTGGGGATATATACCCAGAAGTGGGGTTGCTGGGTGCTTTGAATCCTTTGCGGAACCTCCATACTGTTTTCCTTAACGCCTGCACCATTTTATTATACATTCCCAGCAACAGTACACCAGAACGAGAGTCTCCCGAATCCCCATCGAGACTCCTTTGAGGAGGAGCTTCTGTCTTGGAAAAGGGACCAAGATCCCTTCCAGGTGCAATCAAAGCGGCTCTGAGCATCCCTGCCCTCAGCAGACCCCTGTATGCCTTTTCCAATGGGCCCTCCCAATGTCAGTCTCTGCTTGCATGCCTCCCCAAGTGGGGCGCTCACTCCTGTCAAGCTGGACCCCTGAATCTTGGACCGTTTGGAAGGCCTTTCTTCGGAAGGATGTGGACCTCTCCTTCCTAAGGGCGTGTACCCACTGCTTCTAGTTTTCCAAGGCAGCTTGGGAGACTGAGCATCTTCAAGTGTTCCAGGCCCACAGGGCCTTGGAGGAGAAGGGCAATGAGGGGAGCTGGAGATTTGATCCACTTCCAGCCTTGCCCAGCTTCCAAGCCCTGCCTAATGCAGCCCAGGTCCCCAGGACTCCCACCCCCTGCAGCTGCTTCTTGAAGAAGTGCCACGGGGACTGGTCCGGCTACTGTCCTTGGATCCTGTCCAGGGCCCTGATTTAAAAGGTATTGCAACGTTTCTTAAAAACAAACATGTGTTGTAACCCAAGGCCCCGGTAACCACAACACTGCCGGCTGCTAGCTGCCGCCTCCCAGGCTGAGAGGAGAGGAAACTGCTCTCCGCCCACCCCACCTACCCCAGCAGCTCCCCACACTCTGCCTTGCACATGCCACCGCCACCGCCACCGCCACCGTAGTTACTATATTATACCAGGCTGGGAGCTCGGTGAGGGCAGGGCCTGAGCTGGACCTGGGGCTGCAGTCCTGCTGGCGCCCCTCCCCCACTCCCTGCGTTCACCCAGCACTTCCAGCCACACAAAGCCCCTGAGCCCCCTGAAAAGCCACACCGCACTGGGCATGAGTGTTCTTCCCTCCTCGCTGTTTCTTTTCTTTTTCTTTTTCTTTCTTTCTTTATTTTTTTACATTTTAATTGTATACATGTTTACCTTGCGAAATGATCACTGCCGTAAGGCCAGTTGACACATCCGTGACTTCACATAGTTAAACTTCCCCACTTTCTTGGCAAGAGGAACCCATACACCCATACGTACTCCACACAGCCCAGCGCAAACATCACCCGCGCAGTAAAGCCTGCTCTTCCCTCGCCTCCCCCAGATCGAATTAGAGATCCCTTTTGCTTTCATAGTATTTCCCCATAAGCCTTGTTACATCATTTGCCTACCTGGACCACAGGTGATATAACCTCCAGCAAATATTAAATATTTGGTTTGGTCTGCATAACTAACTGTGTGTGTGTGTGTGTGTGTGTGTGTGTGTGTGTGAGAGAGAGAGAGAGAGAGAGAGAGAGAGAGGGAGAGAGAGAGAGAGGGAGAGAGATGGGGGGGGAGAGAGAAATGTTACATTTAAGAAACCCCAATTTCCAGTTTCTCTTGACTGGAAGGTCAGGCCAGCCTGGGCCTTCATTTCCTTCTAACGCCCATCCGCTGCTGTACACCCACCTGAGCTCCCTCTGCAGGGTGTGTGATTGGTCCCCAGTGTGCACCCCAGCCCATCTCATGCTGGCCCTCTCCTCATGTATGTGCCTACCAGCCTGCAGGCATTTAAGTTTTAAGCCTTGGACCTCGATCCTATTTCTCATATGTTGTGGGCCCCTCCCATTGACAAATAGTCTACCTCCTCATCCCGTAAACTATTGAGATGTCCCAGAATCCCAATATGTTGGCAAGGAATAAATGAATGAATCAAGTCAATAAAAAACATAAATGTCATCAATTCCTTTGCTAAATTACGTTTTCCAATTTTTGTCTTGGAAAACACAGCCCCTGTCCTTACATCCTCTGAGTCTTATTTTAATGAGTTTCATGTGGGTAAGGTCCTCCCATCAGAGTGAGCAAGGAAGGTGAGACCAGGGCCAGGGAACACCGGGTTTTCCTAAAGGAAAGGGTTAGGGCAGTCATCTGGGGAAAAGCAGTTGCTTAAACTGTGATTAAATAGCAGGTGACCTACGTGGAAAACTAGTCATTTTTCAACTCAAGAATGAGGTGGGCCGAGACCGGTTTGGCTTAATGGATAGAGCGTCGGCTTGGGGACTGAGGGGTCCCGGGTTCGATTCCGGTCAAGGGCATGTACTTTGGTTGCGGACATATCCCCAGAAGGGGGTGTGCAAGAGGCAGCTGATCGATGACTCTCATCGATGTTTCTAACTCTCTATCTCTCTTCCTTCCTCTCTGTACAAAATCAATAAAATATATTTAAAAAAAAAAAAAAAGAATGAGGTGGGCTGCTGGAGAGTGTGGTTCCCACTGTGTCAGAATACACAGGAAATATGTTTGGAACTGAATGGAATTGACAACGTGATGTTGGGTAGGAAATGTAGAAGGTGCAAACACAGTCCTATGATAAGGGATATGTGGGGGGGTTGTAGGAGGGGACAAATAGATTATTGATTTAGGTGCAACCAGACAAGTGAATATCCATCTCTGATCTGGGCCTCAAAAGCCCCCAGCTGGTGTTCATTCGATTACATTTACGTCACCAAGCTGCTCATCAGAGGCCCCCATGCAGAAAGTGACTCTCAGTCTCTAGATGGGGATGGCTCAGAGGCCATGGAGCAGTCCCTTGTGCTTCACCTGGAGGGAGCAGGTGGGGGTGGCTCAGACACCAGTCACGCAGCCCAGCCAAGGATGCTCAAACATGGAAAATGGGGCTTACTTATATACTCCTGGACTCCACTCTACCTTCTGTGCCCATTAAAAAAAAAAAAAAGTGGCTGTCAGACCTGCAGAGGACAGAAAGGTCAAAGCGTAAGTACACATCAGACTTCCCTGGGGACACGTGAAACGCTGATTCCTGGGCCCCTAAGCCAGAGATTTCTGACACAGCTGGCCTGGGGTGAGGCCCAAGAGATTGCACTTCTAACAATTTCCCAAGAGATGCTGCTGATGGTCCCTGGGCCACGTTCTGAGACCACTGCTGTGAAGAAAGTCCACTCCTGCCCACTTCTAGTAGCCTCCAGGCCCCAGCACCTCGCAAAGAGGTGGTGTGCAGTTCTCCCCAGAGAAAAGCCCTGGGACTCCACTGAACGTCACTGAACAGAGGAAGTGCTCACCAATCATTACTGGCATGAATCGACAGTTGGTAAAGGGACGTGGTAATGTGAATCTTGCCACCTCTCCCAAGGCAGTCCCGAATCCCAAACCACGGGCCTCCTGGGAAAACCGGCAGGGATGGCTTCTTGGTCATTAGCATTACTCAGACTCAATCCTCCTTTCAGAGGACTTCCCATTCATTCAGTTCGACACAGCTCGGTGTAATTAATGTAGCGATTTGATTCCCTGCTGAGATGACCCACCACAAACCGCTGGACCACTAAGGCTCAGATTTTAGTGTGAACATTCCGAGGACTCAGTCCTGCAGGCCCCGATTCAATGGAGGGGAAAGAAGAGAGGGCTCCAGGGAACCTGGGCTTTCACCAATAATGCCCAGACGACTTGAAGCAAATGGCCTGCCCATTCCTTCAGCGACACTGCAGTAGGAGCATAAGGACTCAGTAACTTTAACTTCCCTCTCATTTCCTTCTCTTACAGATGCATCTTCCAAGAGAAAGCCATCAAAAGCATCTCCATCACGAGGCTGGCAGAGCTCAGCACAGCCTCACTTCCCACCTCCAGAACCGAAGCTGGGGAGCATCTGTAAGAGAAAACTATTCTTACCCAATTCAATGGAACAAATCTAAATTAGTAGCTGTGAATTGGTGAGCCGTTGCATTCACCAGACAGACTCTCCATGGCAGTGGGTTAAACAGATTTGTTATTTAGTCTAGTGTGAAGAAAGAAAAAAAAAAAGTTAGGGAGTTGTTGATCAAGGCTGGCCCAGGGGTTCCTATAAATTCATCAGAGATAAAGGCACCTCCCATGTTTTGGCTCAGGGTAACAAAATGGCTGCTGGAATCCGGCCATCATGTCTGTGTTCCAGGCAGGAAAAAGGGGGGTGTGGAGCAAGGAAAGAGGGATCCCTGCTCCAAGCTGAGTCATTCCCCTATTAAAAGATTTCCTGGAAGCTCCAATCAGTCATTTCCCCCGCACATCTCACTGGCCGCCCCCAGATGCAAGGGGAGCGGGTACGTAGCCCGTCAGCCCAGCACACAGCCGTCCCAGAGAACATCAGGGTCCGGTAGCGAGGGAAGAGGGCAGAACGCAAGTTGAATAAGGTGACTGGAAATCTCTGCCACAATCTGTTACGTACGGGGTGGGGTGAGGAGGGAGGAGACGGAGCTGTGTAACCTTTAGTCCATTAGGGAGGCCACGCAGAGCACACAAACAAGTGTAACTCGGAGGAACCCTGCCAAGTGCGCGGAGAGAACCGCGGAACAGGTGCGGCAAGGCGTGCGGAGGGGTCGCTGGGCTGCTGCCTGATGCACAGGTAGATTGTAACCTGCAGAGGCGAGTGGTGAAGGAAGTCACTCTGGGAAGATGACATGTATCGGGAAAACAACTGGGCTCCATCAGAAGAATTGGAACAGAAAAAGCTTTGGGAGCTCGAAAGATGTTTAGCAAGCACTGCGTCGATAGCTTCTTAACCTGGGTCCAGACACAGCCCCATGGCACGGGCTGCAGGGGGCTCTGAGCTGCCAGGGGTTCTAGGCACCACGTTTTATGAATGGGCACATTGTGCTTTTCTAATGGAGGAGGGGGGGGGGCGTAAATCCTATTGTTCTTTCCAATGTGGTTCACAAGAGAGCCCACCCATCCTCCCCTTTAACCCTTTACACACAACCTAGCTACAAACACTAATTTTTCATTCCCTGACTCCCCATCCTCCACAACCTTGGAACTCTTAATAGAGTTCCAAGAACTCTACCCTGACTTGACTCACACTGTTCCTCCTTCTTGTAACAACTCCCCCCTGCTCCTCCTCTTCCCCCTAGATATGGCGAGAGAGGGGATGGCTTCTCCTGCACTGGGAGTATTCGATCCTAGGCTCCACAGACACCGAGGAAGGAAATTGGTAAAGAGATTTGAGCTGCCAGCAGCAGAAGGAAAGCACCAGATATCATCCCAACCTGAGATTCTAGGATACCCTTCAGCATACATATCCTTTGGTTTTAATATTCCTCCAGGGAGTCCTCCTTCCCCATCCCCATCCATCATGGTCTCTTCATCTCCTTTTTTTTGTTTGTTTGTTTGTTTGTTTTTTCGTTTTTTTCTTCATCTCCTTTTAATACATGGAGAATACAACTCGACATTAGCCCAGGTATTGATTGCAATTGTTGACATGACAAGTCAAGAACAATTTAAAAAGTTCAACTCTTCAATGTTCATATGAGAAACTCTCCAAAGGGAGAAGTAAGTGTTTCAGGATGATCTCCCCATGCATTTTTGCCATTTAAAAATATATTTTTTATTGATTTCAGAGAGAAAAGAAGAGATACAAACATCGATGATGAGAATCATTGATTGGCTGCCTCTTGCATGTCCCTAATGGGATCAAGCCTGAAACCCAGGTATGTGTACTGACCTGGAATCGAACCATGACACCTCCTGGTTCATAAGTTGATACTTAACCACTGCACCACACCAGCCGGCTGCATTTTTGCCATTTTTCTGTTGCTTTTCATAGTCATTATCTATCATATTACTTTGGGATTTTCACATACTTGCTCACGACTTGATGGTGAAAAACTAGTCTCAGTCTCATGTATGGATTTAAAATTATATATTTTTAAAAGCCTTTTTTCTTATCACAGAACTAATTTTCTTATTACAATAGTAATAAGTGTATACTCATTTTTAACATAAGAAAATGACAAATCATTTAAAAAATCTAAAATCTCACCCACCCAGAAGTAGTCACCAATAACACTTTTAAAACTAAGAATGGATTGATTACATTTTATAATACTTAAAACATTCATCTTCATCAGCGTTTTTGCTGATTGCATGACATTCTATTTTTATGGATGGAGCATAATTTGTTTAACCAGTATTCTTTTCTGGGATGTTTCGGTGGTTTTGGTTTGGGCCTTGTTGGTTTTGACTAAATTATGAGCCCTGTTTTGATTAATAGTAACTTAAGTAGACACTCTTTGCTCATTACCCAGTTAGCCTGTCCTACCACAGTGGTTCTCAAGCGTCAGCATGGGCCGGAATGGCCAGGAGGGCTTGTGAAGCTAGAGATGCCGGAGACCCACCCCCAGAGTTTAGGGTCTGTAGGTCTGCGTGGGGCCTGAGACTCTGTAGTTCTAACAACGTTCTCTGGTGGTCCCGACGCTGCTGATGTGGGAACATACTTTGTGAACCACCATCCTATATTCTTATTCTTCTTCTTCCAAGAACCTAATGTCGCCCCTGTCCTTCGCTTCCTTTACTAGGACCTGTTGCCCTTGGCCTTGTGCTCTGTGGAGGAGGAATTTCTTTTGTGGTCTCGTATTCTTTCCCCATTCATGACTATAAGCCCCTTCCATCCACACCCTTTGCAAGTGCCTCTGGGCCTTGTGTAATTTCCTAACATACACACAGACACACCGGCACCCTGATTTTCAGAGTTGGGTGTCTTTTTCCTGCATCGCTACTCCTAGAAACCTCAGCTAGTCACCAAGAGAGGGCAGACAAAAAGGTATTTCCCCCAGGCATTCTGTGTCCCTTATTCCCACTGTGTCCGCTGTCTGCCTCACAAAGTTGTTTTGATGGATAACATCTATCTCAGACTGACAGAGTTGAATATCGTATCCGGAAAGAGCTCTCCGCCCAGAAGTGAGGAGGCATTGCAGTTAAACTTAACATTGTTGTGTATTTGTAAGGAAGTGAGTTAAAGCTTGGGTTCTGGAGTTAAAACTGGATTCTACCTGGGCTCTGGTACTTGCTAGTTCTGTGAGCTTAGGCAAATCACATCTCTGAGCCTCACCTGTACAATGGAGGCGATAACACCTCTGTTGCAAAGAGGTGGCAAGAAATAGAAACAATATGTAAAAAGTTTTTAAAAAAATATATGTAAAAAGTTGCCGGGATAGAAACAGCCCTCAAGAAGTGGCAGCTGTTGTATTTAATTAAAAAAATAAAATTGTTTTGATTTCTTTTTTCCCCTGGCCTTTTCTCTGCTGAGTGCCCAGAAGGGATCTTTTCCGGGCCAGAGGTTCCTATCGCTTCCAAAGAGTCTGGTCACCTGCCGGCGAGCCCCAGGGATTTCGCCGAGGCCCTGCTCTTCGGGTATTTACGGCGCGCGGCCGCGCCGCTCGGGCTCAAGTCAGCGCTTCCAGGTTCAGTTTCAGGGTCTCGCCCGCAGCCCGGGCCGGCAGGCGCGCAGCCGGCGGAGCGGGGCCCGGGCGGCGGGGGCCTCTGGGGGCCCCGGCATTGGGAGGCGGCGACCGGGAGCCCCCGGAGGAGGATGGGCTGCGGGCACAGCAGGCTGAGCTGCTGCAACCCCCCCAAAAAGGTAAGGCGGAGAAGTTTGCCTTCGGGAGGGAGGGGAAGGGAAGTGTGGACCGGCTCCGGGGCAGGGGACCCTCGGCGCCACGGGCTCCCCCAGCCCGAACCCCCGGCCAGCGCGGGGGTGCCCGGCGGAGATCGGCGAGAGGCCGGCTCGGAGGGAGCGGGGAAGGGCGGCCGGCCGGCGGCGCTCTGTCTCCCCGCCCCGGGCTGAGCCGCGCGGGGCAGCGGAGTTTGCAGACGCGGCCGCCGGGCCTGGGAAGGGCAGATCGTTCCTCCGCCCGAGAGAGGACATCTCCAGCGCCCGTGGCAGGTGCCCTTTTCCTTCGGCTTGGGGCCGGTCCGCTGTGTGGCCACGGATAAGTGGTTTGACCTCTCTGGCCCTCCGGCGTTCCCACCGGTCCGCTGCAGATCACCTCTGGGGCCGCTGCTCGCAGAGTGGTCCATGGCCTCACAGCATCCGCATCACGTGGGACCTGTTAGAAATGCAGATTCTCAGGCTCTGCCCCAGACTGCTCAAACAGAAGCCGGTCTTTGAACCAGATCCTCCGGTGATGACAACAAGGTTTAAAGTTTGAGAATCGCTGGTCTAGAGCCTCTTTGGGACCCAAAGCGGGCGCTTGTGGGCTGTGCTGGATGGGGGGGTTGGGGGGGGGGGGCGGGAGAGCTGGGAGGGGCTAACGAGGGTGGAGATCTACCGCCTGCTGCCCTTCCCTGCCTTCCTGTCCCTCCCCCAAGGGGCCTCAGAGCTGGGTTAGGGCCCAGGAGACACTACTCAGGTTTCTTGCAGTGGGACCAGCTGCCCCTTGGGGTCTGACAAGCCCAGAAGGTTCACAGCCCGGAGCCTGAAGGACAAACCTCCTTGGAGACAACCTGAGGCGCAGAGAGGAAAGGGAGAACCCCTCAGGTCCTGGTCCTTTTCCCAGGACTGTCTGCCCTCCAGCCAGTGGGAACACGTGGTCCCATAAATGTGGTGATCAGTTCCCTGGAGACCCTGGCAGAGCCCAACCTGTGAGAATATTGAGTCATTTTTTCATTGAACTTGAGTCTCTCTCTGTACCTGCTTTGCTTGTGCCCAAGCATAAGCTTTACTGCCTATTAGGTGTTGCGTACTGGCCCCAGCCTGGGTGACCCTATTCTCTGCCCTGGGTCTAGTCCAAAACTAGAAGTTAAGTTTTGGTCCCAAGCTTTCCTTGCTCCTCCTTCACACCCAGTTCAGAAAAACCTCACCAAGCTCCGACCCAGAAACCCTGGTGTCTTCCCTGGCTCCAACTGGGAAACTGAGGCTTGCCTCCATCGGCGGAAGCACAGGGCTGACTGACAGGGGTGAAGGGCCCATCAGCCTGAGCCTGGTTTGAGACCTGTAATCGAGCTGGTGACATGCGTCCTGGCTTTAGATCCTGGCTCTGCCGTCAATATGATGTGGGACCCTTAGAAAGCCCTGGCCACTCTCCGGGCCTCGGTTTCCCCTCAATAAGGAGAAGCAGGGGAATGTGCAGAATGATTTCCGACAGTGTGAGAGTCTGTGTACCTGTGCCAACCTCTCCGTCTGCAAAATGGGCCCGCGGTGAATTCCATCCGCACGGCGGTGGGAGGGAGGAGGCTGGGGAGGAGCCCTGTGCTGGCCTGACCTTCCACAGGCTGGAAGAGGAGACCACCATGAGCGTGGGTCCCCATGCCTCCTGGCCCTGCTGAGAGCCTTCCCAGCTGTCCCTGTCTGTCCTGAGCACAGCCTGGGCTGGACCTCCCTCCCAAACCGTGAAGGCAAGCACAGACTCTCCGGGTGAGCAGGGGCCTTGGATGCCATCTGGGCGGAAGCACCGAGTGTACGAATGGAGACTGGGGTCTGGAGAAGGGAAGGGTCTGGACTGATGTCCCACAGAGCAACTTAGCACCCTGGTCCCACACTACCCTGTGCTTCTGGTGCCTTCTTAATGATTCCAGAGCCCTTTGGCATAAAAACATTCACTCTGTCGCCTCAGAGCAGCCTGGCCTGCCTGCCTTGCCCTAGCAATGCCAGGGCCCCGCCTCTATGAGGCAGCATTTGTAAATCGATTTTGTTGAAAGTTCATGCCTGTTTCATGTCCATGCCCAGTTTCTCCTCCAGCTGCCAACCCCTGAGCTCCCAAGCCCATCCCACCGGCTCTCAGGCCCCTGGGAGAGAGGGGGACTCTGAGGACGGGAGGTACAGAAATGAGCTCAGACAAGAGGAGGTCAGGTCACGACAACCGTGACTCAACCTGCGTGGCAGTTGACAGAGTGCTTTCACATCCTGCTGAGCTCACAAGAGCCCTGGAAGCTAGGCGGAGCTGCAGCATTCTCCCCACTTTACAGCTGAGGAAACCAAGGTCACAGAGCCAGTTGGTGGCAAAGGCATCGAGCCAGTTGGTGGCAAAACTGTGCGATGGAGCCTGGTTTTCTGCACGCCACATCCAGTACTCATCGCCTGGTGCCGAGTGCAGAGCGCTCAGGTGCTACGTAAATATCTGAGTGCGTGAACGTGGGCCAAATAAGAGCCAGGCGAGGGCTTAGCCCAGGGTGCAGCAGGAGTATCTCATCCAGCCTTGGGCGATATAGGACGGCATTTTGGATTGGGTGGGGGGACTTGACTGAGTGCTGAAGGTTTGGTGGGAGTTACCCAGTTGAGGTGGACAGAGCAGTCTGAGCAAAAGCTGAGCCAGAGAAAGCTCATGTGATGGGGCTCGTTGTGGAGAAGGGAGGTGGCAGGCAGCAAGGAAGGAGGCCAAAGCTTTCAGTGGGGCCCACCCTGGCGAGGGACAAGGGCTGGACCACTGGGCTTCTCAAAGTCTCTTCAGGGTCAAGGTTCTGAGAGTTTGCTGAGTTCTGTTATAGTGCCTGGTGGTTGTAGCTGACCAGCTGTTCTGGACTCCATTGAGAGGCTAAGTCATGGAGTCTTCCATCCACCCTGGCTGGCATGATGTCTGACCACCCAGTCTCCAAGATGTCTGCTCTGGCCACAGCTCCACAGCCCTGAGAGGGTGCCAGGACCTGGTTCAGCACTGCTCCCAGAGCTGGGCCTCAGGGAGCAGGTTCTGAAGGGCTCAGTCATTCAGTAACTCTTTGTGATCATGTCTAGGTAACAGGCCAGGTAAGACCGAGGGAGAGAGGCAGAAGTGAGTTACATGGGAGAGCCTGCATGGGCATCTATATATATAAAAGCCCAATATGCAAAGTGTCCCCTCAGAAGTTCCACCAACGGGGAATTCGATCACTCGCTATGACATGTGCTCACCACCAGGGGGGGCAGCGAGAAACGAAGCAAGGCCCCAGCTGGCAGCAGGCAGCCACTAGGGATCCTACCCCATGCATGCATTTCATGCACTGGGACTCTAGTAAACAATAACGAAACTCAACCAGAGACACTAGGGGCGGGGTTTTAGAACTAGATTCATGCATCCAGTCATTAATTTGGTGTATGCGGCCCTGGGTTAGGTGCTGCTTCAGTCCTGGCTCCATCCCAGACCCATTAAGTGGTTATGGAAGGGTCTTGGGTTCTCTGTGCCTCAGTTTCCTCATCTGTAAGATAGATGTGATATTAGCTCCTGTGTCATAGGGTTGTTCTACAGATTAGATGAAAGAATGTGTATAATAGAATATCTGATGCACTGACTGGCAAGTGGTACGCCCTTGATAAGAGGCAAATGTGGGTAAGTTCAAAAGGGAAACATAGTTATACTTTAAGCACATCACTGCCTAGCTTGTACCCAAGGAAAGCAAGCGAGATGTGGGAGCCAGGCGGACATTGATGTCCTTGGGTGGCTGGTGGGGTTGGGAGCATGGAGCCTGGAGGCTGGCCTCGGCCTTGGAACTTTGAAATAGAGGCAAGGAGCGTGAGGAGCAGCTTTGTTCTCTGCTGTTCCAGAAGGTAGAGCTGTGGCCAGGGAGGGGAAGCTAACGGAAGCCACATTCTGCTTCTCAGGAGGAGGAAGGGTGGTGAGTTCCCCATCTCGAGGGGAGTTCAAGTAGAGGTCAGATGATATTTTGGCAAGGATAGAAGAGGGGATACAAACCTAGGACCAGCAAATAGTTAGGATTCCACTGAAGAAATCTAATTATTCTGTTTATTACAGTGTTTGAGGAAGAATTTCAAAATTTGGAAAAGTATAAAGAAATGTAAAAGTCATTTCTAATCCCTTCATTAAGATCTAGCCTCTGTGTACATTTCAGTGTCATTCTCTCTATTTTTCCTGCTCTATACTATACATGATTGTGACTATTTTAAATGTTTGTATTCTAGTTACTTAACATTTTGCTGGGGCATTCTCCCATGTTAAATAGTTCATGGAGACATGATTTTTTTTTTTTCAATCCCCACCCAAGGATATGTTTTTATTAATTAGAGGGAGAAAGAGAGGGATGAGAAACGGTCTATCGGCTGCCTCCTATATGCACCCCAATCAGGGATCAAACCCACAACCTGGGTGTGTTCCCTAATTAGGAATCATACCCACAATCTTTTGCTGCACTGGACAATGCCCAACCAACTGAGCCACCCTGGCCAGGGCTGGAGACATGATTTTTTTAAAAAATATATATTTTATTGATTTTTTTTACAGAGAGGAAGGGAGAGGGATCGGGAGTTAGAAACATCGATGAGAGAGAAACATCAATCAGCTGCCTCCTGCACACCCCTACTGGGGATGTGCCCACAACCAAGGTACATGCCCTTGACCGGAATCAAACCCGGGACCCCTCAGTCCACAGGCGGATGCTCTACCCACTGGGCCACACTGGTTTTGGCAAGGAGACATGATTTTTAACGGCCACCTAACAATCTGTGCATGTCCCGAGACGTTTTTAACCAGTGGGCACCTGGGTGCTCACATTACTCGTGAGCATCCTTGCGTTTCATCCTAACCCCAGGCCACTGTGGCTCTGTGTTCAGCGGCGAGTGGAGGGGACAGAGGAAGGCTCCTGAGGGCGGTGGCATCTTGGCTGGGTTTTGAGGTGGGTGGACTAGCCTGTGTGCTAGGCTGGGTGGGGTACATGAGAGGCAGGGCCCTGCTGAGTAGGGGCAGGGCAAATCTGACCTGTTAACGCAGTGTGCCAAGGTGGGACACTGAGGGGCTATGAAAGAAGGCTGCCTTTCCCGGGCACCGAGCCTTCTGCCCCAAACATCGCGGGACAATGGTGTATATGTGGCCTCTGAGTGGCTTTTGCCCAACCTGGAGACCACCATCCCCACACATCATCCCAGCTCAACCCAGCACAGGCTTCCACACACACGCCCTGACCCCTGTGAGGTCAGCCCGGATCTCTGTGCTCTGCGGCCTGAAACTCATTAGGAAACATTTTACTCATCCTGGCTGTGGAGCGCTCTCTTTGGTATCCCCTTTGCTGCACATACACACGCTTTTAAATCTGTTCGTTTCCTTTGTAGTTGGATTCCCAGCTAGCTTAGGTCCCCTGATCACCTGATGTGCCCCAGCCAACTAAGGACTTCATCTTCGCCTCAGCTGGGTCTTGCTTTTGAGGCCCAGGCTTCACATCAGCACTTGTGTTGTAAAAAGGGCAGAAACGATAAAACTTCAAATCAGTTGCTAAGAAGCAGACAAGTTGAGATGGTGATACCCTGGTAAGGGGGGGGGGGGGGGATGGAGGGTGGCTGCCACCTGTTATCGCATGTTCCCAGGGCAGCTACTGAACAAAAGTCTGGGATCTGCCTGGAAAAAGGAGCCCCAAGGGGTCGGTATAACATTCATAAATGGTCATGTTCAAAAAAATCAACTTGGAAAAAGTAGGAGACTCTCCCCCTCCCCATAAAAAAAGAGTCTAGCAGATGGCCTGAGTCCTGGCTCTGACATCTTAGGTTTCCACCCTCCTCTTAGTGTCCTCCACCCTCAGAGCACTGGGAGCCTTGGGGAAGGGGGAAGCAGGACTGGCAGAGGAGCTCCTGAGCACTGGGAGCCTTGCAGGGTGGAGAGCAGGACTGGCAGAGGAGGGGAGCTCCTGTGAGCTCACGCACGTGAAGGAGCAAAGAAGAGAAGGAGCGAGAGAAAACCCATCCATCTTCACCGGAGATAGATCTGAATCTGTCCATTACCTGAAGACGGCCCATCCTACTTCTCTCGGCAAGTGAATGCTAATCCCTAAAAATCATTTATCTGTGTCACTTTATTGTCAAACCTGAGTCTTCCAGAACATTTAGGGCAAATGCTACACAATACATAAAACATCTGTCCCCATCCACAGTCCCCCCACCCCCATAGGGATGTACAGACTGACCTACTTTCAGTACTTCTTCCCCCGAGAGGGGGAGTTCATTTTCATTGAGTGCCTATGAACCTCCTGACCGTTTCTCCACTGCCCATGCAGCCCAGCCCCCGGCCCCACCTTAAGGACACAGCCCCGGCATCAGAAACGTTATCTGTGCTGGGCTGAAGGGTGTCCCTGCAAAACTCATGTACATCCAGAACCTATAAATAGGACCTTATTTGAAATAGTGTTTTGTGGACATAATCCAGTTAAGATGAGGTCATACTGGATTACTGTGGGCCCCGGTCCAATGACTGGTGTCCTTATAAGAACAGGGGAATATGGACACAGACACTCAGGGAGAGAAGGCCGTGTGATGATAGAAGCAGAGATCAGAGAGATGCACCTACAGGCCAGGGAACGCCAGGATGGCTGGCAGCCACCAGGCGCTGGGAGAGAGGCCTGGGACAGACTCTCCTGCAGCAACTCCAGGAGGACCCACCCAACGGAGACCTTGATTTTGGACTTCTAGCCTCCAGAACTGTGAGAGAACACGTTTCTGTTGTTTTAAGTTACCAGCTTGGTGGTGATTTGTACATAAGTTATCTACCTTAAGGTTCATCACTCCCCACCCTTTCACACTCCACCCCCACCTTGCCACCAGTCAAAACGGGCACCAGAACCCACGGGCTCCCCTTTGGAACCATGGTTTTGGCAAAAGAGGAGGGAGCATTGCAGACAAGGAGGTGCCTGGACGATGCTCAAATGCTTTTGGGCACCAGCTGCAGCATCTGCAGAGGAAAGCACTGGACTGGGAGTCAAGAGTGGGTCCTACTTCTGCGTCTTTCACTAAGTTGGGTGTGAACAAGTCACATTTCTGAACCGCCCTGAACACCCAGGCCCTGCCTTTCCTCCACCCGAGGCCCTGGAGGGGGCCCCCGGGGCCTCCGCCCCCATCTCCTTCCTGCTTCCACCCTCAGCCAATGCGCTCTGACTGCTCTGACTGTGGTTGTTCAGATCCTGAAACGAAAGGGGCTGGGGCCCCACCCACGCTGCGTCCAGACACCGGAAAGGCAGCTCTGATACTGCAGAGGGGTGTGATCTGAGCCCCTGGAGGCTCAGAATCACCGTCCCCTAAACACTGAGCTACTTGGTTCCGTCTGTGTGAGCACTGAGGAAGCGGAAGGGACTCCAGGCCCTGCCTGGAATCTGGATTCTCATTAGGCTCAGCTCCCCTGCTTTGTGGCCTCTGACTAGTTATTACCCATCCCACCTCTGGGCCTCAGTTTTTCCATCTGGAAATAGGAAGGGGAATTGGAGTAAACAGTCTCCAGGGGCCCCTCCAACCCTGTCCTCTGGGTCAAGATGGGTGTGATAGAACCATGTGGCCAAGGGAAGCCAGGGCTGTGGTTTAGGGGGAAAGAGGCACCAGTTGAATTCTTAAGGTGCCTTTGATTACTCAATTCTCTAAGCTAAGCAGAACTACTGAGGGCGTAAATCAAAGCACTCGATCAGAAATACAGAAAGCCTTGGAGGCCCACAAAAAGGATGGAGTGATGGTCCCTGAAGTCAGGTTAGACTAATCAGTGTCTTCAGCAGAGGCCGAGCCATCCTCAGAATACTCTGGGCTTCCATCCTGGCAGGATTCCCATGGTAAGGAAGAGCCAGGAAGCTTCTATCCCAGTGGCTTCTGCCTTACTCATTCTAAAAAAAAAAAAAAAAGCAATTTTATTGATTTTTAGAGAGAGATAGAAACATTGATCAAAGAGGAACATCATCAATCGACTGCCTCCCACATGCCCTCCCCTGGGGATCAAGCCCACAACCTGGGCATGTGCCCTGACCGGGAATGGAACCGGCGATCTCTTGGTTCCTGGGTCAGTGACCAACCACTGAGCCACACCGGCCAGGCTGCCTTCCTCATTCTTGCCGGTGAGGCCCAGAATTTAAGGGAAGTGGAGGAGTCTACTCCTGAGGGCTTTAGTACACCCCAAGTACTGCAGGCTGAATGCTACTGGACAGAGCCCTCTGAGGCTCTGTGGGGGCTGGTGGTTTTACGCACCATCCACACTAGCCGAACACTTGGTGCTTACCAGAGGTCTTTAGTTGTTGAACATCAGGGCTACCTTATGGAGTCATAGACTGTTGGAGCTGCGGGTTCTCTGAGTTCGCTCAGTGCAACCTGCAAAAGGGAGACTGCCTCTTCTTCGATGCTGCCCGTGATGGAGAGCTCACTACCACCTCCACCCCCCACCCTACCCCCACCCTCCAGTAAGACAGCCTGCTCTGTTTGGGATAGTTCTGAAATCCTTCTCCAGGTTGAACTGAAACTTCTTGGAAAGCCTAGTCCTTGGCCACAGCCCTGTTGTCCGAGGCTGTGGACCACATGCTAGCAGTTCCTGCGTTCTGCAGATCTGAAGAGAGTGGCCGGTTTTCCTGACTGCTCAGGAGGCTGGCCACCATTGTTCTGTTAACAGTCCCTCCTGTCATTTAGTTTGGGGTCTCCTTCCACATCCTGTCAGTTCCTTTTGGACACATTTGTTTCTCGATTTACCCTCCAAAATGCAAACATATTCTAGGAGGGGAGGGGTTTCACCAACTGAACTTTACTGGCTTCTGCTCGGGGCACTGTCCTCCCATTGTACCCTGACTCTGTCTGCTTTGGGCAGCCACGTCCTACTCAGACCAGGTTTGCTTGAGGTTGAACCTAGAGCAGGGCTCTAATCTGCTTGACAACCAGGGCCTGGATCCAGAACTGTGTGTGTTATCAAGAGACAGGCGTCCTGTTTCCAGCCTTCTTAGCAGAAGGGCTACCTGGGAGTTCAGAAGGACTGAGAACCTCTGTTCCAACTCTGACCCATCACAGATGGAGAAATGAAGGTCCAGAGAGGGAATGGGACTTCCTTAAAGCCACACAGCAAAGCTGGAACCCAGGTCTCCCAGCCTCTCCCCTAGTCCTGGGTTCTCTCCTCCCCTCCCCCAAGTTTCCATTGACTCGGGAAGCTGCCATCCCTCTTCCAGAGCTCAACCCAGATGTCCCACCCCTGTCCCAGGCCTTCCCCACCCACCCCAGTCCCCCGGCTGTGCTTTTGGACGGGAAATAGTCATGTCTCCCTCCCTGCTCCGGTCCTCTAGCACTGCAGGGTGAACTCTGCTCCATGACCTCCAAGGAGGAAGCGGCCAGGGTCCAACCTGGGGATTTTCCATGAGTGGCTGCTTATCAATTCCTACTCAGCACTGGGCGATGTGTCCTCAGGTGTTTATGAGCGTCAGAATCACCCAGAGATTGTAGATTGGAGCCTCCCAGCACACTCACCACTCTCAAGGTCTGCAGGCCTAACACTGGGCCTGGGGTGTATGTTAAGCCAGCACTCCATGTGGTCCTAACACAGCAGGCCCATAGGCCACATTTCTACAAATACCGCCCTGGGCATCGTAAGGGGGCAAATCCGTAGTAGATTTCACAAATGGTCCCTGTCCTCAGAGAGCCCCTTGACCTAGCAGGAGGAACACAAGTAGTCAGGTAAGACCCCATATGTCTGACTGGGCCCTGGAGATTAGAGCTGATAAGAACTGACTCAGGCCTGGGGAGAGATGACGGAGAAGTGATAGATGAGCTGGGCCTGGAGTTCTGAGAAATTGTTGGCTGTGCAGGCATGCCTCATTTTATTGTGCTGCACTCTATGATGCTTCCTAGATGTTGCATTGTTTTACAAATTGAAGGCAAGACCCTTCCCCAGCAAAAATATTACAACTCACCTGATTGTGGTGGTCTGGGACCAGACTGTCAGTATTTCCGAGGTATGACATGCTGAGGTCATCTTGAGCACCTTGGGATGTACATGGTGGGTACAATAGATAGTTTGGGTTTGGGTTTGGCCTAGAAGATTTGCCAACATTAAAAAAAAAAAAAAAAAGTGATACTATTTCATGTTGGCAAGGTGGCTGTGAAGCTGGCCTTGTGTGCTATTGGTGGGCGAACTGATTGGTAGAACCGTTCTGGAGGGCAGAGCCAGTACTTTTAGGTAAAAAAATCTTACACATCTGTATGTTAACTGAAGCATAATTTGGAAATTGGAAAATAGAAATAATCTAAATACTCAACAGTAGATTATTGATTAAATGATTAAATCCATCCATAGAGATGTAATACCTTGGTCATTAACACTAATGATTTTTACAGAGTACTTAATGCCATGTAGTAAATGCTCATAACCTATTTGAAAATTTAATATGTAAGGAAATAATGTAATATTATAATAACAAATAAATGTGTGTATGTTGCTATTACTATAATTTGAAAAATGTTTACAAATATTTAAATATTAAGAAAATGGGCTCCAAAATATATAAATGATTCATATAACTCAACAACAAAAATAAACAATGAAAGAACAGGCAGAGGATCTAAATAGACAGCTTTCCAAAGAAGACATACAGATGGCCAACAAGCGCATGAAAAGATGGTTGGCACCACTAATTATCAGGAAATGCAAATCAAAACCACAATGAGATATCGCCTCACACCTGTTAGAATGGCGATGACCGAAAGAAAAGCCATGACAAGTGCTGGAGAGGCGTGGAGAAGAGAGAACTCTTCTCTGCTGTTGGTGGAACTGTAAACTGATGCAGCTACTCTGAAAACAGTGTGGAGAGGCCTCAAAAAATTGAAGACAGAACTACAAAATGATCCAGCTTTTCCACTTCTGGGTGCTCATCCAAAACACTAATTCAGAAAGGTATCTGCTCCCTTATGTTCATTGCAGCATTATTTAAAACTGCCAAGATCTGGAAACAACCTAAGTTCCCATTGATGGATGAATGGATAAAAAAAAAAGTTGGGGCACACCCTGGCTGGTTTGGCTCGGTGGATAGAGCGTTGGCCTGTGGACTGAAGGGTTCCCGGTTTGATGCCAGTCAAGGGCACATGCTTGGGTTGTGGGCTCAATCCCCAGTGGGAGGTGTGCAGGAGGCTGCCGATCAATGATTCTTTCTCATCATTCATGTTTCTCTCTCTCTCTCCCTCTCCCTTCCTCTCTGAAATTAATAAAAATATTTTTATAAATGGGGAGGGGGGCACATATATAGAATGGAATACTACCTGGCCATTAAAAAAAAAAAAAAAAAAAAAAAAAGGAAAGGAAATCTTGCCATTTGCAACAATATGGATGGACCTTGAGAGTATTATGCTAAGTGGAATAAGTCAGAGAAAGATACGTACTGTATCATTTTATTTAGATGTGGGAACTATACAACAAGTCAAATGAATAAGCAGAGCAAAACAAAAACCTTAGAGATAAAGAGGACCGATTGGTGGTTACCTGAGGAAAAGGGGGTGGGAAAGGGCACCATGGGTGAAGGGGGTCAGTTGTGTGGCGATGGATGGGAACTAGATCTATGGTGGTGGTAGTGATCGCTTTGTAGTGTATGCAAATACCAAGTTTTAATGTGTACCCCTGAAACTTACATAATGTTCTATACCAACTTGACCTCAACTAAAAAAATGGGGTGAGGAGAAGGATGGCAGACGGAGGGCAGACCGTGACAGGCTTTGAGAGTCATTCTGAAGGAGTGATCCTGGGGTGGTTTTGTCGGGATCTGGGGACTCCGGTGCAGGCCACATCCCACCTCTGGTCTGGAAGCCATTCGTGAAGGAGAGTGGTGCCCCTTCCTCTGGTTGTTCTTCGGGGGAAAAGCATTTTTCGTGAGCTTTATGATCTTATTTCAGGCAACCTGAGGCCCCTGGCTGCCTCAGCGAGCTACCAAAGCCCTGTGGAGTCTCTGTTCCTGCCATCCTTTCAAACATATGCAGTGTGTGAGCTCTTAGGACGTGCCAGGTATTAGAGGTGCTTTATCTCCTCTAACCCTAAAAACCACCTCAGGAGGGAACCAGGGTTTGGAGAGGTCATACATCACTCAGGGTTCGATTTAGGATTTGAATCCAGATCTGGGCCGCCCGGAGCTGGTGATCACACTGCTCCAGTCTCTAGCGCAGTGTTTTTCAACCTTTTTTGGGCAAAGGCACACTTGTTTCATGAAAAAAATCACGAGGCACACCACCATTAGAAAATGTTAAAAAATTTAACTCTGTGTCTATATTGACTATATATAAAGTAATTCTCTTGAATAGGAATCAAATAAACACAAAGAAAGTATTTTATAATTACTTTATTATGAAATATTAAGTAAACAAATTAGTGAAAAATTATAAAATTCTTGTCTTGTCTGCACCTACGGCACACCAGGCAACATCTTGCGGCACACTAGTGTGCCGCGGAACAGCGGTTGAAAAACGCTGCTCAAGCGTTCTGAGTGCCCCGGGGGAAAGGAAGACCTCCTCCCCTCCCCTCCCAAAGGAGGAAAGGGATTGTCCAAGTGCGTGGAAGAGCCGTGACAGGAGCTCAGGAATTCCCACTCCCATAAAAACGTTGCTTCAATTAATGGAACCAGGGGTGGCAAGAGGGATGAGACAACCATCTGTGCTTATCTCCCTCCTTCCTCCAGCCCAGGGGGAGAGGCTGGCTCCTGTCACTTCCCCAGATTCCCGTGTTGACAGCCTCCCTGGCTTGTGCCTGGCCCAGCCATCTCCCTCTCCCCTGGGAAGGGAGGGCCGAGTCTTCGCAGGGTGGGTGGAGGACTCTGTGGTCAGGCACGCCCAGCTGCTGCGCAGATTTGGGGCACCAGGGCCTGGGGGAGGCACCCTGCCTCCCTCAGTGTGCTAGGGGCTCACACCGTGCCAGGAGCAGAATGTTCTAGAATCTAGGAGCCTTCCCTTCGCTTATCTTCCCTCCCCAAGCACAAGTATGCTTTCTAACAGCATTCAGTGGTTCTTGAGTTCATGAAATTGTTAATAATTTTTATTCTGATAATTACATGTAAAAATCTGTTCCAGTTTTTCTTTTATAGTGATAATTCACAATTGAACATTTTCATAGCCTTTTCATGGGCCAACTTATTATTATTTTTTAATGTTTCTCAAAATGGGGTCTAGAATATCTTTTCTTTCTTTTTCTTTCTTCTTTCTTTCTTTCTTTCTTTCTTTCTTTCTTTCTTTCTTTCTTTTAAAGAATATCTTGAGAAGTGTACAAAAAGGATTTACATTATTTTGCTTTGGTTCTGGTCCAGTGGTCAGTGCCAGATATTGACCAAATAGTCACCTATCTGAGGTGAAATGAGAAAATGAAAGGTGTGAGAGTTTGTGTAACCTTGGATAACAATGTCATTCCCTTTTCCTGGAAGAACTGGTTTTGAGTTTTTCTTACTATATTTTGCAAGGTTAAAATGTCCTCTATTTTATGAAGTGAGTGGTAGTCTGCAAATAATTTTTCATCCCTTTTGCTTAAGAACTCTCCAGTAAACATATTACTCATTTGCCCTGGCTGGTGTGGCTCAATTGGTTAGATGCTGCCCCATGCACCGAAAGGTCACTGGTTCTTCAATTCCCAGTCAGGGCACATGGCTGGGTTCAATCCGCAGTTGGGGTGCATACGGGAGGCAGCCAATCAATATTTTGCTCTCATGTCCATGCTTTTCTCTCTCCCTCTTTCCCCATTCTTCTTTCTCTAAAAATATATTTTTTTAAAAAAATTATTCATTTGCCCTTGCTAGGAAGCTCAGTTGGTTGGAGCATCATCTGGTAAACCAAAAGTTTGCAGGATTGATTCCTGGTCAGGGCACACACCTAGGTTACAAATTCAATCCCCGGTTGGGATACATACAGGAGGCAACTGATGGATGTTTCGCTCTCACGTTGATGTTCCTCTCCCCTCACTCCCCCAATTTCCCTCCTTTCTTCCCTTCCTCTGTCCCTTCATCTCTAAACATATCCTCAGGTGAGAATTTTTTAAAAATTTTGTGAAAACCGAAAATCTGGAAGCCACTTACACTGTGATCTAGAAAGCCCTTTGCATCCATCAGTCTCATTTGATCAGATTCAGCCAACGCTGGCCAAGGCTGGTTAAATCACCTGTTAGATCTGGCTCAAATACTTAACTGTCAATTATGCCCTAACCTACCTTGCTGGAGGCCTGACCTACCTTCTCCTCTTTAAAGTGGGGACATTCCTATTTCCCACGGTTGCTCTGAAGATTAAGCTAAATAGTGTAGACAGCATAGTGTCCACCCAGTACATCCCAATTCAGTGTCTCACCCCGTCTGGCAAGGTAAGTACTTCTGCCTCTTTAGGGCTGGGAAGCAGGCCCTTCCAGCGGAGATAAACACGGTAAAACCACGGCCTGGACTGCTGATGCTCTGCCCCCAACACCACAGAACTTGAAGGACAACTTGGCTGGACGTTGTGCTAGCCACGGGCCCTGGGAAGAAGGGGGAATTGTCCCTGAACTGGAAGTTGGGAAGTTTTAGGGCACCTGAAGGTCATAGCTGGGGTGAGGGTAAAAGCAGAGTCTGGCCAATCCCGGGAGAAGGAGGAAAAGGCCTTGGTTTGGGGCAGGAGGACTCAAACCACACAGAGGCTTTTCCTGGCCATGGTGAAAAACCCGTGTGGGAACTCCTTCCCCTCAAAAGGCGTGCTGCCTCGGGATGGGGAAGTGGGGGGCCTACATGGTCCCGCACAGCGGAAGTCCTGTCTTGCTTTGGAAGAAGGACACTGTAGCAGCCATCCTCACACTGACCTCCCACCCTCCGCCTCCACCTCATTGCTGTGCCGTTTCTTCCAGAGACGCCGGGAACCAGATCAGCCACCCAGACCGGAGCCCCAGGAACTAGGTCCCCTCAATGGGGACACAGGTGAGTAGCCTGCTCCACAAACGCCTTCCCTGACATCCACGAGGTTTCCTGCTTTATAATTAACAAAGGTGACATCGCCACATAATTGTCTCATGAGATTTTTTAGATAGGTGACATTCATAGGAGTATCGTGTCTAAAATCAGGGAGGTGATCGTCCTGACCTGTGCTTTCCTGTTCTGGGCTGTGGATACCACACCTGAGTTTATTTCCTCAAAGTGCATTTTCAGAGGGATCCAGGAAAATTGGAAGGATTTCAATGAAGGGAGAATGGCGTATAAGGAATCTGGAAATTGGGCCCTGGAAGGAGCAGTGAAAGGAACAGAGGATGTTTTACTGAGTGTTTGAAGTGCCCTCAATGGAGAAGAAACATAAGCCTTGTACAGCGTGACCCAGAGGTCAGAACTAGGGCCTCCAGGTAACAGGAACGGGCAGGCAGGATTCAGTTCAGCCTCAAAGGATGGTTTTGTGTGGGGGTTGGCGTAAAATCCTCAGAGCTGCCTGGTAATAGAATGAGTTCTCCATCGCTGAAAGTGTTTAATTACAGCCTGGAGGCTGTCCGCGATATTGTAGATGAGGCTCAAGTACCAGATAAACAATTGAACCAGAAATCAGTTTCTCTCGCCTGGCTGTACATGAGAATTGCCTGGGGAAACTTCAAAGATACAGTTCCTGGGGCCCCGTCCCCGACCAATGAAATTAGAATCTCTGGGAGTGGGCTGGAGAGCCTGCACTGTTAGGGATGATATGTTTGTGAGTAGTGAGCTTCTCGGTAGCTAGGGCCAGTCGGTCCTGGTCTTGTGAACTAACATTTGGAACCCTGAGCCGAGTGATCTGTGAGCTTGTGTGGGGCTCTCTGAGCTTGTGGGGGGCTCTCTGAGCTTGTGTGGAGCTCTCTGACCTTGTGTGGGGCTCTCTGATCTTGACCACTGTGACTGCCAGGACCAAGGGCGCTGACTCGCTTCCTCTGCCCCATGGACTGACCTCAGTGTTGGCTTTTCACTTAGCAGCCCCAATCCCCATATTTCTCATCATACCCTACCCGGGCCCAGCCTATGAAGGTCTGTGATCATAACAGGAACATGCAAACAACACTGGTATTTGCCTCTAATGCTTGCCATGAGTCCCGAGGAACAGTTGGAGGCCATTTAGTGAACACTGAGCACTTCCAAATGCTCAGCACCACACTTACTGCTTTTCTTTATTTAACCTTTTTTTCTATTTGATTTGAGGGAGAGAGAGAGAAACATTGACTTGTTGTTCCACGTATTTATGCACTCATTGGTTGATTCTCATATGTACCCTGACTGAGAATTGAATCTACAACCTTGGTGTATCCAGTGAAGTTCTAACCCAATGGTCAGCAAACTGCGACTTGCAAGTTTGACTAATGAGTTTGCCAACCACTGTCATATACTACCCTTTACCTCTTTGCACACAATATGCCACAATTGCCTAATCCTCACAGCTTCCAACTACACGATAACATTTAGTCTAGCAGTGGTCAGCAAACTCATTAGTCAACAGAGTGGCAAACTGTGGCTCACGAACCGCAGTTTGCCTACCACTGCTCTAACCAACCAAGCTACCTGGCCATGGCACACACTCACTGCTTTTCGTGCATAATCAGATGAATGGGGTGGTAGTGGACTCGGATTGCATTGGCTCCTAGCCCTTCTCCCTGATTGTGAAGTGGGAATCGCAGGCCAATTGCCTAACTCCTCTGTCCCTCAGTCTCCTCACCTGTGAAGTGGGAATCATCATGCTGCCCACCACTGGGTGGTTGTGCAGACTAAGTAGCACCTGTGAGGCATTTGGAGCAGAACTGGGCACGAGCCCGGGCATGCTGAGCTCTGGGTGTTCCTTACCTGCTGTTATTATTTCTATTGCCATTGTTTTCTACTTGAATCATTTCGATAGCCCCGTGAAGAATGTGTTATTATTGTCCTGATTTCACATGTTGAGTAACTGAGCCACAGAGGGGATGGGCCGCTGCCTCAGATCCTCCCCAGAGCTTGTTAAGACTGTTTGGAGTTTCCCTAAGCAAGAGCTAGACTTCCTGTTTGTGGCTCCTTCCTGCTCAGGCAGCTCCTCGCCATCCAGCTGGGGAAATGCTAAAGGCCAGAATCAGACACTCACAGGCCCCAGCAGGTGAAGCTCATAGGAAGAGGTGAGGGCTGTGGGGACAGCAGAGCCCCCTCCTGGACGAGGGCGGCAGCTGCTCCTCGCCCCAGCTCCCACTTGACAAAGGCATACACTGCCAATTCTTTGGCTTCTGCAAAAAAGCTGAAAATCTGTAGTAAGTAACAGCTACCCAGTCATTAAATATCAACAACTACCTGTGTTTCCCCGAAAATAAGACCTAGCGCATGGAAAGATAAGACATCCCCTGAAAATAAGACCTAGCGCAACTTTGGGAGAAAAAAATTAATATAAGACACTGTCTTATTTTCGGGGAAACAGGGTACTTTCTTTTTAATTTGGATATTGGGTAGGGTAGTTGGGTTGACCCTGTCCTGTAAGTGAGCAGCTGTTCCAACACGACACCACTGGCCCTGCACCGAGGAGCCTGCAAAGCCCGAGAGGCTGGGGCTGCCTCTGGAGGTTGATCTCCAGCTAAGACCATTCCTGCAAGGGATCAGGGTTCTCACCCCTCAGCTCCGGCCTCCCACGCGCTCTGTCGCTGTGATTACCCCACTTCCTCCCAGTGGGATTTTACTTATTTTGCTTTTTCACCTGTAGCCACGACTGTCCAGCTCTGTGCATCTGAGGAGGCTGAGCAGCACCAGAAGGAAATTGCCAGGCTTCTCCAGCAGCACGAAGAGGACAAGAAGAAATGGGCACAGCAGGTACGTCCCAGCCACTCTCCTTTCCTCCTGTTCCGTGAGCCTTACAAAATCCAAGAGTGAGGACCGACTTTTGGCTTTATTGTTGAGGTAAGTATCTCCTACTCCTTTGTCCAAGAAGGGAGTTCTTTATCAGTTGAACAAATATCTCTAACTGCTTGTTTCATTATATTCATTTATGTTTCATTATATTTATTATATGCAAAGGAAGGTGCAGAAACACTAACACAGTAGAAGGGCTTCCTATCTTGAGTGGGCATCAGAATTAGAAGACTCCTAAGTCCCTTTCCTAGGTAATTCTCAGGGATCCCCCTCTAAGCCCTAAAGAAGGCAGTCAGTCACTCCTGCTATATCTAGGGGGTCTTGTGCCCTCTCTGAGCACTCTGTTGAGGGGGTGGGATTCTGATCACCTAGCTCCAGGAAGCACCCAAGGGACAGTGAGTGGGTAAGTAGGCTCTGCTGAACCTGCACCTGAACCTGCTCAGTCTCATCCCACTTGGCACTCCCGCCCCCAGGTGGAGAAGGAGAGGGAGCTAGAGCTTCAAGAGAAACTGGATGAGCAGAGGAGAGTCCTGGAAGGCGAGCATGAGGCAGCCTTGCAAGGTAAGGATGGAGCCGTGCTTAGGGAGGGTGTGGGCGGGCCTCCTTCTGGCCCATCTGCCACGTCCACAGGGGGGAGTCCCGCCATCCCTCCTCCTGCCTCTGCTTCACCAGCAGTTGGCAGCCGCAGGACTGCAGTCTGTAGGCTCCGTGGCTGGCCCTGTGGGGCATAGCTTTAAAAGTCTGACATCAAGCTTGGTGTCACCTTAGTTGGAAGGTGGTTTGTTTGTTTGTTTTCTTTTCCATTTTAAAAGCTGTTTATATTCCTTAAAGGACATTTGGAAAACCTAGACATATAGGAGGATGTTTCATATTTCTTCCCCACAATAATGACAGGGCTTACAGTTTCCGGTTAGATTGATCATTTCTTTCAAATAGCTCCCTTTCCTCTTATATCACCAAATGTGGACCTCATAGAAAATGCATAATCTATAGATTAAACAGAAAGATCCTATTGCGTAGTGGTTAGGATCTCGGACTCCACAGCCATCAGCCTTGGGTTTGAATTCTAGCTCTGCCACTTAGCAGCTGTGTAACCTTGAAGCTTTGTTCGTAGGGTGTTTAATTTAATGTTTAGGTAAATAGATAGAATTTTGCACGATATTGAGCAAATAATTCTTAGCATTATTATTTTATTATTGAGAAGATTAAAATTGTGTGCAGTTCCACCCAGAACTGGTCAGTTACCCCTTCGATATAGATCTCTTTCATTTGGGGGGTATATACGTAGACTATACATCTTTACACACACACATACTTTGGGGGGAGGAGATAAATTATTGTTGTTTTACTTTGAATTGCCTTAACAACTTATTAAACTTCTGCGGCATCAGTTTTAGTAACAACATAGCATTCCAGTGTGCACCCTTGTTCATTTAACCGGGCCCCTTTGGACAGGCATTTAGATCATTCCAAACGTTTGCCAATTTTTACAATAGTGGTGACACTTACAGGTGTGAACCCCATTTTGTAAAAAAAAAATGTGGCCACATTCCACACCACTGTCCATCCCCATCACCACCATCCAGTTCCAGAACACTCTCATCACCCAGCAGTCACTCCACAAGCGCCCTCCCAACGCCCAGCCCCTGGCAAACACCCACCCGCTGCCTGCTGCCGCATCTATTCTGGACACCCATATAAATGGAAGTGTGCAACCTGCGGCTTCCCTCACCCAGCACGTTCCGAGCCTCATTCGGACTGCAGCATGCATTTGTGCTCCATTCCTCCGTTGCTGTTGTTTTGCCCGTTTTACAAAGCACTCCGTTTCGTTTTATTGGCTGAGTAATATTTCATTACTATTGGCCTGGATGCACCACACGTTGTTGCCATTCACTGGTTGGTGAACACACGGGCTACCTCCTCTCTTTGGCTGCTGTGAATGGAGACACTAAGACCCGCACCTGCTTGAGCACCTGCTTTTGGTTCCCCTGGGTGTGCACCCAGGAGTACAATTGCTGGGTCACGTGGTAATTTTATGCTTAAATTTTTAAGAAACCACCAGGTGTTTCCCACCGTGGCTGCCCCATTTGACGTTCCCACCAGCAATGCGAAGGGTCCCAGTTGCACCACAGTGTTTTCTCATTGTGGTTTTGATTTGCATTTCCCTCATGACTAATTTTGCTGAGCATCATTTCATGCCCTTGTTGACCATTTGTACATCGTCTTTGAAAATTTACATATTTTTAACATATTTTTGTTGGTTTCAGAGAAGAAGGAGATGGGGACAAATATAGAAATATCAGCGATGAGGAAGAATTATTATTTTTAAAATATGTTTTATTGTTTTTTTTTACAGAGAGGAAAAGAGAGGGATAGAGAACTAGAAACATCAATGAGAGAGAAACATCCATCAGCTGCCTCCTGCACACTCCCTACCGGGGATGTGCCCACAACCAAGGTACATGCCCTTGACCGGAAACAAACCTGGGACCCTTCAGTTAGCAGGCTGATGCTCTCTCCATTGAGCCAAACTGATCAGGGCTACATATATTTTTGATGCTATTGAAATTAACCTAGAAAATGTTATGCCAGTTTTCCCTTTAATCATCAGTATTTGCATGACCTTTCCCCAGAATTATTTATCTTTCAAAAACACGTGATGATTAGTTGTAGGTAAAATTTTGTACCCTGTTCTTTTTACTTTAACATTCTATAAAACATGTGTCCATATAATTATGCTGCCACTTACATGTTTATGAAGGCTAGACAATTGCATACATGGTTTTTCTTAAGTTACCAGGAGTCTAGCTAGACATCTAGGTTTTAACTACTATAAATAACACTGCACTGAACGTCTTTTGCATAAAGATTTGCACACATTTCACATGATGTCCTCAGATTCCCAGAAATGAAATAACTAGAACAGAGGTCTGAACAATTTTAAGAATCTTGAAATATATTGCAACATTAGCACAAAATGTTTTGAAATGGAATTGAGGTCCTCACCCTGGGAATTTGAAGAGTTGTGTTTTAATATTAATATACCTCATGAAACTGGGCCTGTCTCTTGACCTCAGTGTACTTTTTGTGAGTCTAAAATCTACCTTCCCTGCCTCATAAGGCTATTGTGGGAAAATAACTGTTCCCCAAACCTTGCTTTGATAGGATTTTTAGCATTATAAATATATTGATAAGAAAAATGCCCTATTATAAAACCCTAGAGGAGAAGGGACTGTCTATCTTAAGTTCTTCTCATCAGAATTCTTTCCTGCTTATTATTAAATTTCTTGGCACATATTAAGTGCTACATAAACATGTATTAAATGAATGTACAGCGTGGGGAAAATATATGGGCTTTGTTTGGGAGAAGGTGTACAGGTAACTGGGTGAGGATAATGGTGGTTTTCCACATTCGATGACCTTTATTTTTTTCTTTTATTTTCTACTAGAGGCTTTTGTTTTTATGTTTAGAAACAAAATTGACTCTTTGGGGTATACGATTCCATAACTTCTAGCACATGCATAGATTCATGTAACCATCACCATAATCTGGTATAAAACAGTTCCATCACCCCCAAAAATATTCTCTCAGGCTGCCCTTTTGTGCTCATATCCTCCTCTACCCTCCCCCCCCCCCCACTGATCTCTTCTTCAGTTATAGTTATGTCTTTTTGAAGCTGTTATATAAACAAAATAATACAATACCATTCATCCCGATGCCTTTGAGATTCATCCAAGTTGTTGCATGCATCATTAGTGTATTCATTTTCATCTCTGAGTTGTATTGCATTGTTCACTCATTCACTTGTGGGACATTTGGGTTGTTTCCAATTTGAGGCGATTATGAATACATCTCTTCTGAACATGTGGGTACAGGTTTTTGTGTACCCATTTCTCTTGGGTAGGAGTTGGATTGATAGGTTACATAATAAACGTAGGTGTAGCTTTATGAGAAAAGGCTAAACTGTGGTCCCAAGTGACCACCATTTCATTCCATCAGCAATGCATGAGTCCTACTATTCTTTCTTGCCAATACTTGTCAATATTTTTCATTGTAGCTGTTCTAATAGGTGTGCAGTAATATTTCTTCATGGGTTAAATTGACTAATGATATGGGACACCTTTTCTTTTGTTGCTTGTTATTTATATATCCTCTGGTCAAATGTCTTTTCAAATATTTTGCCCATTTTAATTAGCTTGCTTGTTCTTACTGTTGAGTTTTGAGACGTCTTTATATTTTTGGATATGAGTCCTTTGTATTTGCAAATATATTCTTCTAGACTGTGTATTTATTTGTTTGTTTTTTTCATTCTCTTAACAGCAAAACTTTTAGTTTTTATAAATTCCAATGTATTATTTTCTATTTTATTCATTACTAGAGGCCTGGTGCACAGATTCATGCATTGGTGGGGTCCCTCGGCCTAGCCTGTGGGGATCAGGCCAAAACCTCTCCAACATCCCCTAAGAGGTCCCAAATTGTGAGAGGGAGCAGGCCAGGCCAAAGGACCCCACGATTGGGACCAGGGAGGAACCACAGGAAGGCTCTAGGGTACGTCTGGCCTATCTCACCCAGTCTGATCGCCAGACTCCAGCTAACTTACTGGTCAGAGTGTTTGCCCCCTGATGGTCAGTGTGTATCATAGTGACTGGTTGAATGATCAGAGAGACAATGATCAGACAATTAATATATATATATATATATATATATGCTTTTGGTGTCATTTTAAAAACTCTTTGCTGAACCCTGAGTAACAAAGGTCTTCTATGTTGTCTTCCAGAAGTTTTATGGATTTAAATTTTGCATTTAGATCTATGTTACCTATTGTCTCTTTTACTATATCTCTTTCTCTCTGTGTGTGTGTAATCATTGCTCTAATAATTAGTGTATATAACAGTCTACTTAAATTAATATTTTACCACTTCAAGCGGAATATATTGTAGAAATCTTACCATCATGTATGTCCCTTTAACCTCTCCCCTTTTACTTGTACTTGTCTGATGTCTTACATCGACATACATTGAATAGCCCATCAGACAATGTTATAATTTTTGCTTTTAACCATCTATCATGTTTTTAAAAATATATATTTTATTGATTTTTTTTTAGAGAGAGGAAGGGAGAGGGATAGAGATTTAGAAACATCCATGAGAGAGAAACATCGATCAGCTGCCTCCTGCACACCCTCTACTGGGGATGTGCCTGCAACCAAGGTACATGCCCTTGAAATCGAACCTGGGACTCTTGAGTCTGTAGGCAGATGCTCTATCCACTGAGCAAAACTGGCTAAGGCCATCAATCGTGTTTTAAAGAGCTCAGGGAAGAAGAATAGCCTGTTATATTTACCCAGGTATTTACCAGTTCTGTTGCTCTTTCTATATTCCTGAAGTTCCAGGTTTCTCTCCTGGTGTTATTTGCCTCTGTCTGAATAATTTTCTTGAGCAATTCTTTTAACACAAGTCTGTTGGTGATGAATTTTTATTTTTTTTTTTTAGTATGCCTTCATCTGAGAATGTCTTTATTTTACCTTCTTTCCTGAAGAATATTTCTATTGGATTTAGGATTCTAGATTTATAGGGGTGTGTGTGTGTGCGTGTTTTTTTTTATTTCAGCAGTTTTTAAATGTGCTTATTCCTTCTAGTCACTAAGGTTTCTAATGAGAAATCCACAGTTGTTCAAACTGTTGTTTTCTCTAAATAAGACACTATTTTTCTGAATTTCTATTTTCCATTCTTTCTAAGAGTACTCACTCTGACTTCATGGAGCTTTTATAATGTCTGTCTTAAGTCTCTGGTAACGATTCTGTGGTGTCTCAGTATTGGCATCTGTTGGATTTCTTTTCGGGCAAATTAAGATTTTCTTTTCCTTTTTAAAAAATATTGTTTTTATTGACTTCAGAGAGGAAGGGAGAAAGAGAGAGAGATAGAAACATCAGTGATGAGAGATAATCATTGATTGGCTGCCTCCTGCATGCCCCCTACTGGGAACTGAGCCTGAAACCCAGGCATGTATCCTTGACCAAATTCGAATCCGGGACCCTCAGTCTGCAGGCCAACACTCTATCCACTGAGACAAACCAGCTAGGGTGAGATTTTATTGCTACTTTGTATGCTAAGTATTTGGGATTGTATGCTGAGCCATTTTTGGATTCATATGCTGAGCAATTTTGTATTGTCTCTTTTTGCATATTTGAGTACATGAGATTCTGGATCTTGTTTAAATCTACTGATTCAGTGGTACTTCAAATTCTGGTTTTCTTGCCCAGTCGGCCTGCCATCATTTACTTTTTGGGGTCTAGAAACAGCAGCTTCGTTTATTCTGTTCAGGTTTTATAGCCACATTTAGTCAGAGACTGGATGGAGTGTGCTTCCCCCTTCTTACCTGGAACCAGAATCTGTACTGATGGGCAAATTAATTAAGCAAATTAGACCCATATTTTATTTTAAATAAGCCTATACTTTTTATATAGCTGTCTTTTCCATTTTTGACAGCCCACATTTCTATTATTGAACATTCCTTTCTCTGTGTCACTGCCCACTCGGACAGACCCCTTCTGCACCTGGGCCTTTGGCTGTATTAAACGTTCCTGTCCTCTGTCCTCTTTCCCATCCCACTATTGATTGGTCATTTCTGTGTTGTCTTCTTTTGGTTAAGACATGGTTGGAATTTTCCAGAAGGTACTTTGTCGAGGAGGTGGGAGGAAAAATATAACTGTATTGATTTGGGGAATGGATAAATCCAGCTCCGCATAGCACTGCCCAGCCTGGAACGTCCTCGCATGTCCTTTTCTTGCCCCTTAGAGACATGAGGCCAGGCTTATTGACCCATTTCACCATCGAGGTAAAAGCACTTCTAGGGATTTTAAGTAAAATATCAAGGCTCCTCCATTTTGAAGAAGCAGGATCCGGACCAGGTAGACTTCCGAGCCCCCAATCTAATGTGCTTACCATGGTTTGATGAGTCATAACTCAATGATTCATGACTTGGTTAACCCAGCTTACAAGACACTGGCCCTATGCATTTTCCACAGCATGCTGTGGACTGAGGTGGACAGTTTGACGTAAGTCCTTTGGATCTTAGCCCCAGTGGCATGTGGATGGCACCCACAATCTGCTAGGGTTCATGGTTCCTCGCTGGACATAATTTGTTGCCATTTCCATGAGCTTTTATTAGATATCTACTTTATTTTCGACACGGCCCCAAGCCCATGAGATAGGAGGATGGATAAGTGCATTCCCACACTCTTGGCCTCTGAGGGCCTGCCAGAAGGCTTTAGGGTGGAGTGTCTGGGTGTCTAAGCTCACGGAGGTCTCCTTTCCCTACAGTCCTCCGGGCCTCACAGGAGCAAGAGAAGGAAGCCCTTACCCACTCCTTCCAGGAGGCCAAGGTGGCCCTGCAGGTAAGAGGCGGGCCATGCCAGTCTCCGTGACAGGAGGGGAGGACTGCAGGAAGGCAGCACGGAGCCCCGAACAGGCGAAGCTGGCGGCCTCTACCTGGGCCTGAGAGACAGGCTGGATTGCCTTCATGTATCCAGACCCCTTGGTATGACAGCCAAGCTTGAGATTAGGGCTGGCCTGTTTTTCTAAGGATTGTTGGGAGGATCTTGGAGACGTCATGGGCTGCTGCCACCGTGGGATGAGACTGGTGAGCAGATGGATGACTGGGACCTGTGGAAGCGTGAAAGAAGGCATCCAACCCAACCTGGCTGGTCAGGGATTTCCTAAAGGGAGTGAGATCGATATCAGAGCCTAAAGGATAGGTCGGAATTCTTCAGAAGAAGGGTAGGAAAGGTGCCTTATGCAGAAAACAAAAACAAAAACAAACCAGTGTGTACTTCCTGGTATTGGGGCTATAAAATAAAGGCACTGGGAGGGGCCGTCATCATCTTCTTCCTGCCTCTCCAGCAGACAGGATGGCGGCCCACCCAGTCCCCAGCTTAAAATCTAAAAACAAACAAAAACAAACACAAAACAAAACCAGTGTGTTTCAAGGCATGAAGGAGAGGGGCAATATGGAATCCCTGTGGGACTAGAAGAAGCTCAAGATGCCTGGGGTGTAGCGTAGAGTGGGAGAGAGAACTGGGGCTGGAGAGGTAGGCACAGGGCAAACGCAGGGGAACCTGGGCATCCTATTAAAGGGTTGCGTCCTGCACTAAGGGTAACAGGCAAGGTGGAGGTAGAGGAAATTCCTGGCAGGGGAAAGCTGTGGAGGCCAGAATGCACCTTACAGGTGGAGGAGGGATGTGATCTTTGGCTGCAGGAGGTGGTGTGTAGCTGGAGCCGTGGAGATAAACCTGGGTGAGTGTATTGAGCCCGGTTTGGAGGTGCTGTGAATGCCAAGCTAACACCAGCCTTGAATCCCAGGACATTGTTCCCACGACTATGGAGGGGCCTTAAAGGCTTTAGGACAAGAGGCGGGGCTGGTGTGTGCCAAGCAGTGGTTGAAGTGGTTTGCGCCTGCTTCGTTGGGTGTGGTAGAGCAGGCAGGCCGAGGAACCCGAACGGGTCCCTCTCGGGGAGATGGAGAGGTCACCCACTGCCTCTGTGAGCCAGGCGTTGATCATCGCTCCTGCTCCAGGAGACCATCGATGGACTGAGCTCTCAGCTGGAGGCCTTCCAGGCCAAGATGAAGAGGGTGGAGGAGTCCATCCTGAGCCGAGACTATAAGAAGCACATCCAGGTGGGTGGCCCTACACCTGGGCCCTTTCCTTCTGGAAACTCCAGGGAGGCCAAGGTCTGAGCCACAGGGAAGGCCAGGCCCTCTTCAAGGACCGGGATCAGGCTTGACATTCTTCTCTTCACAAGGGACCGGAAGAAGCAGGGTCACGTGTCACTGGGGCAGGGGAAGCAGGGCTCAGAGGGACGCATGTGGGTTATAAAATGCTCAGACTCTGGATTCAGGGAGAATTAGGTGCAAACAGCAAACCAACCACTCAACACGGCAACTTAACCTGTCTGAGCCACGGTTTCCTCATCAGGGGATTATTGGGATAGAATGAGCATGTTAAGCACTTCCCACGGGCCAAGAAAAAGAGGGGACTTCTGTAAGTCAAACCATGAGTTGTTGGAGGCAGAATGGGGAGGAGGGAGACAGCGCGTGCCCTCTACCTGCTGGACTGACGAAGCCACTCATGTCCCTGTCTAGGATTACGGGAGCCCCAGTCAGTTCTGGGAGCAGGAGCTGGAGAGCTTGCACTTTGTCATTGAGATGAAGAATGAGCGAATTCATGAGCTAGACAAGCGGCTGATCCTCATGGAAACAGTGGTACGTGGAGGAAGCGATGGGGGGGTGGGGTCAAGAGGGATACAACCTCAGGCCTCTGCTCTCTAAGCAGTTCCTCAGTGGAGTGTGCAGAGGGTAGGACCCCCTCAGGGGAGTGTGCAGGGGGTAGGACCCGGATGAGGTCCCCACCAGCTTTGACCTGCCACCCATGCTGAGACTGCTCTGTAACATTGGCTCCTTGTCACCTGGGTCCTGCACTTTTCTTTAGCTACTTGTATTGCTGTCACATGAGTGACGCCAGGACGTAGCCTGGCTAACCAGGAGGGCCTGGCAGATGTCACATGTCAGGCTGAAAACCAGACAGACATGGGAGGCCAAAGTGAGCGGGGACAGGCCTGGGAACCGCAGGCATTGGGAACCCCGTGGCTGTGTCTGCGGAGAAGGGGGGTTTTGGAAACCTGGGTTGAACCTGCACAGAGATTCCGTGGCTCTGGAAGACGTGTCTCTGGCCTGTGTGTGCACAACCTGTATTTTAATCAGACATTTAACTTCAAATGTCCCCTCTAAATTTTGTCCAACCATTTTTATGGCTCTCTGAGCATAACAGGCACCCTTCATTTTATTTCTATATAGTTGATTCCCTGATTTTTGGAGAACCAAGAATATCCCTTCTCTTCTGAAATGATGGCGATACTAGGTGGTGGTGGCTGTATCCTTTTTGTAACGTTCTCACGTGGCCCAATGAAGAACGGCCAGCCCCCTGTGCACTCCTTCGCTTTATTTTATTTTTTTTTAAAGTTATTTTGCTCCCTGAATTGTAACATTGGGTCTAGAATGAGTCGGCGTTTTCAGGGCCTACGGATAAGAGGGAGGTGACGGCACACGTTGTTTGGTGGCCGCCTGAGCTCGTTCTGGTTTGTTACAGAAAGAAAAGAACCTGATGCTGGAGGAGAAGATCACCACCCTCCAGCAGGAGAACGAGGACCTCCACGTCCGAGCCCGCAACCAGGCGGTGGTGTCCAGGTAGCTGTTCCCCGGCCTCCGCGCCTCCACCCTTGTGGCCAGAACCTCCCGCTGAGGGCCTCAGAGCAGCCCAGGGGGCAGGTTGACCGGTGGGCCCAGGTCTGTCTGGGGAATGTGGCTCCTCCTCCCTTGGGAGTCAGTATCCCTAGGGGCCAACCCTGACTGGAAACCTAAATCAGAGGTCCTGATTAGTATCCGCTTGTCCCCATCCTGGCTGAGTGAGCATCATGGGAAAGCCCAGTCTGAGACCAGCTCAGGGGGCCCAGTGAATGAATGAATGTACGTGAATGCGTCAGATCTAAGGGCTTAGTAAATTAGAGCTGATATCGTATCAGACATAATCTGATGGACACCTATCATCTATCCTTATTACTCTAAGAGCTGGCTCCCATCATTCTCATTCCCACGTTACAAACGAGGGGACTGACATTTGAAAAGAGTAAATAACTCGTCCAAGGAAACACAGCTCAGTGATGCGGCAGATTTGAACCCAGAGCTGTCTGCCCATGAGGACCAGGCTCCTTGGTCAGCAGATCAGGTCACCTCTTGCGTGCAAGGGGGCCTGATGGGACGGCGGGGACCCTGGGCCAAGCAGGTGACCCATCTATGTTTCCCAAAGTGTTTCCCAAAGTGTGGTACGGGTACCCACAGGGGTACGGGAAGAGTTTGGTGGGGGTACGCGTTGCACCGGAGTTTGGTGGGGATATGCACTGCACCGTGCTTAGCTGTGCCTAATTCTACGTTCTCATGAGAACGAGGGGTACTCAGCGTTATGAAAATTATAGAAGGGGTACACACATGTCAAAAGTTTGGGAAACACTGTCCTAGAGGAACGGGTTGGTCTCTGCAGCCGCTGGAGTCCCTGTGGGGCAACCATGGTCTCTGTCTGCCTCCACAGGCAGCTCTCGGAGGACCTGCTGCTCGCCCACGAGGCCCTGGAGAAGGAGTCGCAGCTGAGGCGGCAGCTGCAGCAGGAGAAGGAGGAGCTGCTGTACCGGGTCCTTGGGGCTGACGCCTCCCCCGCCTTCCCCCTGCCCTCCGTCACGCCCACCGAGGTCTCCTTCCTGGCCACCTAGGCCCAGGGCCTGGGCCACCGTGCCACCCGTGTCACCGCTCCCTCTCCGGACCTTCGGAGGAGACGGCAGGAGCCTCTCGTTCTGTCCCCAGGAGGGACGAGGGCGAGAGAGCGATGGGAGCAGGGCGTGTACCCAGGGAGCCGCAGGGCTTTGGGCCACGTAGAATCGCCCGTGGGGCATCAGAGGCCCCCCGGAAGCCTTCTCTCAAGTTGGCCCAGGGAACAAGCAAGAGGAGCCCTTCTGCCCGTCCCCCCGTCTCTGTTCAAATCGGGGAGCTTTGAGGCTTTTCCCAGGGGGAGCCTGGGCCGCTTTGAGCATCGGACTAAGAGGACACAACCTCCTGGTCTTAACCAGTCAGCTTTGCTGCCAGCCATCAACCTACCCCTAGAGGCCCCCACTTCTGCCCTGGCCTTCTCTCAGCCTCTACAGAGGATGGGGGAACTGAACAAATGGCTCCTATGTCACGGCAGTGTCCCGTTGTGGGATTGTCTGAAGGTCAGACTAGGGGCTTCGGGACAGGGGAGGAAGTGGGCCAAACCTTACGATTCACCTGGGAAAGGTGAGCATCTGGGAGGGGGTCAATGGAGGCCCTTGGGGCTGGCAGTGCCAGGGGCCACCCAGCCAAGGCAGGGTCGAAGCTGGGCATCGGACATGCCACTGCTCCTGCTCCCAGAGTCTGGTGAAGCCAGAGCCCCTCCTTGACCAGGCAAAGCCCGCTCCTCGGCCCTCCAGGTCCTCCGTCTCAGTGCCACGTGGGCACAGGGCCCGTCTGGTGCATCTGAATCACTCCACAGCCAACGCTGGGACCTCCTCTCTGTCCAGATGAGGAAACCTCGTGGGGAGCGGGACTCACGGAGCCAGGACAGGGGCCTCAGCTGTCATTCAGGTCTCATCTTGTGCTTTTTCTTTCTCCCCAGGCTCTGGGAAGATCAAGTCTGGGACAGTCTTTCTCCTCCTTCCTCTCTCTGGCCCCTGCCCACTCGGTCTCTCTTTTACTCCTGCTCGCACCTTAACTCCTACCACCACTGACCCCAGGCCCTAGCACTGGGCCCTCTGCCTCCCCGGCAACAGGGTGGCTGGAGTAACTCACCGGGGCAGGCCAGTCCAGGCCCTCAGCCCTCATATCTGTGGATTTAAGATTCTTCTCAGGAAGCTTCCCGTCAGCAGGAGGCTATAATAACAACCTTTCTTGCAGAGAGCATTTTTAATGAAATGCTTTCTGATACACCTCCCCCTCCAGTCTGCATAAAACATTGAAGCAGGTCCTTACCTCTCTTCAACATCAAAGCAGACTGAGATCACCAGTGTCAGCCCCCAGCAGGGCCCGCTTGTAGAAAAAGTTAGTCCAGTAGAACTAAGGTTTCCCTCCCTCGTCCCAGACTGCCTTCTCCATTCGTTTCTAGTTCTGGGGGTTCCGCAGGGCTAGGGGAGGCCCGCGGTGGGCAGACGGGTTATCCAGGAGCCTTGGAGGGAGCTCTCCACGGACTATTTCACGTAACTTTCCCTAAAGCCTGTTGGGGATACACTAGTTCATTGGACACACACAACCAAGAAAAGAATTAGTGGCCAAGCAATTTGAGCAGCTCCAGATTCAATCCCATGAAGCAGATCTGCCAGCTGCAGGACTTCTCAGAACCTTTAATATGCTAAAGTACATTTCAGAGTCCCGGGGAAGAAGCAAAGTCTTCAGCGTTTCCTAGCCTCCTCTGACTGCGCTGCCGGCTGCAGAACGCCCTTTGGAAAGCCTGTTTCCGTGATCGGGGAGGGCTGGAAAGGGGCAGGCTGTGGGGAGGAGGGTTTCCCTGTGGTGCCTGGAGGGGACACACTGTGGTTGTAGCCTCACCCTGGGGCAGACAAGCTGTGGAAGCCAAATAGAAACACAATAGCATTCTCTTGGCCTCTGTGTTTTCCTGGGAGAGGGAAAAGGGGGGTCCTGGTGATGACCTCTGCCGGGCCAGGCCTCTGTGAGGAATAATCCTGGGGCCTGGGTGGCCCAGCAGGGTCTAGGCTTCCTCCCGGGGTGCTGGTGCCCCCCTGGCCCTGGCTTTGCCCAGCCCTGCAGCTGGGGTTGGAATGGAGGCTGGCTTGCAGAGCAGGGCAGGGCAGGGCGTGAGGCAGTGAGCATGAAGTGAGGGGTGAAAGTAGAGATGGGACAGTGTAAGGGGTGAAGGCTAAGGTTCTTTCTCTCCAGTGGGAGCACTTCCTTGGCATCAAAAACACCGAAGTTCGCCCAGTTACCTACCCCTGCTTCTGCCCACCGCTCCGTACGCAGATGCCTGCAGTCAGGGAGGGAGCTAGGAAGGCGCAGGGGAGACTCGAGGCCTCCGGGTCACATAGACGCGGGTGGTGGCCGTCCCAGTGCCCTGAAGGTTGGTGGCCCGGCAGGTGTAGACGCCAGCGTCCCCAGCCCGGGCCTCTTCCACGTACAGGGTGCTCCCCGCCTCCTGCTGGGCCCGGCCCTCCCTGCGGACCACGTCGGCCCGCTCGCTGACGTAGGGGGGTCGGCCCATCTGTAGGAAAAAGATAACCGTCTGCCAGCTTCGCCCAGGGCCATTGCTCCCTCAGGCCCCAGCAGGTAAGAGGTACCACGTGTCCTTCCGGGGAAGGGGAAGTGACTTGCCCAAGACCACAGCTCAGTGTCAGAGCCCCTGAAAGGCCAGACTCTTTGTGGGAAATGCAAAGCTTCTCGGGTCCCTGGAGAGCAGCCAGGGTCTCCTCCCCACTCACAGACATGCAGGAGGTAATGGTGAGTGGGTAACACTCTGGTTCTGTGGGGATGACAATAGGTACTCCCTCCCCAAAGCAGGGGAGTGGGGGACTCATTATCAAAATTGTCTGGGAAACACTGAGTGAAGCAAAGTTAAATTGGGGAGACACAGACTATAGCGTCTGTCACATGGGATGCCAGTGCCAGCAGCCAGGGGAAGGAAGGCCTACTCTTGCACGAATTTTGTGCATCGGGCCTCTAATAAGACTGTAACCTACAATGGAAACCCCATTAGATTATCATCCAATTTTGTCAAGAGAAACATTACAAGACAGGGGGAAATGGAAGGAAATATTGAAAGATGGGAACCATCAGCTAAGGATTTTATCCGTTAGATATGAAGGAGAAATTAAAGCTTTCCCAAGCAAAGAAATGTTGAAAGGAGCCCCTCTATCCAAGGTCACTCAAAGAAGTAATGTCAGAGTTGGGACTAGAATCCCTGATCATCAGATTCCTAGTCAAGCAGGGGTTCCACTCTGCTGTGATTGTTCTTGGCCCTCATCCTAATCCTTCACTCCCACACTCCTGCCCCAACACACCACCACCACCACATACTCACATATCTTCATCCTCAGCTTACCTTCTGCCCCGGATATTCCCACTGGAAGTCCACAGCAATCGCTGGCTCACTCAGAACCGTGCAGGTCACATTGAAATTCTCTCCCAGTAGGACCGATGTTGTTGAAGCTTGGATGGTGGGTTTGGGGGATGATGATGGGTCTGCCATGGAGAAGATGGGAGAAATAGGGACAAACATATTAACTTGATTATTATAATGATTGAATGGATGGTTGAAATGGTTAAATTGATAAAGGATGAATAGTTGAGGTGGTTGAATTGATAGAGGATGTGCGAATGGTTGTAATGAATTAGTAGAGGACGGATAGATGATGGAACAGTTCATCTGATGGACGATGGGTGAATGGAATGGTTGGTTGAAGGGAGGATGGATGAATAATGTGATTTGATTAAGAATTAAGTGGGTGGACAGAAAGGCTGAACTGATACACGCTAGCTCAGTAGCTGATTGCCTGGCTATTTCTGGACAAGATGGTTGGATACATGGAGTGTTGTAAAAAGGTGGTTGGTGGTTTAGAGCTAATCCACAGATTCCAAACCTGAGGTTCCCAAAGGAGGGATCCCTCCGATATCCTCCCCTGCCCTGCCCTGCCCACCCAGAGACCTAGACTCACGCACAGTTGATGTAGATCAGCATGTACTTGGTAGAGATTTGCCTCACCCCTCCTAGGCTGGCCAAGCAGAAAAGGGAGCCAGCCAAGGAAGCTCGGGGCCGGTGGATGGTGAAGCCCTTCTTCACATCAAAGGAGATGTCCGTCCCATCCACTGGGACCTCCTCTGGGGGGAACTCTCGATGCAGCGTCACCTGGGCCAGGGGGTTGGTCACCTGGCAGGGAAGCAGGACTGGTTGATGACTGCGTAACTGTACCACCTCATAATAATTCTCCGTGGGGACAAAGAGTTCTTCTGGGTCTGGAGGGAGAGAGAAGAATGAGCTTAGGACATATGTATTGTTTCCTGATGCTCTGCCATCACTCATGAGCATAAGTCCCTTGAGAGGATTTGAAATCCCCCTTTCCCTGCCCTTCTCTATTCTCCATGTTCTTTCCTCGCCGGAAAGGGGCTCTGGACTGGGAGCTGAAGACCAGCCTGCTAGTTCAAGCTTTTGTCATCAGCTGGCTGTGCATCGTAAGCAAATCCCTCTCTGGTCTTTAGTGTCTTTATTTGTGTAATGTGGGTTCAGATGGCTTGGTCTCTAAAGGTCCTTCTATGTGAAAAGTATTACAGGAAGTACTGAACTTGAAGTTGAGGTTTCTGGTTGGATTCCCAATCCTGCCACCCTCTCACCGTGGGATCTTAAGCAAATCACTTTCTTCCTCTGAGCCTTGGTTCTTCTTACATGACAAGTAGGAGCGATTATGGCCTACTGTGCAGAGCTGATAAGAAGCAAATGGGATACTGGATATGAGGCACCAGGCCTGTGAGAGGCACACATTCATGAAACTCTTTCAAGGCACCTTGAGCACCATAGTCTCAGGCCAGATTCCTGGGTGCACCATGGTGCAGTGAGTAGGAGCTGCCTGGGGACCAGCTTTCTAGAGCAGTGCCGTCCAATAGAACTTTCTGTCAGGATAGAATAGTGCTGTCATATGTCACCACTAGCCACAGGCATTTCAAGTGTAGCTCGTGCAACTGAGGAACTGGACCTTAAACTTTATTTCATGTTCATTAATTTAGATTTAAATAGCCACATCGATTTAGTGGCATCTGTATTAGATGAAACCGCTCTAGGGTGAGACAAATAAATGCAATGGTTAACTTTGGCTGAACATCAGAATTACCTGAAGTGATTTTAAAATAACCAAGTCCTGGGCACCACCCCCCAGACCAAGTAAATCAGAACCTTGCTGGGGGCGGGAGAGAGAATCAGTTGGTTTAAAGTCCCACAGGGGGCCCTAGTGGGCAGCCAGACTTGGGAATCCCTGACTGCTGGCTGCCAAGTCTTCTCAATGTTGGCATTCTGCCCTGGCTCCAGACTTCATCCAGCCTGAATGGGCTGGCGCCCAGAAACCTGTTGTTTTTAAGGTGTTTCCAGGTGACACCGAGTCAGGGCCAAGGACCTCTCTCTAGGTTGGGCAATCATTCCTGTTATGGTTGGATTTGAGTAAGGGGGACTCCGCGGATTCTAGGGGCATCGTCTGTTCCCTTGGTGGGACAAAGTAGGGCTCCTCAGCTCTCCGTGGAATTAGCCTTGGAACCCCAGAATGTCACAGGTAGGATCTCGGAGACCACTCTGCAATTCCCTCCTTGCACAGGTGGGACGAAGGGGAAAGGCTTAAGACAGTTATGTCTGGAGGGTTTTTCTTGGAAAACCGCGGTTCTTGGGGACCCGGCCCCAGGGCACCTGTGAAGAAGATGAAGGTCCTCCCCTGGCGGTCCTCGCCCCCTGTGCAGGCGGCATCCCGGCAGCCTCGGGCCCAGCAGCTGTATTCTCCGGTGTCCGCGCCCGTGGAGTTCACCAGCTGTAACCGGCTGTGCTGGCTGAAGTGCCTGATTCTGAAAGGCCATCGGTGGGTTCAGGAGACGGGGTGGGGGGTGAGGATAGGAGGTGGAGATGGGGGAGGTGGCTTGGGACACTTAGTGGCAGCATTTGGTTGATTGACAGTCCCCCCTCCCCAACTTTCATCACTCAACTACCCCAGCTCTGCTCCCCTGAAGAAGCTGGCAGGGTTTGTATTGGCCCCACCCACAGTTTGTGGTTGGCTCGCCTATCCCAGACCCAACTTCTAATAATTGGGATATCTATTCTCCACTGACTACGCCCACACCGGCTGAGCGGGATCCCCCAAACACCTTTGCGCTCCTGACTTTGCTGTGGCCCTTGGTTCATTCAGGGCAGCAATGGCCCGCTAAGCGCCTGCACCTGCTAAAAAAAGGCAGAGTCCCCAGAGAGCTCATTGTAAGAAGCTAAACTGAGAAACAGCAGGCAAACCTTCTGAGCCCAGTTCCACAGCCCAGCCTCTGCCCGGTTTTCTTCTGGACTTGAGTGGGCAGTGCTGGTGGGGCCGACTTGGTCTTTCTTCCTGGCTTCCCGAGGCGGGGCCCCTGGCAGAAGGGTGCCACCTGCTGGACTGCCGACCTCTTTGGCTTTGCCTCTGCCACCTTTCTCCCCACGGGCACCATTTGCTGCCCCCAGAACTATTTGCTGCCCCCAGAACTGACTTCCCAGAATCACTGGAAGCCACATGTCCATTCTGTGAAGCCTCTCTGCAGCTGGTGGGTCTTGCGAGCCCACCCTCCTGCTTCTGTCAGGTGCCTGCAGTTGTACGTCATGGGATGCCCAGGGTGGGTCCTGGGCCACCTCAGTCCCTATGACAACGGTCTCAGCGCCTATAAACCGTTGCCCAGCATCCCCGGAGCCACCCCGCACCCACCCAGGCTGTGGCAGGAGCGCCTCCTCCCCATACCTGAGGCGGCCCTCACCCTCCTCTTCCAGGTACATGGGCACCCGCCAGTGGACCACCTTTCCCCGGCAGCGCAGCTCCAGGGGCTCCCCGGCCCGCAGGCTCAGAGAGTCCCCCACCTTCTGGAAGTGGCCCCTCCCTAACACTTGGGTCAGGATGGAGAGGGCAGGGGCGCTGGGAGATGCAGCCTCCATGGGAGTCTTCTTCTGCAGGGGCTGCTGTCTCCGCTCTGGCTTGGGTTTTCTCCTGCCAGAGGCTCCTGAGGGCGTGGCTGCGTGGCCGTCCTTCTTTTTCTGAGCCTTGGGCGCTCTGCCACGCTCCTGGGTTTCAGCTGCAGGGAGACAGGGGAGTCTAGGGTCACCAGCCTTCACCATTCGCCTCTACCTCTGTCCTTTCCTCACCCCAGGAGTTGACTGGTCTCAGAGTCCTGTGAAGACCTCGTACACTTATTACTATTACACAAATCATTGTCCCTCTTTAGGGAAAAAAACAAACAAACAAACAAAAAAACATAAAATACAGACAAACCAAGAAAAATATTAAATTTGCCCCAAAACTTACCATCCACAGATAAGCACCATGAATGTTTGAAGCACATTTCCCCAACGCTATTTTAATGCAAGTATTTTAAATAACTATTTTGTTAAAAAAAAATGGAATAATATAATACATATCTTTAACCTGAATTTTCTCTTAGTGATACATTTGGATTACTATTTCATGGCAAACACGTGTACACCAACATTAAAAAAAAATTTTTTTTTAATTGATTTTGAGAGTGAAAAAGAAACATCCATGTGAGAGCAACATCTATTGGCTGCCTCCTGCACACCCCCCTACCAGAGATAGAGCCTGAAACCTGGGCATGTGCCTGACTGGGAATTGAACCAGCAACCTTCAGTGCATGGGATGGTGCCCAAACCACTGTACCACACCATCCAGAGCTGTACACCAACCTTTTTTTTATTGATTTTTTTTTTTTTTTTTTTTTTTTTTTTTTACAGAGAGGGAGAGAGTTAGAAACATCGATGAGAGAGAATCATCAATCAGCTGCCTCTTGCACACCCCCTACTGGGGATGTTCCCACAACCAAGGTACATGCCCTTGACCGGAATCAAACCTGGGTACTTTCAGTCCACAGGCCGACACTCTATCCACTGAGCCAAACCAGTTTCGGCAATACACCAGCATTTTTAATGACTTGTATATGATTTCATGATTTTTTTTTTTTCATTGTTGGGTATTGTTGTTTTTTTAAACATATATTTTATTGATTTTTTACAGAGAGAAAGGGAGAGGGATAGAGAGTTAGAAACATCAATGAGAGAGAAACAGTGATTAGCTGCCTCTGCACACCCCCCACTGAGGATGTGCCCGCAACCAAGGTACATGCCCTTGACTGGAATCGAACCCGGGACCCTTCAGTCCGCAGGCTGACGCTCCATCCACTGAGCCAAACCGGTTTTGGCTTCTTACTCCTTTTTACAGGCTGAGAAACGAAGCCTCAGGGAGAACAGCTGGGCTTAACATATGAACGCGGTGACCTAGAACACTGAAGTCTGGCATCCAAACAGGAAGATTCTCGGGGGGCATGTATCTAGGCCGCTCCAGAGAAGGGATGGTGAGCTGGGACCGGCTGATGGAACACAGACTTTGGAGCCAGTGGTCTGGGCTCTCCATCTTTGTTCTGCTACAAATTAGCTGTGTGGCCTTGGCCAAGTCACTTGATTTCCCTGAGCCACACTTTCTTCATTTAGAAAATGAGAACAAGAACGCCTGCCTTGCAGGACTAGAGTGCACCTCGTTTTATGGCACTTCACTCTATTGTGCTTCCCAGATGTTATGTGTTATGTTGTTTGTTTGTTTTTACAACCGGAAGGCAAAACCCTCACCAGCAAGAAGATTACCACTCACTGTATTGCTATACTCGCTTCATTTGTGGTGGTCTGAATGGAATGTGCAGTGACTCCAAGGTATGCCTGTATTACATATATTAAACCTGAATATATCTGGCTGAGGTGGCTCCCAGAGCTGGGGCTGTCCTGGCAGACCCGGCAGGGCCCACCACAAGCCCTGATGACAGGGGGCTGCAAACTCATCCCAGGACTGAGGACTGTGGGACCCCGTTGGGAGGGGCCCTCAGGGAGCCGTCACACGATGTCTACAACTTTGGATCTTCGGGACTGGCCAAGGCAACAGGTCACTTGGGCAAACTGCAGGAAGATGGCAAGTTTTATTTCAGCATCTGATGATGATGATAATGGTCATAACTAAAAATTGTTGGGCCCCTAGGCACTGTGTGAAGTGCTCTCTGTGCATTATCTTATCTAACACCCACAAAGCCTGCCGATGAGGAAACGAGGATCCCGTGGCTTGCCCACGGATTCTATCGGATGCTACCATGTTATATTATCCATCTTCCTGTGTCTAGTCTCCGTTTTTGCATTTATAAAACAAAGAGGTTCAGTTAAACCAGAGCTTTTCAAGTTTAAAAGCAAACCAATCAGCCGAAAACGGTCTGGCTCAATGGATAGAGCGTCGGCTTGGGGACTGAAAGGTCCCAGGTTCGATTCCGATCAAGGGCATGTACCTTGGTTGCGGGCATATCCCCAGTAGGGGGTGTGCAAGAGGCAGCTGATTGATGACTCTCTCTCATCGACGTTTCTAGCTCTCTATCTCTCTCCCTTCCTTTCTGTACAAAATCAATAAAATATATATTTTTTTTTTTTAAATAAAAGCAAACCAATCAATAGGTAAAGTCTAGATAGCAGAACCCTCTCTTGAAATATTGAAGGGCCAATGATAGCCCTAGCTGGTTTGGCTCAGTGCATAGAACATCGGCCTGTGGATTTGATTCCAGTCAAGGGCACATGCCTGGGTTGTGGGCTCCACCCCCAGAAGGGAGCGTGCAAGAGGCAGCAGATCAGTGATTCTCTCTCATCGTTGATGTTTCTATCTCGCCCTCTCCTTTCCTCTCTAAAATCAATATGTATATGTTTTTTAAAAAAGAAAGGCCAATGATAAAGCATAATAATAGGTTTGTTCTGGTAGAAGGGGGTGGAGTTTGGAAACCCACCCATCCAGCTTTTCAACCACTATTTCCCCCCCTCCCTCTCCCACCCGAAGGCAGGCAATAGACAACAGGATTATTTCCTTAGAGCACAGCTTTATGAAACCTCGTCTAGATGACTCTCAAGGAGCCTTCTCAGTGCCCTTGTTCTAAATGTCTGAGATCACATCACCTCCAGAATTCGCCCCCCCCCCCAACTCCTCCTCCTTCATATAACCCTCCAATGTCGCTCATCAACCCTTTGCTAAACTCCTTTGTTGCCAGGAAAATGCCTGCGCTTCCCTCCCATCTGAAGCTCCCTAAGTAACATCTGATGGCACCACGTGGGGATACTGCCAGGGGCCAGGCAGCATCTGGAAGAGGAAGTCTGGGATGACAGCATCTCTCCAAATCCTGTGCCAAACCCAGCTCTTCTCTCGCAGAGATTATTCCAGTCCCAACTCTTCCCGGGACGGCTGGAAGTGGAGAGATGGAGGAAGTCTCCCTGGGCCCTCTGCCTCCCCTAAGATCTGTCTTCCATTAGGTTCTGGGCTAGAATCTTGCAGGCTGTGCCCCTGATGGAGCCTTCCAACTGCTGCTCTTTGTGAGCAAAATATAGACTCCTAGAGTCAAAGAACCTAGAAATGATCACTCCGACTTTTAGAATTATATAATCTTGGATTGGCCAGCTTTAGTCAGGGGTCTTTCAAGTTAAAATAACATTGCTACCACTTGTTGAGTATTTACATGCAAGACTCCAGGCCAAACGTTTATATACATTATGTCATTTAATCCTCAAAACCACTCTATAACTTTAAGATTATTGTTATCCCTACTTTACTCCTGAATAGACTGAGTTTAGAGACTGTTTTATGAAATCTTGCCAGTGAGCGAGCAGAGGAGCCAGGGTTTGTACCTGTCAGATTTCAGAGCTCCACACACTAGAACCGCCCAGGAATCTAAGTCAGGACTAGACTTAAAGGAATAGCCCCTGACTTTTAGATCAGAGAGGCTTGTTGGCTCTGGAAGGTCCCACAGCCCATCTTTGTCATTGCTCAGATGAAGAAGCTGAGCTCCCAGAGGTGGCAGGACTCAATTAAGGAGGAGCTGAGCCTAGATCTCAGCCTCCTGACACCAGGGTTCCAGCCTCACTCCCCGGCCCCATGCTGTGAACGGGCACTCCCTGGACGGAAGAGGCAGGAAGGGGGTCTCTGGACATCCTGGGGGAGTCAAACTTATTTGCCAAGAAGGAAGGAGAGGCCGTACCTGAGAGGACACAGATGACCAGGCAACAGGACAGGAAGCAGAGGGTTCTGAGGTCCATGGTGAGAGACCTGGAGCTGATGTGGCCCGCAGGAGCTGCAGGGAACAGACTGTTGGGGCTGGCAAGGTGTGAGCAGGGGAAATAGTAGCAAGGGACCCCTGGGAGTGGGAGGGGAAGGGACCTGATTTCAAAGGCAAATCAAAGTCTCGAGTCCCGGCTTCTCCAGGACTCCAAACAAAATTCCTTCCTCTGGGCTCCCCCTTGCCAAGGTGAATGGAGCTATTCAGAGCCCTGCTCAGGAAAAAACAGTCCTGCCGCCAGGAGATGAGGGTCCCCAAGGCCAGACAGGCAGAGCTGGGAGGCAGCTGGAGGGCCATGAAGGTCACGGAGGGCCACAGAGGAAGAGGACAGGAAGACGTGAGGACGAAATAGGTGAGTATGGATAGAAGGGAGGTGGAGCTTGAACTGGACTTAAAGCAAGGCTTGGCTACTACCCCAGGGCCACATGTGTTGGCCACGGTGTGAGCTAAGAATGGTTTGAATGTTTTTAAATGGTTAAAGAAAAATTGGTGACACATGAAAATTATAGGAAATTCAAATCTCAGTGTCCAAAAATAAAGTTGTGTTGGAAAAGGGCCACGCTCACACTCCTATGGACTGTCTGGGCTGCTTTTGCACCACAATGACGGCAGAATGGAGCAACTGTGACAGCGACATGTGGCCCACAGAGCCCAAAATCTCTGCGGCCGGTGCCTCTGCCAAAAGGTTTGTTAACCTGGCTCTAAAGACTGGCATTTCTAAAGAATAATTCTACTTAAGTAAATAATCTATGCTAATAAAAGGGTACTATGCTAATTAGACCGGACGTCTTCCAGATGTCCTTCCTGACAAAGCCACAGTGTCTGCGAGGACACTCAGCAGGAGAGGGGGCAGCACGGTCCCGGTCCCAGTGTTGTCCCTTTCGGAGAGGCAGCCACAGAGGCATTGCTGCGGGCCCCGGTGCCATGCCTCCACAGAGGCTGGACAGGGTGCCATATGCTGTCCCTCAACCTCCCACAGCCCCTCCCCTAAGCCGGCCTGGCCCTGATCACCCACCACCCACCAGTGGGTGGGGGCAGGGCCAGCGCTAAGAAGCAAGGACCTAGGGCAAGCAGCAGCAGTAGCGGGGTGATGGGGGCGGCTCCTTCCCCTCATCTACCCGGGCACCTCCTGCAGAGGGAGGTCAGATTTCGGCTTACACCCTTTTCCCACATGAAGGTCAGACACCATTTTGTAGATCTGAGCCCCTGGTGGTGGTATAGGTCTAGGGAGGGAGGTCCTGGCACTGGAGGGCAGTCTGGGGCAGGAGGAGGTCTGGGTCAGGGGTTGACCTCTGGATCATGGAATGGTAGTCTGGACTACTGTGGATGTCTGGACCCAGATAAAGGAATAGATACTGGGTTCGAAGTCCAGTCCCCAGGATGGACTTCTGGGCTGCGGCATGATGATCTGGAACCCAGATGTAGGTCTGAGCCCCAGATAGTTCAAATTCCTGGAGGGTTGTTTGGGCCCCAAAGAGAGGTTGGGTCCCTGGAGGAGTTCTGGGTCAAGGGCTGGACCTCTGGGTTATGGGCTGGTGGTCTGGACTATGGATGAAGATCTGACCCCCTGATAAAAGGATGGATTCCATGTTTGGGGTCTGAGCACTGGGATGATCTTCTGGGTCCTCACATGAAGGTCAGGGATCTGCGTGTAGATCTGATGCCCAGATGTAGGATTGGGTCCTGGGCCCCTAGTGGAGCTGGACCTCTGAGTCATAGAATAGTGGTCTGGAATACTGTGGGTGTCTGGACCCAGATAAAGGACTAGAAACTGTGTTTGAGGTCTGGGCCCTAGGATTGCCTTTTGATGCCCGGATGTAGGTCTTGGTTCTGGTAGGACCTCCTCGGAGGGTTCCTGGACTGTGAAGAGGGCAGGTTGAGCTGAGGAATGCCCCCATGCACAAATTTTTGTGCACCTGCCCTTTAGTTCTATATAATAAAAGGCTAATATGCTAAGTGTCCAGTCATCCTGTCAGCCATTCAACCAATCAAAGCATAACATGCTAATGATATGCTAAGGCCACTCAACCACTCTCTTTGATGTGTAGTGGCCACCAGGGGGCAGACAGTCAACCGATAGACCAGTCGCTATGATGCGCTATGATGTGCTCTGACCACCAGGGACAGACTCTCTGACTGGTAGGTTAGCTTGCTGCTGGAGTCTGGCTGTTTGCCACTGAGAAGACAGGCTGGACATGCCCTGGAGCCCTCCCTCGTCCCTCCCCATCTGAGGATCTCCCACATCCCTCCCCAGCTCTGACCGGGCACCAATGGGGTCCCTCAGCCTGGCCTGTGCTCCCTCTCAATCTGAGATCCCTCAGGGGATGTCAGAGAGTTGTTTTTGGCCTGATCCCGCAGTCCAGGCTGAGGGACCCCACTGGTGCACAGAGCTTCTAGTATGTAAATAAAATTCATTCTCGAAAAAAAAAAAAAAATACAGATGAAGCTTAATATGGTTTGACACTGTACATGTTTTTCTTAAATTTGCCTCTCCTTAAAACTCAGCAATGTGCCTGGTCCCTTATGAAGATGTACCTTTATACTTTTTAAAGTGCTGCACAGTATTCTATGGCTGGGCTCTACCACAGTTTATCCATTCCCTTGCCAAAGGACTTTTAAGTTGTTTCCATTTAGGTGGGTTGTCTCCAGTTTTTTTGCTATGGAGACAAACTGCCATCAGCAAGAACTAGCATTCCCAGGCTCATATAGCTACATTTCCTTGAAGAAGATGTTTGTTAAGTAAAAGCATGGCATTTAATACAGACACGTCACCGGATGCATTTTCTCTCATTTATGTTTGGGACCTAAGGAAACACCATAGCGCAAATCCCTCCAAATGTAGCCATAAACCTCTTCCTGTCCTGCAGAGCCTTGTCTACATGCTAACTTTTGCTTGTAGCCTGTGGAACCCCTCTTGGCTTCAGGCTAAAAAAAGGATTCCCTCTGTATGCACATACTCAGTGGTCACTCTTGGCAGAAGGTGGGTAGAGGGTGTGGGGGGAGGGGAGACAATGGGGAGCTTGTTGTTTTTTTGTTTGTTTGTTTGTTTTTTGGTGTGTTTTTTCTCCCTTTGCCACTTGACTGTGTGACCTTGAGCAGCTTTGCCTCTTTGGGCCTTGGTTTCCCCACCTGTTCAAGGTGGGTGTTGGGCACCTAGAGCTTGGGCCTTCTAGGATATTAATGTTTCTTTTTCAGTGATCGAATCCTGTGAGGAGAGGAAGGGCTCTGAGAGGTGAGGGTTTATCTTCCAGCCGGCTGGGTGTAGTACTTTCTTTTTTCTTTTTTTAAAATATATTTTATTGGTGTGGGGATTTTTTAGAGAGGAAGGGAGAGGGTTAGAGAGTTAGAAACACCGATGAGAGAGAAACATCAATCAGCTGCCTCCTGCACACCCCCTACTGGTGATGTGCCTGCAACTAAGGTACATGCCCTTGACCGGAATCAAACCTGGGACCCTCTCAGTCCGCAAACCGACGCTCTTCCACTGAGCCAAACCGGTTAGGGCTGGGCATAGTACTTTCAAGGGTACTGGGAGCTCAGCCTGTCACCACTTTGAACCCAAGTTCCTGCTGATTGTTCCCCAGGGAGAGGTTTCACAAGCAGAGTGTCCAGATAATGGACATGGAGACCAGGTCAAGGCCCTGGAGGACACTGTGTGGTGACCTGGGTCTAGACCGTGTGCTGTTGTAAGCTCTCAGGGCACCCTGTTATTCTCCCTCCCACCACAGGTTCATGGTTTAAGTTTGTGATTGTGTCATGGATGCCATATCTGGCTCCCTAGGGTGTGAGCTCTATGAAAATTGGAACTAGAGCTGAAGCCGGTTTGGCTCGGTGGTAGAGCGTCGGTCTGGGGACTGAAGGGTCCCAGGTTCGATTCCGATCAGGGGCATGTGCGTTGGTTGCGGGCGCATCCCCGATGGGGGGTGTGCGGGAGGCTGCTGGTCGATGTTTCTCTCTCATCAACGTTTCTAGCTCTCTATCTCTCTCCCTTTCTCTCTGTTAAAAATCAATAAAATATATTTAAAAAAAAAAAAAAAAAGAAACAAAAGAAAAGAGAAAGAAAGAAAATTGGAACTAGGTCTGTTTTGTTCACCCTTTGACCCAGTCCCTTGCACAGGGCCTGGCACTTTGTGGGCACTAGCCAAGCATTTGCTGAATGAATGAATGAATGAATGAACAAACAACAAACGAACGAATTGGTGTCCAGGCTGGATTCAACAGCAGAGACACAGCCCAACCTTTTCTGTATTTCAAGAGCAAGAGTTCCCAAACAGGCAAATAAAGGAGGTGTGGGGAGAGTATGGAGGGGGGAACACAAGCAGGCCAGACAACATCATGGAATTGGAAAGGTCACAGGTCACTCCCTTCCCAAGTGTCAGGTCCTCAGGTGGTGGGGGGTGGGGAATGCCTGGAATAGTAGACTTTGGGAATAAACACTCATGGAATTTTTGACTCGTAGCATTCATGCATTCATTTATGTATCATTCATCAAATATTCATTGAAAGTCTACTTCTCCAAGCAACAGAGACACAAAGACAGGCATTAACCAAATCACACAAATCTCTGGTTACCAGTAAGGACTGTGCCAGGATGGGAAAGAGCAGGATTCCAGCAGAGACAAGGGAAGGGGTGGATAAAGAGCACTGGAGGAAGAATTAGGAAGGAATTTCTGAAGAAGTGCTATTTAAGGAGAGACCTACAAGAATAGTAAGCGCTCCTCAGGCAAGCTTCTGCCGGGCTTAGAAGATTTCATTCCATGCAAATGAAATATTTCAATGGAATTCTGAGTGAGTCAGGGGATCTTGGGGTCGCAGAAAAAGTATCTCAAAACTATAGAATCTTAACCTCACAGAATCTTTTTTTAAAAATATATTTTATTGATTTTTTACAGAGAGGAATTGAGAGAGATAGAGAGTTAGAAACATCGACGAGAGATAAACATTGATTAGCTGCCTCCTGCACACCTCCCACTGGGGATGTGCTCACAACCAAGGTACATGCCCTTGACCAGAATCGAACCTGGGACCTTTCAGTCCGCAGGCCGATGCTCTATCCACTGGGCCAAACCGGTCCCAGCACCTCACAGAATCTTGAGACAAGTGCTTACCGACTCTTGAACAGTAAATGGAATCTTAGAATGTGAGAGACTCAAGAATTTCCTCACTAAGGATAAAGGGAATCTGAATAGATCATGTGTTCCCATCCCTTTTCTCTACCGTTGTACAGACAGAACAAAGCAAAATTGCAAGGGCATGTATCGCCCAGCCAGCATTAGCCCTCACCTGTTATTATTAATAAAGCAGGGCTCTATCCATTTACTTAATAATAGTAGCAATGCTTACATTCATTGTCTCATCACTAAGTGTTAATGTTTGCTACATGATTTATATCACTATATCGGTGGATTCCAACAACAAACGTGTGAGGAAGATACTTTTATACTAGCCATGTATTATGATCAAGAAAACAGACTCTCAAGGGAAAAGAAAAAAAAAAGGTTACTGGTTATTCAGCTAGAATGTGATGGAGCCAGACCCTAGGGCTGTTTTTACTTATTCGCTTTTTAATTTAAAGACCATGCTCTAAAGCACTGAACTATGCAGTTGCTTTTCTAATCAGAGCAGCTTACAGGCCTACCCTCTCCACAGTGACCCAGCCTTCCGTAACTTCCCCTTCAAGGGTCAAGGTAATCTCGTGGCTTGACTAGACTGTGGGGTGATGAGCTGCCTGCCTGGAAGGTCCGCCGTACACTCCCATGTCCAAGAAGCAAAGCATTCTGAAGGCCCAAGTGTGCTGTTAAACCTAAAGGAAGTGTTTGTGGAATCCCAGAGACCGCATGGAGTCGGGAAACGTGAGTTCCAGCCTGAACCCAGGCACGAAATAGCTGTTGTGCACGCTAAGTCACAGAGCCCCCCTGAACCCAGTGAGTCCCCTCAGCCAGTAAATCCATGCATTTCAGATGGGATTACAGTGCCTGCTCTGTCTACCTCCTTTGCGAAGAGATAACCGATACAAACATGCTTCGTGACCTATGCAGTAGCGGTAAGGTTCAATGGTTTTCCTTCTATAATACCTTGTGAATGAGGTTTCCTCTCCACAGAAAGCAAGTCAGCAATTTGTATCAGACACTTCAAAAGCTATTCATTATTCCTTTATCCGGAACTCAAGGTTTAGGAAAACATCTCAAAGCCATGTGGAAAAGTTAGTCAACGTAAATGTCCAACAATAGGCAATTCGATCAATTATACTGTTACCATATAATGGAATTTTATAGCCTTTTAAAATGTTTTGAAAAAGAAAATTTAATCACATAAAAAGATGTTCACAGCCCTGGCTGGGTGGCTCAGGTGGCTGGAGCGTCGTCCCATACCCCAGAAGGCTGTGGGTTCTTCGAGTCCTGGTCAGGGGAGATACCTTGGTTGGGGGGTTCAATCCATGGTTGGGGCATGTGCAGAAGGCAACCCATTGATGTTTCTTTCTAGTGTTTCTTTTTTTTTTTTTTTAATATATTTTTATTGACTTTTCACAGAGTGGAAGAGAGAGGGATAGAGAGTTAGAAACATCAATGAGAGAGAATCATCGATCAGCTGCCTCTTGCACACCCCCCACCGGGGATGTGCCTGCAACCAATGTACATGCCCTTGCCCGGAATCGAACCTGGAACCTTTCAGTCCGCAGGCCGACACTCTATCCACTGAGCCAAATCGGTCCCGGCCTTTCTAGTGTTTCTTAAGGACGACAGACCTTACGGGGAGTTGTGGCGAAAGGGGGGCTACCTGGTGGTCATTAGAAGGGTTCCTTCAAGATTTTTCAACCTTTTTCATCTTGTGGCACACAGAAACCAATTACTGAAGTTCTACAGTATACCAAAAATACATATTTTTTTTCTGATCTGACAAAAAAAAAGTATAATTTTGATTCATTCACACCTGACAGCAATTGTGTTGGCTGTTGTCGTTTTCTTATTTGACAATCTAAGGAAAAGAGGTCAGTATCTCTAACTAAATAGTCAGGTATCGCATGTCTTTAAAAATCTTGCAGCACACGGTTGAAAATCTGAAAATCATTGCTCTAGAGAACTTAAGATGAGATCCATCCTGGGCACCCTCTCCTGATGGAGGCCGACATAACTGGGGCCTACCAGCAGGTGGCAGTATCGGACTATTTCCAGCTCCCCACAGGGCAGCCTGGAGATCCTGACCTCTCCTAAATCAGAGAAACTAAAGCCCAAAGAGGGGAGGGGAGAAAGTATGGAATCCCAGTCCATTGTTCGGGGCCACATCACACTCTCTCTTTTACAAACACTTTGGGAAGCAGAGCTCCGTGGAGGAAGGTGGTTTGGGAGAGGGCCAAAAGTTGAAGTCATCTTAGTGTTTCTATCCCTTGCTTGCCTTCTCCCACCAGCCTTCTTCTGAGTAACACATGCCTATTTGCTATTGCATGGCCCCTGCATGTTTCAATTGATTCTTTTTTAGTGGTTAAGAAAATAATTGGACAGATTTTCTCTGGACAGGTTTCTGGGTTGGTGGAAATGTCGTCCTATACACCAAAAAGATTTCAGGTTCAATTCCCAGGCAGGGCACATATCCATCGGGATATATACGGGAGGCAGCCAATTGGTCTCTCTCTCTCTCTGTCTCCCTCTCTCTCTCTCTCTCTCTCTCTCTCTCTCTCTCTCTCTCTCTCTCCTTTCCTTCCTCCCTCCCTCCCTCCTTTTATCTCTCCTTTTGGGTGAGGATTTTAAAAATAACAGTGTTGGGTCTCAAACCTTTCTCCGTATTTCACATTATTTTCTTAGGTGTGAGATGATCAACTCAAAGAGACTGAGCAGTGCATCCGCCTCTTTCTGAGGCTCAGGAACAAGACTGGCCTCTGAAGTCAAGGCGACCTGGCTTCCAGTCCAGCCTCACGTGGGCTATCTTTAGGCCAAGGTCACCATTTCTCTGAACTTCAATGAACTTCACTGTAAATTAAGAATTGGACACTGACCCCTTTCAGCAAAACGCCTAGAATAAGTAGTGGGCACTTTTATCCTAAGCCCATTCCTATCTGGCCCTTACCCCCCAACACTCCACCACATCTGCTCCTCAGAGCACGAGAGACCTTCGTGTTGCTAAATCCGTGATGGATTCTTGGGTCCTGTCCTGCTGGGCCTCAGAGCAGCATTTGGCACACTGACCACTCCCTCCTCCTTGAAGCACTTTCTCCTCATTGTTTCCAAGTCACCAGCTCTCCTGGGGTTCCTTTCACGGCAGCAGCACAGCAAGCTCTTCCCCAGTCACCTAATTGGACTCTTTTCTTCTCCCTGACTCCGTGTAGCATCATGACCCTTGGTTCTCTCCGTCTTTGATGACTTCATCTCTTCTCAGGCCTTGAGCAATATTTATATGCCTCTGACTTTCAGATTGATATCTCCAGTCTGATCTTTTCTGAACTCCAGATTTGTCTATCCAACTGCCTCTGTGACGTCTCCTCTTGGATGTGTGATAGAAATCTTAAACAAACAGGTCCAAATTTGCACTCCTAATCTTTTTCCCACTTCCAACCCCAAAATTGCTCCTCCTGCATTTTGCTCATCTCAGTTCACGGTAATGCCCTCCTTCCAGTGGTTCAGGCCAGCATCCCTGGAGTCATTCTTGATTCCTCTTTTTTTTCTCACCTCACATCCAGCCCTTCAAGAAATCATGTTCACTCCACTTTCAAATATATCCTGTCTCTAACCACGTATCACCACCTCCAGCCAAGTGAAGGGGAACTTGCTGAAATGTAATAGGGCTCCAGCAGCAAAGGCATCTGGGAAGTGTTGGACTCTTAACTCTCTGTAGCCTCAGGCTTGGCTGACTGGCCGATTAACCCAAAAACCAGAATGCCTACCCCCCAAAGGTAAACATCAGACGCCTAGGAAGGAGGTTAATGAATGTATGGAATTTGATCACTGCTCATTTAGGAATACGTTGTTCTTACCGGAGGTCCCTGTGACCCTGAACCCTATGGTTTTACTATTAACACCTGATTTAAAAAAAAGAGACCCTGTCCTGGGAAGCGTGTGGGTTTTTCCCCAGCCGACCACCACCGGAAGCAGCTGTCTTGCCCCTGTATATAAGTGTAACTATTTTCTCTCTTTTCCGAGTCCAGTGCAACTAGAGAGCGGGTCCGATTCCTGAGTAGAGGCAGCTGAGGATTGAGAAATAAAAGAAAGTGACAAGTCACAGAGATAGAAGGAAAAAGCTGGGACTGGGTGGACAGCTGGCCTCTTCTGATGGAGAGATAGTGACCCAGAGCGTGTTTATTTTATACCCCCAAATACCACGAAGTGGGGGAGATAATAGATCAACTGAAGGCTTGTATTCATGCATATAACTACAACCAATGGACACAAAACTCTAGGGAGGGAGGGTATGTATGGGGGGGGGCAATGGTAAGATATGTACACAGATAATTTAATTTAAAAAAAGGGGGGGGGGAGTCAAGACAAAGGAGATTATTTGAATTCTTGCATTCCTGGTACTTGACTGGATTTACATATCAAAACCCAGTCCCCAAGGACAGTTGGGCAAAGATAAGAGTCAATGCAGAGAACACATCTGCCTTTTTGGTAAGATGTGTAACCAAGACAAGGCTTTGCCTGTTCAGCTTACAATTATTAAGGAAGAATGCCTATGTGCTACATGTAAGTGTCTCCTACTAAAGCTCTTAAGAATTTGAATAAGGGCCGAGACCGGTTTGGCTCAATGGATAGGGCGTCGGCTTGGAGACTGAAGGGTCCTGGGTTCGATTCCGGTCAAGGGCATGTACCTTGGTTGCGGGCATATCCCCAGTAGGGGGTGTGCAAGAGGCTGCTGATTGATGACTCTCTCTCATCGATGTTTCTAACTCTATCTCTCTCCCTTCCTCTCTGTACAAAATCAATAAAATATATTTTTTTTAAAAAAGAATTTGAATAAGGCTACTTGTCAGTTCTTCAGACTTTTGGTGCCTTCCCCACCCCCACCCCCACCCCAACACACACACACACAGCACACACACACTGAGCCAGCAGCATCTGTTGCCCAGGTTACCACAAAAACCTCCTAAGGAACTTGCTTCTACTCTTACCCCTTATCGGCATTCAGTACTCTTAGCACAGGGGTCTGATGACCCTTTGAGGCATATGTCATCTCCAGAATATATAAAGAATTCTTACATCTCGATGACAAAAAGACAAACAACCTAATTTTTAAAATGGGCAAAGATTTGAATAGACATTTCTTCAAAGAAGATATACAAATGGCCAGCAAGGAGTTGAAAAGAGGTTCAACGTCATTGGAGGAATGCAAGTCAAATCCCATGCAATACTATCTCACACCAATTAGGGTGGCAATTACAAACTAAAAACATTAAGTGCTGGCAAGGATGTGGAGAATTCTTGTGCGTTGCTGGTGGGAATATGAAATGGTGCGGCTGGAGGCTGGTCCCAGATGGTGGCGTAGGTGGACCCCGAACTCATCCCTTCCCAAGAGCATATGCAAGGTACACCTATATTTAGAGCAATTCTTCCCCAGAGACAACTGAGGGCCAATTGAATGGCTTCTTCATAAAAACAAAGGGGGGGGGGGGGGAGAGGGAGAGCGAGAGGGAGAGCGAGATGCCTTGAGAAGGTTGGGGAACCATGAGAGCTCTTCAGGAGCTGAGGGAACACACCAGGACCAGAGGAGCCACGAAAGATAAATAAAAAAGATGGTGCAGACACTGGAAAATAGTTCAACAGAAGTTAAATATAGAATTACTGTATAAACCAGCAATTCCACTCTTCAGGGAAAACACAGAAGGACTGAAAACATGTGCTCAATCAAATATTTGTATCAAGCATTTATAGCAGCACTGTCCACAAGGTGATGAATGAATAAACAAATGTGGTACCTCCGCCCAGTGGAATACTCTTCAGCTGTAAAAAGGATAGAGTATTGATACGAACTTCAAAATCATTATTGTGATGGTTAATTTTATGTGTCAGCTTAACTGGGCTAAGGGGTGCCTGGAGAGCTAGTAAAACTTTATTTCTGGGAGTGTCTGTGAGGGTTAGCATTAGATTAGCTAAGAGGTTAGCCTTCAATTGAGCAGACTGAGTAAAGGCACCTGCCCTAGTCATCCAAGCCATTGAGGTCTCTCTCTCTCTTTCCCTCTCTCTCTCTCTCTCTCTCTCTCTCTCTCTCTCTCTCTCTCATTGAGATGTCCATCTTTTCCTGCCCTCAGGGCTCCAGGTTCTCAGGCCTCAGCCTCTGACTGAATTGCACCATTGGCTCTCCTGCTTCTCTGCCCAGGAGTCGGCAGATGGAGGGACTTTCCGGACTCCATAACTGCGCAAGCCAATTTCTATAACAAATCTCCTCTTGTATCCTTTTGGTTCTGTTTTTCCAGAAAACCCCGACCAACACAATTAAGCTAGAAGAAGGAAGCCAGACACAAGAGCCACAGATACTTCGGATCTATTTATGTGACATACTCAGAACTTCGGATCTATTTATGTGACATATTCAGGACAGGTAAATCCACAGAGGCGGAAAGCAGGTTGGTGGTTGCCAGGCGAGGGAAGGGGAGAAATGGGGTGACTGCTTAAAGGTTATGGGGTCTCCTTTTAGGGTGATGAAAACATTTTGGAACTAGATAGAGGCAGTGGTGGCACAATATGAATGTAGTATATGCCACCGAAATATTCATTATAAAATGCTTAATTTATGTTATGTGGATTTACAGAAAAAAAATCATGTCCATCATCTGCTGAACGTTCGGTAACAGCTCCCAAATGCCTCAGAGTAAAAGGCAAAGTCTCACAGGGCTCACAAGCCTCCACCCTCTGCCCCCACAATTTGGTTCCTCCTCATCTTAAGGTAATTATTTTAATTCCTTCCTAGTCTCTTACTAGATTACACTCATCTTTCTGGTCACAGCGTAGCATCACTGTCCTGCGGAAGCCTAGGCTAGGCTGGGCCCATCTGCTGTGGGCCATCACTGCCGTTTATGATGTCCAGGTTACAGCTGGCTGACCTTCATTATAACCGTGACCTAGGGCACCTGCCCTCCATTTGCGTACGTCGGCCTCCCCGCTCAGGAACTGTGTTCAATGTCGTTGGGAAATGAAGAGAGGAAAGGGCTTTCCAACCAGGTCTCCTTGTGGGAGGCTTAGAGGTCTCTGAAAATAGTAACAGATTGAGGACAATCCTGGTAGAAACGTTGGCTACCCTTATCATTCAGATGAGCAAATTGATCGTCAGAGTCTTGGCCGGGGAGTCTCTGCAGCTGAATGACATCTCGGAATCGCCATCTTTCTGCCTGTTCACCAAAGCAGAATTTCTAAGGAGGCGGAAAATGGGAGGTTCTACTTGACTTTCCCCGCACCCGTCGCCTCCTCCAGGAAGTCTTCGCAAATCCCCGGGGGATCCGTTCTGCCCTGCTCTCTCTGTATGGCCAAAGAGTTCATGCTTTCAGGAAATGCGTGCTGCTGTCCCCGCAGCCCTGGATCATAACCGCTGGTCTTTTTGTCTCCCTTTCCCTCTGGGCCATGCACTGCCCAGAACCGAGCCCGACGGAGCAGCTCTCTGGACTCCCCAGGCTCAGGTTCCTCTCCTGACTCCACAACCCGCTGACTGTGTGACTCTGGCCAAAGCCCGGGGCTTCCCTGGACCCTTGTCTCCTGGAGAGCAGGTAAGGAACGTCAGCGATCTGGTGGGCTATCGGGGACTGGGACCTAGGCAAAGGCCGGGGGTGGGAGGGGAGGCGGGGAGGCGGGGAGGCGGGGCGAGCCGGATTGGCCCCCGCGCGCCACGTGTCCCTCCCCGGCCCACGGCTCTGCGCCCGGTCCGCCCCCGCTGCGGCTGCTGCTCCGCTAACGGGCTTCCACCCAGCGAGCTCCGCGTCCGCCCGCCCGTCCCTCCTCCCGTCTGCGGTGAGTGCGGGGAGGCCGAGAGGGCCTGGCTCCAGGGGACCCCCCGGCCAGGGGCTGCGAAGGTGCGGGGGGCGATTAGTAAACGCTCGATCACTCCGGACCCCCGCCTCCCGCCCGGGCGTGGGGAGGGGGCGCCCGGGAGCCGGGAGGGCTGCCGGGAGCCGGGGCCCAAGGGCGCGGTCACCCGGAGGGTCGCAGGCTGGGTGCGTCTCCGGGAGAGGGGAGGGCGGGGAGCAGACCTGGCGCTGCCGGCGGGGGAGAGGGGCGGAGGGCGCCCTGGCCCGGGGGCGACCGGCTCTGCCTGCGGAGGGTGTGGTCCAGGGGCCCCGCACCTGGCTGAGGCCCGGCGCTGACGGCCCTGCTCTGGGCTCGGGAGGGCTGGGGAGGAAGGGAGGGAGGGAGGGCTGGAGGGAGGAAGGGAGGCCCTGGAGGCACTCGGAAAGGGGGATCCAAGGACCCGACCCGCAAGGACGGGCGTGGCTGAGGGCGCAGGCGGGGTCGCGCAGAGCCAGACTTGCAGCCTTAGGTGGAGGCTGGAATAGGCAACTGGGGGGAGGGCTGTCTGGGTGCGGACCCTGCTCGCCCCTAAAGGAGGCTTCCAGCAAAGGCCCCACCCTTCTTCCTGCTCTCCCCAAGCCCAGTGTAGGCCTTCCCCAAACTTGGGGGTTTCAGGTCACCCCTGGAACGGGAATGAAGTTCTTGAATCGAAGCCCAGCTCTACCAGCAACTTGCAGGGTAACCTTGAATGGGTAGTTTTCCCTCTCTGCCTCAGTTTCCATCTCCAAGGACAAGCGGATAGAGCCAGGCCCTCTCTGGAAACTGGCTGTGAAAAGGTTTGGGAAGCCTGGCCCGCTCCCCCCTCCTCCCAGCCCTGGAGGGGCAGGGGCAGGGGGTCCTTTGGGAGGATGGAGGCAGCCTTTGCTTCCTCCCTCCCCCTCCTTTTCTCTAAATCCTGGTGGGTCTCCCAGGACTATTCCAAATTTGGGCATATGGCTCCAGGGTTTGTGAAAGGAAGGCCTCTGGTTTCCCTCACTTCCCCTTCTTCCCCGCCCAGAGCACACCTTGAATCGCTGGTCCCACGGACCCCGAGGGGATATCCTGACCTCTTAGTCCCTCCCCTTCGGGGTGAACGACCTGCCCTGCTTCAGCTCCCACGGACCCTGCCCTTCTGCCCATCACGCCCTGCACCATGCAGAGGGCAATGGCCTGGGGTCAGGGGAAAGCTGGGATATTGATCCAGGTGCTGGGGGGGGAGGGGTCCTTGAGCAAGCCCCTTCCCTCTCTGGGCCTTAGCCCCCGCTGGTAGCAAAGTCTGCTGAATCTGCTTTCTCTTCCAGAGCTGGCACTGGTTTTCTAGGATTCAAGGCCCTAAGACTTAGAATTCTGGGAGTTGGGTGGGGCTGGGCGGGGAGGCTGAGGCCTCCGTTCCCCCTCTGCAGCTGTGGCAGTCACTCACCCATCTCCCTTTGCCTTCCACCCCTGTTCCCAAGGCGGCTGCTGGGATACAGAAAATAGTTGTGGTTTCTGGGTAAGGGCTGCAGCTGTTGCTGGGGCAGAATGTGTTTGCATGAGTTTTCCAGGCTGCCCCTGGGAAGCCGGGGACCTGAGCTCTCGGGGCTGATTCCAGGGAGGGCTGGGGGAGCTCTGCAGTGATGGGTCGCTGCCAGGGTCTGGAGCCTCTGCACTGCAGCACTGGAGGGAGCCCTGGTTACACCCCCCCCCCCCCCCCCCCCCCCCGCTGTCCTTAGCTCCTTCCTCTTTAGAGGGATGGGAGATGGGCCCAGGGTACCCAGCTGGTAAAGGGGGTGGGGGCTGCATGGGTCTTCTTGTATCATTCTAGGATTTTCTCGGGAGGCCCAGGGGTGCAGCCAATTTCACACCCCACCCAGCCTCTCCACGATACTTCCGGGGTGGAGACAAAGCACAGGATGTGGTCTTTACCCAGATTTCTGAGTATGCACGTCTCTTTCCCCCAACACAACCCCCCCCCCCCATCCCCATAGAGGAGCGGAAGTCTGTGCCTGTAGTGTGGATGCCTTCATGCTTATACACTTCTTGGCTGGGAATCAGCCACTTTCCATTTCCTCCCCCACCGAGACTGGCTCAGGGGGAGTGACTGTCCTTGGGTTTTCTGAGCCTCAGACACCTCCCCGCCCCCCCGCAGAAGGAGGATGTGTTTGCCCTCTTGGGATTGCAGAATTGCAGATGTGAAAGTGTCTTGTAGGTTGCAGAGTGCCGTGCACAGAGAAGCAAGTGCTACCGGTGCAGTCTCAGAGGAGCGTGGTGCTCTCAATGGCAGTGACCCGAGCCTCAAGTTCCCCATCTGCAAAGCGGGTGTCCCGGGCCCTCTAAGTAAGACTAAAATAGCAGCTTCTCTGAGGTATGGCACCCTTCCAACTTGGCAGGCCCTGGCCCAGCCCTGGATAGGGAGACGCTGTTAGCATGCCCATTTTGCAGATGTGGAAACGGAGCCTTTAAAAGTGTAGGGGAGAAATAATAGTCTCACATAATGTGTCCTATGTGCCAGGACCTCTTCTAAGCACTAACCATGTTTTCTTCTTTTTTAACTTTTTATTTTATTTTATTTTATTGTTAATCCTCACCCGAGGATGTTTTCCATTGATTTTTAGAGAGAGTGGAAGGAAGGGGGAGGGACAGAGAGAAACATCAGTGTGAGAGAGACACATCGATTGGTTTTCTCCTGCCCATGCCCCAACCATGGCCAGGAAACCTACAACCAAGGTATAGGCCCTTGACACCGAATCGAACCAGGACCCTTCAGTCTGAGGGCTGGTGCTCTATCCACTGAGCCAAACCGGCTAGGGCTTCTTTTTTTTTTTAACTTCTTGTTGTTGACACTTTTTAAAAATTTTTTTCATTCTCACCGTCACTCCTCTGTGGTAGGCACTGTTTTTCTCTCTCCTCCTACTTAGGAGGTTAAGTGCTTGCTCAAGGTTCCTGCCTAGCTGGTTCAGCTTCGGGCACAGGCCCTGGAGCCATAGCCTCTGTACTGGGAGACACTGCACCTTGAAAGTGACAGGCTGGGATTCAAACCGGGTCAGTCCAGTTCCAGCTGGGGGCAGCCAGTGATCTCCTGCGGCCTTGTGCAGCCCTGGGATCAATGATTGTGGGTCAGGAGAGGGAAAAACACTGCTCTCTAAGAAACCCGAGTGCTTGAGCTGGGGGGGGGCGTGCCCGAGCTCTGGGCCAGGAATGCCATTTACCCGAGGCTCCCGGAGGCCTGGGGCGCTTCCTGCGGGCTGGGGGAGGAGCCATCAGGAAAGGGGAAAGGGAAGACACGCTAGAGGCCAGAGACCTCTAAGTGGGGTGCACACACCCCGGCAGGCACGAAAGATGACTTTCTTTCATCCGAAAGGTACGGGTAGAAACCTTTTGGTTTACTATAGACGTTTGATCTCATGCTTAAAAAGCATGCTTTTGTTCATCATGATGAATGCACAGTTACTTTCTTTTGTCTCTGGCGGTGTATGGGATCCAAAAAAAGGGAAAAAAAGGCAGGTTACTGCACTAAATTGCCAGCTTGGTGGCAGGGGGAGACTCGTCCGTTTCATTTTTTATTCCACCCCCAGTTCCTCTCAGTGGACACCCAAGAGGCGCTCAGTAAATGCTTTTGGGAAAATGAGCCCCTGCTTAAGTGCGCATTCTCTTTCTGAGTTGGGCAAGTTACTTCACCACTCGGTGTATTTCCTCTCTTAGCTATCTAACTAGGAATAGAAGCACCAGGCCGGATGGTTCCTTTTATTCTGTTGAGGGGGAGCAGAGTTTGCCACCCCCAAATATGCCCGTTTTGGGGGAATAGTGATAATTTTCAGCTGTGTGTTTTGTTTTGTTTTAAAAACAAAAGACTCAAGAAGAGCTTTTTACCCTCCCCCTTACTTGCCTAAAATAATTTAGATAGAAAAATCTGCCCCAGAAAGGGAGGTCACTCCAGCATATCCACCTTAGCATAATAATGACTAGATATGGCTAACAAAGTCTGGTTGTGAGACTCCCCTAAGGGTCGAGTTATTGCTGGGTGGCCCAGATGTTTGCTCCTGCGAATTGCCTGCCTCCTCTTTGAAGTCCCAGCCACTACTCCTTTCTCTTTAAAAGTAGTTCATAAGCCTCAACTGGCCATTTACCCTTGAGTCCCATAATCTTAGTGAACTCCTATATGTACATACATGACAAATTTGGTTATTTTCTCTTGTTCAGTTGTCTCACGTTGATTCCATTATTAAACCAGACAGAAGAACCTAGAAGGTCTAGTAAAAGGGAAATTATTTTTCCTCCCCTACATTGTGATTTTTTAAAAGTATTTTTAATAGATTTTTTTTTAGAGAGAGAAGGGAGAGGGAGAGAGAAACATCGGTGTGAGAGCAAAAGATCAATCGGCTGCTCCTGCACTCCCCCTGCCAGGGATGGAGCCTGCGGTCCAGCATGTGCCCTGACTGGGAATCAAACAGCAAGAACCAGCAGCCTTTTGGTGTACGGGACGATGCCCAGTGAACTGAGCCACACCGGCTAGGGCTACACTGTGATTTTTCAAGGGGGTCAATAAAGACAGCATTAAAGCTACTCAGTGCATTTTATCCAACAATCCTTATGAGCCACGCACGATGGTACATGGCAAAGACACATATACAGTATTTTCAAGAAAGAGTAGAATCATGGCTCACCCAGCTATAAAAACGACCATGTGCTAAAGATTTTATTGTACTCATTGATTAATGACCCAACCAGCTCCAGAGAGAATCAGTAGACATCTTTATATTGAAAGGAATGTGCAAATGGAGGCAAACTTTTTTCCATCAGAGGAGGAGAGAAATAATTAGACCTTCACCAGGTAGGACAGGATGAGCATGTCATAAGAATTACTTTGCATTACCGTCAGTCAGTTATCTACAACTTCCTGCACTATAAAACAGCTCAAAAGCAAAGACTGAAACCAGACACCCTAGAAAACTTGAAGTACAGATTCCCCCCCATAATACCTTGGAGGCAAGCTGCCTCCATCTAATAGGAGAATCCTAAATCCACAGTGGTTGCCCCAAGCCACTGAGTGCAGGTGGTTTCAGAATGCTGTTTGGGGGGGGGGGGGGAGGGGGGTCCCCAAAGGCGGGAGAAATCTCTCCTGGCTTCCTGGAAGAGTTGGCAGAATCATTTAGGAAAGTTTAAAAAAATTACCAAAGCCCAGACCTCACCTCAGAACTGTTGAATCAGAGTCTCTGGGGGTTGGTTTGGTTAGTTTGAACCCGCCCCCCATCCCCCAGTGGGATTAATGAAGCCAGAATTTAAAAGCACTGTGTTAGTGCTAGAAAGCTGGGTCGGAAATGCTGGTAGGCAGAGATTCTGGGTTGGAGGGTGCAGGGGAGGGTGTGGTGTGGATGGAGGGAGGAGAGGACAGTTAAATCAGGAAGGATGTCAAAGGCCTTGAATGCTGAGTTGCAGGGTGTGTGTGTGTGTGTGTGGCGGGGGAGTGCTGTATTGAGGGCAGTGACACAGCTCAAGTGTAAGTCTCTTGGGGATTCCTGGGGCACAGATACCACCTTCCAGGTCCTTCTTTCCTTCCTTCCTTCCTTCCTTCCTTCCTTCCTTCCTTCCTTCCTTCTTTTTAAAAAATTTTCACCCAAGGATTTTTCCCCATTGATGTTTTTAGAGATAGGGAGTGAGGGAGGGGGCAGAGAGAAAGAGAGAGAGAGAGAGAGAGAGAGAGAGAGAGAGAGAGAGAGAGACATCAGTGTGAGAGAAGCACATTGATTGGTTGCATTCTGCATGTGGGATCAAACCTGCAACCCAGATAGGCGTGCCCTTGATCAGAAATAGAACCCCAGCCGAGGCCGGTTTGGCTCAGTGGATAGAGCGTCGGCTTGCGGACTGAAAGGTCCCGAGTTCGATTCCGGTCAAAGGCATGTACCTTGGTTGCGGGCACATCCCCAGTAGGGGGTGTGCAAGAGGCAGCTGATCAATGATTCTCTCACATCGATATTTCTAGCTCTCTATTCCTCTCTCTTCCTCTCTGTAAAAAATCAATAAAATATATATATATATTAAAAAAAAAGAAGAAGAAGAAATATTGATAGAACCCCAAACCCTTCAGTTTGCCTGCTGATGCTCTACCCACTGAGGACACCATCCTGGGCCAGGTTATTTCCTGATTTTCCTCAAATTGTTCACCCCAGACACCTGGTTTCACCCCCTTACATGCAACATGTCCTCCTTCCCTAAAAGTGCACTTGGCTCCTCCAAAGTCCACAAGCCACCTTTTAAAAATAAATTTTATTTTGTTAATTTTAGAGAGGGAGAGGGGAGAGAGAAACATTGGTTTACTGCATGTACCAGGGATCGAACCCTTAACCTGCATTTGTGCCCTGACCGGGAATGGAACCACAATCCTTTGGTACGCAGCTCCAACCCATTGTGCTACGCAGGCCAGGGCCACCTTTGGAGGACAGAAATGTTTTTGTTATGCTGGTGTTTTAGTATCACCTGGCCTCTCCCCCTTTTCTCCTCCTCCCTCTGCTTCACTTCATTGAGTCTATAAATATATTTTTATTGTTTTCAGAGAGGAAGGGAAAAAGGGAGAGAGAAATAGAAACATCAATGATGAGAGAGAATCATTGATTGGCTACCTCCTGCACACCCCTTACTGAGGATCAAGCCTGCAACCCAGGCATGTGTCCTTGACTGGAATCAAACCCAGGATCCTTTAGTCTGCAGTTCACCACTCTATCCACTGAGCCACACTGGCTGGGGCGAGTCCAAACTCCTGACTGTGAACTTCTGTATATATCTTTCACTGTCTGTGTGTATAACAAACATCCCAATGGACCATCAAAACTGGAGTCACTGCTCTAAGAGGAAGCCACCAATGATTAAACATTGCCTCTGTGTCTGCCCATGCTGAGCATTTGACCTGCCTTACTTCATTGGATTTTGCAAAAACTTCATGGAATTGTCATTTCAGAAATGAAGAAACCAAGTCAGAGAAATGACATAACTCACCCACGGTCATGAACCAGGAATTTGCCGTGTCAGGATTTGAACTTGGGTCATGACGGCAAAACCTGCATTCTTTCTTAGGCTGCCACGCTGCCTCCCTTGTATTTGTTTAGGCTCGTCCCTATAAAAGCCGCCATTTATTCTGTGTTTGCTGTGTGCCCGGCACCGTGCTAACAGCTACACAGTCATTGTTTCCTTTATTTCTCCGTACGTGGAGATAACGTTTACCAGGGTAAAGGCCTTTTGCAGATGTGGACATGGAGATTCAGTTTAGGTAACTTACTGAAATCACAGACTGGGTGCAGGAGCAGAGCTGTGACTCACAGTCACGTCTGATCCCGAAGCCCATGCCTTTTGCGTGACTTGGACGTGACCTTCCCCTGTCCAGCTGTCAGGCTCCCCCGCTCTGGGACAGTGAGCCACGGGTCCTGCCGGCTCTGGTATGTTCTCGACCCCAGAGCATTCTTCCTAGAGTCAGGCCTGAGCTCCCAGAGAGGGAGGGGGAAACAGGGCTGCTTGCAGGCTACAGGGCTAAGGCAGGGGGTGGCCACGGCAGCCACGAGGCTGCTCTGCCCTTGAATGGATTTCTGGAATGACCAGCCACAATGAGCCTTCGTGAGCAGCCAGATCAGAAGAGATCCAGGGTTTGGTGGAGGAGAGAGGAGGCTCAGGTCTAGAGTGGCCATACCTGCTAGTTTTGAGAAACGGTTTCAACCAAGAGGGTGAGACGTGCATATTAAGGTTGGGGAGGGGTGCTGGAGAGGAATCATGTGGGTCTGGGGGAGAATCCTGGTAGGATTGATACTCTGAGATTTTGCTGTGAAGATTCCTGGTTGAAATCTATAAAAGCCTCTCACATCCACCCTGGATTTTCCCAAAGAGGGAGTGATAATGTCCCCATTTTACAGATGAAGAAACTGAGGTCCAGAGAGGGAACCTGGCTTGTCTGAAGTTACAGACAGTTTGGGAACAAGAACCTGGGCGTCTCCCTGGGGCCCCTTCCTCAGGTCCCATTGCAGCCAGGGCTCAGGGCTGTGTGGGTGCTCGTTGTGGCAGGCTGGGAGGCAGAGTGTGGCTGTGGTCTTGGTCTTGGTCTTGGAATTGGCAAGCCACTTGTCTCCCTAAGGCGCCTATACCCCCGTGTAGAAAATGAGAGTTTAGAGTAGTGGATCGTTAAGGGGCCCCCTGGTTTTCTGAAACATTGGATAGAAAACATGTTGTGAGCCTGTTGGGAAGTGTGGGCTGGGTTGCTCTGGGAAGACACAGAGCCCCTCGGAAAGCCAGGGTAAAGCAGTGTAGACGGCACCTCTATGATTCGCTCCAGAGTGTCCCTGAGCCCAGGGAGGAGGGACTGCTGGAGATCGACCCCCCTGAGCTGCAATCTGAACATTTAATCCTGGAAGAAGCTTGCTTTCCACGTACACACAAGGCCAGCACTCAAAAGCAGCTCTCAGAGCTGAGAGCATTTTCCCCAAGGACTTCGAGGCCCCTCCTCCGAGCCGCTCTCCTTGGAAAGGGGCTCTTGTCCAGATGGGCCTGGGCTGCAGCCAGCGGCGGAGTTTCCATCTACAAGGCCAAACGAGAAGGCTTAGAGGCTGGAGGTGCAGGTGACAGGCCTCGTCCCGCCCTCCCGGCCTCAGCTGACTTCCCGGCCTCCTCGGAAGTCCCTGTTTCTCTGCTGGCCTCAGCGCTCTTTCCCCCACTCTTTCCCCCTGGCCCCAGGGAAACCCAGGGCTGGTTTCCATTTCCTGGTGAGAGCTGCACATATTACCAAGGGGCCCCTGGTTGTCAGAGCAACAGCAGGCTGTTTGCAAACATATCTCTGCCCTCTGCTCTTCACTTCACTTCCTACCCCATCTCATGTCTGCCTGCTGACTGCCCTTTGGGGAGCTCAATCAGGCAGTGGGGACCCGTCCTCAGAGCTTCCCGCTAGTGCAGCAAATGCCGCCGTTTACTGAGAATAGGCCTCTGGCTGACCTCATGTGCTCTGCTTCCGACCAGAGCTGTGTCTCATCTTCCAACCACCCTACAAGGCAGGAAAGGGCAAGCCACAGTTTTGCCCTTGAGGTAACCTTGAGCTTAGGGATGAGTCATATGCCCAAGGTCACATAGCTAATAAGTGACAAACTGGATTTGAATTCAGGCCTGTCTGTTTGATTCCAAAACCTGTGTTTCCCCCACTGTGTCACACTGTCCCCAGTGACCACACCACAAGACCAGGGCTGCTTTCCTTTAAGCGTTTTTGTTAGGGTTTTTTGGGGGAGAGTTGATGTGCAGAACTGGAAAGCACTGAGCTACAGCCGCCTTGGTGTCTGCCCTCTCTCCTAGCTCAGCCCCTTACTGAGTATGTCTGACAGAGTTGTGATTTTTACCTTTAAAAAGCAATCCATAGACATGCTTTAAAAAGTTCTGATTTCACCCTAACCAGTTTGGCTCAGTGGATAGAGCGTCGGCCTGTAGGCTGAAGGGTCCCAGGTTCGATTCCGGTCAAGGGCATGTACCTTGGTTGCGGGCACATTCCAGTAGGGGGTGTGCAGGAGGCAGATGATCGATGTTTCTCATTGATGTTTCTAATTGTCTATCCCTCTCCCTTCCTTTTTGTAAAAAACCAATAAAATATAGTTTTAAAAATTCTTGATTGATTCTTTCCAGAGGGTTTCTGCTTTAAAAAAAAAAAAAAAAAGTTCTAATTTCCATAAAATGGAAAGTACTGGTCCTCCTTTCTCCTCTCATTCTGAGGAGATTGCTCACTTCCATCTTTGCCTTCCTGCTAAGGGAGCTCTTCCCCTTTCCAAACCAATCACATCCCCTTTTTCATCTGTTTTTAGGTAAGAGACTTTGGGGTCTTTTTTACTTTTATTTTTCAATTATAATTGACATTCAATATGATTTTTAAAAATATATATTTTATTGACTTTTTACAGAGGGATAGAGAGTTAGAAACATCGATGAGAGAGAATCATCGATCAGCTACCTCTTGCACACCCCCTACAGCAACCAAGGTACATGCCCTTGACTGGAATCGAACCTGGGACCTTTCAGTCCACAGGCTAACGCTCTATCCACTGAGCCAAACTGGTTTCAGCTCAGTATGGTTTTGTATTTCAGGTGTACAGCATAGTGGAGAGACAGTCATCTACCTTACAAGGTGGTCCCCCATATTTCAGGTACCCACCTGGCACCGTGCATAGTTACCACATTAGTGACTTACTACCTTGGTTTCTTAGTCCTTTAGTGTAGAACCTGTGTCCTGGCATTTCCTCTAGTGAGTTCGTGTGTCCTGTTTGTTCAATCACCCCTCAACCCCATGACTTTGTGTTTCATCAAAGAAAATTTTAAAGTCTCTGCAGTGGCCTCAAGCACTGGGCCCCTGACCCCACATCCTCTAAGCGACCCTGCTGCCATACTAGCCACACCGAGCTCCCAGGAATCCACCTGGTCCATGAGACCCCCTGACCACTGTCCCTCCTGCCCAAGCTTTATCTTTTCTCCTTAGTATTTTGTTTTTTAATCCTTACCCGAGAAAATGTTTCTTGATTTTTGAGAGAGGAATAGGGAGAGAGAGAGGGAGATACCTCAATGTGAGGAAGAGACATCGATCGGTTCTCTTCCATATGAACCTTGACTGGGGATCGAGCCCATAACCTTTTGGTTTACAAGACGACACTCCAACAGACTGGGTAACCCAGCCGGGGTTTTCTCCCTGGTTTTTATCAGATTTATATTCCCCATTACAGAGTAAGCTCCAGAAAAGCAGGTTTTAAGCTCGGCACCGAGAGTGGTGCCTTGCCAGAGTAGATGCTCAGGACATGTTTCTTGACTTACACAGGGACCGTGGCCCTTCAGGTAATTTGCTCAGGGGACCAGGAGCCCCGAGTCTTCTCACGTGCAGACCGCTAAGCTGCCTGGGTTTGGGGACAGATCTTGGTGACTTGGAAAGAGGGCACACAGGGTACAGATGGCATTGACTCTGGAATCTGGACTTGACTGAATTCCGTCTTAAGCTGTGTGATCTTGGGAGAATGATTTAGCTCCCTGAGCCCACTCCCCTCGTCCTCAGTTTTCTTCTCTGTAAGAAGGGGAATTGCTGCTGCGAAGGATTGCCGTGAGGGTGAGGTGGGACCATATCTAGGAAAGTACCTGCCTGGCCTGGAGGAGTCACGTGCAGTCGGTGGCTGTGACTTCTCTCCCTCTGGGTTCCAAGTCCCTTTCCCATCCTGGTGGGAGTGCCTGGACACCGGCTACTCTATCCACTGTCCTCTGGAAAGCTCATCTGGCCCCGAGCCAGGTTTTGGGGTGTCACTGAACCCGAAGGGCTGGAGGCAGCTGGAAAAGAGCAGGAAGAACATATGCTCCCTTGGGAAGAAGGAGGGGTGAGCAAAATTGGGGGCGAGAGTGGAGGGGAGCAGCGTGCAAGGGGTCTCATGGGGTCTCTTTCTTCTCCACAGTGTATTCTGCTGCAGAACCCGAGACCATGGCCAATCCAGCACAGGTAAGGAGCCTCTCCCCTCCCGAGGCTGTGCTCTGCCTTCCCCGGGCCTGGGCTCTAGAGTCACCGGGTGTGCTGCACAGGTACCTTCAGCCTGATCGGAGCAGGAGAGGGTCCCCGACATTGCTTGTTCCTGGTCCACGTCAGGCATGTGACTCACGGCACCCACAGCAGCCTAAGCAGGAAGGATGCGTATTGGTGCACATGACTGAGAAGCCCAGGCCTTCAGGTCTGGCTGGATCCAGGGGTCCACATGCTGGTGTTAGATTCTGTCCCTGAAGTGGGATTCCTCTGGTGGCTCCATTCTTGGGCAGCTCCTTCCCTGAGTTGGCACACCAGTCACCAATAGCTCCGGGCTTTCCGTCTGCTTCCTGAGAAGCCTGGAGGAAACAACATCATTTATAACCCGTGATTCTAGGGAAAGTCCGAGGTTAGATCCTCATGGGCTGGGCCTGGGTAACTTGGATCCAGAAAGTAGGGTTGGTCCCACCTGAACTTCATGGCCCAAGAGGGGTTCCCCCAGGAAGGGAAGTAGATATTGGACAGGCAGGAGCACGGAGGGTCTTCTATGCTCTGGCGGTGGGAGTGTGCTGTCACACGCATCTGGAATTAAGGTCCCCTGGCTTAGGAGACCCCAGTGTTTCTTTCGTTCCTTTTAAATATATTTTTATTGATTTCAGAGAGGAAGGGAAAGGGAGAAAGGGTTAGAAACATCAATGATGAGAGAGAATCATTGATCGGCTACCTCCTGTATGTCCCCTACTGGGGATCGAGCCCGCAACCCAGGCGTGTGCCCTGACTGGGAATTGAACTGTGACCTCCTGGTTCGTAGGTAGGTGCTCAACCACTGAGCCACGCCAGCTGGGTGAGACCCCAGTCTTTCATGTGGTGGGACACCTTGCTGGGCAGTAGAATTTGAGGTGTGTCGGAGGTTTTACTCCTGTGTGCAGCCAGGATTGGGTTCTGCCCTTGGAAAGAACCAGGGTCGTTCTGTGCCTGGGTTTGCCCGAGAGAGATCCCTGTTTGCTGCTTTTGGAGAAAGAGACATGGGATCGAAAAGGAAGAATCAAACTAAGGGACTTTTGACTTGGCCCCGTTTGTGCCTCACTTCAGTCACAGAGCCTCTGGCCGTGGACATAATGCAGAAGCTGTGTGATCTTGGGGGGATTCTTCACCCTCTCCGGGCCTCAGTTTCCATTGTGAGGTGGTTGAGCTCAGGGAAAACTAAACTTCGTCCCTGTCTTCATGGCCCACCACCCAATGAACAAGAGCCTTCAGGATGTCCAGTCAGAGTTTTTGAAGAGCACAGTGTATCATGTGATATAGGTCAGTACAACTCTAGCTCTGGCCCCTGTGAGCTTCTGTGGAGCACACTTTGCACAAGTGAACTCTTTAACCAGGAGGAGAGGATATTCCTGGTTATGGGCAAAGAGCCAAGGCGGAACTTTTGCTGTTCCTCATTCTCCATGGGCAGTCAGCCCCAGGTACTTTCTGAGCGGCTTTTGAACTGCAAGATTCTAGGTGACTGAAGTAGACACATCAGGCCCTGGGAGGTCAGAAGGGCCAGGACCTAGGGCTCAGATCTTGGACTCCTGGTCTAGTGCTCCCAGACCATGCTGTCTGCCTGGCTGACCCATGTTGCCATGGGCCAAGGGCCAGTAGACATCCTGCAAGCAAGAGTCCTAGGGTGGCAGAATACTAGGGGTCTCTGGTCCTATGGGGTGAGTTGCAACCCCCATGCATGGTGTTGGTGCTCTGGGGGCACCTAGGTGGGGGGAATGGGGCAGCTGCCTGGAGGGGCCACCCAGAAAGAGCAGGGGGCTGAGAGGTCTAGGTAGAGGGGCTGCTGGAGCAGAAGGGAGGGAGAGGAAGCAGTGCGCTCAGGGCAGTAGCTGTAACAGGCATGCTGGGAGTGCAAAGGGTTAGGAGGGGAGGAGTTTGCAGAAGACAATACTAGAAAAGTGTGACAAAGGTCTTCCAATTGGTCTATTGCTCCCAATTATTAGCACCTTAGTTCGGCTTCTAGTGTGCCCACCTTCACCACACACATGCAAACACACACACACACACACACACACACTCACACACTCATGCACAGAAAAAACCTACTCTTTTCTCTGGCCCAGATCACTCCCAGTTACTTCTGTGATTGTGCTATTCTCCCTCTCTTTCTGTTCAGAAGAGGAGGACTTGAGGCCCAAAGACTGAGGAAATAGTGTGGTGTCATAGAAAGGTCCTGGAGGCATGGCTCTGTCGCCTCAGGTGCACAGGGGTGTCTGAGTTTGAATGGGATCATGGGTGTAGGAACCCTTTGAGGACAGGGCAAGAGGGCAGGTGCTGGAATTCCAGGCAAGAGGCCTGGGTCAGATATAATCAAGGCAGCTAGCTCTCCGGGGGAGCCCTGGCCACAGTCCTCTCTCTGGGTGGTGTCACCTCTGCTCCCCAGAGGCCTGGGCGCTCCTACTCCAGCCGCAGCCTGGATGGGGCCCAAGACCTCAGGGCCCTAGGGTTCAGGCTGCTCACCAGCTGGCATTGGGACCTGCTGAATATTTCAGGGTGGAAAGTCCCTTTGCCTCTGCTCTCCCTCCCCCCTCAATTGTGGGCCCCGGAGGCCTGGAACCTGTCTGCCAGAGAAGTAGGACAGCTGCACAGGTGGCACTTGGGGACGAAAAATTCACCAGCTTGGTGTGAGGATAGCCGATGGTGGGACACTTGAGCCTGGGTGATTTGAAGGACTGTCTCTGTGTGACCAGTGCTGATTGTGTCTCTGTGTGACCAGTGCTGAGGCGCCCTGCACCCCCTCTTCTGGCGGCTGTGATCCTGCCGGGTCCAGGGATAACTAACCTGGCTGGTGGTCCCCCAGAAGATTTTATCATCCTTGTGCAAAGACCCTTGTGGGAGAGAGACCCTGCTGCTTGCTAGGCCAATCTCTAAGGGATAGTTTTTATTTTTGTTTAAATATGTTTTTACTAGTAGCCCTGCGCACAAATCCGTGAGCCAGTAGCTCACCATTAGCTCGCTGCAGCCCTCCAGTAGCTCTCTGCCCACTGCCCCATTCTCCTGTAGTTCCCCTGGCCTCCCTGATGACCTCCATAGCTTGCTGCCTTGCCCCCTCCTGTAGCTCCCCCTCACCCCCATAGCTTGCTGCCCCGTTCCCTCCTGTTGCTCTCTGCTGCCCACTTGTAGCTCCACCCTCCTGCTGATCCGTGATCCAGTCATTATGCAATCGTTATGTAACGACCATTTGCATATTATATCTTTATTATATAGGATTGACTTCAGAGAGAGGAAGGGAGGGGGAGAGTGAGATAGAAACATCCATGAGAAAGAAACATCAACATTGACCAGCTGCCTCCAGAACGTCCCCTAATGGGGATTGTGCCCACAATCTGGGCATGTGCCCCAACTGGGAATCAAACCTGGTTCATAGGTTGATGCTCCACCATTGAGCCACACTGGCCTGGCTCTAAGAGTTCATTTTGATCAAGCCTTATGCCTGTCCTTAGAATTCCCTTCCCCCAGGATGGCATTGCCTCATCTTTTAGCTGCAGCTCCTTCCCCAAACACTACCTAAACCACTGCAGTGTGGGAGGAGGGAGAAGGTGGAGGTGGGGGCAGCGACAGGAGAGGGTTCTCAGCTCACCGGCCATTGCTGACATCTCTGCCCTTCATCCTGGGACACACTTCTATCTTCTCGCTCCCTCCTGGCAGTTTACACTCCCGTGATCTTGGCGACGTTGGACGTCTGCACTGAGCGCCGAAGCCGTGGGCTGGCTTCCCTCCGTGTGACTTGCTCTTGCCTCCAAGCCTTTGCCAGGCTGTTTGCTCTCTGAAGCCCTCGCCCTGCCCAGCCCTGTGGGGCCAGCTGTTACGTGTCCTTTAGGACACAGCTTGGATCCTACCTTCCTTCTGCTCAGAACACACTGGGTCATCACCCATTCACGCACCCATTCATCTAGGTCAGTGGTCGGCAAACTCACTAGTCAACAGAGCCACATATCAACAGCACAATGATTGAAATTTTTTTTTTTTATTGATTTTTTACAGAGAGGAAGAGAGAGGGATAGAGAGTTAGAAACATCGATGAGAGAGAATCATCGATCAGCTACCTCCTACACCCCCCCACCCCCCCCCACCGGGGATGCGCCTGCAACCAAGGTACATGCCCTTGTCCGGAATCGAACCCGGGACCTTTCAGTCCCCAAGCCAACACTCTATCCATTGAGCCAAAGCGGTCTCGGCTGAAATTTCTTTTGAGAGCCAAATTTTTTAAACTTAAACTTCTTCTAACGCCACTCCAAAATAGACTCGCCCAGGCCGTGGTATTTTGTGGAAGAGCCACACTCAAGGGGCCCAAGAGCCACATGTGGCTCGCGAGCCCGTTTGCCGACCATGGGTCTAGGAAACAAGTCTTTAGTGAGTGCTGCTGTGCCAGGCCCTGTGCTGGGTGCGGGGAGTGCGTCAGCGAGCAGGACAGACACGGAGCTTTCTAGAGGGACTGTCTCTCTTCTGGTCCCGGTATTGGGCACGCGTTCCTTCCTCGTTCCTTCTCTGTCCAGGGCTGTGATCAGGTTGCAAGGGATTCACTGATGGCGGGAAGAGGGCTGTGTTCCTTTCTGGCCACCCGCCCTGTCCGAGCTTTAAATAGCAGCCCGGTGCCCACGCGGCGCCCACGCCTGCATACCTCCGAGAAGCCAGCAGCAGCAGATGTGAACCAGAGAGCACTCAAATGCCAGGCCAGGTCCCTGGGAGACGCGGGAGGTGATCAGAGGCCTGTCTACTTCTTCCTTTAAGACATAGTTTATGTGGGCCACCCCCAAACTCCCTCCCCACTGTCCGCCACCAAGCCTTTCCTGGTTCCCTCCCCCAGGCTGGCTTCCACCTCTGCTGTTTCCCCACTTTACTTTGCATCTATCTTCGGGTATTTGCTGCAAGCTTTATGTTTGTCTCTCATCTCCATTGGGTCAGAAGCTCGTGAAAGATGGAATGGGGTCTTCTCTTTCCCTGAATCTAGAGCTTGCCATGTCGGGCCTGGCCCAGGTTGAGTGCCGTGTCCCCAGGCTGTGTGCTCAGTGCCTGGGACCCCGGCACCTTCGGCTCTCAGCTCTCTGCCGCTCCCCTGGACCTCACGCTTCTCCAGCAGTGTAGCTGACCCACCCGGACTTCTCTGTGAAGCAGCCTATTGTGCATTCAGGTTCCATGTCTGAAATCCTCTGGCTCCACGTCTCTGCCCCTTCGCCCCGAGCACCCAGCCAGCCTGTCCTCAGATGCCAGCGCGCAGCTCAGTTTACTGGTCCCAGAGGGGCGGTGCCTTGTCCTGGCATTGATCCTGGGGGTGGCTCTGGGCTCTCCGGGCCAAGACCCCCGCCCCCAGGTGCTGGCAGCTGCAGGGTTCTGGAGCCGGAGAGCAGAGGGGAGCTGGCTTCCAGGGACCCTGGCAGCAGGCTTCCCTCCTCTGGGCTCGGTGTCTTTGTTTCTGTGATAGAGATCGTCTTAGGTGCTTCTCCAAGTTGCTGAAAGCATCGCGATGGAGGCGAAAGGGCTTTGTAAATCAGAGAGTGCCATACAAATATGAGGGGCTCTTGTTACCGCTGTAGGGATCGTTTCCAGGCTTGGCTGGGCCACCCTCCCACGGGAATTGGCACCGTCCGGGGGCAGGTTGTGGTAGCAGATACCAGGAGAGTCAGCCCTCTGCCAGGCTTTCTGTGGTCAACGCTCAGTTTTAGGAGAAAGGGCTCAGCCTGGACTCGCCTGTGGCCAAGGTTGGGAATGTGGCCTGGGGTTGGGGCTGGAGCCCCGGTCAGGGTCAGGGTCAGCAGCTCACCCTCTGCTTCTCTCTCCACAGGGTGCCAAGTACCGCGGCTCCATTCATGACTTCCCAAACTTTGATCCCAGCCAGGATGCCGAGGCGCTGTACACCGCCATGAAGGGCTTCGGTGGGTGCCCGCCCCTGGGAGTGGGGTCCCGGAAAGGAAGCAGGACTCGCTGGGGCTTGTGGGCACATCCCTGAGCCCTTTTGGGGGTGTGGGTTGGGGTGAGATGGAAGATACACTCACTCACTCTTTTGTTTTCTTACTCTTTTTCATCATTTTACAATGAAATACTCCAGACCAACAAGGTCTAGACTCTAGAGCACATGTGTCAAACACAAGGCCCGCGGGCCAAATCCAGCCCGCCAGGCCTTGCAATGTGGCCCACACCGTGCTGTCATCACTGCACCCCGCTGTCAGTTTATGACATTGTCAGTTTATGACTGTTCAGTAAACCATTCGGCCCGCGATTTAGGCTGGATTTTAGATTTTGGCCCCTTCTCTGATTGAGTTAAACAGAGGCTTCGCCCACAGACCTGCCTCCCCGCTTGAGAACTGCACTCGCTTCCTCCTCTGGTTAGACCCTCCCTGGCAGGTCCTCCTGCTGATCACTCCACTCCTCTCCTCTCGGGGAGCCACTATCCTGAACTTGGTTCTCAGCATTCTCTCTTTTTGTTCTGTTGTTAATCCTCGCCTAAGGAAGTGTTTTTCATTGATTTTTAGAGAGAGTAGAAAGGGAGGTCAGCAGAGGGAGAGAGAAACATTGATGTGAGAGAGGCACATTGATCAGTTGCCTCCTGCACACACCTTGATAAAGCCTGGGGATTGAACCTGCAACCCAGGTATGGGCCCTTGACCAGGAATCGAGCCTGTGACCTTTCAGTGTGCAGGCCAACGCTCTACTTAGCAACACCAGCCAGGGCCTCAGTATTCTCTTTTCTTTGTTGAAAGAACCCTGTCCTGGGTGCTAGGACCCCTGAGGTCTTCTAAGCCAGGCTCTTTGTAAGACCTGGGGTGAGTCCTTGCCCCCCCATCCCCAGCCTCAGTTTTCTTATTTGTGTGATGGGGAGCTGAATCACGGGCCCTCGGAGCTCACATACTGTGTGTGCTACGAGCCCTCTTAGTGGGGGCTTGACGGGCCCCAGAGGTCCTCCCTGTGATGCCACCCCCTGGGAGCAGAAGGCTAATGCCCAGGACTGCAGGGCGCAGCCCTGGTGGGCTTCCTGGAGGCAGGTTGGGTTAGGTGCGGGTGTCCTCCCTTCCTCCACGCCACATGTGTCAAACACAAGGCCCGCGGGCCAAATCCAGCCCGCCAGGCCTTGCAATGTGGCCCGCACCGCGCTGTCATCACTGCACTCCGCTGTCAGTTTATGACATTGTCAGTTTATGACTGTTCAGTAAACCATTCGGCCCGCGATTTAGGCTGGATTTTAGATTTTGGCCCCTTCTCTGATTGAGTTCGACACCCCTACTCCAGGCAGTGACAAGGAGGCCATCCTGGAGCTGATCACTTCCCGGAGCAACAGGCAGAGGCAAGAGATCTCCCAGAGCTACAAGTCCCTCTATGGCAAGGTAACCATGGCGACCGGAGGGCAGGGGGTGGGGCTGGGGGGATGATCTCATCCCTGTGTATTCCTTTGGGGTCTTTCCCGCGCATTTTGCTCCGGATCAGCCTCTGTGCTGGTGCTTTTGGCCTTTTTTTTCTCTTCAGTCAGGGACCATTAGCCACAGACTGCCTCGAGCGCCTGCTGTGTGCTGGGCCCTGTGCTGGGTGTTAGGGCCACACAGATGGACGAGACCAGGGAGGGAGGCACCAACCCCTCAGTCTTGCTGGTCGTGGGAGGGAGACACAGTACATGAGTAAATGAGCCGTGGCGGGGAGCAGGCAGGGCCTGGGGACCTGACCCCTGCACCACGTGCCGCTGTGTGGCTTGGGGCAGGTGGCCTGACATCTCCACGCCTGCCTCTCTGGGTTGATGGTAGCTCACAGCTCCAAGAGTGACAATGAAATGAGCTTACTTAGCCCAGTGCCTGTCCAGAGTCCATGCTCAGTAAGTGTGATTCTTATCGGTGTAACTGCTCTTCCCCTTCCTCCCCCCCCCATCCCCCACCCACTAGGACCTCATTGCAGACCTGAAGTCGGAGCTGATGGGGAAGTTTGAAAGGCTGATTGTGGGTCTGATGAGGCCACTGGCCTACTGTGATGCCAAAGAAATTAAAGACGCCCTCGCGGTAAGAAGTGTGAGCCTGCATGTGTTGGGGCGTGGGTGTGGTGAAGGGTAAGATTCTGGCCCTGCAGCAAGTCTTTGGAGCCCTCACCCACGCATGGGTGTGCCTTGCTTCAAGAGGCAACTTGCCTGAACCCTGTCCCACGTTCTCCTCCAGGGGGACAGATGAGGGACACACGTCAGTATGGAAAGGGGCCCTTGGCCCAGACCCCCACACCAGCAGTTTCTAGCCCTGGAGAAGCAATGGGAGAGATCATTACCTTCTCCATCTCCCCGTGAGATGGTAGAACAACTCGTAGCATCTCCGTTTTACAGAAGAGAAAACTGAGACCCAGAATTTAAAGTTTTCTTTTTTTAAAAATTTTTTTTATTGATTGTTTTTCGAGAGAGAGGAAGAGAGAATGAGAGAGAGAAACATTGATTTGTTGTTCCACTTATTTATGCATTCATTAGTTGCTTCTTGTATGTGTCCAGGCCAGAGATTGAACTGGCAATCTAGGCATATTGGGACTGTGTGAGTGTGTGTGTGTGTGTGTGTGTGTGTGTGTGTGTGTGTGTGTGTGTGTCGGGGGGGGGGGGTGCTAGAATCTATGTCTTTTGGTTCTTGGAGCATTATTTACCAACCGCTGCTTACGAGCTGTATCAGGAACGCCCTAAGTGCTGAGGTTTTTTAGCTCTGGCCATTCCAGAATCCCAGCCCAAGGCCCATCCCAGCCCTTGACTCACGTGCCCCTTCTCCTCTCCCAGGGCATCGGCACCGATGAGAAGTGCCTCATTGAGATCTTGGCTTCCCGGACCAATGAGCAGATCCACCAGCTGGTGGCAGCGTACAAAGATGGTGAGATGGGTGGGAGGGGCCCTTCGGGGGTTTTAGACATGAAATGGGGGGGATTGCAACAATGGCGACCCTAAGAACCTATTTATCCATCTTCTTTCCTCCTCCCCTCATCTGACTGTCCCCCAGTCCACAGGTGTTCTGTGCTGGGCAGGGTGCCAGGGTCTCAGGATATGATGCGAGGCAAGACACATGTAGCCCCTGCCTCTGAGAGCTTATAGGCTAATGAGATGAAGAGGGATCCAGACAATAAACAGCTAAGCGCGTTGATGCTGTGGTTATGTTATGTAGAAAACAAATGAGATAAAAATGAAACTTAACTGGGGAAGACCTGCTTCAGACAGGTGGCCCTGGAAAGCCTGGAATGAGAAGGAACCAGTACAGAGAGAGTGGGAGAAGATCCTGGCAGACAGAGGGGACAGCAAGTCCCAGGCCCTGGAGCAGAAACGAGCCTGGTAGCCAGGGTGAGGCTGGAGCACAGAGGGTGGGGCACAGGACATTGTAGGCCGAGAGGAAGCCATGGTATTTTATTCTAAGTCCAGTGGAAAGCAGGAGCCCGTGATCAGACATGGCTTTAAGACATGGTCACCCTCCTGGCTGTGGATCGGAGAGGGAGTGAGAGCAGACACAGAGGGAATAGTCAGGAGGATGTAACCACTGTCCACTGAGCGATGATGGTGCCCGGAGGAGGATGGCACAGGTGGGATAGAGATGCCATCATACTAGGTCAGTACAAGGAACTGCGAAAACACACCTTGGGTCTTGCCAGGGTTATCATGGATACAGGGGTTTTGGATTTGTAACCAATATCTGATCATTTGGTGGTAGCAGGGACCCTTCTCCTGGATCCCTGGGGTGTCCTGGGGATGGGACTAGAGCTTGTGTTCTAACCTGCAGCCTACGAGCGAGACCTGGAGGCTGACATCATCGGCGACACCTCAGGCCACTTCCAGAAGATGCTCGTGGTCCTGCTCCAGGTTGGTCCACGTGGGGCCCTGAGCTCTCTGCCAGAGTGCACCGCCCTGTCTCCACAGACGGGAGAGCCTGTGAGGGGCTTCTTGGCTTCTTGGCAGCTCCTCACACACTATGGCCACTGCCTCCCCCTCTGCACATTTGTCCTTGAACTTGAGATGGTTTCCCTCTGGCTCACCGGGTGTAGAATTTGAGCGTCCAGGTGTCTGCTCTGTTACCCTGGTTTGCACAGGCAGGTGACCCACATTTCCCTTTGCAGGCACCCTCCCCTCTTCTGCCCAGGAATATCCTCTCCTGTGACCTCTTTCCTCTCTCCATACACACTCCTCCCGCCTCCCCGGGCCTCCCTCCTGCCATTGCTTCTCCAGCCTGGGCTGAGGTGGTCCTGGGGCTGCCGCACTGAATCCCCCTCATCCTGCCCTGCTGCTCCTCCTGCCCCGCTGCTCCTCCTGCCCCACAGAGGAGCCCATAAAAAAGAGACCACAGCCAAAACCGGTTTGGTTCAGTGAATAGAGCATCCGCCTGCGGACTCAAGGGTCCCAGGTTCGATTCCGGTCAAAGGCATGTACCTTGGTTGTGGGCACACCCCCAGTGGGGGGAGGGTGCAAGAGGCAGCTGATCGATGTTTCTCTCTCATCGATGTTTCCGACTCTCTTTTCCTCTCCCTTCTTCTCTGTAAAAAATCAATAAAATATATTTTTTTTTTAAAAAGAGAGAGACCATAGAAAGGCTGTGAAGTAGGGATTTCCCCCACACAGTGGGTTTTAAAAAAACCCACCTATTTAGATAGTTAGTTTGCTAACATTACGAACAGGGAGATTTTGTTAGAAAACCCCAGACGTCTGGACCCTTTTGAATAATTGAAAGTCCTGGCAGCAGCAGGCCTGCATTTTGCATGACTGCAGTGCACTGGGGAGCAGGTCTCATGGGAACCTGTCCAGCCTCGTGGCCATCTCTGTGGCCGCAGGCCCTGTGGGAACAGACACGGAGATAGCGCAAGCCCAGCTCCGAGGAGCAAGCCTTTAGGCAGCTGTCTCTATAATGAAGCCTCCTCTTTGTTTCTGTTGGCTGTCCCTGTCCATGCGAGTGTCCGTGGGCCTGTGGGGAGTGAGGAGCACCAGTGAGATCTGGTGCCTTCACAGCGTCAGAGCTGAGATCTGAGGGCCCAGGCCTCCGATCCTGTTTGGCGAATTCTTGGGAGCCCCTACCAGAATGCACACATTCGGACTTTTGTGATCTTGTTGGGAGCGTCTTGGGCCTTGCTAGGCCTTGTGGCAGGGGCCCTGCCCTCCGAGGTGTTCTCGGTACGAGGCCTCGCTTCCCCTGGGAGGGGGGCACCTGGAAGGACCTTGTTCTCAGGACTCCCCCCGACCCTGGTCCCAGCTCCAAGGATGAAGGGAAAAGCCAGCGGAGGGACTATGATTTCCCACAAAAGAGATGATGTGGTCTCGACTCATGGCTGCCATAAGTCACTTCTCTGACACTCAGAGGCCCACTGGGTTTTCCCGGTGTTCCCTATCTCCACCCCTGGCACCAGGCCTCCCCTGGCCCTGGTGTCTGAACCACGTGCTCCTTGTCTCTCTGCCCAGGGAACCAGGGAGGAGGACGATGTGGTGAGCGAGGACTTGGTGCAGCAGGATGCCCAGGTAAACAAGCCCTGAGGAGGTCCCCGAGGCACAGCGAGGGAGCCCCGAGAGAGGGGAACGGTTGGGGGCCCGGGGGAGGGTGGGAGGCGAAGTCATTTGCAAATACCAGAAATAACTGGCTCACAGGCTTCGCGTATGTAGTGCTTTGTTAAAGAGAGGATGTATGTTATCTTTCTAAGGTGCACAACGTGTAAAGTGGGTAAGGTGTATTTTGGAGCTTCCTTAACTCTTCCATTTATTCAGTTAGTTGTTAGTTAATATTTGCTGAACACCTACTATGTGCCAGGCACTCTGCCATGCATCGAGGGATCTCTAATAAACAAAATCAGACAGTACTAGGATTATGTTAACCACACGAACACCTTCTCCTTGGATATACCATCTATTCGAGGCGTGTTGAGCCCCACTATGTGCAGTAACTCTGGAGGGGCAGATAGAGAGAATGCTGAGATAGTGTCCCTGTCCTGGGGGGGTCCATGTCATAGTGGAGAGACAGGCATATAAAGAAATCATTGTAATATACAGTGGGTCAAAGTTATAAAGAAACAGGAGGATACAGCTGTAAAGAAACACGCTGGGAGAGAGGAGAGGGAGGGAGGGAAACAGAAGTCTGCCTGGGGATAGCCGGAAGTGCTTTGACAACCAACGGGATGTCTCCTTGGGCACTTGAAGCTTAACTAGGAGTTTCCCGGAAAGAAGGGGAAAGCCGTGTGGTACCTGCGGAGGTCCTGAGGCCGCCAGTTATGGTCTGTTCGGGGTTCCGCATCAATTCGGAGCGGCTTGGCCGGTGAGCCCTGCGTCCCGAGGTTTCCTCTTTCAGTGAGTCCCCCTCTCCTCCTTCAGGACCTGTACGAGGCGGGGGAACTGAAATGGGGAACAGACGAAGCCCAGTTCGTTTACATTTTGGGAAATCGCAGCAAGCAGCATCTTCGGATGGGTAAGCTCCAGAAAAGACTACGGCTACCCCCTTGGAGCTGTGCCAAGAACTCTGCTCTCTTCTCCTTTCCTACCGACGGAGCGTGGCCACCACTTCATCAGCAACCCAGACACGAGTCCCGATTTGTTAGGCAGTGGTTTGCATGGTCCTTCCCCAAAGTCGTGAAGAGGATGCTTATCCCCTCCGTCTAAGGACCCGCCTGTCTTCCCCCTGGAGCCCGAGGTGTCCCCAGGCGCTCACAGCATTCGCAGCAGGTGGCCAGCAGTGTGCACGACCTCCTTGCCACCTCCGCAGTACCAGCCCTCCCGTCCTGCCAGCACTCCGTCCTGGCCACAGCGCCTCCCCCTCTGACATCCCTGTTTGTTCTCCACGCCCCCGGGGACTCTCCTGACACCCCTGATTCTCTGCCTCCCGCAGTGTTCGATGAGTATCTGAGGAACACGGGGAAGCCCATCGAAGCCAGCATCCGAGCGGAGCTGTCCGGGGACTTTGAGAAGCTGATGCTGGCTGTGGGTACGTCCTGGTGTTGCCTCTGGGGCTGCAGTGGGGGGAGGGGGGTGGGGTGCTGGCTCAGGAGCACGGGGCTGAGGGTGGGAAGGAAAAATTCTGTGGTGTGGCGATGGAAAGGTGAGAGCCGTTGGGCAGTGAATTCCAAAGGTTTGGCCAGAGCAGCACTGCAGAGGAAGGCGGGGAGGCAGGGGTCGAGCCTCAGGCCCCGGCTCCCCCTCCAGTGTGTGGTGGGACCAGTGTGTGGTGGGATGAGAAAGAGCACTGGGCCGGCTCAGGAAGCAATGACCAGGAGAGTGGGTTTCGTGGAGCGTGAGCTGCGTGCCAGGCTCCGTGCTGAGGGTTTCATCTTTAAAAAGGAGCCCGGAGCGGGCACTGCCGTTGTCTCCATTTCACGGAGGAGAAAGCTGAGTTGCACAGAGGCCGTGTCCCTGGCCGAGGAGCCATTTTGTAATGAACGTTCGGTGTGTGGGATGCCAGGAGCCGACTGGTCAATGTGGAGTCAGGATTCAAACCTGGGGCTTCTCCCAAATCTGCTGTTGACTTAAAGCAAGTCTCTTATCCTTGCTGGGCCTCAGTTTCTTCATCTGACGAATGGGGGCAGGGGACCGACTGCCTGACCCAGAGGCCCTGGCGATCCAGGCATGTCTGAGCCTGGGCTGTGTGTCTCTTAGGAGAGGAATACAGCCCAGGCCTCCTCTCCCCACCCTGTGCTGTCCCCTGGCCGCCCCATTCCCCGTGGTCAGGTTCTGGCCGCTCTGCCCTCAGGACCAGTGGCCCAGCAGCCAGTGCCTTTCAGTGCAGCCGAATCTGAAGACACCCCTTTCCCTGCTCCGCCCAGATGCCACCCCCCACCCGGCCCAGTGCCCTGGGAAACCCAAAGGGAACTGGAAAGTGGGTCTCTGTAACGCATGAGCCACATGACAAGAGACCGTTTCCCGAGTTCTTTGCCCCCTGGGGCGGCGGTACAAGCGGGCAGGTCCGGGATGCTCTGGGGCTGCAGGTTCTCAGGAGCCAGGTTCTTCCTGGGTTCGGACGTGGCGGCCCCCTGAGCCGTGGAAACGGGCAGGGCACCCCGTCCTCCTCCTGAAACCACCCCGTCTCTCTCCTCAGTGAAGTGTATCCGGAGCACCCCGGAGTACTTTGCCGAGAGGCTCTTCAAAGCCATGAAGGTGCGTGACGGGTTCGACGTGAACGAGGTTCGGGGAGGAGTCCTCTTTTGGGACTCGTGGGCACGTCCCTGTGGTCCACCAGCCCCAGGGAGCCTTCGGGGATTGGCCGCCGGTCAGAGTGAGAGCAGTGTGTCCCAGGGGAGCTCCAGAGCTTGAGATGCTACCTGGTCACACACTTTTCCGCCCAGAATCTGCCCTGCCCTCCGACTGAGCAGAGGGCATGGTGACAGCCTGCACCCAGTCCATCCAGCCAGATGGACTTTAAAAAAAAATCAATCAGAATGTGTATATAGTGACCCGGGTAAGCAGAAAGCACGTTTGCATTGTTCGCTAAGAGTCACGATGCTCACTCACGACCCAGCTGCTTACTCTGGGCGTCGGACAACACTGCTTCCCAGTATTTTACACCCAGGACACACAACCAATGACATGCCCATAGCACGCAGGGAAGTGAACGCAGGCGTGTGTTGCCAGAGCCAGAGGCCCCAGGCCCCTGTGTGGCCATCCCACAGGGGTGGGCACCTACTCGGTGTCTCCCGGTGCCAGGGTGGGGCCCTGGAGAGGTGTGGCCTGTGTGCCCACATTCGAATGCTCATCTCAGTATTGTCCGTGTCAGGAGAAAAAGAGGAATAACCATGCTGAAACCGGTTTGGCTCAGTGGATAGTGTCGGCATGCGGACTCAAGGGTCCCAGGTTGGATTCCGGTCAAGAGCATGTACCTTGGTTGCAGGCACATCCCCAGGAGGCAGCTGATTGATGTTTCTCTCTCTCATCAATGTTTCTAACTCTATCCCTCTCCCTTCCTCTCTGTAAAAAATCAATAAAAATATATTTAAAAAAAAAAAAAACCAGGAACAACCCAGTCTCCATCAGGAGTAGCAGGAAAAATAAATCCACATGGCACAGTTACAGAGATCCCAAATGTGCAAACCTAAACAATAGATTGCTCAGAGCTACAAAGTTAGGTAAACCTATGAGGGTTGGAGTGATGGAGATCAAAGCAGGAGGGACACCCAGGGAGGGAACGGCCAGGTTCTGCTTCCTTTTGCTCTTGATCATAACGTTTTGTTAGGAGAAGTGTATTTTCCACTAAGCTGGGGGCCGTCGGCCCTCTGGCCCCCTCTCAACTCCGTCCCCAAAACCCGCTTGTCTTTCAGGGCCTGGGGACTCGGGACAACACCCTGATCCGCATCATGGTCTCCCGCAGCGAGCTGGACATGCTGGACATTCGGGAGATATTCCGGACCAAGTATGAGAAGTCGCTTTACAGCATGATCAAGGTGAGCGGGGAGATGGGCACGAGGTGGGGGGGAGACAGGGCTGGAGCCACTGTCCCTGAAAGCTGGCATCCCGGGAGCTCCAGGAACCCTGCCTGTGGCACGTTCAGGGAAGCGAAGTTCTGGGGGTGCTTGTGAGACGGGCCGAGAGGCGCCTCCTGAGAGAAGGCGGGGCTGGGTCGTGAAGGGCCCGCAGGCCGAATCCAAGAGGACTCTGTCCCAGGGCGGCGAGGGTCCGGTCTCCAGGAAGAAGGGGGGATACTGAAGCGTCTATTTGGGACCCCTAGGCCTCGGGCCAGTTGCTGTCTCTGGGGTGTCCAGCTCATGAGACTTGGTCAAGAGACCGATGCAGCGTTGGGTTTTTTTCCTCCTTTTTTGGGGTGAATGGGATGAAGCTTTCTGAGTTCAAGCTGTGCTCCACAAAGTGTATTTCTGAAGCAGAATCTTATAAGCACGATGTGAAAAGGGGCTCCGTGGGAAAATGTTTGGGGAAAAACTAGAATAAACCAAGATAAGCCAGTTTCTTTATCTCAGAATTTCTGACAGCTTTGACTCGATGAAGTCCCTTATGAAGCTCCAGGAGGGAATATGCCACATCTATTAAATGTATATATGTTTGCTTGTTTTTTCCCTTTCCTGACGTTTTTGTGCACGGAGGCCTGTTTTCACTTTGGGAGGGCTGGTCTGGGGATTATCTGGCGGCAGAGCAGTGAGCGTTTCTTCTTCATTTCACATCCCATGAAACCATATTGGTGGCTTGGAATTATCCGATGGAGGTATTTATACCACAGCAATTGGCAAATGCTACAAACAGGGCTCTTTTGCTTTTCTCCCCGGAGGGCAGTTGTTAAATACTCGCCAGTACACCGCTCTTTGGTGTCTCGGCCACTTCCAGACAGGAGCAAAGTCAGGGCTCCGGGGAATAGATGTTTAGCCTCCCCTCTTGGGGGCTCTCCAGAACCGTCTCTCCTTGTCCGAGGATCCCAGGGCTGGGAGAGAGGTAACCTTCTCTCTTCCCTCCTCCCCAGAATGACACCTCTGGCGAATACAAGAAGGCCCTGCTGAAGCTGTGTGGGGGAGATGATGAGTAAGTGGGTTCTTGGCTCCAGGTGGGGGGCAGTGGCCTTGGGGGGCAGCTGTCCTGTCCCTCACCCTCGCGGATGGAGTGGATGAGCTTGGGGATTCCCCGAGCCAGGAGCACCACGCGGTGAAAGTCTGAGTGTCTGTGTGTGACCGTGAATGTGAACGTGGTCTTGCACATGGCGATGTCTGCTCCCGTGAACTTGGAGCGGCAGTCTGGGGTGTGGACCAGGAACCAGAAGATGGGGGTCCAGGCCTACTTCATAGCTGCTCCTCGGCTTCGTCATCCATTAAAGGGCCAAAATACAGATGCCTGCTCTCCCCACTCACGTATTCGGCCTATTTCACAGCCTTCTTGGGAAGCACATGAAGAAAGGCATCCAGACCAGGACATGTATACGGGACAGTCCTGTGGGGGGAAGGCATGAGCCTATGGAAGCACAGAGAGGTGCATAACCAGGCCTGGGAGAGGCTCCTGAGGACAAAGGCTGAGACCTGAAGTGGAGGTGGGAGGGTGAAGTCAGCAACTGCAGGAGAGGGTTTGGGATGGAGAAACGGCCCTGAGATGAGAGGGTACAGCTTGGTTTGTTTGTTTGTTTTAATCCTAACTTGAGGATATTTCCCCCAATAATTTGTAGAGGTTGAAAGGAAGGGAAGAAGGGGAGAAAGAGAAAGAGAAACATCAGCATGAGAGAAACACATCAATTTGTTGCCTCCCACACGGGCCCCCACCTGGGTAAGGAACTCGCCCGAGATACATGCCCTTGACTGGGAATCGAACCCCACGACCCTTCGGTCCCCAGGCCAACACTCTAACTACTGAGCCAAACCAGCCAGGGCCAGCCTGGTTCATTTTTTTTTTTAGATTTACTTCATTTATCTTATCTTATTTTATTTTATTTTATTTTATTTTTATTTTATTTATTTATTTTTTTAATATATTTTATTGATTTTTTTTTTTGCCCCCCACCCTCCCTCCCACACATCCCCTCCCTCCCCAGAGTTTTGTGTCCATTGGTTGTACTTATATGCATGTATAAAAGTCCTTCGGTTGATCTATTATCTCCCCCAGATCTTCCTCCCCTCCCCGCTGTAATTTGACAGTCTATTTGTTGATATACTGTCTCTATATCTATCATTTGGTTCATCAGTTTATAATGCTCTTTGTTATCCACAAATGAGTGAGGTCATGTGGTGTTTCTCTTTCATTGATTGGCTTATTTCACTCAGCATGATGTTCTCCAATTCCATCCAGTTTGCTGCAAATGATGAGAATTCCTTCTTTTTTATGGCCGCATAGTATTCCATTGTGTAGATGTACCATAGTTTTTGGATCCAATCATCTGCTGCCGGACACTTACAGCCTGGTTCATTTTTATAACTGAGGTCGCACTTGTGTCCAGTGCGGGGAACAAAGGTGGGGCCATGAGGGAGCAGGGCTGGGGGCCTCTTCCTGGGACATGAGCCTCTCCCCGGGGGGTGGGCCAGTGAAGAGGTGAAGTGGAAGCGTGACTTGACCAATGTGCTGGGAAGGGAACTGTGGATACCGAGATTTCCCTTCCCTCCTTCCATCTCTGAGACCCTGGCTTGAAGGGTCCAGTTCAGTAAGGGCTACGGGAACCTTTGTTCCCCTAAGTGCCGGAGGGGGTGGTTCAGCTCAGCAGATGTTTGCTGAGCACCTACAGGAGGAGCTGTAGAGGTGATGTGGCCATAACCTGGTCTTTTCTGAGAGGGGAGACTGGAATAGGAATCGCTCCCATTGCAAGGAAGAGCGGGGGAGTTGAAGGACTGGAGAAGCGCTGTCTTGCTGGGGACCCGAGGCAGGAAGGCTGCTGAGCAGAGCCAGCATTTCCTGGGGTCTCAGGAGAGGACAGAAGGCTCTCAGAGATGGAAGGAGGGAGGGTTCGCTCTGGTGAGTGGATGAGGCATAGGCTGGAGAAGGTAGATGGACTTACTGTGTGCGTGTGTGTGTGTGTGTGTGTGTGTGTGTGTGCGCGCGCGCGTGTGTGTGTGTGAGAGTGTGTGTGTATGTATGTGTGTATGTATATGTGTGTGTGTGTGTGTGTGTGTGTGTGTGTGTGTATGTATGTGTGTATGTATATGTGTGTGTGTGTGTGTGTGTGTGTGTGTGAGAGTGTGTGTGTATGTATGTGTGTATGTATATGTGTGTGTGTGTGTGTGTGTGTGTGTGTGAGAGAGAGTGTGTGTGTATGTATGTGTGTATGTATGTGTGTGTGTGTGTGTGTGTGTGTGTGTGTGTGTGTGGTGCCTACGATGACATTCCCTCCTGTCCTCCCCCACCCCCTCCATTCCAGTGCCGCTGGCCAATTCTTCCCGGAGGCAGCGCAGGTGGCCTATCAGATGTGGGAGCTTAGTGCAGTGGGCCGAGTAGAGGTCAGACCCTCCCCACTTCCTGCTTCCACTCTCCTCCTGCTCGCACCTTCCTGCTGTTCTGGTTAGCACCCAGCTGCCCTCTGCCGGCCAGCGCAGGGTCCTCGCCTCTGAAGCTTCCTCTTCTCCTCGGAGTGATGGATTGGTGTGGGCACTCTGGTGTGGGCATCCGCTCCCTGCTCTGACGTCTAACACGCCGGGAAGGGTTCTGGCCCACTAACTGCTAACCCGCCTGGCTCCGTGGAGGGGCCTGTCCCGTCCTGGGTCCAGCCGTTGGGCTGAGGAGGCATGAAGGCTGAGAACAGAGGGCCACCCCGGGGTGCACCGGAGGATTCAAGGTTGTCCTGAGCATCCTCACACCCAGACCCCACAGAGGACGGGGATGAGAGTGTTCACAGAAGTGCTTGGAGCAAACCACTTCAGGAGTGGGAGCCCGGGGTCCCCACAGAAATATCTGGAACCTTGGATACTCACTGGCTGTGCCACCTCAGGCAGGCCCTCCCCCCTTCTCCCTGAGCCTCTGTCTCCACCTATAAAATGAGGGTGTTGGACATGGTGGTCTCAGTGCCCTTGAAGGGCTCTTGAGCTCTGATGTTCTAGAACAGCGTTTCCCAAATTGTAGGCAAGAGCTGTCATTGCGTATCGCCTGAAGTTATACAGGAAATGAACATGGGAAATGAACTTGGCCTGGGAGGGGGGCCTCCACGGCGTGAACTAACACGGAGCCTCACGTGGTGAGAGAGCGCCCCCCCCCCCCCTTCATTTCCTCGCTCTTCCTGACCACGTCGCAGAGAGTGTCTTGGTCGGTGCCGCATCTCTGCCGCACCTGCTGGTCCTCCTTTCCCACCAGGAGCGAGAGCCGCGCGGGCCAGGTCCTCCCAGCTCCCAGTCTTTGCTTTTGGCAAGAACGGCACCTGCTTCACTGTGGCGAAACGTATTCGACAGCGTGGCTTTTTGTTTGTGTTGCATTTATTTTTCCTGGGTTTATAGAACATGATACCAACATCCTACTAGTGATAGTGATGTAAATTATGTTATTCACTCATCAATTTAACAAATATTTTTTTCAGTGCTTACTGAGTCTGGCACTGGATGGAAAGCCTTGCCCTTGAGCAGTATTTAAATGTATTTCAAAACGCATGCCTTAAGGAAAACAGAAAGGGATTGAATTCAGCAAAAATATTAAGAAAATAGCATAGGGCTGTGGTCGGCAAACTGCAGCTCGCGAGCCACGTGCGGCTCTTTGGCCCCTTGAGTGTGGCTCTTCCACAAAATACCACGGCCCGGGCGAGTCTGTTTTGAAGAAGTGGTGTTAGAAGAAGTTTAAGTTTAAAAGATTCGGCTCTCAAAAGAAATTTCAATTGTTGTCCTGTTGATATTTGGCTCTGTTGGCTAATGAGTTTGTCGACCACTGGCATAGGGTATATACAAACATGGAGAACAAAGTGAAGGTCATTCAGGCATGACTTAAATTTGGGAAACACTGTTCTAGTATTCCAGAGCATTCCTGCTGTCTTTTCGGGAGGGAGGGATGGCTCTTTAAGAGGCAGGAGGGCCTTGGGGACAGGACAAGCCTGAGGGACTGGGGCGGCCCCAGTGGAGCCAGGACAGAGCTGCCTGGGCAAGCGCCTGGACACTTTGCTTGCCCGGCACTTGCCGTAGGTCTGTCTCTCTCCCTCTCTCAGCTCTCGGGCAAGGGTCTGTCTGCTGTGCCCTCACTCCTGCCTCTTCCCCCCAAGCTGCTTGGTTTGGGGCTCGTGGGGACAGCCTCCCCTCCCTCGCATGCTCCTCTCTTGGCCTGGCCCCCCGGGGGGCCTCCAGGCACCTGCTCAGACTATTTCCGCTTCTTGCAGCTGAATGGAACCGTGCGTCCCGCCAACGACTTCAACCCTGACGCAGATGCCAAAGCGTTGAGGAAAGCCATGAAGGGTCTCGGTAAGGGGCCGTGAAGGGACCGGTGGCCTCAGAGTTGGGCAGGAGGCCAGGCAGGAGCAAGAGCAGCGGGCTCAGCTCTGGGTCCCTGAGTCTCCACCCTCCTGAGTGGAGGGGGCATGGCCGGGAGGGGTTTGTAAGGGGCTTGACACACTCCCTTCCCAGAGACCAAGGAGCCCCTCAGGAGCAAAGTCCTAGTGCAGGTGAAAGATCCAAAGGCCTAGACTCTTGTCCTGGCTTTGCCACTGACTCACTGTGTGCCTTTGGGCAAATCCCTCAAGCCTCCCCAGTCTCAGTTTCCCCATGTGCCAAATAAGGGGTGTGGACCCTGTAGCTCGAGTCCCCAGCCTCAGATGGGAGCGCCCCCTGATGGCCACCCCTTCCAGGCCTCCATTTGTCCAGTGGGAGAGCTATCCTGTGGGTGGATGGATGGCCCGTCCTCAGAAAGGCCACTGGGGACAGCGTCTGGGGTGGGGCTTCCATTGCCCTCTCCCCTCTTCTGCCCACGGGCACCTCCCTGGGACCTGGGGTGAAGTCCCCTGCTCTCGGGGCCTCCTTTTCCTTTGACTCCTGGGAAGGACTGTATCTGCTGAGCATATCTAGGACTCGGAGATAACAGTGTAAAGATGCTTTTGCGAGATGGAGCTCTGTGCCAGAGACGGACAGGGCCCATCAGCGGGGGGAAGGGGGGGAGCTGAGCCACAGGCCCTCCTCTGAGCCACGTGGCTTTCTAACTCAGGGACCGACGAGGACACCATCATTGACATCATCACGCACCGCAGCAACGCCCAGCGGCAGCAGCTGCGGCAGACCTTCAAGTCTCACTTTGGCCGGGTAAGGGGCTCCGCCCGGGACCTGGGCTTCTGTTGGCCTGTCACAGCCAGCTCTGCACTGGGGTCTTCGTGGCAGGGGGCCCCCCTGGGGTCACGTGTTCTGAGAGTGTCTCCATCGCTGGGTATGGGCTGCCTGCAGACACATCTGCATTCCCCCAGTTCCTTGTGGTCAGCAACACGCGTGTGAATGAATGGCTTGGAGTTCCCGGCGAGACCGGGGGTGTATGTTGTTTTTGTGCAGTGTCTCGGGCGTCCCACGGTTCCCTCTGCACAAAGAGGCTTTAAGGCTGAGTGTGACTTGTCATGGCACCTTCGTGGCACCTATGTGGGGCTGGCGCGCTTGCCCCGGGATTGAAATGGCACTGTCCCCTTTCCTTCCCCGTCTGTTGCCTCCACGGAGAGCAGGTCTTCCTCCTCCGGGTTGTATTTTCCCCACCCTCTTCTGAGTTCCTCTAAACAGTATGCCCAACATCAGCAAAAAACAGACACAGGCTCCCATGCACCCTTGCACCCCCGGGAGCCCCTATTTCCTCCACATGTCCTCCCTGACCTGGGTCCCATGAGGGTAAGTGCTGCCGTGGGCGTGACCTCAGCTCTGCCTCTTGCAGGACTTGATGGCTGACCTGAAGTCAGAGCTTTCCGGAGACCTGGCGAGGCTGATTCTGGGGCTCATGTTGCCACCGGACCATTACGATGCCAAGCAGTTAAAGAAGGCCATGGAGGTACGGTGTGGGCAGCAAGCGGACGGGGTCCAGTGTGTGCAGGTGCCGGAGGGACACGGGGGCTCCTCAGAGCCTCGCTGGGCTGGCTGTGACTCCTTGGGAGAGCCCCTCCCACACCCAGTTCAAGCTGGCGTGAACACAGAGGGGATGTTTAGAGAGGGAGGAAGGGAGAATTACAGGACTTGGTCTGTAACTGGAAATTACAGAACGTGGTCTGGTTTTGACATGGCTGGATCCCGGGACAAAAACAATGTTAAATGGGTGGACTCTTGTCTCTCCCCAACCCTGACTCACTTTCTTCTGCGGCCCCTGGCTGTCCGCCAGCCTTTCTCCCCCTGGCGGTATGATGGCTTATTCTAGCAGTGGGCACCAGTGGAAAGAGGTCCTTCCTCCCAGGAATTCTGACTAAGTCTCAGCTGTTACTGTGGCTGATTCAAGCGGTGCCACGTGCCCAGGAACCAGAGGGGTCAGCGGGAGCTCCTGGAGGGGTCAGCGGGAGCTCCTGGAGAGGCTAGAGGAAGCAGGGTGGATCCGGAAGAAACAGCAGCAGCCATTGGAGTATGAATTCTAGCCTGACCCTGCCACATGCGTACTGTGTGCTGTTGGGCCACAGCCTGTGTGCTTTCAGGTGTGAAATGGAAACAGCCATCCCTGCCCTCTAAACGTGGGAGAGGGTCAAGTGCGGTCACGGGTGTGAAGGGCACGGCTAACTCTGAAGACCTGGCCCTGCGAATAGCAAGAAAGGGCCTTCGGTCCCAGCTCAGCTCTTGCAGAGGCTGCTTTGCTTCCCAAAGCTCCAACTGGGCCAGGAGCTGATAGCGTTTAGTAAGAGCATAGAGTAGAACCTAACGTGGGCTGAGTGTTTTAGCTCAGTGACTTGTCCCATCCACCCACAAGGCAAGCAAGGCTTTTAATTTTTTCTCCCCATTTTACATATGAGAAAACTGAGGCTAGGTTGCTTGGTCAGGGTCACAGCGCTATGAAGTAGTAGAGCTGGGATTCGGATCAAATATTTCTGGTTCTAGGGCCTGACTTGACAATTGCATGAAATTGTCACCAGAAAAGGTCAGGGACCAAGGGATAGGGTCTGCCCTGTACGGTCTGAAATGCGTGGGTTCTTGACTTCACACAGGAAAAGATTTCACAGCACAGGTCTAGGTGGTTTTGAGAGTACATTTTTTGAAGCTGGGGACAGTGAAACAAAGGAAGCTTAAGATAGAAGAGGCACGATCACAGCAACAGGAGGGAGCCTAGGCTGGGCTGCATGGACTCAAGAAAGGAAGGTGTAGAGGCAAAATAAGTGCGCCATGCTGGGCTGCATGGACTCAGGAAACAAGTTCCAGAGGTAAAAGGAGAATCCTTAGAGACGAGGTTTAGCCCAGGACAAGCTGCCGCTGCTCCCCTGGTTGCAAGTCTCATGGGGACCCTTAGAGTTCAGGAGAAGGAAAGCAAAAGTATACACCCAAGTGCTCAAGGGAGAGAGTGCACACGGGGTCTCGAGGGTTCGTGTCTCTTTTTTAAAGATGGGAGTGTTAGGGGAGGTCTCAGGGCAGGGTCTCAACAGAATATTCAGTAGCTTCCCAGGTGTGTCCTTCAACATGCTGATGCATCAGAGTCAGCCACAAAGGAATTTGGGATAATTCTCTGGTCAGCTGCCCTGGTCAGCTTCCCTGCTTTACTTTTATCTTGGGTTTGTCTGGCTCTCATTGGGCTTTTTTGTTACTTATTCCCCTGATTCCATCTGTTCTGGAGTTTGGCTGGCAGTGATGGCATCAGCCGGGTCTCGGTTCTCCGTCTCCCTGACCAGGGTGATTTAAGCTACTCACTCCCTGGTTGGGGAAGAGAGGTGTAAACCATCTGCTCCCAAGAGTCCTTGGTTAGGGAAGATAAAGATCTTGTGATTTATAGCTCAGCCTATGCATCTATTTTTGTCTCAGTTTCCCTCATCCCACTTGCCAGGAGTTTTCCCAATTTCTTACTATCCTGCCTCAAAATCACTAGGGCTTTGGCCTCTGAAGGATTTAGAGAACAAACATTCCCTGGCAAAGCAAGTTGAGATTATTGTCCTTTTAAAACTTCTAGGCAAAAAAGTGAATGACTTTAAAAAACAAAAACCCACGTACAGAATTAAGAGAAGGATGAGGCTAGACCTGGGTGTCTGGACACTCTGAGGATCAGGCTGGCCTCACCGATGCAGCTTTTAATAAAGAGGCTGTTCAAGATCTCAGGCAGCCTCAGTCTGCTTCGGGGCGGAGAACTCAGGGACCGGTTGACCACTGGGCAGTAACTTCCCAGGCCGGGGAACACGACCTCCCTGCTTGTTTGTAATCCTCATCCTAGGATATGTGTTTTTGTTTGTTTGTTTGTTTGTTTGTTTGTTTGTTTGTTTGTTTTTTACAGAGAGGAAGGGAGAGAGATAGAGAGCTAGAAACGTCGATGAGAGAGAAACATCGACCAGCTGCCTCTTGCACACCCCCTACCGGGGATGTGTCCACAACCAAGATACATGCCCTTGACCGGAATCGAACCTGGGACCTTTCAGTCCGCAGACCGACGCTCTACCACTGAGCCAAACCGGTTTCGGCGGATATGTTTTTTATTGATTTGAGAGAGAGAGAAACATTGATGTGAGAGAGAAACGTCAATCAGTTGCCTCCCGTACTCACCCAGACCAAGGATTGAACCTGCAACCTAGGCATGTGCCTGATTGGGAATCAAACCCAAAACCATTCGGTGTATGGGATGACACTCCAACCAACTGAGCCACCCAGCAGGCAACTTCCCTGTTTTTATAGTCGTAGCCCCAACGGCCTACATAGTGAATGGCATATGGCCAATGTTTAACAGATATTTGAATCTACCAATCGATTAGTCCATCATTCTTGTCCCCCTCCCTCAAAGTGGGGACCTTTGAGTAGCGGGTCCCCCAGATGCCCCAGTCCAGAAGACCTAATGTATTACTCATCACATCAAATATAAACAATATAATAGAGCATATTTTTTTTCCTTCAAGCACTACACCCTTCTTTCTTTTGACAAATTCAAATGTGTTCACTGTGAAAACTTGAGAAAATATACACAGAGCAAATGAGAAGAAAATAGAACTCACCTGTGACCCCTCATCTACCAGACACCAATCATGGATCCTGTGATATGTGTCCTCTGTCCCTTTTACATACTTGTGTGTAAATATTTATATTCCGATATGTACACGTATATGCATTTTATGTACAAGTACCCATATACCACATATTCCTTTCATTTTAAATTTTGAGACAAAGTAATTTTTGCTCATCCAGTGTGGCTCATTGGTTGACCATCAACCCAGGAACCAAGGGGTCACCAGTTTGATTCCTGGTCAGAACACATGCCCGTGTTGTGGGCTCAACCCCGAGTAGAGGGCATGCAGGAGGCAGCCAATCGGTCTTTCTCTCTCTCTCCCTTCCTCCCTCCCTAAAAAGCAATGAAAGCATTTAAAAAGAAAAGCAGCAATTTTTGTGGGAGGTTCTGGAAATCTTGACAAGCTGGCATGTTCGCCCCTGATTGGGCAAGGCCTGTGGTGTGGGGGCTGTGTCTGGGTACGGGGAGAAAATCCAGGAGGGCTTGGTGGCCTGAGCGTTCACCTCCTGGGCGGTTTCTCGGAGCAGGCCTGCCTCTGCACGCAGGTCAGGGCTGTGGTTCCGATGCTCTTCCCCTTGACATTCTAGGGAGCCGGCACAGATGAAAAGACTCTCATCGAAATCCTCGCTACTCGGACCAATGCTGAAATCCAGGCCATCAACGAGGCCTACAAGGAAGGTGAGTCCGTGGGAAGGAGGCTTGGGGCCCAGCACTCCTGGGAGGAGGGTGGGCGAACAGCTTGATCCCCCAGCTTCCCGCCTCGTCCCCAGCTCTGCTGTCTCCCTTTGTCAGGCCAGGAGGCTTCGGTAATGCCTTGGGTGATACCAGCCCTGTGTCTGGGGAAAGGGTGCTCCCGATAGAGGTTCAGCCAGACAAAGGCCTGGGGGCGGGAGAGAGTGTCTGGGAGAGAGGGGAGAGAGCATCCCGCCGCTGGGAGAGGAAGGGAAGCTCGGTGGGCGGCCTGGCAGCCCCACCCGGCCCTGCGTTCAGAAGGCCCGTGCTTGATTGCGTGCCACACCGTTGCCATCTTGAAATTCTTATTAATTTTTTCACCAGAGACCTTATATTATTCTGAAGAACCTTCAACACCACCCAGAGTGTTTAAACTTTTTCTCTTGAAAGCAGCTTTAAAATGGTAGAATTTGTGAGGTCAGAGCTGTGCTTGTGGGGCCAGCAGCTGTCAAGCGGGAGGGGAGGCAGAAGAGAGAATGGAGATAGGGACAGGAGCAGAGGGCGGTGAAGGACCAGTGGGCATATCAGTGTCAAGATCAGCAGATGGCTGCATACTCCCAAGAACCAACTGCAAACTCCTTCATCCCCACCATTCCCACCAAGTCTGGGCCTCTAGGTCCCCCCGTCAGCCCTCTCCACCAGCAGCCGCCTACACCCCCTTTCTCTGTCTCAGACTATCACAAGTGCCTGGAGGATGCTCTGAGCTCAGACACATCCGGCCACTTCAAAAGGATCCTCATCTCTCTGGCTACGGTGGGTGATTCATGGCCTCGGGCCTGCGAGGCCTTCTGGGGCCCTGGGAGGAGGGGATAGGAGCCCAGTCCTAGGGAAGAGAGGATATCTTCCCTTCTTGCCAACTCAGTCCCACTGCTGAGGCAGTTACTCCCGCGTGTAGAGCCTCCTCCACTGTTCACTTTTCAAAGCCGGTTTGGTGCCACCTTCTCCAGGCAGCCCTCCCGGGATGGCCCTCAGTCTGGCTTTCTGGGCACTCAGCTGACAAGAGGAAGCCATGTGGGTGACCTTTCCCTGTGCTGTGACCCAGGAGCTGCCACCACCATCTCTTAAATTCTCACAGCCCAGGTTCCAGGCCCTGATGCAAGTTCACTGTGTCTGAGTCGGGCCTTGGGCCAAGTGCCTTCCAGTGTAATGCTCACAAAGCCAGCCCCATGGAGGCCAGATCATTGTCCCCATGTCCCAGCTGAGGAGAAGGGTTTGGAGTGGCTGAGCAAGTCCTACGGCTGCTGAGGGACAGAGAGGGTGGGTGTGTGGGGACTGACCTTTTGCACCGGTCCTGCTACAGGGGAACCGTGATGAGGGAGGAGAAGACCGGGAGAAAGCCCGGGAAGATGCCAAGGTGAGACCCCCGCTGCTTCAGCTGACATCAGTCCGTGCCAGGCCCTAGCTCTCTGGGAGTGGGGAAGCCTCCTGGCAAAGCATGGGTGGTTTTATGGGCAGACACGTGGACTCTGGGCCCCTGGCACCTTTCCGCCCTCAGAAGTGAGATTTTTAGGGCTCTCGGAGCTGTCAGTGATGTCTGGGAATGTGGTGCTGGTCTTACTGGTATTTCTTGTGTGAAGAGTTAGGCTTAGAGTCCGAGACCTTGAGAGCTGGAAGGGACTTACAGATCATCCAGGTCAAACTCCTCGTATTACAGAGGGAAAACAGGCCCAGAGAGGGCGAATGACTCCTGAAAGTCACACAGCAAATCAGTAGCCCGGGTGAAATTATCCCAGAGGGAGCAGGTCTGGGAGTTTGCTGGGACAGGGGCCTGAGCACTACAGCTCCTAGTTTATTATTTATGAAATGGGACCAAGATTGAAGGTCATGTCCTGGGAGAAGCTAGAAAGTGAGTTTATCAAGGGCTGGGACCTTTGTTTTGCTCACTGATGTACTGAAATGGCACGTGATCAGAACGCAATGTATTCTTATTGTTGAATGAATAAGGGGGCAGGGGGTTCTCTCGGGTCTCGTGGCTTCTCTGCTTCTGCCTTGCTCCTAAGGCTTGGGGAGCTTGAAGTCTGGAGATGGCTCCTCACAGAGGCTGGACAATTTCAAATTTTTTATCCCTAAGTGTTCCTATGGCTGAGCAGTCCCTGCTGATGCCACCCACACTGTCCCCACTCACCTGTGCCTTGATCCCAGCTCCCTCTGGCCTAGGCCAGGGCCTGGATCCTATCTCTTTTTCCTGAACCATTCTCAGCGCCCCCAAAACTCTGGGTCCAGGGATTGGCGTAGACACTACAAGCCTGCAGATCCAGCCCCCTTCTGTTACAGTTGTGGGTTGAAGAGAGCCCTGATGGATTAGGAGTCAGGGCACCGGCTCAATTCCCAGTTCCACCAGCAGAGGTGTAGCATGGGACCGCAGCATCAGAGCTGGAGGCACTTAGCTGTGACCTGACAACTGTAAAACTATTAGAATGCTTACTAACTGCTGAGTGTGATGTTAAGACGACTTTGTACTTTTTTAATGCCCCCCCCCTTTTTTTTTATTGGAGGGAAATGAAGCTCCTTACAAATCCATGGGTACAATTTCCAAGTGCCCAAAGAGTGATTTGAACCCAGGCCTGCCTGACTCCAAAGCTTGTACTTAATACCATGTGCTATCCTCCATGACCCAATATAGTCATTTCCCTGCAACTTCCAAACCAATTGTCCAGTTGTCCAGCCCCTGGTTTGGGATTCAGCTGCCAGAAGCTGCAGGGTTCCTTCCATTCATGGGTATGCCAGCTGCATTGTGAGTGCGTTTTAGGGACTAACCTCAGAACCCAGCCCCCCAGAGTGGCTTTCTGAGGCTGGGTTTCCTTCACTCATTCAATAGAGTGGCCCTATTGTGCTGCTGAGGGTCTCTGAACCTGGCTAACTCCGTAGAGCTCACCCAAAATCTATTGTCCCAGTGCTTCTGGAAATCGGGTGCCTGCCAGTGGTCGGCAAACTGCGGCTCGTGAGCCACATGCGGCTCTTTGGCCCCTTGAGTGTACTCTTCCACAAAATACCACAGCCTGGGTGAGTCTATTTTGAAGAAGTGGTGTTAGGAGAAGAATAAGTTTAAAAAAATTGGCTCTCAAAAGAAATTTCAATCGTCTTCCTGTTGATATTTGGCTCTGTTGACTAATGAGTGCTGACCCCTGGCCTGGTCTACCTATGAGAATATGCTTCAGTTGCTATCAGCAGGGGGCAGCGGTGAGCCTTGCTTGCAGCTTTGGGGGAAGAGAAGGGATGAGAGAGAACCTGAGTGGAAACAACCAAAGGAACCAGAGCCCTGCCCCACTCAGCTGCCTTTGCAGATTCTCAGACGCTAGACCCTGATCTTAGTGTGGGTTCGGTCCTTATAGTCACTGGAAAAGGGACACGCATTCTTTTGTAGAAACTTTAGAAAATAGAGACAAGCAAAATAAATAAATAAAATCCAGAACCTAGTAATAACCTTTGTTAATGTTTGGGAACATATCATTCTAGTTGTCATTCCTGATTTATAATAGTTAAAAATGTAAAAATAACATCCTGTTAAAACAGTGGCATATTATTTTTAAAAATCGACGTCATTTAATGGCTATGTACTGTCCCGTTAAAGATCTGCCACATTTTATTTAACCAGCCCTCGTCCGAATAACCAACTCTTGTATCACATGCGTGACTTTTCCCTTTGACTCAATTTCTAGAGGTGAAATGAGAATACTGGCAGAATATCTCTCCAAAAATTGAAGGCATTTGGTATGCAGAACCAAGTTGCACCCCTGAAAATCTAGATAATGCACGTTAGTACTTAGCAGTGTTGGCCTGTTTTTGCCTCCTCCTTTCTACACTCTCACCTGGGCATCCAGAACAAACTTTTACGGCTCTAGGTCTGTTATGAACAGGAGACCCAGGTCCAATGTTCACCTCTGGCCCCACAGTGATTGCCAGTAGCTTCCCTTTCATTCTCAGTGTTCCTGTTGGAGCAATAAATAATATAGAGAATCTAATTGTGAAATGAATTATGGCCAGATAAAAGAATACCTATAACTTTTCTAGATATACTCTAAGAGTGAAATGAAGATTTGTGGCCAGTTTTAGATAATTCAATCACCGGATTGTATTTTTTTTTAATATTTTATTGATTTTTTTTTTTTTTTTCCAGAGAGGAAGGGAGAGGGATAGAGAGTTAGAAACATCGATGAGAGAGAAACATTGACCAGCTGCCTCCTGCACACCTCCCTCTGGGGATGTGCCCGCAATCAAGGTGCATGCCCTTGACAGGAATCGAACCTGGGACCGTTCAGTCCGCAGGCTGACACTCTACCCACTGAGCCAAACCGGCTAGGGCCGGGGTTATATTTTTTGATGTGACAGCACTATTGAAATATAATTCATACACCACACAATGACCTGTTTAAAATGTACACTTCAGTGGTTTTTAGTGTCTTCACAGCCTTGCGCAACCACCACCACAATCGACTTTTCAACATTTCATCATCCCCAAAAGAAACTGTTCATGTTACAGTTACTCCTCTTTTCTCGCAGCCCCAGCCCTGGGCAACCACTGATCTACGTTCTGTCTCTAAGATTTGCCTATTCTGGGCATTTCACATACATGGAATCATGAATATGTGGTCTTCTGTGACTAGTTTCTTTCACTTATTATAATATTTTCAAAATTTATTCAAATTATGCAACATATTTTTTTTCTTTCCTTTCCATTGCCAAATACTATTTCACTGTATGAATATATCATTTTTTAAAGATCCAATTATCAGCTAATAGACATTTGGGTTGTGTCCACTTTAGGGCTATTATGAATAATGCTGCTGGCTATACGCATTTGTGTATAAGTCTTTGTGTACACGTATGTTTTGTTTCTTTTGGATATATTTCTAGGAGTGGCTAACTAACTTTAGGAGGAACAGCCCAGATTAATTTTTACATGAAGTAGCTAGGCTAATGAGGAAACGTTTTGGTGTTGACTATCTGGAAAATTATTTTAGTAACCCACTGCATTTTTTATATTACAAATATTATTAAAGTTGCTTTGAAAAAAACATATGCCTGGGGTTCTCTGACCCAAATACATGAAGAATGTTTGATACCTTAATTGCTTTTTCTTAAATTTTTAAAAACATCTCCCTCTTTTAAAATAAAATACTGGGCATTTTTAGCATAACTTTTTTAAAAATTGTGGTAAAAAGGGGCATCACACATAATAAAAAATACACATAACATACAATTTACCATCTTAACCATCTGTAAGTGTCCAATTCAGTGACAGTAGTGCATTCACATCATTGTGCAACCATCACCACGGTCCATCCGCTGGACTCTTTTCATCTTGTAAAACCGAAACTCTGTGCCCATGAAATAATAACTGCCCGTTGCCCTCCCCCCACCCCCCAGCCCCTGGCAACCTCCGTCCTACTTCCTGCCCCTGTGAATGTGACACTCCAGGTCAAATAGTCACCATCGTGCAGTATCCGTCCTTTTATAACTGGCTCATTTCACTTGGCATGATGTCCTCAAGGTTCAGCGAGGTCATTTTGTTTGTTTCTTATTGGTGTTTTTTTTTAACCTTTTAAAAATTGATTTCAGAGAGAGGAAGGCAGAGGGAGAGAGAGATAGAAACATTAATGAAGAGAGAATCATCAATCAGCTGCCTCCTGCATGCCCTCCCACACTTGGGATGGAGCCCAAATCCCAGGCATGTGCCCTGACTAGGAATCCTCCTGGTTCGTGAGTCGACACTCAGCTACTAAGCCGGGCAATTTTTAATATAGAAAAAAGTATAAGTAAAACCCAGAAGCATCCGTAAACCTAGTAGCCCTGATAACTCTGATTTGACATTAAAATTAAAAAAATAATAATAATAATAATAATAATAACACATGCTGAGAAAATGCAAACATAAAATTTCAGGGAAAATAAAACAAAATGCAAAAGATTCCCCCCACAGTCCTCCTCAAAGCTAGCCACTGTCAGCAGTGTCCTGACTTCCCAGGAAATGGGTAGGAGTGAGTGTATGTTCATCTCTTCTTATCTAGATACAAGGGACACTGTTAGCCACACTTATGCACTGTGATGCTACACCTTTTTGCTTAAATTAAATGGAAACTCCTTATCAACACTGCAGATCACGCTCACTCTTTTAAATAGCTGTGTGGATTTCATTTCTCCCATTGGATGAGCCATGCATAGCCGGAGTGACAAGCCAGTAGTAACGGTGTCCCCTTGTTCCCTATTACAAAGACCGCCGCCCTGGCGCCTTGCGATATCTCGGCAGACCTGGCCAGCCTGTCTCTGAGGCACATCCCCAGCCACACTGTTGCTGGATCAGGCAGCACATGCATTTTACGTTTTGATGGACATGGCCAACTTCTAGAATGGAAAGAAGCTCTCTAAAGCAGAGAGCTGTTGGAAAGTTTATGAAGGGGATGGTTTTGGTCTGTCCCAGAGATGAAAGGGTGGGCAGTTTGGGGAACATGGGCAAAGGCAGAACTCAGCCCAGGGTGCACGGGGATGGCTACATTTCACCCCCAGGCATCCCTGGTCATGGTTCTGGCCCAACAAAATCGTGTCCCCACAGAATGTGCGCTCGGCCTTAGGCAGCGATGAACACTGTCCCCTGTAACATGGCCGAGCGACTGGCACTTCCCCCGGATGGGCTGCGTGCCCTGTCAATCCCCTCGCCTCCAGGCCTCGGCTCTCCCGTCTCTCCTCTCTGTCGCTTGAGGGAGTGAAGTAGCAGGTCTCCTGTGGACCCTCCACCGAGTGGGGGGCAGGGGGTGAAGAATGCAGCCGGTCTCACAGTCAGACTGCTCAGTGGCTTTGCAGATGTGCACACTAGGTCTGGAGGTACCCAGGTTGCCCGGGGTGATGATGGGCAGGGTGCCCTGTTCTGTGTCCCCCCCTCCCCTCTTGGTGAACATTTTTGTAATTAATTCCCAGGCCTGTCCCCATGTTGATGTCCAGTCCCAAGGTCAGGGAACCATGTGTTCTCCCTGCTCCCACTGTGGTCCCAAGTCCCCTTGGGGCCTCCCCTTGGGGCCTCTCGGGGCCTCTGCCACCTTGAGCTAGGCCCCCTGTCCCTGCACCCCAGGGCCCCCATAGCCACCCTCTCTGGGCCTCCTCTGACTCTTGCCTCCCCCTCTCTCTCCCCCCTGCTCTCAGGTGGCTGCTGAGATCTTGGTGAGTGCCGCGGTCTCCCTGTGCGGGAAGGCCTCTGAGTGAAGGCTGATTGTGCCTGTGCCTCTGGGCGGGGCTGAGGGGGCAGGGGCAGGGGCAGGCAGTGATTTGGGGTTTGCCTCGCAGCTTCTCTCTCTTCTCTATGAACCCCCCTGGGTAAAATACGGGCCAGGCAAGTGTTTCCCGAACTTCACCCACTCATTTCCCACCTGATTGGTGCTACCTACGTGAGCGATGAATATTTTCTTTAAATTGACTCTTTTTTAAAAACCTGAAATCAGGTGTGTTTTTTTTAATATATATTTTTATTGATTTTTAAGAGAGAGGAATAGAGAGTTAGAAACATCGATGAGAGAGATCATTGATCAGCTGCCTCTTGCACATCCCCAACTGGATATGTGCCTGCAACCAAGGTACGTGCCCTTGACCAGAATCGAACCCAGGACCTTTCAGTCTGCAGACCGACGCTCTATCCACTGGGCTAAACCGGCTTTGGCTGAAACAGTTATTTTTAAAGGGAAATTTACAATCAATGCAAATGGAGCTGTAGCTGGCTAGATCATGTGGAAACATAGATGTGGTGTGTTAAAGTTGTTTGGCATTCCGACACATGGGGAAACACTGGCTAGGCTTTTGCACAACACGCTTCCCGCGCCTCCACGCTTCCTGGTGCCTGTCTGCCTCCCCCCGGGGTCGCCGTCCTCTGCCCGGAGGCTCAGCCCCCGTGTGTCAGTCCCAGGGCTCCTGGGAACTGGTGGGGGCTGAGGAGGCCGAGGAAGGGAGAAGGGCCAATGTCAGTGTCCTTGGGTGGCTGGATTAGCCCAACTTTTAGCTGCCCTCTGCCGAGGCAGACATGGAAGTGAGAGATAACCAAGGCCTGCCCATGTCTTCCTCCCAAACCCCGGCCCCGACCGTCCCTGCAGGAAATAGCAGACACGTCCAGCAGTGGAGACAAGACCTCCATGGAGACGCGTTTCATGACGATCCTGTGTACACGCAGCTATCCGCACCTCCGGAGAGGTGAGCCTCGCCCCTCCCCTTTCCGATCGGCAGGGAAACCCCAGATTTGTCGACCACACCGGCTGGGCTGGGCCAAAACTTCCTTCCTCAATGCTGGTGCACCTCGGCACAGCCATACCTGCAGCCACACCTGCTGCCCCTTTCTACAGCCTGTGGGCTGAGCTGGGTGGGCGGGAGGGGTGATCTCCCCCTTCCCTCTGAAGCTCACCCCCACCTCTGGGGCTTCTCTTGGGGCCAGTCTTCCAGGAGTTCATCAAGTTGACCAACTATGACGTGGAGCACATCATCAAGAAGGAGATGTCTGGGGACGTCAAGGACGCATTTGTGGCCATTGGTAACTGGGGGACCAAGGGAAGGGGCTAGAGGTCCAGGGCGGGGACTGGGGGCATTGGGCACATGGCCAGACTCCCTGAACACGTGGCTGTGGCAGCTGCCTAAGCGACTAGTACCGGAAAATCAACACTGCCCCTTACCAGCTCCCGGGGTCCTGCCTCTGTGTGATGGATCGGTGGGCAACATGAGGACTTATTCCAGGCTGTAGAGCAGGAAGAAGAAACAGCTCTCCTGTAGAAAAAACCAGGAGGTCAATAGCGGGCTGGGAGTGTATACACAGTCATACACACTCTCTCACACACACACACACACACACACACACACACACACACTCGTACACACACACACACACACACACACACTACACGTGCACCTTTTCCTCCTCCCAGTACCTAGATCTTTTTGGTTACTCTCTTCTTGCATGATTTTAGTCCTTTTTAAATTTTTATTTTTATTTTTTATTTTTCAATTACAGTTTACTTTCAGTATTTTGTATTGGTTTCAGTGGTGCAGCATAGTGTTTCATACTTTATCATAGAACAATAGCATACTTTACACAGTGTTCTCTCCGGTATTTCCAGCACCCGCCTGGCACCAAACATAGTTATCACAATACTAGTGGCCTAGTGCACAAAATTCATGCATGGGGGTGGGGTGTCCCTCAGCCTGGCCTGCACCCTCTCCAATCTGGGACCCAGTGAGAGCCAGAGAAGGTGGCACCAGGAAGGGGAGTGAGTGTGCCAGGCCCTGGGGTTGGCAATGCATGGGGGGAGAGGAGGTAGCTGAAGGAAGCCCCACCCAGAGTCTGGGCAAAGCTCCTCTGACCAAGTTCCCTGCACCCCTCTCCTCTTCCTGCAGTTCAGAGTGTCAAGAACAAGCCTCTCTTCTTCGCCGACAAACTTTACAAGTCCATGAAGGTAAGACGGCGGGCTCGTCTGTTCCTTTCGTTTCCAGCACGGTGACAGCCTGTTGGATATTTGGCAGCATCTGCCCTGTGTCTGGCTCTAGCATCGTAGTTCTCAGCCCATGGCGGGAGGGTGGCCCTGCCCCGGGAACATCGGCAGTGTTCTGACACATCCTGGGCGTCACAGCCTGGGGAGTAACAGCAGCTTGCACCTGCTGGGTAGAAGACAAGGGTTGCCAACAGCCTGCAATGCACAGGAGAGATCCCATAGCAAAGCATGATCCAGCCCCAGGGGCCAAGGTTGAGAAACTTGCTCTGGAGACACGGGGCTGAGTGAGAGGGACACAGTCTGCCCTCTCAGAGCTCCCCTTCCAGCGGGTGACACAGAGCCTCCTGTGAAATGATCACAAAAGGTAGCGAGTGCTCAGCTCTGGGTCTGGCCCTGGCTTCCCAAAGGCCATGCTGGCCACCCTCTCAGCCCAGCAGGTAGAGTCTCCACTATGGACAGAGCCCGGGGAGGCTGCGTGGTGAGAGCGAGCTGAGAGCCCTCTCAGCCCGCAGTCCCCAGACATGACACCACTTATGTGGAACTTACTGTGTGCCAGCTCTGGGGGCACAGCAGGCCCCAGCGGCCCACACCGTCCCTGCGCTGTGCCTGCTCCTCAAGCCTGTATTAGTGTTCCAGAGCTGCTGTAACAACTGGCCACAAATTGAGGGGCCACAGAACTTACTCTCTCGTGGTTCTAGAGGCCGGAAGGGCAAGGTGAAGGTATTGGCAGGACTGCTTCCTCTGGAGGCTTCGAGGGAGAAACTCGCTGGTGTCTCTCTCCAGCTTCTGTGTTTGCCAGGAATCCTGGTGTTTCTTGGCTTGTGGAAGAACCCCTCTCGTCTCTGCCTTTATCTGTATCTGCTGTGTCCATGTCCATACATCCTTTTTTTTTTTTTTTTTTTTTTTTTTCTTTTAAATATATTTGTATTGATTTTAGAGAGAAAATGGGCAGGAGAGAGAGAAATATCAATGATGGTTGGCTGCTTCCTGCACGCCGCCTATAAGGATACCAGTCATTGGATCTAGGGCCACGCTAATCCAGTAGGACCTCAACTAATGACATGTGCAAAGACCCTGTTTCCAAATTAGTCTCATTGTAAGGTTCCAGGTGGACATGAATTTTGGGGGTACACTCTTTAATTCATATAAGCCATTTTTGCCTGTCTGGTCAGCCCTAGGCCCAGGAGAATTTGGGTCAGGAATATTTGTGGCAGACAGGCAGAATATCCCACCCCGGTTTGAGCAGGAAAAGGGAGCGAGGCAGATGGACACCCACTAGTCCTTGCCTGAGTTGGCCTTGTTTCTTCTCCCGCCCTGTGCCTTCCTCACACCGGCTCTCCCAGGGCGCCGGCACGGATGAGAAGACCCTCACCAGGATCATGGTCTCCCGGAGTGAGGTCGACCTACTCAACATCCGGCGGGAGTTCATTGAGAAATATGACAAGTCTCTCAATGAAGTCATTGAGGTGAGGAGTGGGGCTAGGGGTCAGTGGGGAAGGGGGTGAGAGTCAGCTCCCGGAACATAAGATTCGAAGTCCTTTTTCTTCCCATAGTCTTTTTTTTTTCAATGACTTATCTCTGAGGACAGCCAGGATGTTGCTAAATGAAAGACCTGCCTCATTGTTTATACCAAAATAAATTCCAGATGGTTCAAAGGTTTATAATTAAAGATTGCCAGATAAAACAAGGGCCTTTCTTTTTTTGCTTTTTAAAAATTGTTACTGAACTAGTATAATTTACATACCATAAAATGCACCTGTTTGAGGGTATAATTTTAAATATATTAGAAAATGTAATGAGTTGTGCAAGCATCGCCACAATCCAGTTTAAAACATTCCCCCCACTAAGGTCCTTGTACCTGTTTACCTGTTTCCACCCCCAGCCCCGGGCAACCATCCAGCGACTTCCTGTCTCTGTAGACTTGCCTTTTCTGGGTATTTCCTAGCAGTGGAATCACGTAATATGTGGTTCTTTTGTGTCCGACTTTTTTTCACTATGGATCCCATTTTCTTGTCTTTGAGAATGACCAGGATCTTAATTTGATTCTGTACTCAGTTGACAAGACTGTGGGAAATCTCATAGGCAGTCTCACACAGTTTGGTGGGAAGGCAACTTGGTAGTATGTCTTCAAAGGGGAGTTTCGAGATTTCAAAATTCAAGACATTTACATCTTGGACTTGGTATATGTGTGTAGGAATTTGTTTTACAGACATAGCCACACCTATTCCCAAAGGCACGTAAAGGAATGTTTATGCCAGTATTGTTTATAGTAGCTAGAGTGGAAGCCCTCCATATAGGACTGCTTAAATACCTGATGTACAATATAGCTGTAAAAAAGCACAAGGAGACTCTATGTGTTGGTTTGAGATCTTCTCTCAGTTCAAAAAAGTATGGTCCAGAATAGTGTGGCTGTCGCATATCCATTTCTATGTAGGAAAGGGATGTTCTATAGACACACATTGGTAGATGCACAGACTATTCCTGGAATGTGGGCAGCTAGGAGGAGGGACATTGAGACCATCAGGATTGTTTTCACTTACTCGGCTCTCCCTCTGCCTCTGCCAGGGTGACACCTCCGGAGACTTCATGAAGGCCTTGCTGGCTATCTGTGGGGGCCAGGACTAGGGCGCTGGCTTTGGCGGGCACCTCAGCCAAGACATGGTCATCAGCACCAGCCACCGTGACCAAGCCTGATTCTTCAGCTTCAGAGACTACGGGAGGGGCAGGGGTGGGGGGAGGGGGGCAGGGGTGGTCTCTTGTCATTAACTGGGGTTTAGGAAAGGCTCCCACTCCCAGGAGCCATGGAAGGCCCAGCATGGTCACTCCTTACATCTGATTGGCTGAAGAACGGTAGCCCTAGATTCTGTCCACCTCTATTCCCCATCTTCCTCCTCCACCCTTCTGTCCCTGCCACAGCCCCTGCCCTGGCATGGGCATTGTTATATTCAAAAAACATACTGAGCCTCTGTCTATGAAATGAGTGATGTGTGTGTTTCGAATGGCAGGGCCTGGTGACAGGTGTCAGTTGAGTGTTCTTGGCAGCGGGACGGGAGGGAGGAATAATTATCTTCTGGCCAACAATCCTGCCACCTCTTCAGCACCCACCTCCGTCCAGGTGGTTGTGCTAGAGCACTGAACCAGGAGTCCGAATACCTGGGTTCCATTTTGCATCAGCCACATACTTTCTTTCTGACCTTGGGCTCATCTCTTTCCCCTCCCGATTCACTGTTTTCCTGTCTACAAAATGAGAGGGTTGGGCAAAGAGATCTTGGCTTTTCTTCTAGCATTGACAGTCTGGGATATGCCTCCAGATCATTCTCTTTATACTTCTTTAAATAAAAAAGACACACATAAACACATTCCCAGTGAGGACCTGTATATTTGACCTTGAACCTGCAGCCTAGATTGTCCTCATTGGAGCCTGCCCAGGAGTGAGCTTTATACTCTCTCCTGGGGATCCCAAAGGAGAGTCTAAGCTCTAGGTCTTGGGCCCCCTCCCCCACCCCTGCTGCATGGACGTATGTTTGTGTGCTCTTCATCCATTATAACCAAACCCAAACTTCCTCTTTTGAACTCTTCAAGGGCACCAGATCTGATCGTGATCTGGGGAGGCCCGTGGAAAGTTTCCACTTTGTGAAGATCACTGATAAGCAGTAGAATCAACTGCAGTTTCTCTGTCTTCCTTCCCCCAGCTCTGCTTCTACCCTGAAACTTGTATCTAACATTGTCCAGTGACATCGCATGGCAGTGCCTGCTGGCTGGAGGGCCCTGCTCCCTGTCCTGGCCATCCTGGGAGGTCACTGTGTGTATAATGTAGCTGCTGTGCAAGGTCCGTGGTTGTTAGGAGACTGGCTGGGTCTGGTCTTGTCCCTCCCTCAGTGTGTGACTTTGGACCAGTGCCCACACTGGACCTCCTTTTCTCTATTTGTACAATGAGGGCTTGGATCCAACAGTTTTGAAGGGCCCTCTCTTCATCTCTGACAAAATGAGTCTGAAAGTACGACAACTTACCTCGTGTCTTTTCCACTTCCTGCCTTCCACCCCATGGTGAGCCCAAACCCCATGAGAGTCAGCCAGAGTTTTTGGGGTATTTGCCCAACTTAATTTAACTGTTACCAAAAGATAGCCAATGGCTAAGAGCTGTGGAGTTTCTTACTTGTAAAGCACAGCCCCCAATTCTGCTTATCTTGTGCTCTGTGCGGGGCATGGGGTGAGAGAGATGGTCATGGAAGTGCCTTGGAGTCGCCTGATGGCACCACCTGCCCTGAGTCAGGCCCCACTGTAGGAACTGAGAGGTAGATCCCAAGATGTTTTCTGAGCTTTGTTCTCAAGAAATCAGTTGCAGATCACAGAGGCATCTGAAGCTAAATATGACATTTGCTTAAAAATATGTTCTGGTGGGAAAATAGGCTGGGAGTGGGAAGAAGAGAGCAATGGGACCTAAGAGAAAAGAAGTGGAAGGCCCCAGGAGGCTGAGGGAACACACAAGTGGAGAGACTAGGACTTGTGGAATTCCTAGAAATCAGGAATGAGGTCAGCTCTGAGCCCTCGTGCTGGACAAAACACTGTTCTCATTTCCCAACATGCATTTTCCACTTAATTTTCTTTCAGTTGGATGGATTGTGTCCTGGGACTAGTCAGTAGTAGAAGGGAAACCCTCAAGGTTTGTGGGGTAAGGGAGACCAGATTAGAAATGGGAGTTCACATCCAATTATAGAGGACCTGTATGTCCAGATTTTATCTTAAAACCCAGGGGAAGCCTTTCTTGGGAAAGGAAGGTGTGCATCTAGCCATGCACTTAAGAAAAACATGAAGGGCCCTGGCCCATGTGGCTCAGTTGGTAGAGCATCATCCCATGCACCAAGAGGTTGCTGGTTCTATTTCTGGTCAGGGCAGATGCCTAGGTTGCTCGATTCTCTGGTAGGGGGTGTGCATGAGGCAGACAATGAATCCCCCTGTAGGGTGTGTGCAGGAGGCAACAGATCAATCTTTCTCTCTCAAAATAAATTTTTTTTTAATAAAAAAAAAAAAAGGAAACATGAAAGGAGCATGGCTCATTGGGAATCCATTGCAACAATCACACTAAGACCCAGGTGCCTGCAGAACAAACCACGTTATTTTCTTCGAACTGTAGCAGAGGAGGGAGTAGCCACTCTTGTGAATCCAAGGTACTTCATTCACTCACTCAGTCATTCATTCATGCAGCACATACTCATCCAATGCTTCCTACGTGCCATGCTATGTGCTCGATGCTAAAGATGTAAAAAGTTAGACCCAACTGGTCATCCTTACGAGCTTCCCTCTGAGTGTTCCACCCACCTCCCTTCAGAACACCTGTATCAACTGATAACAGACTGGAGATTGCTTCTGTGGCCAGAGTTCAAGGGAGAGAAGTGGGGACTAAATTAAAACTAAAAGGAAAGAGAAAGCAGAAGCCCAAACCGCACTGTTTCAAAGTGGGAGAAGACGGCGATGGTGGTGAATGTTCTGAATGTGGAAGGGGCCTCAGAAATTCTCACCTCCCTCTCAGTTACAGAAAGACAACTGTCACTTCCACAGAGAGGAAGCGACAGGCCCAAGTCACAGCCAGTTAGCAGCAGGCAGAACTGGGACCTGCAGTCCCGGGCCGGGCTCAGTGCTTTTATAAACTCCCTGGACCTTCATTCTCCCGCTTTCTCCTTCCCCCTCTAAGGGGGGCTTCAATCCAGAGCCATCCTATTTATTTATTTAATAAAACTTTTTTTTTTTTTTACATCAATGTGAGAGAGACACATGCCTGGGGTGGGGGATTGAGCCTGCCACAGAGGACCCTTCAGTCCACGGGCCAATGCTCTAACCATTGAACAAAACCAGTGAGGGCCAGACCCATCCTCTCAAGAGCTCCTCTCTGCTCCTTCCTGCCTTAAGCCATGCATTTCCCCTTCAGGGCAAACCCTTTTCAGAAGCTCTGGACTGGGGTGTGCCAGCCTTGGCCTTCTGGGCCACAGGAAATGTCTGAAGAAAGCAGCTGGTTGGGAGGGGTTGCCCTTTGAGTCCGAGCACAGAGCAGCTGTTGGGGATTGCCACTGTCACATTTCCTGCCATTGGAGAGCAGTGTAGGAAATACTGGCTCTTTAACCCCTGTTCACCCCCACCCCCATCCCCATTCACTGCCAGAGAGAGTCACTGCCAGAGGCATCTGGTGGGAGAAGCTTTTCCATAACCATTCCTTTGTGGCAGTGCTGGGGACGTGGAGTTCTGGAGTTCGGCCCATTTAATGAGAACACTGCCGGTCCAAGTGGGAAAGCAAATTGCCTGAGGATAGACTGAGCGGGAACTGGCCTTAGTGGTCATCCAAAGCAGTCCTCCCATGTCGTAAGTTTGGTAATCGTGGCCAGAGAGCAGGACTGGCTGAGAAAGGGCTAGATCTGGGGCCAGCACCTGGGCCTCCTGATTCCTGCCCTGCTCTCTCTGCTGACATCTCCTTCCTCTTCCTCCACATGCGGAAGCTAGACTGAGCCCACAGACAATAGGAGGGAGAAGTGTCAAGTTGCCCAACCCAAATTTCAGAACCCAGAAGCGGTAAATCGGCGCTCCAACAGGCCTCTCCACTCCCCTCAGACCTCAGGTTTCCCAAGGCCGACTTCCCCGCATTATGGTTGGAGTTAGGCAAGTGGGAAATTTTAGTTGAATAACAGCCCTCTGCTCAGTGGTTAGATCTACAGAAGCAGGCAGGCAGCCTCAAATACAAGCGAACCGCTAAGACATAGATAAGTCTCTTGACCTTTCCATGCCTTAATTTCCTCATCTGTAAAATGGGAATGACAAAGGTTTCTCACTCACAGGGTTGTGAAGATTAAACCACACTCATTGTTCAAGATACAGTAAGGACTCAGCTCTTTGTTATTAATAAGTCGACTAGATTCCAGTTCATGGAGCAGAACGAGGGGGAGTCTCTTCCAATAGTCTCTGAGGACTACTGAGTCCTTACACTGTGCCACTAACCCTCAGCGAAGTGGAGAAATATTTTTAGAAAAATTCAACCAAGCAAGTGGTACGAAGGGCAGAGGCCACACATTAACCACAGAGAAGCGCTAAGAGCGGCCCCCTGGAAAGAGGCATGTCCAGGCACCTTGAAAGATGTGTATATGTGCTTCCAACAAGGAAAACTATTAAAGGTGGGGGGAAAGGCAACAGCTGGAGTAAGGGCACAGAAGTGGAGGCGATGGGAAGGGCCCCTGGGCCTTGGGCCCCACACCCAGTGTGAGGACACCATCTGGAAGTTCACAGAGTCAGGGCTAGAGTGTGGACTTCATCCGGGAGGTGCTGAGAGGTCCTTTAGAAAGACGTATCTGTGGCCCTAACTGGTTTGGCTCAATGGATAGAGCGTCAGCCTGCGGACTGAAGGGTCCCGGGTTCGATTCCAGTCAGGGGCATGTGCCTTCGTTGCAAGCACATCCCCTGTGGGGGGGTGCAGGAGGCAGCTGATCGATGTTTCTCTCTCATCGATGTTTCTAGCTATCCCTCTCCCTTTCTGTCTGTGAAAAATCAATAAAATATATTTTTTTTAAAAGAAAAGAAAAAAAGAAAGATGTATCTGTGGAGGAGATGAGCCCAGTGCCTGGGAGACCACTGGACAGGCTTGTAGTCATTCCCCAGATGTGGAGGCAGGAGGATCTGAGCCAGACTGGAGGAAGCAGAGATGGAGAAAAGAAAAGATAACAAAAACACGGGGCAGCAAGAAACCAAGGGAACTGCCCGGCCCGCTTTGGGGAATGAGAGAGGGAGGCAGCGGGAAGCCAGGAGTCATTACCCGGGAACCAGAGGCAGGAAGTGCTTTTAGAGGCAGGATGTGAGGCCCAGGCCCCAGGTGCAGGCCATCCCACTGCCCCCTCAGCTCAGTGAGGATGGAGGAAGCCCTGAACCAGAGCCATGTAGGAATGAGCCCTCCCCCCAGGCCCAGCTGTTGTAGCGGTTCCAGAACATACATTTCCTTCTGTGGGAGGGTCTCACCCCTTCCTCTCATCTACTGCCATCTGCCTATTGTGCCACCAGCTGCAGTTAGAACCCTCTAGTGCCGTGGTCTGCATATGGTGGCTCTCGAGCCACATGCAACTCTTTGGCCCCTTGAGTGTGGCTCTTCTACAAAATGCCACGGCCTGGGCGAGTCTATTTTGAAGAAGTGGTGTTAGGAGAAGTTCAAGTTTAAAAAATTTGGCTCTCAAAAGAAATTTCAATCGTTGTACTGTTGATATTTTGCTCTGTTGACTGATGAGTTTGCTGACCACTGATATAGGATACTCCTTCTTACATATGATATTTGCCGACCAGTGCTACCCCATTGAGATGGCCTTGGCCTGGATGGAGATAGCCATGGGCAGGGATGGGAGGGCCTGGACAAAGAGGTCCTAGGCCAGTGCTGGGCCCGCAATTCCCATTCCCACTCCCATATATTTGGTATCCACTCAAAGCCTGTAATGACTACTTATCAGACACACGGGAATTCAAATCACTGCCAGTCATATCCACAGGGACACACACTGTGTACACCCGGAATCAGAAGCACACATGGGTGGCCACATAGAGAAAAACAAAACGATGAGGTCCACAAACGCACTGCTGGTCACAATCAGAAAGCCTGATGTGTGGTCCATATATGCACTCTTGACCACACAGGAAACAGCTCACACAAGTACCCACACTTGCTTTTCACACACTCACTCTTCTTGGCACACAGCCTCGAGGGCAGCGCCCAGCTCCAGAAATCAGCAGTCCGCTGCTCTTGTGTGTGTTCTGCAATGGGCAGATAAACATATGTGGGGCCTGACTGTCTCGCCAAGACTCTGGTCCTATTGCCACCCTGCTTCGGGGAGGCAAGGCCAGCTCCCTGGAGAGCCAGGCAGTAATGGGGTCAGCCTTGGAAGGGAGCAGGATCCTGGGGGAAGTCTGGAGAGGGTGGTGAGGCTCAACATGAGTGACATGTAAAGAGGCAGGAGAGAGATTTTCCTTCAAAAACATCATTCCCATTCTCTTCCCTTATCCAGGAATGTTCTGGGAGCTGGTGGTGAGAGGGTTAACGGTGCCAGCTGCCATACCCACTAACTAGCTAACTAAACTAGCTAGCTAGCTAACTAACTAACTAACTAACTAACGTTCTGAGCTCTGAAATGCACCCAAAGGGAGGCAGGGTCATTACCTCCCCAGGCGATCTGGCCCCAGGATAAAACTCCCCAGTGAGCAAGAAGGAAACCTAAAATGAAACCTTGTCAGACTTCTGGGACTCAAGCATCATTACTGTCACCCTTGTCAAGTGGCAGCAGTGGCAGCACCAAATCCATCATCGTTTTGTTGCTGCTTCCTGGTTTCCCTTCGGGGTTGGAATGTACTGCATTTTCTTGGGCAAATGTACCCTCCCCTCACTGACTTCCGGCCAACTTTCCTCCTTAGCAGGGTGTCCCCGGGACACAATGAGATCACAGAGCGGGAGCCTGGCACAATGTGGGTACCCTGGGAGGTGCAGACACCATTCCTTCCCTGCTTCCTGCCTCTCCTCTCTCCCATTCTAGGGTCCAGGCTACTTGGAGTGCCACATTTGCATAGACATGAGACCTCGCCCCGGGGAAATTCCCCCTGGTGACCAGGCTTCCTTTCTGAGGTCAGGCCACATCATCAGACAGCTCCTTCCTCTCTTGCACACCCGCCCCAGCCTCCCGCGGGCTCTGGCCCCAGTTATGGGACAGGTGTCTATCCAGACACAGATTTAGTCCCAGGTTTTGACCTTGGGTGCTATCCAAGAGAATGTGAGTACAGGAGTTGGGCTGGGGGCCTGGAGCAAAAACAGAAGTGGTGGATATGTGAGGGATAGAGGAAAGGGAGCAGACAGGAAGTGGTCGGGAAGCCTGGATTGTGATGCTAGCTCATCCACAACTCCCTGCCTGACCCTGGGTACGTGCCTTCCTATCCCTTGGGCCTCTGTTTCCTCTTCTAACCAGCCAGGGGGTTGGTTTAAGAACATCTCTAAGCTTTGTTCCAGATTTGATGGGCCAAGAAGCCACTTCCTTCAGCAGCACAATTTTGCAACATTTGTCCTTGGATCGTTTTCCTTAGATAAAAATCTTGCAATACACTGCCCTGAATTTGTTTCCTTGGAAAGCACAATTTTGCAAAATGCATCCCCGAATCCCATTTTTTCAGATGCTGACTGAGTTACATGTACCTGCTCTCCTCTTCGTGACTTGGTCTGAGTTTTAATTTTTCTTTTCACACTCATCATGTATAATGTTCTAAAATCTGTCCTCCTCACGGTCTCTGACCCTGGTACTGAGAAGGCAGCTCCCCTGGTACAAAAAAAAAGGGGAGGGGGGAAGAGGTGGGGTGAGACCACAGAGCCCCAAGAAATTGTGAGGTCCTGGGACCACCTGCATCAGAACTGTTGGAATGGCCCCTTCGAGAGTGTTAGTCTCAATTTTGAATCAACTGGGAAGCTTTTAAAATAACAATCCCAGGCTACATCCTCTGAGATTCTGCTGTGATTAGTCTGGGGTGGGAGCTGGGCATCTGTGTTTTCTAGGCACTCACCTGGTGATTCTAATGTGCAGCCAGGACTGAGAACTGCTGATGTAAGGACCCACCAAGACCAGGTAGATCAGATGATTCCGATGGACCACTAGAGTTGACGGACCCCTGACCTATGTTATTCTTTGGGAAATTATCCTAACAGGTATCCTGCTGGGCATATTCCCAGGGTTATAGATGGGCAAAGAGAACTAACCCCCTTTCACAGATGAGGAAAGTGAGGGACTGAGAGAGGAAACTACTTGCTGAGGTCACAGGGTGAGTGCAGGAAAGGGTGGTGGGCCTGACACTGAGTGGATGCTCAGAGACTCAAAAGGCTTTTGCAAATGTCATGGGCTGGATGCTTGGGGAACCCAGAGAAGTACTAGCATACTTGGTACATTCTGAGGGTTCATGACACCGAGGGCTCCTTGGCTGCCTATCTATAAGCAGGTACTTCTCAGTTTGGAGTTGGAAGGTTCTTAAGACTTGGCTTTCTCAAACTCTACTAAGTACTAAGGTTATTAAAAATGCTGCCTCCATCCTCCCTCTACCCGAGAGTCTGATTTCTTAGGTTTACAGTAAGACCCGATCTTCTCAGACTCCTGGGCTAGGTCCTAAGAACCTGAGGAGTCCCAGTCCTTGGGAGCTTTCCATAGAATTCATGAGTCAGGAAACCCACAGGCTCAAATCCATTCATTCACTAAATAAATATTGACTGACTGACTATTATGAGACTGGCCCCCTCATGTCCCACACATTAACAAGGTGGAAGAGATGGAGCTGAATAATTAAGCATCAAAGGTGTGGGCCTGGGAGAGGTTCCCATGAACACACAAATCTCACCCATCCTTCCAGGTCCAGCACAGAGGACTCCTCTCCAGGTGAGCTCCGGAGACAGTACCTGAGTTTGAACCCCAGCTGTGCCACTTAAGAGCAGTTGGCCTAAACCACCATGAGCCTCAGTTTCCTCATCTGTAAAATAGCAGTACCAGTCTCCTAGGGTGCTGATGAGGAATGCATGCAATCATTCACTTAAGAGCACGTAGGGCCTTGTCTGGTAGATGTTAATCCTAAATATTACCTATTATTTCCTGACCATCTTAGCCTTCCCTGATTTCCCCTTCTGAACTTTTGAACTTCTTTACCGAGTCAGAATGGAAGGTCCCTTGGTGATTATCAAGTCTGATTCCTTTCTTTACTTCACAGAAGGGGAAATTCAGAGAAGGGGAAGAACTTGCCCTGGACCACACAGCAAAACCAGGACTGAGTCCAAGGGCCTCTTCTTCCTTGATGTCTTTCGCATGGCCTGAACAGAAGAGGCAATTTCAGGGAATTCATAGCTAGAAGAAAGAAGAGGTGAGAGAGAAGGTGTGAGAAGCTAATTGCCCTCAGCATCTTGGCAGGGAAAGAAACCCAATGCTAATCTTCCCCTAGAATGTGCAAGCCAAGTATTCCTGACTGGAGATTCCAGCTCCGGGGGTTGTGGTGGTGGGGGGAGTGGGGGTGGGGGGAGGATGCAGAGAGAAGAGCATCTGACAGCAATGGGTGTGGGAGGTGTATTTACTCCCAGCAGAGAAAAGGGTCTATGCGGAGAGAAAAATAGCAGCCATCCTTTCCGCCTGGTCTAACTCAAGGACTAGTGCCTTTAGGCCTATAGAACTTTGTGATGATGGGAGTGTCTGCCCATTCTGGTACAGTACCACTTGTGTGGCTACTGAACATTTTATTTTTATTATTTAAAAAAAATATTTTTATTGACTTCAGAGAGGAAAGGAGAGGGAGAGAGAGATAGAAACATCAATAACGAGAGAGAATCATTGACCAGCTAACTCCTGCATGCCCCCCACTGGGGATCAAGTTTGCAATTCGGGCATGTGCCCTGATCGGGAATCGAACTGTTGACACTCAACCACTGAGCCACAGCTGCCGGGCAGCCATTGCTCATTTTAAAAGCGCACTGCCACTGAGGGACTGAGTGTGGTGTGGGACCGAGCTCTGGACTAGGAGCCAGGAAGTCCCTCTATGTACTCACTTGGACAGTCACTTCCCTTGTCTGCCCCTCACTTCCTCATCTGCAAAGTGAGGCCATTGAGCCAGGAGCTATCTCTAGCATTCCCCTGGAATCCCAGCCTGAAGGGCACAGAAGCAGTTGACGGTTGGATTTCGTGACCTCTCCCCCTCCTTCCTCCTAACTCCCACTTCACCACCCTGCCGTACCCCCAGAGCTGAATGAGGCTCCTGTGATCAGCCTGCCTATTTCCCTAGGCCCTCCCTAAGTTACTTCCCCTTGCCTGCTTCAAACTCCATGCTCCACTCAGAGCGAACAATTTTAAGTTCCCCGAATGTCCTCTTCCCTTTGCACAGTCTCTTCCTTTTGCTGAGAACACTCTTCCTTATGCTCTCACTTGGTTACTTTCAGGTCTCAGCTAAGGCGTCACTTCCTCCAGGAGGACTTCCCAGATCCCCAAATTTTGACCAGATGCTCCCTTGTCCAAGCTCATGTAGCTCCCTGTATTTCTCTGCCAAAACACATCTCTAAGATGCTTCACTGTCACTACCTATTAATTAGCCTGCAGTCGCCACAGCAATGCCGTCCGATTGAACTTTTGGCAGTGAGGGAAATGTTCTGTCCATGTGCAGGCTAATGTGATGGCCACATGTGGCTGCTGAGCCCTTGAAATGTGGCTGGTGCTACTGAGGAACTGAATTCCTGATTTTAACTAAATTATATTCAAATAGCCAAGGGTGGCTAATGGCTACTGTTCTGGACGGGGCAGTTACCAAAGCTGTGACCTCTGAGCAGGCAGGAAACAGGTCTGGCTTGTCCACCCTGAGTCCTCAGTGGTCTGTAAGACTGGGGGTGGTCTTGAGGAAACCGTAAGAACGAAGAAACTCTGGAACCGGGGCTGATGGAGAGAGAGGCCAGTTCACCCACATGGCCCCCTCCCATCAGCAGATAATGAACTGAGACCTTATGTTTGTAAAGAAGTTGATAGTTTACAAAGAATGTCTGCAGTCCATCATTTTACTTTACTTGTCATCACGGGGGGGAGGGGGGGGCGGGGGCAGGCAAAAGCAGGACTCACTGTCCCCATTTTCCAGCAGGAATCACTGAGACTCAGGATGGGAAGCAAGGCCCCGGAGCGCCCGCCCTGGTTCGTGCAGAGCTGGCTGCTCCTGGGCGGGAAGGCCTCTAAGACTCCACTGGACATCTGATTGAGATCTGGCACAGAAGGGAGTACGCTCTTCCTGCCCTCTGGAGAATCCACCGAGACTAAGTGGAAACAGATGGGGTAGGATTGGGGGCAGGAGGATGTGGGCTGGACATCTGGTGATTTCCTCAGGGTCCTGAGCACTGGAATCCCCCATCTTAGGCAAAGGAGGAAATAGAGGTCCTTGGGAGAACCCTGGGGTGAGGTGGGGTGGGCAGACCAGGTGGCCCCTGCCCTGTGCCAGTTCTCAAACCAGCCACGGAATCCGGAATCCCAGGCTTCAGCTCTTCCCCTGTGCCGTCCCCCTGGAATTCACAGCAAGCGACAGCCAGTCTGGGCAGTGACAGGTGGGGACTGATAGAGAAAGGCCTTGTGCTCTGCCAGCGGGTGGGAAGGGGCCTCAGCTGAGCCTTGTGTGGCTGCCTGGCTCCTCCATCGCGGGGAATTCCCCTCCTGCTAAAAGTCAGCCCAGCCCAGCCCTCCTTCCTGCAGAAGCACAGTGAGCGGAGCAGCTTTCACCAGGCCGGCAGCCCCCACCACACACACCCTGGTCTCCTCCTGCCCTTCTCCAGGTGAGTGACCCAGCCTGGGGGCGGTGAGCCAGGCAGGACAGGGGAAAGGGCTCACTGCACCAGGGTGCTGGGCCCTCCTCCCTCTGGGCCAAGAGCCACCAGCCTCCCACTTTCCTGCCTGCTGGGGTCGCCGCTCCAGGCCCAGATCCCTCTTCCCCCACTTAGGGCTTGAGCTCTGGGTCTCTCTATGTCCCTGCCCTTGTCCCTGCCCGGCCGGCGGCAGGCTCTGCCGTTCTCTTCTTGTTTCTCTCCCTCCTTTTATTTCCTTTTCCTGCCCTCCTCTTCTTGCCCAGCTTCCTCAGCCAGTCTTTTCTCTCTAGTCGCTACTAGTTTTTCCAAAGAGAAGGAAAAGAAAGGTCTATTTTTATCTTATTCTTCCCCCAAGAAAAGGGAGTAGATTCACTAGTGTGAACTTAATTATTTGTGTGTGTGAGTACAAGTGTCTTCATTGGTGAGCGTGTGTCCAATCTACTGAGGTGTATGACCATGTGAGCAAAAGTGTGTTTGTATATGTCTGTGTGTGAGGGCAGTGTGTAGGTATTTGTGAGTGTGTCTGGATATTATGTGAGTATGTGTGTGTGATTGTGTCTGGGTATCATGCTTGTGTCTGTGTGTGTGAATGTTTTGGTATTGTGTGAGTGTGTGTGTGTGTGTGGGGGGGTGTAGGTGTGTATGAGTGTTTGGGTATTATGAAATAATGTGTGTGTGTGGGGGTGTGTGTGTGTGTAGGTGTGTGTGTGTTTGGCTATTATGCGTGTGTGTGTGTGTGTGTGTGTGTGTGAGGGGGTGTGTGTGTGAGTGTTTGGGTATTATGAGTGTGTGTGTGTGTGTGTGTGTGAGGGGGGTGTAGGTGTGTGTGTGAGTGTTTGGGTATTATGAGTGTGTGTGTGTGTGAGGGGGTGTAGGTGTGTGTGTGAGTGTTTGGGTATTATGAGTGTGTGTGTGTGTGTGTGTGTGTGTGTGTGTGTGTGAGGGGGTGGTGTAGGTGTGTGTGTGTCTGTGTGAGGGGAGAGTGTGGGTGTGTTGGGAACTTCAGTGATCTAAAGCTAGGTGGGAAGGGACTGCGCTGGAAGGCTGGGACCCTACAGAGCACTCCCCCACCTGCTTCCCACCCAGGGAGGCTGGGCCTTTCTGGGTGAACCTTTAACAGAGAGCCTGAAGCACCGGGAGTGGGTGAAGGGCTGACAGACGGAGCGATGCGGCCTCCTCTTTGATCACAAACAGGCCAGATTTTCCAAAGCTGGTCAGAGCCCAGCCCAGGGAAGTCCCTGGCTAGGAGTAGCAAGGAGTGGAGGCCCAGTCACTGGCGGTGGCTTCTGGGTGGCAGAAGGAGGGGCCCGGGCAGAGTGAGCATGAGAGGACAGGGTGAGGCTGAGGGAAGATTGATTACTCTCAGGGCCCTGCCAGGGATTCCCAGGATTAGAAATCGCTCTGGCTCCCATGGGTCTGCCTCCCTCAGGGGCTGGGCTGGGCCTGGCCGACCGCTTCCCACTTCCGGGAGGATGACAAGAGGCATGCCTGGATCTAAACCCAGACCCGAAGGACACCCTGACCTGGAGACAGGGAGGCCAGAGGGAGAGGAGCTGGAACAGGGGAGGCCTGGGCTCCTAGGAACTGTGGGAGGAGCCTGGGGAGGCCACGCAGGCCCAGAATGTCACCCAGTGTCATGTTGCCTTTCCTCTCTCTGGTGGTGCCCTAGAAACCCTAGTTCCAGGGCCCTAGGGGAAGTAGTTGGGGTGGAGAAAGAGGAAAACAGGAGAAACCGTCTCGGCCTGGCAATTCCAAGAACACACTTTGTGAGGTCTGGGCAAGTTCCTCCAGGGCTCTAGGCCATGGGGTCCCTGTAGGATTGATGACCATAATTATTGTTGCTGCTTTTCACCAATGCAAAAAGGCCCTGTGGCATTTCACTTGCTCCACCCCATGTGTTGGGCACTGTTCTAACCTTCATGTTACGGATGAGGGAACAGGCAGAGCACAATCAGCAGGAGGACTCGCCGTGGCAGGGCTGTCGTTTAGGCCCAGGTCTGTCTGACTCCCTAATCCTCTCAGGATCTGCTTCTTGGAGGAAGGGCAGGTGTGGGTGTATGGCTTAATTCCCATCAGGGTGCCGAATGAATGTGCAAAGTTAAAGCTGTCTTGCTGCCCTTGTGCCTGTGCTCTCATTCAGTTATTTGGGAGGTAGACAGAATTAAAAACTGATTTACTTCTTACCAAAACACGCGATTACCTAGTACAACTTCAGTCAACAGAAATGTGTGTGACACCCATTTCTCATTTAACTATCACTGACATCTCTCTTGTATACACACACACCCAACACCAGAAAGCACCTAGAATCCACAATAGGGTTTTACATTCCCGGGGTGGCCTCAGGCTATGGACACGTGGATCTAAAGAATGGACCCAGACCCAGGATTGCTCTTTTCTTTGGCCCGTAGCTGCTTGCCCTGAGTTTCACTGATCCCCTAGCCAAGGCCCCGGCTCACAAATTCACATAATGGAATGATACATGAGCTTGTTTGCTTTAAAAGCTCCATTTCCCATCAGCGGGGCATGTGGAAATAACACTGATCTGGAAGCAGGAGATGGGTTCTAGTTTCAAGTACTAATCACAAACTTGTGAGATCTGTGGCACATCCCTGCTTCTCTGGTCCTCAGGGGCTTCACCTGTACAAGGAAGAGGCTGGGTTTGATCCTTTCTAACTGCTCTTTAAAAGGTCTGGCATTTTGAGTTCTATGTCTTGCTAGCTGGCACGACTCCAGAACACAATGCTTAGGAGTGTTATGAGTTTAAGAGCCTGGATCTTCCTGCTCCAGTTACCTGTTGCTGTATGTGACCTTATCCAAGTCATTTAACAGCTCCAAGCACCAGTTTCATCTGAGAAATGGGGATGATAACGGTTCTGACCTCAGAGCATGGTTGGGAGACACGGTATGTAAAAGTGCAGGCCTAGCACACAGCAAATACTCCACAAATGTTACCTTTTAATGTTTTTAATATGCAGCCTTCCCTCTTCTTGAGGCCCTTGATTTTAGAGTTCAATCGGTTATGGGAGGGGTTGGGAGTATTTTGGTTAGAAGTACAAGATTTTTTAAAATTCATTTTTTTATTGTTGACAGTATTAAAGATGTCCCCCATTACCCCTTCCACTTGAGCCCCATATATGTTCATCAATTTATTTTGTTCGTTAGATTCCATATTTAAGTGAGATCATGTGATATTTGTCTTTCTCTGATTGGCCTATTCCACTTAGCATAATAATCTCCAGGTCCATCCATGCTATTGCAAAGGGTAAGAGACCCTTCTTTTTTACAGCTGCATAATATTCCATGTCGGAAATATCCCACTTCGTTCTTATTCACTCATCTATGAATGGACACTTGGGCTGTTTCCAGATCTTAGCTATTGTAAACAATGCTGCTATGAACATAGGAATGCATATAATCTTTCTGACTGGTGTTTTGTGATTCTTAGGATATATTCCCAGAAGTGGGATTGCTGGGTCAAATGACAGTTCCATTTGCAATTTTTTTTTTAAGCAATTCCATACCCTTTTTCCACATTAGCTGCGCCATCCTGCATTCCCACCAGCAGTGAGTATACTAGGGTTCCCTTTTCTCCACATCCTCACTAGCACTTGTCATTTGTTGGTGGTAGCCAGTCTGGCAGGTATGAGGTGATACCTTATTGTAGTTTTAATTTGTATCTCTGGTGATTAGTGATGTAGAGCATTTTTTTCATATGTTCTGTTGATCCTCTGTATGTCCTCTTTAGAGAAGTGTCTATTCAGGTCCTTTGCCCAATTTTATTTTATTTTATTTTATTTTTTCAGAGAAAACAATATTTTTTATATTTTTATTTTTTTAAATATATTTTATTGATTTTTTTGCCCCCCTCCCTCCCTCCCATACATACCCTCCCTTTGCCCATTTTTAAAAATTGGATTTTTTGTGTTCCTGGCGTTAAGTTCTATAAGTTCTTTATGTATTTTGGAAATCAACCCCTTATCAGATGTATCATTGGCAAATATGTTCCCCCACACATGGGTTATTTTCATTTTGATGATGGTTTCTTGTGCTGTGCAGCTTTTTAGTTTGATGTAGTCCCATTTAATTATTTTTTCCTTGTTTCTCTTGCCCTAGGAGATGTATCAGTGAAAATACTGCTATGTGAGATGTCTGAGATTTTACTGCCTATGTTTTCTTTAGAATCTTTATGGTTTTGCAACTTACATTTGTCTTTTATCAGTTTATCAATTTTGAGTTTATCTCATGTATGGTGTAAGTTGGTGGTCCAGTTCCTTCCCCCCCGCCACCCTTGCATGTACCTGTTAATTTTCCAACATCATTTATTTTATTTTTAAAAAATGTTTTAATGATTCATTATTGAAAATTTCAAACACGGACAAATAGAGAGAGAACAGTATAAAGCAGCACTATTCCAAGAGCTATTTATGTATTCCTGGGTTTAACTGTGATAGTCTATCCAATGCATGTAACCCATGTCTACATGCCATTGTCATTTCTCAAATGCCTTCTTTGTGCCAAGCTTTGGGCTTTACTTGCATTATCTCATTTATCCTCAGGATCATCTGAGGGGTAGGTACAATTATCATCTCTATATTCAGAGAGGAACTGAGGCTTAGAGAGGCCACCCAGGTCGTAAGTAGTTGAGTAGGGGTTAGAACCCCATTAGTTAAATTCATAGCCTTATGTTCATAATGAATGCTGAGGTTCTGTAGGATCGTAGGAAAAATCATGACACTGTAAGCCAACGGGGTGCAGTGGAAAGTGTACATATGCTGGTGAGCCCAAGTCCTGAGTCCCCAACACTGGTCGCATCACTCAACACGCGTGGCCTTTCACGAGTCCTTCCCTACACTGAAGCCTCCGTTTTCCTACTGGTCAAATAAGGGATTGTGATCAGTGGCCCCTTATGGCCTCTAACATGGTGGGATGTTCTGAAGTCCAACAAAGACTTAAAAAAGAGTGGAAGGGGTGGATGCGGTCATGACTTTGAAGAGATGAGTTTCCTCACATGTTGTAATTGTGAAGAAAAAATATCCCAACGTAGGAATACAGGCAAAAAGATGACTGTGTAACCTTTTTATGTCAGAGCATTGTCCCAAAAAAACCCACCAAGGAATCGTCTGGTATTTTGGGGAATGGAATTATTTCCCTCTTTGAGTTCAGTTGGACATTTTATAAAAACAGCTGAAATAGTTTGGAAACAAAATGCAAATAATTGAAGATCCTTCTCTCTCTCTTTTTTAAAGTAAATTTCATTGATCATGAGAAGAGAGGTTGGGCTTAGGAAGAGAGCATTCTAGGAAGAGGCAATTTGGGGTGTACAGATGAAGAACAGGACGAAGACTGGTCTGGGGGAACCAACTGGTAGAGGGGATGCCTGCAGGCTACCTTATAAATCCTAATCTCCCTGTACCCTATCTCTGTGACACTCAGTGGTGCTTTGGTGTTTGCATTCCTTGGCTCCCTCCCTTTCTTCAAAATCTGGGTATATATGTATTTATTTTCATAAAATGAACTGAAATTATTTCTTTTTTAATCCTCACCAAGGATAGTCTTTCATTGATTTTTTTATTTTTAAGAGAGAATGGAAGGGAGGGAGAGAGGCAGAGAGAAAAACATCAATGTGTCATTGGTTGCCTCTAGCAAGCACCCTGAACCGAACCGGCTAGGGCTGTTTTGGGAATTTGATAACACCCTCAAAGTAACTGACGGCATCCCGGGTTGTCACAGAGCCTGGCAGGAGAATGCTTGGATTGGGCATATGCTTGTGTGTGTGTGTTCGCACAGAATCACAGTTGATTGACAGATCCCTCAAATTTGTAAAACGAGGGCCTGTGTGAAACAGCTCCTCAAACTCTTTCTGAAATTAAACTTACCCCCTTTAGAGTCAAGTTATGACCTTAAAAAGACCAGTGTTCCCAACCTTAAACCAAACGACTGCTCCATATGGATCTGGGAAATCCCACAGCCTGGCCCACCTGCTGTATAAGATACATTAGGCAGGCAGGGCAGGAGGCCGGCTCTGGATTTGTCCACCTGGGTTTGAATCTTGGTTCAGCCACTTACTGACAATCTAACCTCTCTATTTCATATATTTATAGTTTTTTTTTGTTTGTTTGTTTGTTTTGTTTTTTATAGAGGCGGGTGGTGGTGTACAAAACCCGTCTCATGAGGGTGGCCGAGTAAATTAAATGCGTGCAAAGTGCTTTACAGTGTCTGGAGCAGTGCATGTTAGCAGCAAAAGATTCCTGAAGGGTCCTTCCAGCCTGGAATTTCTATGAGCTCTGCTCAAACCTGAGCTCTGCTAACACGTCGGGGAGCGCCCTGAGCGGCAGCTCCGGCGGAGCTCCAAACGCTACGTGCCTTCTGGCAAGTTCCTTCCCCGCCTGGCCTGGTGCCCCTCGGCCCCAGGAAGTGGTGGGTGGTCTCTGCGGCTCGTCTCCGCTCCGTCGTTGGGGCTTTCAAGTGGCCACAGCCTCATTCGGGAGCCCGAGGCTTCCGGCGCCGGGAGTGCGTCAGGAGCTGCCCGGACCCCAGAGGAGCCGCGGGCCTGCGGGGCGGGCACCCCGGCGGCGGCCTCGGCACCTCAGCTCCCGGGCTGTTTACCTCTCGGGGCCCCACCCCGGCCGCCGCGGGCCCGCCCGATCCGCACGCCGCGATTGGACGGCAGGCCTGTCAATCACCGGGGACTTTCCCAGGGGCGGGGCGCCCGGCTCCCGGCACTTCCTCATCCCAGCCCCTTCCCAGGAGCCGGAGGTGTGCCGCCTGGGCTGCTCCCCCGCCACCCCGTCCCCGGCGCGTTCCTGGAGCCCGTGCCGGACGCGGAGAGAGGGCGCTGTCCCTCCTGGCCGGCACCCTCAGGTAAGCCTGCCGGGCCTGAGCGAGGATGGAGGGGGAGGGAGGGAGCCTGAGGCCGGCCGCTCAGCGCCTCAGCCGTGGCCCGGCATGGAGCGGGAGGCCAGGCCCCGCCAGGGGGCCCCGGGTTCTCGGCTCCCGGGCGAGGGCGCTGGAGGCGCCGGGTCGCGGGGCGCCTCCTGGGGGGTCCGGCTCTGCGCTGCGGGGAATCCCTGCCCTCGCGGAGGGTGGTGGGTGCGCGTGCGCACTGCGTAGGCGAGCGTGTCTGGAAACGGCGTGTAGGCCAGCGCAGGGCTTGCAGGCGGTGTGCACCAGCCGGTGGGGAGAGCGTGTTTACACTGTACACTTTACAGTGTGGGAGACCGGTTTTATTTTATTTTATTTTTTGGGTGACCAGTTTTAGAAGCAGTGTGCATAGGTAATGAAGAGGAAAATAACATTCCTCTTCAAAGTGTGTATTAGTATTATCATCCCCAGTTTGTTTCCAACCCAAGGCCCTTGAAGACCGGGGTCACACAGCTAGGGGGTTGCAGGATTTGAAAGCTGGCACTCGTCTCCGAGTCCCTGCTCAACTGTTGACCATATTTGCACAGTGTTGGAGACTACATCTGTGTGCATGTGCGGGGGATCTGTAGTGAATTTCTGGGAATGATTTTGGGTGTGCAGTGTCTACGTATGGCTGACTTCTCCACTGTAGGACATATGTGTGCATACAGTGATGTGTATGGGAGCGACGGCATTATACACTCATTAATCGTGTGTATGGAAGTGTTTGTGTGACCGGGCAACAGATTGTGTTTTGGTTGGGAGGGCGGGACTTTTGTGGACGATGCGGAAGACTCTGCAACCTCCATCCCCACCCCCTTGCAGAATGACAGCTCAGGGGAAGCTGTGGATTCCGAATGCATCATTTTTATTTCACAGTATAGTCAAAATGGAATTTAAGCAGCACTTACTCACTTTCCAAACAGGGGGTTATGAGAGAGGGGAATTCGGCATCTGATGAGAGGTCAGGAAAGGGGACTCACAGCATTTTTTTTTTTTTTTTAATTCCTGACAATGGATATTGCATTGGGAAGCTGGAATATTTATTAGTACAGACTTATAGAAATCCTATGATGTTGTATCAATATCCCTATTTTACAGCAGAGAGGCAGTGAACAACCAGTACTGGTAATAATAACAGCTTACATTTATGAACATTGACCATGTGCCAAGCATGGTGCTTTCCATTCAGTATCTCATTTAATTTTTCAACAATCCTAGGAGATCATTATTGTTAGTAGCCTCCATTTTCAGGTGAGGAAACTGAGGCCCCAAAAGTAAAGACTTGCCCCAAACTAGTAAGCTTTGAACCCTGGATCCTGTTTCTTTTTCACTGACCAAGGCTCTTGTCCTTGCTGTGTCCTGGGAAAATAATGTGACTGGCACTTTATGGAAGCACTTGATCATGTCCCTCTGAAAGCGGCAGCCGGGAGAGTCCTGTGTTCTTCATACTTATGTGACCCGTGGGTGTTCCGTGGGTATGGCATGGCACTCATGCTGTGGGTTGGTGCCTGCCCCTATGCCCACGCCAGGTCCTTTGGGGCCCCAGGAAGCCGTGGGGTCTGACTCATACCCTTACCCCCAGTGCTGCTTGTGACTCGGGCCCGGATGTCCTGGGTTGGGTTGGGCCGACCTGATTTGAGCACCTTAGAATTGTAAGAGGTTGTTTGTCTACCGCTCGCTCTCAGTACCCCTGGGTACCACCTTACTTCTGCTCTCACTGCGGTTTAGCCATGGGCCCTGCTCTTCTTCCCTGCCAAGCTTGGCCTTTCCTGTGTATATGCTGTTCCTTCTGCTTGGAACACCTTTCTCCGGCTCTTTCTATGGCCGGTTCTTCCTTCTTTGTCAAGTCTCAGCTCAAATGTCACCTCCTCAGAGGGGCCTTCCCTGACCTTTCTATGCAAAGTGGCCCCCTTTTTCACTTTCTGTCATAAAACGATTGTATTTTTTTTTTTCATACAGTTGTCATCCTCTGAAATAATCTCATTTATTTGTGAATGAGAGAGTATACGGATAGAACTTGGTGTCTGGCATATAGTAATTTCAGTGTTTACTTGTTTTTTTCATCTTTCTCTTTTTCCCAGAAGAGAAGAGTGAGAGCAGGGCCTCTTTAGTTTTGTGTGTGCATCCCTGATAATAGATAAGAGGGGCTAGGGTAAGGCTCTGCTGGCTTTGTTCAATGGGTGAGTAGAATGGAAGAAACTAGAATGATGGTGCGTTTCCCAGAAAACTGAGGAAACTGAGGCCTAGAGATGGGAAGGCACTTGTCCCAGAGGGGTAGTGGCAGAGTTGAAATGAGGACCAGAACTTGCTTCCCGAGGCATTTTTTTTCATTTTTAAAATTTTAATTTCATCTTTCCCATCCCTCTTTATCCCTCTCTACACTCAGCAAATGTTTCCTGATGTCCTTGTGCCTGGTGCTGTGAATATGGCCTGATGCTCAGATGCATAGGAACTGGCTCTGCCCCAGAGGAACTGGTAGTAGAATGGGGAGGGATGTGCCCAGAGTGCTGACTGGAGCCCTTGTGTGCCAGCACGTGCCGGGCAGTAAGTCTGACTGTAGTGCAGAGCAGTCTGCAGGTGCCAGGTGGGCAGGGGCATCTGAAGAGAGGGGACTCCAAGGCCAGGCCTGATGATGAGGTGCAGGGAGGGGCCTGAGCCCCTTCTGGAACTTGGTAGGCTGAGCAGCAGATTTGGGGTAAGGTTCTGCTGGGTTGGGGATGCTGACCACCTGGGCTAGGAAAAACCCTAAGGTCTTGACTACCAGGCAGAGATGTGTTGGTTTTTCCCTGTGGGCAGCATTGGGAAGTGATTGGACCATTCGGTTGGCAAACTTAGGCAGGCGTCAGCACCACCTGGGTGTCTGGTTAGATCACTGGGCGGTGGCCCCTGGAGTCTGATCCAATAGGTGTTGGGAGATGCTGCTTCTGGTCCGGCGCTCTTTGAGAACCCCTGGTGTGGAGCGCCGGACTCTAAAAGAGGGTCTGCTTCCTCACCGGTGAGGTTCTGTGACATCCTGCTACTTTCTGGAGTGGTGCGAATGAATGAATGAGCCAGAGTGTTGCAAGCACTCAGCACAGGGCTGATGCGGGTTGATGCATCAGTAAATGCTGACCTTGCTAATGGTGATAATTATAAGCGTATTGACAGGATTTTGATAGGAGAAGATGAGGATGGTCTATGTGTCCGTGCTTCAGGAAAACTTGCCTTCGACCCTCTGCCACCTATGGACTTTCGACCCCCTCTCTGACAGGGTCATCCTTTGCTTTGTCTCAGACCTCTTTCCATCCCTTATTAGAATAGTGGAAGCTTACCTGTGTGAGGGGCACAGAGGACAACTGGCCCACGTTCCCTCAACAGCACCCAGCACCCCAGCAGGTGATCATCCAGCCTCCTCTTGATCCCCTCCTCCAGGGTCAGGGAGCACTCTGCCTCTCAGTGTTGTTACAGGTGGCTTGCTTTTACAGCAGTGGGAGGGGCTTGATGCAGGCCCTTCCTTTCTTACCTCCTCTTTGTTCCCTCCTTGCCCACCTGACCACTTTGGGAGAGAGAGGGAAGGAGAGAGGCAGAGTAGGAGGGTGGTGTGGCAGAGGAAGCACAGCTGGCCACCGGAAGACCTGGGCCCCCTCCCCTCTGCCTCACTGCTATCCCATGCAACCTTGGGCAGGTCTCTTCACTTTGCTGACCTCGGCATCCCAGCTGCAAAATGAAGGGGTTTCCCTGGCTGCCGCCTCAGGGAGTCCTCTTCCAGCTCTAAAAATTCGGTTGCCCAGCGATTGGGCCTCCAGCCGTTTCTGAGCTTTTCCTGGAGGGCCATGTCTTTCTGCGCCCACCCTTCGTGCTTCTAGAACTGTGCCACTGCCCTCCTTTCCCGTCCTTCTCTGAAGGGAGGGTGATGAGTCCTCGGGAGGGTTGCGCCAAGGAAGGCACAGGGAAGCAGGGAGAAGCTCCCCAACCCTAAAGACAGATCTTGGCAGCCTCCACAGCCAGTTGCAGGAAGTTCTCCATGTTTTTCCCCATGACCAGCCCAGGAGAGTCACTCTTCCTAGAGGAATGAATGACTGGCCTGGGGAACAGCTGCCTCTTTGTCTGCGGGGGCTGCCTTCCTATGGAGCTCTTCTCTTCCCAAGGACCTTACCCCGAGGCCGATCCCTATGTCCTTGAGTCCCTATGGGGTGGACAAACCGGGTGGCCCAGGCAGATGGATGTGTGTGGGGGGACGGCAAAGGGAGGAGTGCTGTGGGAGTCTTGTCACCAAGGAGTCATACTCAGAGGCCAGAGCTGGTATTTTTAGGGCGGGCGTGGGGGGGTGGCCCATGAGTCAGGGGCCTTTGGTTTGGTCTCCACCCACACTGGAGAGTGCCGGCAGCGCTGGTCATTGCCCTCTGCCTTTGTCATGGCCAGCTTCGTCAGAGAGCTCAGGAACCCGGGTCCCTCCGCACCCCACTTCTGCCTCTGCAAGTGTGACCACCCCCCCCTCCCATTCTGGAGGCTGGAGATCAAAGTGCCTTACAAGTTGGTCACCAGGGCAGAGGTTCTGAGGACAGCAACATGAACTTTTTAGAAAATATGAAGGAACTAGAAGTCTCATGCACGAAGATTTGTGTTAAGGAATGGGCCTTCCTTTCCCTGGCTGCCAGCACCACCTTCATAATCCAGCTCCTGAGCTGCCTCTTTCTGTTCCTGCCCCATCTTCCCACACTGCCCAGAGGCCCTGAGAGACCAGGGGTGGGACGAAACGCTTGCCCGCCCCCAGTCGCTTGGCGCCTATGTATGCAAATCAACTGACATCTTTGTTGGGTTAATTTGCATATCAGTCCTGATTGGCTGGTGGGTGTAGTGAAGGTACAGTCAATTTACATGTTTGTCTATTATTATGTAAGATCTTTCAGACATGAGGGTAATAGAGTTTATTTAGAGTTTATTCTCTTGCATTTCTCCATAGTTTTATTATAAATGTATGCCTCCCTAAGTAATAATGTAGTATTGTTTTGTATGTTTGAAAATGTTACTTAAATGCCATCATACTGTCTGTATTATTCTAACACTTGCTTGTTTTGCTTAATATATTTGTGAGATTCATCCATGTTGATATCTCTAGGTCTGGGTCACTTAAAGTTCATTCATTTTTTTTATGGCTTTGTGGTATTCCTTAATATGAGATTGCATTTACTCATTTTCTTTTTCATTGGGTAGTTTCCAGCTTTTGCTGTTAAAACAAGACATATTTGGCTTTTATCTGGGTGTTCGTACCCCCCGCCCAGCTATCCCTTTCCTAGCGATTATGGGCTAGCACTTTAAAATCTACAGATAGCTATATGGTTTCTAGTTGGTCCTCTCAGCATTTCCACAGGGAGAAACAAGGACAGTGAAGTCACTCATTGTCACCTGGTAAGGGAGCAGAGCCAGGATTTGAACCCATTCAACCCTCTTCCATCATATTTGTTATAAAGGAATTCTCAAAAGTTGTCATCTTTCCTCTTAGCCAGTGGAATTACAGAGCTGGAGAAACCGCCTCTGGGTATATTGGGGACTAGGAGACAGGAGGACAGTGGAGTTCCCTATCCCTTTATCCCACAGTTGGGCCTAGTGCCCTTTGTCCCTATACTGATAGTTGAGGTCCTTCTGGGTTGGTTGAATTCCCAGCTGCTGAGAGGGAAGTGGGCTTCCAGTCCTGGAATGTGCGCACTGTGGATCCCAGACGCTGAGAGGAGGTGGGCCTGGGGGAGAAGGAAAGTGAGCTGGGGCTGTTTGTGCTGCCCTCTTAGCCCTCCTTAGGGGGCTGCTGGCCGTGGGAGCACAGGGTGGGGACTGGTGATGGTTCCTCTTTGCCCCCTGGGAAATGCGTGGCCTTGAGCCAAGCTCTGCACCTGTCTCAGCCCAGCTTCCTCCAGCAAAGCAGGTGTGAGGCGTGGTGTGAGGGCCCACGGGCAGTGGGCAGGGAGGTTGGCACCTATACCCAGCTGAGGATGGTATCCAAAGCCTGGAGCTTCTCTTCCCACCGTTGCCACCTCAAGGCCAGCTGTGACCTTCCTGAAGCCAGATCCTTTCTGGCAGGTTCCAGGCTGAAACTCTCCTCTGTAGTTGCCAACTCTCCATCTGCCGAATTCCTTGACTAGAAACCTTGCTCCTGGACTTAACCTCCTGATTTATGTTCACATCCCTATAGCCTTGTCTGTCTTCATGAAGCAAATGCATGGTCAGGAGGCTCCCAACCCTCCCACAGCCCTCCACCCTTCTTTGGTGCCGGAACAATAGGCTTTCCCTGTTGTCCCAATCTTGTCAAGATACTTAAATTTAAAAAAATTATTTTAAAATCTCCATGTAGCCCTCGCTTGTGTTGTTCAATGGTTAGAGCATCGGCCTAGCACCAAAGGGTCTTGGTTTGATTCCCTGGCAAGGGCATATACATGGGTTGCAGGTTCCATCCCCAGCGCTGGTTGGGGTGTATGCAGGAGACAACCAATCAATGTGATCTCTCACATCGATGGTTCTCTCTCTTCCTTCTCCTCCTTCCCTCCTTTCTTCTCCCTTCCTCCCTTCCTCCCTTCCTGCCTCTAAAAGATCATTGGGAAAAAGAAGTTACAAAAGAGCATGTGCTCGTTGGAGGAAAAAATACCCCTCAAACTCAACCAATACAAAGGTATAAAGTAAAAAGAAAAGTTGTCTTCTCTCTTCTTCCTCTCCTCCCTTCTGTATTTTAAAATGAATTCAAAACAAAACAAAACTAGATTTCCCTTTAAAAGAGCTAAAAAACTGGAGGTAAAAATAAGAGCTTCTTTTGATTTTATCTCAATTTCTCCTCTAAAGCTGTCTACTGGTAGCAGTTTGGTGTGTATCTTTCAAGAGCTTTTCCTATACACTTTTGAGATTTTACACACACACACAGTTATGTGTTGTTGTTTTTTAAATTCTGTTTACATGTTAATCTGTACTTTGCTTTTTTCCGTAACAGTATCTTACAGGCACCTTTCTGTGTCATTGCAAAGCAGTCTGCCCATGCTTTTTTATGGCTTGTAGAGTGTTCCACTGAAAAGTTCACTGTGGTTAATTAAGCCAATCCCCCCCTGATGGACATTCAGGACAGTTTTGCTATTACAAAGCACATGACAGTGCACATCTTTGTCCAGCGCCCCGTGTACAGTGATTCTTAGATAGGGGATTACTCATCAGTTACCTCTGGGCCTTTAGATCATTGAAACCTCCTCAAGCGTACTCTTCTACAAGAGAACTTTGTTCTCGGCAGTCAGGCACACAGCAGTCTCAATGTTGACATCATGGAGAAAGGGCATGATTTTCTGTGGGTGTCCCAGCTGTAAGAAAAACCAATATTTATTAGGTGAGATCAGTAGAAACATAATATATAAAAGGGTGGAGGTGAAAGTTTCTCTGTTTGGCCAGGCAAACCACACCTGGAGCGTTGTATTCGGTTTCAGGACCAGCTACAGGGAGGTGGAGGGTTGAGGGGAGCGGGTGAGGAGGGGTCTGGAAGCCTGTCCCCGTGAGAAACAATGGCGGGCACAGGGGCTGATGAGCTTCAAGAGAAAGCATCAGGGCCCAGATCTCTTCAGGGCTGAAATGGAGAAGAGGTAGGCCTCTTGTTCCTGATTCCAGGGACCCCAGAGGCAGAGCAAGGGCTGGTGGAACAGAACTGGGAGTAGCCGACTGGAGCCAGTGCTGGCTGCTGAGGGGAAGCTGCTTGGGAAGGAAATCTGGGTCACTAAAGGTGATCAACCGCAGTCCCTCGGCTCCCTCCCCTAGGGGCTGGACAAGCACAGGACCGAATTTCCCCTGAGCTTCCTTCCAGCCCGAGATCTAAGCCATGGTGACTGCTGGTGATTGAGGGCAGCCTGGGATCTGATTGCATACAAGGTTAGAGCCACACAGAGGCAGCGCTGGGAACCTGGGGCCGTGTTCCAGATAGCCAGCAGCAGGACTGGTTTCCTCCCTCTGAGGTAGAGTGGGTTGCCTCTCGGGCAGTGCAGGCCAGTGGGAAGGGCACGGGTATTGGAGCCTGACAGATCGAGACTGGATTCTTTGTCCTGCCACTAACCAGCTGTGTGTCCTTAGGCCAGTTACTTAACCAATCTGAGTCTGCTTTCTGATCTGAACAATAGGGGTAATGCTATCTAGCCGAGAAGATTGGTTTCCTTGCTGGAAAATAGGGATAATAATTTTTATCTCTGTGTGGGAGAGAGAAGTGAGCCAATGTACGTCATGGCACAGCCCATGGCCTGGCATATGGGAGCACTTCACAATTGTCAGGCCCTCTCCCAGCTTTAGGTAGGTGCTCCTTCGCCTTCTTTCACAGTGATTGCAGCCGGCTGTTGGCCCTGTCTCCAGGCTGGTGGTGTGGTGCCTAGGTCTTGTAGGCTGAGTGGAGGTTCCCTCTGTGGGTGAGTCAGAGGAGGGGACAGGAGGGAAGGTAAGGAAGAAGGACACAGCAGGAGGGTAAGACCTTGTGAAGGGCTGCAGACATTATCTGGGAGCTTCTGACTGCTCATGGAGAGGCGACTACATTCCCCCCCCCCCCCCCCCCCCCCCCCCCGCCAGCACTTGTGGGAGGCCTCATGGGTCACGGAAATCCACTTGGGTGTTAGGAGGAATTCGGGCTGCAGAGAGTAGCCTTCTCAAGGTAATCTATATTAATAAAAGCCTTGGGGGTGATCAAGCCAGCAGGGGAGGGTAGTTGGGGGCAATCAGGCCTGCAGAGGAGCAGTTAGGTGTCAATCAGGCAGGCAGGTGAGCAGTTAGGTGTCAATCAGGCTGGCAAGGGAGCAGTTAGGGGGCAATCAGGCAGGCAGGTGAGCAGTTAGGAGTCAGTGGTCCCGGATTGTGAGAGGGATGTCCCATATTGGAGAGGGTGCAGGCTGGGCTGAGGAACACCCTCCCCAGTACAAGAATTTTGTGCACCGGGCCTCTAGTAAGGTTATAAAAAGGGGTGATAATAAATTGCAAGTTCTGGACTGTTAGAGTTAGAAGGGGCCTTAAAGATTTTCTAGTCCCCCCAAGATGTTATTGCTGCTGTTGCAAACTGAGTCCTACCCAGTGAGGGGAAGATGTTTGCCCTGGTGTCCCTTGACAACATCCCATGGTTTCTGAGCCCTGGCTCCTCATATTGCACCTGATGCATGCAGCCTCTTGATTGCTGAATTGGTTGCAAAGACTTAAGTCCTTGCCTCCTCACTGGCGAGGATGCCAGGGTGGGCTCCCTGAGGACACACCATAGAAAGTAGGTGCTGTGTCTTTGCTGACAGTCGTCAAGAGGGCACAGCCAGCTCTTTGATGGATGGGCCTGGGACCCCATTTCATGGTCAGGGACAGATTTAGTTAGCTTTAGTTAGCTGCCGGAACAAGGCCCAGGTGGATATGGGTGGGGCCTCTCCTTTGCAGTGGATCCCAGTGCAGGAGCAGTAACTGGGGAGGGGGAGGGGGAACAATGGGCAGGCTGGAGAGAAAAGCGATCTTCTGGTTCCAGCCCCACCCTGACTTTCGGTGACTTTGGTCTTCATGCTCTGGCCCTGACTGGTGGCCTTCATATCACAAGGGAGAGTCGGAGGGCCCTCGGACCGTACGTAGGCACTGAGCTCCCGCACTGCCCCAAGCGGGTGGGATCTGTGACCCCACATGCTGTCAGCCTGGCGGGCAGGAGAGTGTAAAGCCGCTCCTCACTGAGAGCCCCTGGACGCCTGGCAATGGTCTCGGCCTCGGCCTGGCCTCATTGCCCTTGGAGATTCCTGTGCAGCTCCGTCATCCTGGGAATGACCCTCTCTCCAGGAAAGGGTTTAACAACCACCCTGGCCAGGAGGAGAGTTCCTGTCTGTCCAGCAGCATCCTGGAACTGCTGACGACCAGCCGGGCGTGAGGTCAGCAGGACGTGGAAATTCCCCATTTTCCTCTTTGTCTGTCTTTCCTCCAGAAGTCCAGCCCTCCCTTGGGTGGCTCCTCTGACCTCCAGAGAGGGTTTCTCACAGGAGGCCTTTCGTCTTTTTTCATCCACCCTCTGCCTGTTCTCCCTGCTGATGCTGGGGTTAGGGAGCATGGCGCTGCCTGCCCCTTCTTTTGCTTCCCCTGAACCCCCTTCCCTGTCGACCCCCCAGTGCTGAGGAAGAGCCTGAGCGTTGTGTGGTTTACAGGATGTGGAGATGGGCTTTCAGTTCCTCTATCCTGCATCCTGGTGTGCCGCCTGGCCTTACTTCTGGGCATCTCTAACAGCACGGCCGTGCCAGCCCTGGCTCTACCAGTGTGTGGCTGCTCAGAGTGCTCACGGTCAGTGGATCACGGTCAGGCTCTTGGATGTTTGCACATGGCCTCTCAGGAGGCAGGGGCAGAGGCCCTCCCATCCTATCTCTTTCTGCTCTGATTGGAGATCTATTGAGGCTTTCTTCTGGACCACTCTGAAGATACTCTCTGGTGGGCGAGATGGACTTGGCCCCAGCTCTCCTGGAGCTTCTAATCTATGGGGCAAGCCAGATGGGAAGCGAAAAGCAGACCCAAATTATCACGCAGTGTCACCTGCCAGTTCCATTCTGGGGGGGTGCGGAGTGGTGAGCAGGAACCAGACTCCTGCCGCCCCATATTACCAAAGGCTCCGAGGACACAAGTCCCTTCCAGCTCTCAGCCTCCCCCTTGGTGGACTTCATTCAGCTGGCAATCTTGGCTCACCTTCCCAGTGCCAGACCTGTAAAAGCAGGAAGTTCTCTGTCAGATGCGCAAATGCTTATGGCGCTCAGATACATTCCTCACTCGTCAGTAAGTTTTGCTGGAGCAGCACACGAAGAGAAAGGGGAGCATCAAGGACCTCCCCAATCCCTCCCTCACATTTCTGAGTACCTTGCTCTGTGCCAGTCATTGCGTTAGTGTTTTACCCACACTGTCTCTTAATTCAGTGAACATTTCAGGGCTTTCTTGTTCTGCTGTGTAGTATTGACCTTTCAACTTGAAAACAAGCACTCCCCCCACCCCCGCCCCTGACCTTCAAAATGAGTGATGACTTTTGTGTGGGGTGGGCAGGCTGCTGCTATCCTTGGCCTCGGTGAGGCCCAGAAGGGCAAGAAGTGTGTATTTGCCTTCTCTGTTTGTCAGGCCTTGGGGGAGGGGTTCTGCGCACCAGAACTTGATTTTTCGTTCTGACCTATGGCCATGTGGACCCTCTGGCCAAAGTCCTTGTTGCTCCTTGTGCTTCAAGGCAGGGAACACTGCCCAGAGGGTTCCTAAGAGCCCCATGTTACCCTACAGTCTGGCTTGAACTCCTCTGGTCAGAGTCTCTGGGGAGCTGCTCAAATGTAGCAGCGGGTAACAGGGCTTTCTTAGGCAGAGCTGGATTGTCATCTTCCCTGTCACCTGCTGGCCATGTAATCCTGGCTCACTGAGCCTTCCTTATAACACGAGGATCATTGAGTATGTGCCTTAGGGTCATTTGCAGCGTACCTGAGAGTGCACCTGAAGCGCTTAATGCCTGGCATGTAATGATTCATGGATGCTGGCTGTTATTATTAGTCCTTTCTCACTCTTCTTTCGGGATCAGTGTGGGGATGGTGATCTCGGGAGGGAGGTTTCAGGGCCCTGAGTCCTTCTGAGGTCCCAGTGGAGGCCTTTGGAACTCTTTTGTGTTGGGAAGCTCTTTGTGGGGCTGGAGGCAGGACCAGTTTTTCAGCCTCAGAGCCTTTGCACTCATTGTTCTGTCTGCCTGGAACATTCTTTCCCCAGATATCTATCTGCGTGGCTAGTTCCCTCTCCTCCTCCAGGTGTTTGCTAAAATAACTCCTCCTCTGTGAGGCTTTTCCTGACAGTTCAATTAAAGTCCCTGCCTCGTGCTTCCTATTTAAATTTTGTCTGTAGATATTTTCGTCACTCCTAAGATTCTGTCTGTCCATCATTTGTCTATCTATCTGTCTACCTATCACATCCACCACTACAATGTAAGCTGCATAAGGGATTTTTGTCGGTTTTGTTAGCTGATAATTTCCCAAACTAGTACCTGGCAAGGACTAGGTGCTCAATAAATAATTGCTGAATGAATGAACAAATGCAAGAACGAAGTTTCTCTACTAAGTCAGAGGTTTCATTTGAAACCTCTCTGTGAAGGATTCTGAAATCACTTCACAGAGAGGCTTCAAATGAAAGAAAGCAGATGAAATTGGACAGATTAATGTGAAACATTTGTTGAGCAAGTAGTTAGTGGTTTGGTGGAAAATTCATCTGTTCATTAGCCCTGGAAGAGACAGATCATACATGATTATGAGACTAAAGGAGGAGAATGACCGTGTCAACTAGTATATTAAATATTAGTCGGGGTTTTTTCTTCTTTCTTTTTAAAAAGGATGGCATACATATAAATGGAACTTGGGATTGGATTGACTGGCTTATCTGTTAGGGTATAAGCATTTCACTATAAGTCCTAATTTAGTGAACAACTTTCATTTCCCCTCTGCAGGGAGAGAAAGGGACTGCCCATGATTTCATAGTGAATTAATGGATAGACCACTTATTTACTTAGTGTTTAATGGGCACTCACTTTATAGCTAACTAGGGGCCCAGAGCATGAATTCGTGCACCTTGAAAGGAACCATAGGCCGCGAGTCTGCGGTGGGCACAGGGGCAGGTCTCAGCCCATCCTCTGAGCTCTAGCCCGGCCCCTCCCACTGCGGCCCTTAGTCCCCTGTGTGCCGGCAGCCCCACTCCTGCCATCACTGCTCCCACGGGCTGATGGTACTGGCCCCACTTGCACCCACTGACAGTGTGGAGTGATTGGGGCTGGCGTCAGCAGTGGGTGCGAGCAGCGGCTCTTGCTCTGATTGCCCCTTAGGAGCAGGGGCAGGTGGAGAAGTCCTGAGGGGCAATCGGAATGTACCCACTGCTGTCACCCATTGATGGCGCCGAGTGATAGAGCTGGCTCCAGACACAGGCAGTGGGTACCAGTGCTGGGCAGGACCAAGGCGCATGAGAGCAAAGAATTTTCACTAATTACCAGAGGCTCGCCCCAATGACAGTGACCTAGCGCCCCACCTTGGTCTGGCGTCCCCGCTCACCTACTCCACCATCCCACGCGGCCCATCACCGCCATGTTCCACGTGCACCCCCTCATGGTCAGTGCATGTCATAGCGATTAGGTGTTTGGTTGTTCCGCCATTCGGACTATTTGCATATTAGCCTTTTATTATATAGGATACTGTGCTGAGTTCTGGGGATGTGTGATGTAGGGGCCCTGGCCTTCTGGATTCCACCAAAAGGACATGAACTCAAGTATTTTTACTCCAAGTCTAGTGCTTTCTTATACTTCATCCACATTGTACTTCATAGTTGATTGCTGTTGCAGAGGAACCAGCAGTGAGTGCGGGGAGGCCGCTGAAAGAAACTGATGCCATTCTTAGGTTGCATTAATAGAGGCAGTGTGTCCAGATCAAAGAAGGTGACTGTCTTGCTCTGTTATGCTCTGGCCAGACCAGTCTGAAGTGCTGTGTTCTCTTCTGGGTTATGGGGAATGCCTTCTGGGACACCTCAGTGGCCTGGCCAGCCTCCTGATTTCCTGCTGTTGTCCTTACAGCCAGGCGGGCACCCCAGCAGGGGCTGAGCCACCCTCATGGAAGGGAGAGGACCGTACCGGATCTACGACCCCGGGGGCAGCGTCCCTCCGGGAGAGGCGTCCACAGCTTTTGAGCGCCTAGTGGAGGAGAATTCCCGACTAAAGGAAAAAATGCAAGGGATAAAGATGTTAGGTAAAGCAGACATTGCACTCTCCCTGCGAGCCGTCTCCCTGTAGTGCCAGCTGGCATATGCCTCCACCCATGTCATCCCTCTGCCCTTCCTAGCCCTGTGTTGGCTCCTGCCCCACAGCTGTGTCTTTATGCACTTCCATAGCCCTGAGTCCCCAGCACCCAAGAACCACGGTGACAGGACTCAGAATACCTTGAGAGGCTGAGGAAAAGGTGTGGGGCTAGGGAGAGGGAGCTAGAAGGCCCGTTTTCTGGATGTGGAACAGAGTGGCCTTGTTTTCCAGATTGCCAGTGAAGGGGGAGCTGGCATCATCTGGACAACCAGGGCACGGTCCCCAGGTGTTGGAGCAGGGAGCCAAGCTTGGCTTGAAGCGGGCAGGAATAGGTCCCTTGAATTCTCTTTCCTGGCTTTTGCTCAAGTTGTCCCCACTGCCAAGGAGCTCCACTTGCCTTGCATGACTGTCATCCCAACGCATCAGCACCCAGCTCGATGCCACCTCCTCCTCCATGACATCCAGTGATTTCCCTGCAGAGGGATCTCTCTTCCCTCTACACTCCCACAACTGTTCCTTTGCCTTGCTGCCACCTTCTCTGGTCTCAGGCTTTGGGGGCGAGCTCAGTTCCCCAATTTTCCAAATGCTTTATCCTTGCTTCACAGACCGCTGCTTGGAATGGCAGATTGGGGAACGAGGAGTAGAGTTGCCCCTTCTCCACTTGTGGGAGAAGGAAAGCTGAGGCCCAGAGGGTGGTTGGCATTATCAAGGGGCTTGTCCCCTAAGACTGCCCCTGACTATGGATGCAGGCCGGGGGTGCCGCCTGGGTGCCATGATGGTAGCTTTAAGACAGCCCTGGCTTTCTGTGGAGTCCCGGCCAGCTGTGGCGGGATGGGGCCAGGAGTTTGTCTTAGATTCCTCTCCTTCTTCCCTGATTGCAGGGCTCTCTTTCGTAGGGCCTGTTTCTAGTTGTGGGCTGGAATGATGTTTGTCCCACTCAACCCACAAGGCACTGGTGGCAGTAAAGTTCAGGGCCTGGAGCATCCAAAGCCAGGCCGAAGCAGGCTTAGGGGCACCGGGTGGGGAGAGCCCGCGTACAGTGCTGAGTAACTCCTTTTGCTCCTCCTTCCCCGCTCTTTCCAGGGGAGCTTTTGGAAGAGTCCCAGATGGAAGCATCCAGGCTGCGGCAGAAGGCAGAAGCGCTGGTCCAGGACAGTGAGCTGGTCAAGGACAGGCAGCTGCTCCCACCACCGTCTCCTACTTCCTTCGACCACCTGCCTGAGCTCACAGGTCCAAGGGCACCAGGTTGCCCTCTGCCTTTCCTTGTACTTCCAGCTCCCCAAACCCTCAACAGCGGACCCCTTCCTGTTTAGAAGTGCACATCCCCTTCACTTACCCTTGGGACACAGGCCATCCTTCCAGTCATGTTTTGGATGGGACTCCGCACTTCCGAGGCCCTGGCAGACATCAGTTATGGGTCACAGCAATCCACTGTACCCAAGATATGGCCTCGAGATCTTTATCAGATAAAGATCAGCATATGATTGAGCAAATATTTAATGAGCAGCTACTATGTACCAGGCCAAGCGCGCCAGGCATCTACTTCAGGTCACTCAGAGTTGGCACATGAGTCAGCAGCTCTCTGGTCTGGCTTCTCCTTCCATTTTAAAGCTGGGGAAGCTGAGGCCCATGGAGAACCTGGCCTTGCCTGTCAGCCTGCTGCAGTGTAGATGTAAGGTTACATGTGTTACCTATTGCTGGAAAGTGCTGACTGCGACTAAATAGGTTAAAGTCCTGCATGTGGTCACCATGCATTCCTCTGGCATGTCTCTGAGTCCGGGGTGGGGCAAAGCTCTCCACCTGTGGAGCTCAGAGGCCTCCTGCTACAGCTACACCTACAGCGCCAGCCCAGCCCAGCGTGCCAGCCTTCCATTTGGCTGACAGTTACATTGGTTGAATGGACACATGAAGGAAAGTGATGGCCTCAGAGTCCATCAGTGGGTGTTCCCAGTCTGCACTTGTCCCTTCAGCTATGTTTGCCGAGTCCTAGATCAGTGCCGGGTCCATCCCCAGTGTGCGATGTGCAGCTATCCTTAAGGGACTCCCTATGCTGGAGCCCCAGAAGGTCAGGGGAGCTAAGTGTGAGTCCTGGTTTTTCAGTCACTGGCTCTATGACTTTTCCATGCCTCAGTTTTCTTACCTTTAAGATGGGAATTTGGAGCTGCCATGAGAATTGGCTGAGATAATAAATATAAAAATGCTTTGTTACTTGTTAATCGTCATCCTGTCATTACTGAGGCAGGTCCAGGGTAGCCAAAAGCAGTGGCCAGCAAGTCCAGGGAAGATGGTCTCTTTGCCCAAGTTCTGTCCCCGCCATCCCAGTGCCGATCCCTGGGCCTGGGGGGACCGCCTCCTATTTTCCCAGACTCATGGAGGGAACTCGGGATATCTTCTGGCCAGGACTGTCCTGGAGGGGGCGGTGTCTGGGCTTTCTCCTTTTCCCTACTGCTCATCTGTGCTTTCTCCATTCTCCAGGAAAGGATGCAAATGTCCCAGCACCCCCTGCGGACCCTGCACCCTCCAGTGACAAGCCAGGGCCAGTCCAAAAACCTCCATCCAGTGTAAGTTGCATTTGGAGTCCTGGCTGAAAGCTGCCTGGACTTCAAGGTCCCTTGGACAGATACAAGGACACGAAGAGAGAGGGTTGGCATCTAGAAGTCTAGGTTCTGACTTGCTGGGTGATGTTGGGCAGGCCGATCTCAATCTCTCGGGGTCTCGGTTTCCCCATCTTTAAATGAAGGTCACAATTAAAACTTACCAGGATGACCCTGCTATGCACAAGGAGTTCCTCCCTTATAGTAAGCTGCATAATGTGAAGCATGTATCTATCGACTGCACAGTGCTAGGAAAGCAGGTGGATGTGACATCGAGCTCATTCCCAGAGAGGCTGAGGAGTCGCCTCGAGACATTCTGCTTGGTGTCCTAGGACTGGAAGAGACTCAAAGGATTGTATCGTTTGGCATCTTTATCCTACAGATGAGGTCTGAAGTGAGAATAGCATTTTCCAAGGTCACGCAGACCTCGGGGGAATCAGAGAGAGGGACATGAGGTTTTTTAGGACAGGGCCAAGATTCAGAGCCTGCTTCCTGGTGGCCACGAGGCTCAGAGCAGAGACAGAAGCTGGGAGTGGAGATCCTCCCGTCCATTCCCATCCATCTGCCCTTGCCAGGGGGAAGGCTGCAGTCGACTTTGCAGACCAGGTTAAACAGCAATCCCAGAGCCAGTTGCTGGTTCAGAGGGACCGTTGGCCTATCTGTTGGTTGCACACCCAGTACATTCCACTTGGAGTGGCTGAGAGATGAGAAAAAGGCTGGGAGTCTTTTTTTTTTTTTTTTTTAATAGAAATGTCTTTGGAATTCTAATTTTCACGTTATGTAACAGATTCCTGACCCCATTCATAAAGCCTCACAGTACAGACTCAGATTTCACTACTCATAACTGGGAGTCTTTTTTGTTGTTAATCCTCACCTGAGATTGTTTTTCCCGTTGATTTTTTTTTTTTTTTTTTTTTTTTTTTTTTTTTTTTTTTTTTTAGAGAGAGAGAGTGGAAGGGAAGGAGGGAGGAAGAGAGAGAGAGAGAGAGAGAGAATATGAATGAGGATATCGGGGTTTCTGGGGCTGGTTTGGTAAGGCTGGCACAGGACCACCTCCGTGTGGCCACACTGACAGTTGTCTGTTCTCAGCCGAACAGTCAGGGGACACCTGGACCTGGGAGACAGCTAACAAAGTACCTTCCGTTTCCTCATCTGACCAAAGGGGATATAACACTCTCACCATAATGGAGTTCATGAAAACATTCTAAGTCTCTGGTGGGAGAGATTTTAAAAGTACAAGTTTAAAAAAGAAAAGACCCTAAAGTTCCAGTGGTTCAAGGTCAGCTAGCCCAATGTTCCTGTTTTACGGATGAGGAAACTGGTCACAGAGGGCCTGTAAGTTCGAGTCCTTTGTGAAGAGAGGCAGTTGGGGTTGAATGCAGAATCCAAGCTCAAACCTCACGGTGAGCGGGCTGTGGGCAGACTTGTTGGGATCCTGCCTTATGGCCGCACATGAGCTGATGTGTAACCGTCCGGGGGGCTCAGCTCTGCATGGAGGGGCTGCTGGGATGAAGTGGATGTTAGAAGAGATTTTTGTCCCTCCATTCTCTGCCCCTCCCTGCTGCTGTCAGCTGTGGGTTGAGGGCTTTTTTTCCCCTCTCAGGCAGCCTGTATCTCCCTTTCTGCACAGGGCACTTCCTCTGAATTTGAAGTGGTTCCCGCTGAGGAGCAGAATTCTCCACCAGAGAGCGGCAGCCAAACCAGAAACATGATGGTGAGTGGATGGCAGGTCCCTGGGCACATCCCATGTCTCCTCTCTGTTTCAGTCACCTGGCCCTAGGTCAGAGGCACAGGGTCCCTTGGGCACCCTGGAGTCAATTGGGGACCCATGGGGGGCCGGAGGAGGGGATGCTTCTCGAACATGCAAATCCCTTGCTGGTGACTTCCCCTACTTGGGTCACACAGGCGCCTGATCATTGTGAAAGCCTGGGCACATCACCAGCCCTGCTGGTCTCCATGAATGCCGGGCACCTCCACACACTATGACTCAGCCTCTGGGCCAGTGGGCTCCTACCCGGAGGGAACAGAAAGGGTCAGGGAGACCCAGAGCAGCTTAGGCCGGCAGTTTTCCCTTCTGTGAAGGCTGAGAAAGGTTCTGAGTTTTGTCTCCTGGGAACTTCCGTGCCCTTACCCTGCTCTGTCTCTCAGGGCTCTGAGAAGCTGGCAGAGGCAGCAAGAACCCCCTGCTCCGAAAGTATTTGCCCTATGATCTTGGACCAGTCACATTATCTCATTAATAACTTCCTCCTTAGCCCCACCATGTGCCTAGTCTGTGCTGAGTCAAGACAAGATGGCCTCCCTGCCCTCTGGGCACTGGTAGGCTAGTTGGGGAGATCAGCTGATGAAGCAATTCATGGACCTTAAATAGAGCAGCTTTTGCCACCTTGAGTCCTTTGTGAAGAGAGGCAGTGGGGGATGACTGCAGAATCCAAGAAGCCGCGTTATCTCCTGTTAGAATGAAGTGCGAGCAGTATTGTATAGGCATTTACTGAGCATCAGGAAGCCTCAGTTCCAGTCCTGGCACTGCCACTGAACCACTGGGCAGCTATGGACAAGTTCCTGTTCACTGTAGCTTAGTTTCCCAGTCTGAACCCTGAGGCTCCCCATAGCTCTACTGTCCTGCAACATCCATGTTTAGGGGAGGCCTGCTAGAAGAGTGGAAATGTGAACAAGGCCAGGAAGGATGAGCCACAGGATGTGTGGGAGCTCAGCCAGGGGAAGGAGGGGTCTCTGATGCCTGGCTGTAAGGGCCACTTTGGCATAACTTAGGCACTGTCTTTGGAAGGAATGTTCTAGACACAGGAGAGATGGAGAGAGACAGATTGATTGATTATTGACATTGGACTCTCTTGCCCACAGTATGCTTCCTTTCTTATGGACTCTATTGGATTGGATTCTTTGAAATAGCTAGAGTTAAGATTCTTAACCTGTTTTGAGTCTTGGATCCTCTGAGAAGCTGATGAATCCTGCAGCTGTTCCCCAGAAAACACACACTAGACATAAAAGTCAGGCAGCTCTGGTCTCTGCGTGGCTCCCTTAGCAAGACTCCCTAAGCCCGTGGTCAGCAAACTGCAGCTCGCGAGACACATGCGGCTCTTTGGCCCCTTGAGTGTGGCTCTTCCACAAAATACCACGGCCTGGGCGAGTCTATTTTGAAGAAGTGGCGTTAGAAAAAGTTTAAGTTTAAAAAATTTGGCTCTCAAAAGAAATTTTAATCGATGTACTGTTGTTATTTGGCTCTGTTGACTAATGAGTTTGCCGACCACTGCCCTAAGCCAAAGAAGCAGCACTGTGCATGGAGTGAGACCCCTTTCCCAGGCTTTCCGCCTTCATGTGGCAGTTCACCCTCCTGAGCACCCTGTGAGCTGGGAGGGAGGGAAGGGGCGTGTGCACACTTGGTAGATGAGGATTCCGAAGCCCAGTGGATGAGAGATCCACCCCCAGGCACTCGGGGAGGCCCAGAGCGTGGGAGGAAAGTGGCTCCACTGCTGGTAAGCCAGCCGCTGGCCTGGGAGTCCCGGTCCTGCCCTGTGAGTCAGCCCCAGACAGGGAACCTGCGTAACTGGAGAATTTCCCTGGGCTGAGCTGGGATCAGAGGGGGAAACTGAGTCATGAGGAATGGGGAAGCAGAAGGTGAATGGCTGGCAGAGCCTACTCAGACCCTGGGTAGCACCATTGCTATTCTGCACCTCCCTCCCTTCCCCATCTGTAATGGCCCTGGCCCCCTCTTCCTCTCCAGGACCTGGGTCCCCTGCCCCACGAGGACAGCAACCTGATGCTGCACCTGCAGCGCCTGGAGACCACCCTGAGCGTGTGCGCGGAGGAGCCGGACCACAGCCAGCTCTTCACCCACCTGGGCCGCATGGCCCTCGAGTTCAACCGGCTGGCCTCCAAGGTGCACAAGAATGAGCAGCGCACCTCCATCCTGCAGGTGAGGCCGGCGGGGGAGGTCACCTGGGGTGGGCAGGTGTGCTTCCCCTTCCTCCTCCTCTGGCTCTTCACGGGAATCCAGGGTACTCTGGGGCTTCTGAGAATGACGTTGCCCTTGGGGGGCTGACTTTGGGCTTCTTGTTTGAGGTGGTGAGCAGGGTAAGGAAGTTGTGTGAAGGGTTGAGGAAGAGGAAGGAAATTGGGAAATATGGGATGTGCAATGCAGACTTCATGGTTGGGGACAGAGGATGTGGGCAGCTGGGAACAGCCCTATCTTGTTCTTCAGAGACAGGCAGGTGGGGAAAGGGAAGGGACCAAGTGGAGAGGACCATCATTATCCCCACTTCACAGGTGAGGACACAGCCCTCGAGAGGTTATTTGTTTGTTTTTGCCTAAGGTTGCAGCTGGTAGAGGGTGCACTTGGGATTTGAACCTCAACCTGTCATATTTCAAAGCCAATGCCCTCCACCACCATCCCGGCTTATCTCCCCAGGGGAAGAGGCTTCCTTTCATAACCCTCCCTGTGCCGGGGGAATGAAGCCAAATTGGGAATGAAGGCCAGCCCAGCCTTGCCCTATGGTCCTTGGTTCCAGTAGGGACTCTGTTGCTGAATGACCTTGGACAAGTCCCTTATCCTCTCTGTCCCTCACTGTCCCTATCAGTAGCATGGTGCTGGGAGTGCCTGCGTTATGGGATTGCTGTGAGTATTAAATGAAGTCCAGGCTAGGATATTTAAGTGCTCACCATTAGGATTTGATGATGACCAGACTTCCATACTGGGCCGGGGGTCTTAGCCTTGAGGGCTTGGGGGTAGGGAAGGATTCACAGATGGTAAAACTGAGGCTCCTAGGGAACCTGCTCAGGACCTGAGCACCTGTCCCCTCAGTGACAGGGCTATAACTTTAAATCCCTGCCTCCCTCCCAGGCCCCGCTCCAGTCAGTGGTCTCATTCGTGGCAGCAAACATTCACTTGCCCAATTAATGGGGGAGAAGTCTACCATGTGTGACCTTAAGAAGGGCCTAGGTTAGGGTAACTGGACGTCTCGCTTTTGGTGGGACAGTCCCGATTTTTAACAATTTGTCCTGCGTCCCGAGGCGTTTTAAAAAAAAGTCCCGATTTCCCCCCCCAAAATCGGAACTTTTTAAAAACGCCTCGGGACACGGGACAAATTGTCCAAAAGTGGGACATCTGGTCACCTTAGCCTAGGTTGACAAGAGCAGAAGGGCATCCGGCTCGAGACAGGGTGAGAAGAGATGTGGGGAGCAGAGGACCCCAAGGAGTGTGCAGGATCCCCAGTCCAGCTCCAGGGAGTGCACAAGGGAGGCAAGGTTGGAGGAGTGATTGGAGCCCGAGAGCCAGGCTGAGGGAGATTCTCAGACGTCAGCAAGGCATAGAGGTGTCAAAGCTGAGCTCCCTGGAGGCGAACCCGGTGCATCGCACGGGTGACATCATTTTCAGTGTCAACCTTTTGGCTTTGCACTGGGGAGCATCAAAGGGGGTCCTGTCAACCTCTGTTCTTTATATCAGGCCCTTGTTTATTTCCTTCTTAGCTCTTAACATAGTTTGTAATAGTTGTATTGCATCAGGTGGTTTATTTGCTTTGTGGCTTTTTTCCTTGTACTTCCTGCTGGAATATAAGCCTCACAAGAGGGGCAGGTACTATATCTCTCATATTCATCACTGTATCCCAGTGCCTGGCACTGAATAGGTGCTTACTGCACATTAGTGAGCAAATGAATGAATGAGTGAGTGAACTAAGGAACTCACGGGTGAGCTCTGTGAGCCCCTTCAGCGGACTGTGACCTTTGTGACGCCTTATCTCCGCCAGCTGCTTTGTGCGCAGGGAAATTCCCCAGAAGCTTGGAGGGAGCAGCCCTCTAGCCTGGAAAGGTGGACAGCACACCGTGTCCAGCCTTCCCTTAGGAGCAGGACATTCTGTTCTCTAGAGGCCCCACCCAGAGCTGTGGCATCCTGTGGGTAGAGGCAGATTAATCCGGTTCCTCTTCATTCATTTGTTGATTTGTTTCTTGGTTTACTCGATCACATTTTCAAGGCCAGCTATAATGCAAGGCTTCTAGAAGCTAGGCATTGGAACCAATCACAGTAGTTTTCTGTTCTCTCTGCCTCGAACCTCTGATGTCTGACCACCCCCAGTTCCAGGCTTTGATGCCTTTCCAAGTCTCTCCCGGGAAACAAACAACTCTGAAATCCCTCAGGATAACAAAAGTTTTCCCTCATTGCCTGTGGCAGGGACTCGTTCTGCTCCAGTTACTTAGCGGCCCCTTCATCTTGTGCCCTTTGGATTCCGAGGCAGTCTCTGCCACAGGAAGAGAGACCAGAGACTGTACATGGCCAGGCCAGGACGGACCCTTATCACTTCCACTCACCTTTCCTTGGCCAGAAATAGTCACGTGACCACAGCAACAGGGTAGGGGAGGAGTTTGGGGAGAGACCTGATTAGGGCCAGAGTTTAATCCCCCTCGTGGTTCTTAACAGCTGTGCAACCTCATGCAAATTCATTCACCTGCCTTAGCCTACTTTAAAAATAGGCATGAATTCTGTGGCTTTGAGGACACACTGAGGCTCTGATGATGCAGTGAGTGGAAGAGCACCCAGCCGTGCACCTGGCGCTGTTAGGTGCTCACTCAGTATTTGTTAAAGATTGAGTGCTTGGTACACCACAGCACAGCACCGTGGCTGCTCTGCACCTCCCTCCCTTCCCCATCGGTAATGCCCTGAGTCTGGCTGTCTGTCTTATATGCCCTCACCTCGCAGCTCTCTTGGAACACAAGTCGTCAGGTATTATCAGATGACTGACAGTTCGCAGGGTGCTTGCCCTCTCTCGGGCTTGTTTGTTCTCTAAGGAGGCAGAGAAGGCGCAGTTGCCAACATTGTGTCAGGGAGGGAACTGTGGCGCAGAGGCGAATGAAGCTTATAGGGTGCTAGGTCTCAGATCTTCACTTGTTCGTTCCTTCGTTTGGCCATGCAGTCATTCAGTCCTTTGTTCCTTCAGCAGAGTTAAGTGTCAGCCTGTGCTAGATCCTGAGCTGGGCTGGCATCTGGCAGTGGACAAGAGAATGGGGAAGAGTCCCAGGCCTTAGGTTGCTCACAGACTAGAGAGGGTGGGCTGGAGTTGGATATTAAGAAAATAAGGGCAAAATGGCTTTTAAGCTCTCACTGTCACAAGTACTGAGAATGGGGGGCTGTGAGCAAGGATATGGAGGTGACCTAACTCACTGAGCTGTAGAAATCAGGGAGGACTTCTCTGAGGAGGTGATGTTTAGGCTAACTTGAAGCAGGATTAGAATTTGGGAAGGCCTGTGGGGAAGAGTGTTCTAGGATGTGGGAACTGCAGTGAAGGAGGGGAGATGGAGCCCTCTGCCTGGGAGAAGGAAAAGGCCCTTTGGCTGATCCTTGTTTGGGCATCCTCATGGCTGGCTTTATGAGGATGCTTAAAGGAGCTTGGATGGGCCTGGCGGCTTGGCTCTCAACTGTCCTGGGAGGGGTTGTGTCAGGCCATGCCAAGGGGCTAATGTGTGGGACCTGGTAGCCCTGTCCTGTCCTCCACCATCAGCGTGGATTAGGAATGCACCCCTCCTCTCCCCTTGCCCTCATTTACCCCCCTGCTCTTCAGACCCTGTGCGAGCAGCTTCGGAAGGAGAATGAGACCCTGAAGGCCAAACTGGACAAGGGCCTGGAACAACGGGATCAGGCTGCTGAGAGGCTGAGGTGAGTCCAGACTGCAGAGCAAGGATGAGGAGTCGGATGGCCAGGAGGAGGGGGTGGGTGCATGGCACTGATTTCTGGGCTGAGGGCTCAGAGCCTGGCTTTGGGTGTCTTTGGCTCTTCTCCTTGGGTACCTCGGGGGGTATTAATAAAGTGAGAACTTCAGAAGAAGGTCTGTACAAATTGCATGTCTTCCTTGGGAACTTAAGCCTATCTTAGCCTGCTAACAGCTACTGGCTGGTTGTAGGAGGGCTCAGGACTGTGCTGCCTCCTGCTGGTCATTGTTCTGTTCTGCTCTGTGTTCCTGAGAACAGCTGGGGCTCCCTTATCAGGGCTAGTGGGTCATGGACTTAATTATGCACCAGGATCACTGAGGGTCAGGCAACGCCCCCAGTTTACACTCCCACACCCCCCTCCTCTACCAAGATTCTGAGACTGTGGGTCTGAGGCAGGACCTAGGCACTTGCCTGTTCCAAAGGGCCGCTGGCATTATGATGTCAGCTGGTCCAGGATCACACTTGAGAAACACCAATCTTGACTGTCAGAACACGAAGGGCCCTGTGAGGTCACAGGGGCTAAACCTTTACCTCATTGTGCAGAGGGAGAGACTGAGGCCCAGAGAGAGGCGTGTGAGGTCATGACAGAGCAATAGTAGTGACTGAGCCACCGTGCCACTTTGAATCTGCATATATTTATTTACCTCCAAGCAGTTGGAGTTTTATAGCTCTAATAACTCCGTCCATGGATCCAAAAACCCAGGCTGCAGGAAAGACTCCTGACTAGAGAGCATGTGTACAAAGCTGTGTGGCCTTGGGAAAGCCACTTCTCTGTTTTTCTATTATTACGTGGAAATCCAGCGGGCAAACAGAACATAAATTATTTTCCATATTTCAGTCACACTACTTTTATTATGTCCTGCATCACTTGTTATTTACTTAAGAATTTACTTTAATTTGAATCATGTTTTGACTTAAAAAAAAATACTATAAAGCTTTCACTAAAGTAAATGGAAGACAGCATTCCCTCTAATAAGTAAAAGGTAATTCCAACAATAAATGTAGAGGAAATCAGAGGATGTTATTGATTCTGGCTAAGTACCATTGCCCATTGAAGGCTCTGAGCCTGAAGCCTGCTCGCTCTCTCTCTTTCTTTTTCTCTTTCTCTCTCTCTAAATAAATCATTTTTATTGATTTCAGAGAGAGATTAAAAAAAAAAATCAATGATGATAATCATCAGACAGCTGCCTCCTGCATGCCCCCTACTGGGGATTGAGCTCACAACTCAGGCATGTGCCTGACAGGAAATCAAACCATGACTTCCTGGTTCATAGGTTGAGGCTATCTCCCTTTTAACAAGGGAGTCTGGCAAGTACAGGAAAGGTGCTCAAGACATCACGCTGAGACTTTTCCCCTGCTCCACACCGGAAGCTGGAAGATAATTGGGAAGAATCACTGGAGTGTGATCCAGGGTTATTTAATGCAGGTTTGGCTGCTTCCTGAGGATCCCATGTCTGCAGGCATCCCAGTTGGGGACGCCCTGCGGTGATGACTGGCGACTCCTAGGGAAGCCCACAGATTGCCAGGAGTTTAAGGATGCCCTTTGGTTTCACCAGAGGAAAGGTTTCAGGGCCTTGCTTACACCCCAGGTCTCAGCTGCCACTCAGATGAAAGTAGGTCCTTACCCAGAGCCAGCAAGGTGACTTCTGTGTTTGCCTCCAACCCAGGGAGGAAAACATGGAGCTCAAGAAGTTGTTGATGACCAGCGGCAAAGACAGTGTTTGCGGGCGGCCAGGCTCACCCAAGACGGAAGGCGCAGGCAAGAAGGGGGTAGCTGGACAGCTGCAGGTAGGTGCTCAGAAACCCCTTCCACAGCATCCCCGCCTGCCGGTGCCAGCCTCCGTCCCCACCTCCAGTGGCGGTGAGCTCACTGCCTCCTGCTCAGCCAGTTCCACTGTTCCAAGGTTCTAGTGGTTAGAAGGCTTTTCCTTAGCTTGGCCTGACAGTCCACCTCACTGGAGCTTCTACCTCTCAGGGCTTATTCAGCCTTCAGCCACACGGAGCATCCATTCCCTGCAACACACACGCAGGCTGCCAGCCAGGACCGTGGCTCTGTGGCCCCACCAGCCCTCTCTTCTCCAGGCTGAGTAGCTCCAGTTCCATTGCTCAGAGACGGTGGTCGAGTCCTTGGCTCAGAGTGAGCACATTCCCTGAACCCATCTCACTCTTTACAGGGTGGCTCCCGAGCATGACATTTCACACATTCCTGGCAGAATCAGGGTGTTAACCTTCTGCAGGCTTCTCAGAGGACTCTGCTGAGCTCCTGTGACTACCCCGGGGGCCTCTGACATGGAGAGAGGGGGACATGGCCCATTAGTGCCACTGGGCCGGCTACTTGCCCCCTTCCCACCGCTGCTGCTGTATCCCTGGGTCACATCCAGTCCCCAGGCAAGAACTGACTCTTTGCCCTGTCAGTGCCTTTCCCTTGGCTGCAGGGCTGAGTCCCGGTTTCTTACTAACACATTTTCCCCTTTAATGGGGCTTAATGGCTGCATAGCAGGACTCAATTGTCTTTAATAAGCCCCACACCTATGTAATTGTCCTAGTAACTTAATTACTTCTTACTATAGTTTACCCAAGACTCGAAAATCCAATCCATCATCCTTTTCGGATCTCTTTTCCCCCTGTAAGGCAGGCAGAGCCAGGACTATTACTCCATTACTCAGCCTTGCCTGGAGGCTGGAAAGCATGACCTTGCAGAGGTCATGGGGCCTCACTAACCAAGCTTCCTGCCCACTCGCTGGCAGGCAGACCCAAGGTGAAGCCGGGAACCACACTGGGAAGTGGCCATCTCTGTTCCCATTTGCCCCTCCCGTCGGGGTCTGCCTTGTTTGTCCTCTTGTGGAAGTGACTTGGGGACTCTCCTGATCTCTGGGTTCTTGGGATTCTACCGGCAGGCCTCTTCACTTTCCCAAAGCTCTTTAATATCAACTCCCCAGAAGGCCGGACGGTCTTACCACCCTGCCCAGGGGAAGGCTCTGGGCTTATGAGCAGCAGAGAAGACAGTGCCCTGGAGACCCATGTGGGTTGAATGCTGCTGCCATCTTGGACAAGTTACATACGCTCTCTGGCCTCAGTTTCCTCCCTGCATAATGGAGATATTAGCACCTCTCCAGAGCGTGGTTGGAGGGTTCGGTGGCATGCCTGTAGAGTAGGTGCAGTGCTTGGCACATGTTCAACAGTGCACATTAGCTGTTGCTTTTATTTTTAAAATATATTTTATTGATTTTTCACAGAGAGGAAGGGAGAGGGATAGAGAGATAGAAATATCGATGAGAGTCATCGACCAGCTGCCTCCTGCACACCCCCCACCAGGGATATGCCCACAACCAATGTACATGCCCTTGACCAGAATCGAACCTGGGACCCTTCAGTTCGCAGCCCGATGCTCTATCTATTGAGCCAAACTGGTTTCGGCAGCTATTGCTTTTAATGGTAAATTGGGTGCCAGCAGCCAAGTAGTCTGACTCCTCTCTTCTTTGTGGAGATTAAGAATGTACCCTCTGGGAGCCTGTCACTCTCATTTCCTCCTTCCCCAGTAATGCTAAGCACAGTTCTCCTCCAGGAGGCAGCAGGCTTCTAGGGTCAGGCCCATCTCCTCTTAGAAGAAGTGGTGGTCCCTGGAGGGCTCCCCCAGCTTTGCTCCCTTTACTCCCGGTTCTGTAGTGTGCTTACAGACTTTAGCCTGCAGGGGGCACTTGAGCCTTCCAAGTTCTGCTCTCAGAGCTCACCACAGGCCTTAAAGTCCTACAAAACCAAACTAGAAAATGCACTTGGGCACAGTACTGTTAACTAAACTGCAGACCAGATTCCACCAGTTTCGCACTCATGTTCTGTACCGTGACTGATTCCAGATCCCACATTGTATTTAGTTATCATGACTCTTTAGTCTCCTCCAATCTGTGACAAGTCCCAGGGTTCCTTGCCTTGTCTTTCATAAACTTGGCACTTTGGGGTCATACTAGCCATTTATTTTGTAGAATGTCCCTCAATTTGGGTTTGTTGGATGTTTGCCTATGCTTGGATTGGGGTTATGGATTTGGGCAAGAACATCATAGGAGTGACATCACACCCTCCTTACTGCATCATGTCAGGTGTCTTATTGCTCTCAACCTTGATCATGTGGCTAAGTGGCGTCTGTCAGCTTTCTCTCATAAAGCAATGAATTTTCTCTCTGTAATTATTAAACACTTATTTCTAGGAGTAACTTGGATGCTGTGCAAATGCCGTTTCTCATACACTGCAGTGATTAGGATAGCTGTAGTATTATGATGACAGTTTTGCTTGTCCCTCATTCTTTGGAATTCTTATGTAAGGAAGAGTTGTTCCTTCTCCTCATTTATTTAATTATTCAGCTATATTTTCCTACCACTATGGACTCAAGGATATTCATCTTATTCTTTGGACTATAATCCAATGTTATCACAATTTATTTTCTGGTTCACATTGTTCCAGCTTGGCTAGGGGAAGCTCCTTTAAGTTGTCTCCTATGCCCATTTGATAGGCCATTATTATTATTATTATTATTATTATTGGCATTATTTTTTGGCACTTCTTTACTTTCTGACACCATGAGGTGCTCCAAACCCATTCCCTGCCCCAGCCCTAGAATTAACCCCTTGTCCAAGGAGTCCTGCTCCTTTTTGTTGGAGAATGGTATTTAGGAACCGATCTGGGCCTTAGGTGTGCTCATTGCTACTGGAGTGTCACTGCTTAGGCTCTCTCAGTGAACAGAGCTAGGAAGTATGTGTATGTATACCAATGACATACACATCTTTATTTTTGTATCTTTCTAAAAACATTTTAAAATATTTTATAAAATATTAAAAAATATATAACTCTTAACTTCCTGGCCAGAGGATTTAGGGTTGACATGGGGATGGAAAGGGGGAGAGCAGCTGGCAGTGCCTTAGAGGTAGAGCTTGAGCAGGGAAAGACATGGATGTGGGAGGAGGACAGGGGAGGAGGGCTTAGAGCCCCCAAGGGTCAGGGAGGGGCAATAATGAACTCAGTGGACTTCCCGAGGGGGTTTAGTCATGGTTGGGGTGTGTAGCAGTGTCCTGGTGGATGGGAGGGTAGAGAGGTGGGGACACACGGCTAGGTGAGGGCCCTTAGATTGGTGAGAGATGTTTATTTGAAGCTTTGCTAAAGGCCCCTCTGTGTTTCTCCCCCAGGCTAGTGCAACAGCAAGTAAGACCCCAGAGGCGGGAGCCTTCGGTGCAGCTGAGAAGAAGGTGAAGATGCTGGAGCAGCAGCGCGCAGAAGTAGGTGGCCTCCTGGGACCCACAGGTCAAAGGCCCTCCCTTGTCCCCTGGCTCTGGCTAGTCCTAAGTCACCATGGTGAGTTGCCATGGTGACCACTGAACCATCTGCCCATACACTAAATGGACTTTTTCTAAATCTTCACCTGAGGATATGTTTTCATTGATTTGGAGAGAGAGAGGAAGGGAGAGAGAGAGAGAAACATCAATGTGAGAGAGAAACATGTACGGTTTACTTCCTGTACATGCCCCAACTGGGGTCAAACCTGCAACCGAGGCATGTGCCCTGACCAGGAATCGAACCAGCAACTTTTTGGTGTATGAGTTGACACTCCAACTAATTGAGCCACCCAGCCAGGGTTGTCCTAGAATCTTGTCTCTTGGTCAATCCCCTTGCCTACAAGGGTCACTCTGAGGAGGTAGCATTTGGGGCACAGCCTAAAACTGTTAGCAGGGGAGGGGTACTTTAGGAAGACTAAACCCTAAATTGTGGAAAGAGGTTGTGATAAGGTGGGTGAGTTTCAGCCTCAGGAACGGGGAGCCTGGGGTTCATTGGTCATCTTGGGACTGGTTTAGGGAGGGACTGTCTTAGAGGGAGATCCCACGCCTTGTGGCACTGCTTCTAACCAGCTGAGAAGCCCCAGATCGAGGCTATTTCCTTGTCTCATGCCTGTTTCCCCTCCATCTCCCACCCAGGTGGAGCCCAGTCCCCTTTGCTCTCTGAGCCCCTCCTCTGCGGAGCTCTGTCCTGCTGCTGCTGGGCCTTTCTGCCTCCCTGGCCCCAGCACATTGGGAAGGCAGCCTTCGTTAGTCCTTTGCCTGTGTACATACTAATTTTAGTTTTCTGCTTGTATTGCCCCAAGCCTGAGGTATTTTTTCTGATTAGCAAAGTAATAGAATGTTCATTATAAAAAGATTGAGAATCTTACCTCCTAGAGCAGTGGTCGGCAAACTCATTAGTCAACAGAGTGACAAACCGACCACTGTCCTAGAGTAACATAACAGTTAGTAACAATTCATTACACATTCCTTGTTTTCGTCTGTGTGCTCACTAATCTATAATCTGGTTTTTAAAATAGCAGAAAAAATTGTACATATTGCATTACAAATTTACTTTTTCCTTTAAAATTAACTATAACTTCAGGGATGCCCATAGATATGTACATATATATATATGTATTTACTGTACATTCCTTTAATATGTATGTATATATGTAATATATATATATTTCATTCTGAGTACTTTTTATTTTATGTTTCTGAAATTGGGATACCCTTTCCCATCATTTTATTTGTGATGTAGGATTGCTTTTGGTCCCAGAGGAATTGTTATATCAAGAGTATGGCAGATAAATAGCATCACGGTAGAACTGAGGCAGCATATTAGGTTTTCTGAACAACTGCATGGCGCTCCGTTTCTGATTACCCTGTAATTTCTGTCACCCATCTCCTATGCCTAGGCTGGCCTCTAGATTGTTTTGTAATACAAACATTGAAATGATCATAATATACATATATTTTTATGCTTCTTTTGGTTACTATTTTTAGAGCAGAATTACTGGGTTAGAGAGAACGAGAACTTAGAGTTTTTATACGTAGTCCCAAACTGCCCTCTAAATGGGTGTGTGTTTCATAATTCTACACCGACTGACACACTGTTTTTGTGTCTTGGTGTTAGTCTCGCTGTCCTGGCAAGGATAAAATGTGGTGGTTGATAGAGGGACCCTCTTTGAGGAGCACTGAGTTTTATTGAGAAGTGAGAGGTTGAGGCAGTGTCTGTGGCCAGCGTTCGCACACGCTGCGTGCTCCTGGGAAGCTGGTGTGCGTGGAATTGGCTGTCTGTGGTCCTCTGCTTATCCCCGCTAACCCCACTCTCTCCCCACAGCTGCTTGAAGTGAACAAACAGTGGGACCACCATTTCCGGTCTATGAAGCAGCAGTACGAGCAGAAGGTAGTGTGGGAGTTACGGAAAGTCAAGGCTGAGTCCAGGTTCTCGGCTGTTGTCAGCGCACCCCTCCCTCGCTCCCCCCCACTCCCCCATCCTGCTCAGCACTGTTGTCGCTTGGGGAGCAGTCATGTTCACGCACCCCCTCCCTCTGCCTCTGACCCCAGATCACTGAGCTGCGCCAGAAGCTGGCGGACCTGCAGAAGCAGGTGACTGACCTGGAAGCTGAGCGGGAGCAGAAGCAGCGTGACTTTGACCGCAAGCTTCTCCTGGCCAAGTCCAAGATTGAAATGGAGGAGGCAAGTGTGGCTGCTGGGCCCTGAGGGTTTGGCTCCGGGAGGCCTGCTCCTCCCTCCAGCGTGGAGTAAACAAGCCAGGGCAGGAGTCAGGAGACCAGGGGGTTCCGGCTCCCGCTCTTGTGCAGAGGGCTGTGTGGCCAAAGGCAAAAGCACTTTCCTTCCCCTTGCCCTAGTTTCCCATTTAAACATTGAGAAGATTGGATTAGTCAATGCTTTTCATAATTTCTTACTTTCTAACAAAACTTTTTGTTCAATTAGCATCTATGGGCTAGGGAAGCACAGAATAGAAAAGAGAGAAAAGCAGGCCGGCTCTGGGGCACTCGCTGGGGGTGGGTGCTGTTGAGTGTTTGAGTTGTGATGGCTCTTGGTTGGGGACTAGTTTCTCTATTCGTTCAGCTAGTCAACAGGCCGTACACTTGGCACTGTGCTGGGCAGAGTCCAGTCCAGCTTTGAGGGGGAAGAGACGCTAAACAACTGATTACAGAAGCAAATAAGCTGAAGTGTGTTAAGTACTACACAGAAGTGACAGGGATCGGGGAGGGGGCTGGAAGAGGAGCCAGATTCAGTCAGGGGCCAGGAATCTGACCCCTGAAGAAGCAGCATTTGATCTGTCATCCGTGTGACTGATCCCAGCCAAGGCCCTCGGGTCCTATTACAGCCGAAAGAGGAAAGGCCGCCTGCCCCACAGGCTTCTGGGAGACTTTATTTATGTCGCGATGCCTTCCCTTTCGTGGGAACGGCCCAGGCTTTTACTGTTTAGCTTCTAAATGGACATTTTCAATGAAAGTTTGCATTTCAGAGTTCCCTCTCATCAGCATAGGACACCCAGGGGTCTTGTCTGAGCCGTCACCTGCCTCCGTGACCACCTCTGCCCTTGAAGATGAGTATTAGGGAGGACACTGCCTATCGTTTCTCCTGAGTGCAGGCACATCTTGTGACTGTCAGCCTGTGACCCCTAGCGCTTTGGTCCCTTCCCCTGGCTCACATCCGTAGGTGGACAGGTCTCTGGATCTGACAGCACCTCCCTCTCAGCGGGGGGAGGTGGGATGTTTCGAGACAAAGCACAGCTCTATAGATAAGGACACATGGCGATAGAAGCCGTGCTAATCCTGGAGCCTCTTCAACAGGAGTCCAGACCAGCTCCCACCAGTTCTGGCCAAGGCTGCCCTCCGCAATCTCTGGCTGCCTGTCCCTATTTTAAACACTTTCTGTGACTTGCAAGATGAGAGAGAGCACTGGAATTAAGATACCTGGCTCTAGCCCCAAGTATCACTGTGTAGCCTGGGAGAAATCATCTCCCCTCTCTGCATAGTTATTTCTATTATATAAAGGGGCTAGGACTTGATGCTCTCTAAGGGCCAGTCCAGCTGTGGCCCTGCAGTGAAGGAGCCCCGATTGTTCCCTAGTAGGTGTAAGAGCAGTGCTTCCCCCTGGAAGCCTTCCCTGATTTCTTCTCAGCTGTTGCACGCTCTCTTTTAACCTTTAGGACGGACTGTTTCTCTGTGTAGGAATGCTTTCTGCCTTGTGCTACTTTTATTTCTTTGAGTGTTTTCTCTCCTCTAGGTTCAGAGACTAAAAAGCAGAAAGGTCTTTTAGAGATTCTTAGTGGTTTCTCACTTTCTGAGTCACAGAAGAACCCTGTGCAAATCTGGCAGGAACTATGGCTTTTCTCCCTAAAAAATTGCACAGACGAAATTTTACACTGTTTTGGGGCTCACAGACCTCCTGAGGTCCATGTGTGACTCATGTTAAGAACTCCTTGCCCTGGCCAGTGTGACTCGGTGGTTAGAGCATCAGCCTGTGCACCGTAGGGTCTTGGGTTCGATTTCTGGTCAAGGGTGAGTACCTGGGTTGCAGGTTTGATCCTCGCCCCCAGTTAGGGCACGTGCAGGAGACAAACAGTCTCTTTCTCTTTCTCTCTCTCCCCCTCCCTTTCTACTGTCTAAAAATAAATGGGGGGAAAAATATCCTCAGGTGGGGATTAACAGAAAAACAAAAGAAACTCCTTTCCAATGGTGGATAGGTAAGCTGAGACCAGAGAGGGTTGTGACAGTGTCCCAGGTCTCAGCTGGTGGAGGAGCTGGTGTCAGAACCCAGCACCTTTCACTCAATCGGAGTGCCTCTTGTTTGAGGTCAGGATTTTGGGCATTACTGCTCTGACCCCAGGTTCCCTGTGTGAGCACAGTGAGGGCTGCAGAGTGAGAGCAAGAGAGGAGGCATGCTGGAGAAGCAGGGCATCAGTGCGGGGAGCCCCAGTCTCCTGCAGAGGCTCCAGCTTACCCGCCCTGTGTTCCCTGCAGACCGACAAGGAGCAGCTGTCAGCAGAGGCCAAGGAGCTGCGCCAGAAGGTCAAGTGTCTGCACGATCAGCTGAGCCCACTGACCCGGCAGCGGGATTACCAGGAAAAGGAGATCCAGCGGCTCAACAAGGTGGGCACTTTGGTCCTGGTCCCTCTGGCAAGCACAGCTTCCCTAAGCCCAACTCCCACCTGTGCCCAGTCCTCAGCTCTGGAGGGGCAAGTCTGAATCGGGGCACTGGTGCTGAGGGCCTGGATGCCGCCCAAGGTACCCGCCTTTGCCTTTTTCTCCCCTCACACAGAGGGGCCAGGCCTGGAACGAGCCTGTGCTTGCTCCCCTCCGTACCCGTGGACGTGCTGTTTCCTCACTCATGCCACCCTGCTCATTGTTCAGGTGCAGCGAGGCCTCCCACAAATCTTCCGGCCGCCCTGTTCTACCCACCTAGAGGCCCAGCAACTTCTTTCCCGCCCCTTCTCGAATTGCCTTGTGATTGCTTATTTAACATTCCGTCTTCTCATGCAGTGGTGGGAGGTGCGCATCTTCACAGGGACATATACCCCCAGTGCCTGGCACAAAGCACATGCCCAGGGAATACTCGCTGGCAGGAGTGAGTGAGCACAGGCCTGGGGGTTCCCACCCTTGTGAAGTGGGACCCAGGGAGACAGGGTGCTCGGGTGGGCTAGGGAAAGCAGAAACCCTCTCCTCTGCGTCAGGCGAGTGGCAGTGGCCAGGCCAGGTCTGCATCCTTTCTGGGCCTCCATGTTGCCATCCGAACCATCGGCCCTGCCCACCTTCCAGTGCTGGGTTAGAGGAATGCACTTCCAGTGAGAGCTGGTCTGGACGCCTGTTGAAGAGGCTCCAGGATTAGCACGGCTCCTGTCTCCATGTGTCCTTATCGACAAGGCTGTGCTTCCTCTCTGAAGGCCTGGCGTTCCTGAGTCCATGGCCAGCTTTTCCCTTCTGTTGGCTTTGGTATTTGAAAAGCATTGATTATGATGAGTCTGGGTCCTTGGGACCTCATCTCAGAGTAAAGAAGGACGTGTCCCGACCTGGGGGATTAAAATCCAGGCAGAATACTGTTCATGGTGCTGGTCCTAGGGATGGCCCAGGTGGGATCATGCCCCCCAGGTTTCCTTGGCATAGCTGGGGACAGACACTCAGGTGTGGGTGATTGATGCCAGGCCCTCCCTGCCTCTGGACCTCCATCTTCTCACCCAAAAAAATGGGCAGAGGGAGGAGGAGAAAGAAAGGGAGCCATAGCCCCCCCTCACAGCATCCCGAAATCAACTCTTGACTCAGCTTTGTTTCTGGGGGAGTCAAGATGACCAAGTGGCAGACCCAGTCCAAGTTGGGGGAGGTCTCCTTGACCTCCGTGCTATCCAGGAAGGCGCCTGGGGCAGTGCTGCCACATGGCGGGCGGAGGCCCTGCTGTCCAGGGGGCTGAAGTTGAGGTGGGGATGAGGGTGGCCGGTCATGAGAGATGTCCCAAAGTCCTCACCTAACAAGTTAACAGGTTTGAAGGAGAAAACCAATTACTAGAAACCTTTTAAGAGGTGAGCAAGTTGAAATTAATATCCAGTCTAATCTAACTCCAGGAGAGTTGAGGCTGGAAGGGTTGGCTTAGTGGCAATGGCTTGTAGAAGCTGACGGATCTCACAACAGGGCAGACTGAAGATTCTGAAGGACTTAATATTCCTTCTATGTCTGGGTGCTAGGCTTGAGTCACACCTGCTCAGGAAAAGGGACTCTCCCTTCTTCATGAAGTTTAGGCTGCTGGTTAATAGCACACAGTGGATCTGAATCCCCACTTTGCCACTTGCTGTGTGGCTTGGACAAATCACTTTTTGGTCTCGGAACCTCAGTTTTCACATCTGTAAAATGGGGGTGATAGTCTTTTCCTCCTGGGACTGTGGAGAGGATTCAGTGAAATGATGTGTGCATAGTATTAACGAATAGGGCAGCATTTATTAAATAGTACTGGTGGTTATTATCATTATTGTCAGGAAGGGGGACCCTAAGGATGACCCTGTCAGTGGAACCTGACTTTCGGGGCTTCTGCTGATGGCCTCGTCTTCTCTCTTGCTGGTCTCAGGCCCTAGAGGAAGCACTGAGCATCCAGGCCTCCCCATCGTCTCCATCAACAGCCTTTGGGAGCCCAGAAGGAGCTGGGGGCCTCCTCAGAAAACAGGAGCTGGTCACGCAGAACGAATTGCTGAAACAGCAGGTGAGCCTTGGGGGAGGCCAGTAGGCTGTGGTAGTGGGAGCTGGAGCATCCTGAGACCCAGGATGGGCTTGGCATCACATGGAAGCAGTCATTGGTAGTCCACTTTCTGCCTTTGGCCAGGACCACGGCCTGGTTACAGGTTTATCCTTTCCAGCATTGTGTCCCCAACTAGTCATTGCTCTGTGATTTAGCCATCCTTACCCAAACTGTGCCATATCTACCTAATATTTTAAGAATAAATTTTAAATAAGTTACTTTCAATAAATGTAATTTAAAAGTTTTATATCACTACTATAAATAGAAAAACCTGTTTGTTATTTTTCCATAAATAAAAAGGTAACCATAAGCAAGCAAAACAGTGTTATTAAACTTGAGCTGGATATTCTTGTCTGATGAAGACTCTGAACTTGAGCCCTCATTCCCTTCACTTAAGGGAAACTAACACATCCTAGAAAGGCATTAAAGATCTAGCACAAAACAGAGACTTTCTCCCCAAGGGGCACAGGAGGCTTGCAAGGAGGTTGGAAAAGTCACACTGTCCCATGTATTCCCATGTGATTTCATGCAGGTCCCAGCCTCTTCCCTGCCAGGCTCCCGGAAGCTGTGGGAGAGTTCTGTAAGCCTTCTACCCTCGGAGGGTCTTCCGTCCACACTCTGGTCCCATAGTCTCTACCTCCGGGGCCAAAGCAGAATGATAGGATTGGACTGGCTGATGGCTGTCAACCTTTTTAAAAAGTCATACATCTGTGTTGAAGCCCAGAATATAAAATAGGGGGATCCACACTGGCTCGGTGGTTGAGTGTCGACCATGAAGCAAGAGGCCACTGTTTGGATTCCTGGTCAGAGCACATGCTCGGGTTGTGAGCTCAGTCTCCAGTAGGGGCATGCAAGAGGCAGCTGATAGATGATGTTTCTCACTCATTGATTTTCTAGTTCTCTATCCTTCTTCCTTCCTCTCTCTCTAAAAATCAATAAAAACATATTTAAAAAATAATGTATCTAAGACATAATAAATTAATAAACCAGGGGGATCCAGAACTACTTTGTGTGAAGATGGGGATGGGGCTGGAGGTGTACCTATGTCCAGATGGGGTAACACCAGCTCTGATGACTCTCAGCAGCCAGCCCAGGCTACAGGGCCTCAGCAGGTCTGAGCCTCCACTCAGATGTGTACCTCCTTCCTCACCCCTTTTCTCTCTCCCCTCCTCACCCCTGCAGGTGAAGATCTTTGAGGAGGACTTCCAGAGAGAGCGCAGTGATCGGGAGCGCATGAATGAGGAAAAGGAAGAGCTGAAGAAGCAGGTAGAGAAACTGCAGGCCCAGGTCACCCTGTCAAACGCCCAGGTGAGAAGAGCTGGCCCGAGGAAGGGGCCGTGGGTCTGCCCTCATGGGGACGGGGACATGGATTGCAGGTCCCTGTGAGCCTGGATGTCAGGACACTCACTGCTTCTCCTTCCAGCACTGCTATAAGCTCCTGTGAATTTCCGGGAGACATGCCACCCCACCCCTAACCTCTGGCTCTGACTTTCCACAGTCAGTTTTGATGCCTTTAAAAAAACAAATTCGGGGATTGGCCCATTGTCCCGAAGAATGCACCTGAAAAATGTTAATATGGAAGCAGAAACAGTGAGCATACCGGAAGCCTGCTGACTGGTGGTCAGACCTCCCACAGTGAGCAGGCCTTACCTGTAGCCACCGGCCTGAGCTGTGCTCTGCCCCACAGGGCCCTTCCCCAGGGCTGGGCCAGGCAGGACAGCCCAGGCTGCATTAGCCCATCAACCCTGGGGCTGCTTAAGCCTGGGTCCAAGCTTGGCCAGGAAGCCCCTGAGCCAACAGTCTTCTCTCCCTCCTTTCTTCTCTCAGCTAAAAGCATTCAAAGATGAAGAGAAGGCGAAAGAAGCCCTCAAACAGCAGAAGAGGAAAGCAAAGGTGAGGGGGCTCAAGGAGGAAGCAGCATTTACTGCACTGACCTTCCTCAGAGAGCTACAGTCTGCTGGGAGAGGCAGTGTTTGCTCAGGGGCCCAGCTAACGAATGAGTAATGCAGTAGAGCTCTTAGAACAGTACTTGGGACGGAGTAAGTACTCAGGTCACATTAGCTGTCATCGTTGTTGCTATTCCATGCTATGTGCCAGCCTTCAGGGAACTAACATTCTAGAAGATGAGAGAGGAGATGGTGTTACTGGGGATGGCCCTGCAGCCTGTCACGGGCCAGAGCCAGACACCAGCCTTTCTTGCAGGCCTCGGCAGAGCGCTACCACGCGGAGCCCCACCCGGAGCACCTCTGCGGGGCCTACCCCTACGCCTATCCGCCCATGCCAGCCATGATGCCACATCACGGCTATGAGGATTGGTCCCAGATCCGCTACCCCCGGCCCCCCATGGCTATGGAGCACCCACCCCCACACCCCAACTCCCGCCTCTACCATATGGTAAGTCTGTGTCCCTCCTTCACCCCAGGACCCACACAGGGCCACCCCAGACACTTTCCAGAGGGCAAAGTCAAGTGGGGGCGTCAGAAACTCCATTCTTGACTCCTTCCTAACCGCGCTGTGCTGTGCGGGCGGATGTCCAGGGCCTGGCTCTAGCCTGCTATCCCAGGGGCAGGACTCCAGCCCAGAGCCACTGATGTAGGACAGAAAAGGCAGAGAAAGAGGGCTGGGTAGCAAGAAGGACTCCCTCCAATCAGCCAGGCCAGGGTATCAGAGTGTGGGTTTGGTTTTGTCTTCTGACTTCCACATGTGGTCAGGCACCACAGATCCTCACCATGCATTCTCCCCTCCCCTTTTTCTCCTTCTCTTTTTTCAGTTTTCTTCTCTCTCTCCTCCCCTCTCTCTCTCTCTCTCTCTCTCTCTCTCTCTCTCTCTCTCTCTGCTTTCTTCTCTTTTCCTTGCTTATCATTGTTACTCCAAAGAGCTGCCGTCACCTTCCCATCCTCTCCAGTCCCTCTGCCACAGCCCCCTCAGGCATCCCCACTCTCACCTGGACAGCAGCCTCCTATCTGGCCTCTCTCTCAGCTTCTCTCCCTATGACCATTCTCTCTCCCTGTGACCATTCTTTACTTAAGTATAACGTGGGGCTTAAGAGGTTGACTCTGGGCTTATAGAGATCTGGATTCTAATAAAAGTTACTTAACCCCACTGAGCCTCAGTTTCCTTATCTGTAAAATGGGGGTGGCAGCCTGGATTGTTGTAAGAATTCCAGTCGACTCTCCATATCCACTGATTGAAAATATCCGGAAAAAAACATTACATTGTTGCTGACATGTACCATGTAGTTAGGCCAACAATGGTTAATTGTACCGAACAAGACCTTTTTAAAAATCATTCCCTAAACAATACAGTATAACAACTATTTACCTGACATTCGTGTTATATTATGTACTGTAAGTAATCCAGAGATGATTTAAAGTATATGAGAGGATGCATGTAGGTTACATACGAATACGACAACGTTTCATACAAGTGACTTGAGTATCCTTGGATTTTGGTACCCCTTTGGTGGGGGGTGATCCTGGAACCAATCCCCTGAGGTACTGAGGGAGAACTGTACACTTGATTACTGTGTATTTAGTATTGTTAGTGCTGCTATTGTAATTTTCACGTGTGGTTGTTGGTTACTAAGCACCAGTTTTGTTGCAGCCAGAATACACCTGGCGGCCGCCCTATGGAGGGATGCGCAATCAGACCTCCCAAGTGATGGACTCGCCTGCAGCTAGGCCTGCAGAGCCAGGTAAGCGTGATCCCCTCATACTGAGGGCTTGGGAAGGGTCTCAGCTGTGCAGAAACAGGGGGCTCTGATGGGAGATAGTGAGCCCCTTCACGGAGGTGTGTGAGCTGAGGCTGTAGGCAGCTTGGAGGGAGTGAGGCTGGAGGAGCTAGTGGTTGGGAGGAGGGACTGGGCTGCTCAGTCATTTTCTCATGTTCTCCAGAGGCAGCCAAATGGCCAGGGCTGCCCCTTCTTCCGGAACTGCCCCACTTCTGGGATCGAGGGAGACTGACTTGGCTCCAACACTTCCTAGACCCAGGACTTTGGGCAGGTTTCTAAGACCTCTGTGGGTCCCAGCTCCCTCCCCCATAAAGAGATAGTCGTCTGCCTGCTTCATAGGGTTGAACTGCACGTACTGAAAGATGAATGTATCTGAGTGCTTGGCCCAGGGCCTGGCACTCGGCAACACTCAATAACTCGAGCTGTTACTTTCACTGTTACTGTATTGGCTTCCACAGGACTTTGAAACCTCCTGTACCACCTCATCTTTAAGTCCTCAACATTTCTGTTTGTTTAGACTCTGCAAAAAATGACCGCAAGGGGCCTCAGTGAGACCAGATTTCTTCACTTGGCTCCACCTTCATCCTGCACAGCCAGCTGACCTCAGATTTCTGAAAAACTAGAGGCCACGTGCTCCGTGTGGCCAGAGTCTGAGCCAGACAGGAAGCTGAGAGGGGCCACCCGCCCGTGCCCTGGCCCCAACCTGAACTGTTTGCAGATTGGGGAGGCTCTACCCAGAAGGCTTCTGTCTGCGCCCTTCCTTTGGCGCCACTGGAAAAAACTCACTGTCCTGCCACGGCGTGGAGGGAGGACCTGCCATTCTTGTGGAATCCGCCGGGGACGTCAGTCCCAAGAGCGGGGTGCGGCTGGGACCCCTTTCTTTCAGAACTCGCCCAGAAGTGGTTCCAGCCGCTCTGGGGACCATGTTCCATTCATGTGTGTGTTTAATTTTGCTTCAAGCTCTGTAGTAGCAGGACCTAGACCACGCCCACCCCTCCCCCTCTGTGAGGAGTTGTGGGAAGACGTTTGCCTCTGGGAGCCGAAGAGAACGAGGGATGTTCTGCTGCGGGGCCCTCCACCTCCGCCCAAGCAGCCTTGCTCGCACCATTGCAGCCGGGATGAAGGCCATGCCAGCTACATAGGCCGAGGGGCCCAAGCCCGAAGCCCCCAGGCCTTCGGCCCCGCCGCTGGAGGCCTGCGGTGCTGGAGGCCCGGACTGGGATGGCTGTTCGTCCCCAGGCAGCTCTTTGCACGAATCTTGGACATAAATCCAAGTGGAAGTAACTGGTGTTTTTATGTCACGGCTAATGTTCCATCCCCGTCAGTCAGAATGCTGCTTCCCTGGTCCCTGTCCTCTGGGCCCCACCCCCCAGTCTCCCAGGAGCATCACTGTTACTCTTGGCTGATGACCTGGGGTCCTGCTCAGAGCCTCCGTGAGAGCGGGGCATCCAGGAGCAGTGGAGGAGCCTGGGCTGGGAATCAGGTGACCTGGTCTACATTCCAGGAAACCTTGGGCAAGGCCTGGGTCTTCTCGGAGCCTCCTTTTCCTCTTCTGTCTATTGGAACACTTCACCTCAGCCTTTGGAGAATTATGGGAGGGAATGATCATAAACCCCAAATGCTGAGTGAGAGAAGCAGAGTGGGCCTAGGTAGAAACCAAAAAAGCAAGGGCCCGAAGCACTCCATGTCTTTTCTCTTTCTCATACCCTCCCGCTCCCCACCTCCCCTGTCCACTGGAGCGGCCCCATGGAGGAAGCACCACAGTAGGCTCAGCTGCTGCAGAAAGGCTTTTACTGGGCAGATGGGGGTGAGTCTTTGCCAACGGGCCAGGGTGAGGGGTGAGAGCACATCCTCCGAAGTAGCAGGGGTGGCATCCCTGCCTGGGGGTCTCAGCCTGAATGCACTAAAGGCTGGCCCTTCAGACAGGCTCAGGGGAGGTCCGCCCACTACGGCTTCGGGCCCCTCCTTCATAGAGACGCCACTCCTGACACGGGGAATGTGGCCCTTACTCTCACGTGTGCCTTGGCTGCTCAGGGGGCACGGTGGGGTGGGGTGAGGGGCTTGGGAGGGCCCTTCAGGAAGGAGAGAGACCGTACGGAGGAGAGGAGGGAGGATGGACAGTGTGGCCCACCCAGAAGTTCTGGGCACTGCCGTGGTGGTACTTGGAGGCGGGGGGGAGATGCTGGCCCCAAAGCTGAGGTCCAGGAGGAGCAGGATAATTGCGTCTAGAGCTGGTTTCTTCTTTGGGCTCGGCTCAAAGTGAACTGTTATCACTGGGGCAGAGAACTGGAGAGAAAGGGTGTTATTCTCTAGCATTCTCCACACACACAGCCGTGGGCACCTACTGGATATTCATTCACATTCCTGGATATTCGTTCAGGTAGACACATGTGGCTGCACACTCATGTGCATTCACACATGACCTCACACACGTGGGCATGTGGGCAAACACCCACGTGCACAGCAGTACAGACACACTATGCGCACTGGGGCCTTGTAGAGTAGGAAGGGTCTGGTAGGAGGGAGTGGTGTGGCTGGAGGTACGGATTCCTTCCTGAAGAGAGTCCCTCCCCAGCCCCCGTGGTGGACGTGGAGTGGGGCAGGCCTGTTACTTCCCCCTGACCCCCAGGGCTGCCTTCTGCCTCATGTAGGCCATGATGTCCATCTTGACGTTGCTGACCGTGGTCCGGTGGTACCAGCGCATGATGGGTTTACCGTCTGGCCCCACCAGGAACTTCTCAAAGTTCCAGCGGATGTCATGGACCTTCATGGGTTCCCAGAAAAGGCGGCTAGGCGAGCCCAGGAGCTCCGTGGTGGGAGGGCAGGAGTTCTGGAACAGGGATGAAGAATGTTAACCCTGCTCGGGGCCCTTCCCACCTCCTAGGGGCTGGGGGTGCGAGAATGGCCTGCCGCTGAAGAAGAAGCACCAGTTTGGGGGACCATGGTTGACTCTAGTGGTTTGTGAGACCCTTAACTTGTCCCTTCTGGGGCCCTGCCTGGGCCTTATTGTAAAATGGGCTGATGAGATCTAGGGTGTGCAAAGCCCTCTAGTGGAACGAGAGTTGGATGCCCAGAAATTCCCCCAGAGCAGGGCAGGGCAGGGCAGGACAGGGCAGCACGGCCTGTCTCTGTAGGGGCTGGAGCTCAGCAGCCCCGCCCAGAGCCAGCATTGCTGGGCAGAGCCGCTCCGCAGAGGTGGCTGCTCACTCACCTTCAGGAACGTGTAGACCTTCTGTTCTTTCTCCCCGTTCACATCTCCTTTCTCAAAGAGTTGGAAATTGGGGACGAAGCCCCCGCCCGGCCGTACGTGCCTATGAGAAATATTCTTAGCTGAGTCCCAAGGAGATGGATGGGCACAAGGCTCAGAAATGAGAGGAGGGGGCAGAACAGGGCAGGGGGTGCTGGGAACCTGGGTTTTATTCCCCAGTGGGCAGTGGGAGCCTATGAGTATTGACTGGGCAAAGGCATAATGTGGGTCTGCAGTCTCTCTTTCCATTCCAGTATCTCCTCAGTAACCCCTGCCAGTAGCTCCTGCCTTCCACATGTACCCTCCCACCCGCCATGCACTCACAACCAGTCCTCCCTGTCCCTGTTCCTCCCCTGTCCCATCTTCCCCTCATTCCATTAAGTGGGGTTCCTGGAGAGGGAAAGGAGCTCTTCCGGGCTGATAAATGTCCATCATGAGTGGGAGCCAGTGCAAGAGACGGCCGGCGCCTGGGCTGGGGCGCAGCAGGCCGTGCTGGAGGAACTTTGTGGACGCTGCGTGAGCACTCACTTGAGGATGGGTAGGATCTCCGAGTTGACTCCTGGCTCCTGTTTTCCAAATTGGTTGCAGGGGAAGCCCAGAATAACCAGACCAAAGGGTTCCAGCTCCTCCTGTAGTGCATTCAGTTCTGGGCCAGGGAGAGAGAGCAGAGGCCAGGTAGCCTGGTGAGGCGCCCTGCCTCATCGCACCACCACCTGCTTGCCCATGGTACAGCTGAAATCACGGAGGCCTGGCAGTGGGGCTTGCCAAGGATCGCTCGGCGAATGTGTCAATGCTGGGCATCAAGTCCCATCCTCCTGACTCAGCTGGGTGGGTTGCTGGTTTTGGGGGGAAGCATGTAACACCCTTTCTCAAATCAGTACTCAGTCACTGGCCCACTGCCAACTTCTTTCGGGATTGAGTCTCCTGGAACAAGACCACCATCCCTGAGGGAAGGCAGCAGACTTCCCTGGGGTGAGGTGAGGCCCTCACACCCCTCCTATACTCTGGGAAGCAGGGATCCAAGGGAGGCCCTGGCCCAGCTCCCTCTGCCCCTGGCCTGTACGATGCCATGCCCGAACTACTCCTGCAAAATGCACGGTTCTATTCCGAGGCCTGACAGAAGCATTCTAAACAGAGCATCCCTGCCCACTTTGAAGCCCAGTCGCCATCACTGCAGGAATTTCCCATAATTGCCAGGCAGGACATTCAGACTGCCCTGCTTCCTCCCAGCCCCTCCCAGCCAGCTGTGCTCACCCCAGAGCATCTTCCTGCCGGCGCTGTCAGTCCTGTACCTGCAGGGTTGCCCAGCTAAAGGAACACTAGAGTTCCCAGAATGTGGGTGAAACGCCTCGAGCCACTGCCTGCCTTCCAGATAGGGGCCAGGAGAAGTACTAAGGGCCATGGGACTGAGGCAGATGGGAAATTCTCAGCAAGACCACGCTATCATTCCTCTGACCAGGGAAAGGATACCTCAGGCACCAACACAATCTCCTCCATCCCTCTGCTTTTAGGGTGGCTGTGCTCAGGGAAGAAGGATTGCAGGGAGTCTTCTAGAACATGTCCAAGGCAAGCAGATCTCAGATTTAGATAGTCATCTTCACAAGACCATGGCACAGAGAACTGGGATGCACGGTTTGGAATCTCATGATCACTGTCCCCCTCTCCCTGCTGGCAGAAATGGCCCGAAGAAAGCAGAGGGCTCTTACCAACGTACTGGCTGGTCAGGCCTCAGAAGCTGGCCACGTTGACGAACAGGACGTATTTGCCGGCATACTGCTTGAAGGGGATGTACTCCTCCCCGTTGAGGGTGAGGGCTCCATACTCGTAGATGGTGCCGCTCACACCAGCATGGCAGTCCGTCTGCAACGAGACCAGCGCCAGGGCGTGGTTAGAGCTGGAAGGAAACTTGGGAATCCCCACTTTCAAGACCATGAAAGACCCCAAGACCACTCCAGGCTTTGGAACTAGACTAGCACCGAGGCCTCCCAATTCCTTGCACAAGGAAATGATTGTGGAAGCACTTAGTAGGCTGGTGAGTGCCATGGAAACCGGGAGGAAGCTTACTGTCGTCATTACTGCACAGCACAGGTGGTTTGGTAAAGATTTACCAGCCCTGAGGGACACCATGCTGATACCGGCGGTCTCGTTACTGGGTGGGCTGGTGGAGACTGGGTGGGCGGCTGGTGCAAGAATCCAGGCAAGTAATGATGAGGCTGAACTAAACCATTGTAAAGGCAGAACTGAGCAGGAAGGAGGAAGGGGCAGGCTGGAGAGAAGTGATTCAGAGGTACCAGACCTGGGGGATTGGACAGCTGAGAATGTGGTTGTAGAATAGGGACCCAGGAGGAGGATGAAGGGTAAAGAGCAGTGCCTCCTGTATATCAGATGTCCCTAGGAGTGAGCCGTTGTGACAACAAACCTTGTGCCTTCCTCTCTGCCCAAACTCTGTCAACCTCCAGGACAAGTAGGAACAGGGTGCAATGGTCTACAAGTCGGGGGACCCGGATTCCATGTCTAGCTCTGCCACTAACTCACTGTGTGGTCCTGGACTGGCCCTTTCTCTTCTCTGGACCTCAGCTTCCTGGTTTATAAAATGAGAATCTTGAACTGGATCAGCTGCTCTCAACCACGATGATGGACAGCATGCTGTCAGTGGAATGCTGCTAACAAGCACAAGATTGCATTTGCTCCACCGCCCCTCCCTCAGCTCTGCCCCAGATTACAAAAATCTGGGTCTGTTCTTGGAAGGAAGTCATGGCATCCGTAACACAACCACCAGGTGCGCTGGTGGTGATGGGAAAGAAGAGAGCTTACCACTATTATGTCAGGTCATCTCTGTGGTGCTCTCTGGCCCTGACTGCCAAGGAGAAATGGAAAGACAAGCAAAGTAGCGTTATAGACGCGGGCAGACAGACACAGGTGAATGGAGTTAGAGAAGCAAGTCCACACCCTCCCTTCCCATCAGTCCTGGGAGACTTGCTGTTGAGGTGAGGAACCTGGGCCCAAGAGGGTGAAGGGAGCCCTCTGGGCTGCCAGGACATGGCTCCCGGAGGGTGAAGGAAAGCCACCCCTGTCTTGAAGAGGCCACACATCTGCTGAGCAGGTGAGGCTGGGTCCCGCCATTCCCTGGCAGCCGCAAGCTCTCTTGGCTTCAGTGCAAATTCCCTGCTTTACATGAGTCTCATAGTAAACATTAAACCTACACAGAAAACATCTCTCTGGGGCAGTCACTATGCCCATGACTGATTAGGTGCTGACGGCAGGCCTTAGACCTAAGCTCAGTATTTCTCCAGCCGCTGGGCCTTCATGGCCCCATCTGGGTCAGTTCCACCTCAAAATACAAACAACTGAGGACACAGCAAACACACCCCAGGGTGCATGAGGTCTAGCACAGTGGTTGGCATACCGCGGCTCGAGAGCCACATGCGGCTCTTTGGCCCCTTGAGTGTGGCTCTTCCACGAAATGCCATGGCCTGGGCGAGGCTATTTTGAAGAAGTGGCGTTAGAAGAAGTTTAAGTTTAAAAAATGTGGCTCTCAAAAGAAATTTCAATCGTTGTCCTGTTGATATTTGGCTCTGTTGACTAATGGGTTTGCCGACCACTGGTTTAGCAGCCAGGAGGCAAGATCTCCCAGCATGCCTCTCCACCTTCTCCACTCTGCCCTGATCCGAAGCCAAACTCTGGGGCATGGAGAGAACAAAAGCCAAAAGATTGTCCAAATAATGCAAGCCTGTAAACAACAGGAGGATCCACTTCTGGGCAGTTTCTGGGAGGGGGTGGGGCGAGGGGAATCTCTCCTCAGGTTTCAGTCTTTTCGGGCTCACTCCCTGAGCCTCCCCAAATGGCTGTGAGAATCCGATGGCAGGTCAAAAAGTTGTGAAAGCCTCTCTTGGAAAGAAACCCCCACATCCAGGGCTAGTGATGATTCTGCCTGCAGCCAGGGCAGAGGGCCCCGCTGTTCCCACATTATGGTGAAGCGTCCTTTGATGTTCCCCAGCCACTGTGAAGGGGATGACTGGCAGGAGGAAGGACCAGTGACAGAGCTTCCTCGCTTTCTGCTGGGGCCAGTGAGGCCAGCGCTCAGGGTTCAGACCAGTGCAGCTCGGAGTGGCCAGGGTCGGGGAAGCCATGGCTTGCACTCACCACTGGGCACTACAACCCAGTTCTTACATAAGCCTCCTTACCCCCTCTGAGCCTATGGAATCCCAGAGCCCTCACCTTCCACAGGGGAGGCCAGAGAAGACGGAGGGAGGGGCAGCGAGGATGCCTCAGTCTTCCCAGCTGGACAAGACAGGAGAGTTCTGTGGCTTGAGAGGGGGAGGTGCATAGGGCCTCAGCTGGCAGCACTGGCATCTTTCTCCTCTCCCATCTTACCACTCCCATCCATGGGATGCTGTGAAGGGAGAACTGGACTGAAGGCAGGAGACCTGAGCTCTGGGCCTGACCGTGCCTCTGAGTCTGTAACTACTGCTCTCCCTGCTCCTTATTGTGAGATAGGGTCAGATTCAGGGCTGTTATAAGGGCCCTTCAGCTCCATCCGCCTGTGGTTCCATGATTCTCTCTGCCTGATTTAGTCACCTAGAAACCAGCGGTTACTAGGATCCTGTGCACGTCAGCAGCTGTTTCTCTCTACAGCTTCTGCACAGTCCTTCTGCAGAGCAAGGACAGGAGTCTGGGCAGCCCTGAGCTGGATTGGAGAGGGGACACAGCAAGGAAAGGAGGATTATTTTTGTTCTCTAGCCCCTCCCTTTGAGTGGGAGGAGAAAACCTCTCTGGGGCAGTCACCTTTGGTCCAGCCCATTCTCCACATGCCCCCTTGCCTGACCTCTTGGCCCTGGGGTGAGGGAAATGTAAACGTTTGAGCCCTGGAACCAGGATGATGACATCGCAACTATCTGCTGACCAGGGAAGAAAGATGGCCATGCTCAAACTGTTATTAGTCAGCAAATCCTAGCTGGAAGCAGCTGATAGGATCAGACCTACCCTAAGACTTTTCTTGGCCATACCCATCCTGTTCTCTCAAGTCCATTCCTCCCCAGAGTTCTACAGAGAACAGACAGCTATGATGAAGGAACCCTGTGCTTGGAATGGGCAGGAAACCCTCCAGAAAATAGCGTGTGGATTCTGCAGCTTCTCCAAGCATCATCCCTTCTGAAATCATCAGCTTCACTTTGCCATTGCTATCCCAACCACCCACCCCACCCTCACCTCCTGCAGATGGAGGAGCAGGTCCTAAGAAGTAGGGACCTAGTCAGGGACCTGGGAGTTGTGCCCTGCCAGGCCAGAGCTGCTTCTGTCACAGATCTCTGCCTCTTCTACCAATGCCCCGAATCCACGTGCCTCTCTACCTGCGTTTATTCTTGGACTAGAGGAGCCCCCAAGGCAATTCTTAAAATCTGCGGACCGCCCAGCTGCAATTCTCCCCGCTTCCTCCTGGCCTGTCGGTCTCCCTGGGAACCTCCACGGCCAACCAGTTGCCAAGTCTCTAGGCCTTTTCTGTGAGCGCACCCCCTTCAGGCCTGTCTGGAGGGGAGCAGCTAGGGGCCAGAGGTGGCATGGATGAAGCAAGGCCATGGAGAGAACTCGGGAACTTGGGGAGAGGGACTTCCCTCCCCTATTCCCTGCACACTAGGCGCACTCAGGCTTTCAACAGATAGAACTGCGAGGAGAGGAGACGGAGGGGTCTGGGTGTGGGGGTCCCGGCGTAGGAGAGGGAAGCACCCGGAGTTAGAGGGACTCTCCCCTAGGTGACGCCCTTCTGGAGGGGAGCCCGGGGAGACGGGTGCCTCGCCGCCGCCACCGCGAGATGGACACCTGGGGGCTATGCGCCACCCCGGAGGCTCACTCACTCACCTTCGAATTCTCCTGCCCCCGGCTGGGCACGAGGCCGGCCAGGAGCAGGGAGAAGAGGCAGGATGCCCGGAGCAGCCGGGCCATGGCGCGCGCAGGCGGATTGTGCGTCTGGGACTGGCCGGAGACGCCGATCCCGGGCCACCTCCCGTCTGAGGTGGCCAGTGCGCTCAGCCACCTTTCAAGCCCTCCGCGGTGACCAATCCGAGGCCGGCCCCGGGTCCTTGCAGCCAATCGCGGGGCGGCTGGCAGTTCAGGGGCGGGCACGACTGCCTCACGTCTCCCCCCTTCCCCAAGGCTCGGGGCGACAGTGACGTAAGCAAGTCTGGGCCGAGAGGTGGGAGCCAGGTCCCTGTGACCCTGAGAGGCGCCCCTCCCCCCATCTCCCCACCCTAACTTCTTTTGGCTCTAATGTGCTGGAGGAGGCAGGCACCGTGGCCACCAGCATAGCCAGGGAAAGGGCTGTGGAGAGCCCGGAAGAACTGATGGAAGGCTCAGTGTGGGGAAGGCTCAATCCTAGTCTTGAGCATTTCTTACTCCTAGGCTTTAAAATGCCCCGTGGCCTTCCTTCTTTCCTCCCTGTCCATTCGGTTTTTGAGGACTGAAAGTGTCAACAAGATCTGGAGTTAGACTGCAGGGAACATTTATTCTGTGTAGGTTTAATGTTCAGAATCAAACTGTGGTTGTCCTGGGTGGAACACTGGGATACCTCAGCTGCTTTGAGAGCAGGAAGTTCATTTGTTTCCTGTGTAGTCTTGAACAACTCGGTTTTTCCATCTGTGTAATGGGATTGGTTGATAATCTCTATCTAAGGCCCCTTACTTGCTTCTAAAGTAAGTGACAGATCAGGAGTCCCTCCAGAGTAGGGACCATAATCAATACCTGGCACAGGGCCTAGAACACAACAGGTGCTTAATATTTGTTGCATTACTCAATCAATGAATTCATTCCTCTGCTTAGAGATACTGATGCTCAGGTCAGGCCGCTCTATGGATTCTGTCCATGGATAAGGGAGTGCATTGAGATCAGTGCTTTGCAAATCTGTCTGCCTACCTGAGAAGCTTATAATACAGATCCCCAGGCCCCACTTCACTGCATTAGAATCGCAGGGGCAGAAGCTGAGAATCTACACCAGACAGGTTCCAAAGGTGATTCTGAGGCAGGTGATTCTCCGTCTTCTGATGGAGAAGTACCTTGTGGTGCCATGTTTTTACTCTGGTTTAAGGTATTATGTTCCCGTGGGGACTTGGAAGGTCTGTCTCAAGTCTCACATTCTCTGTGAAGCCATCCTTATCTCCAGCCACTGCCTGTTGAAATGAAGGGAATCTTGAATGCCAGGAAGTCTTTTTTATTTTATTTTATTGATTTTTTTTACAGAGAGGAATAGAGAGTTAGAGACATCAATGAGAGAGAATCATCGATCAGCTGCTTCTTACATAACCCCTACTGGAGATGAGCCTACAACCAAGGTACATGCCCTTGACTGGAATTGAACCTGGGACCTTTCAGTCTGCAGGCTGACGCTCTATCCACTGAGACAAACCAGTTTTGGCAGGAAGCCTTGAAATGCGTTAAAGCACCAAAAACAGTGGCTGGAAAAGTATGTGCTCAATAAATGTGATTTACTAAACCACCTCATTTCATTGATGCCTGGAGATGGGAAACCATTTACCCAAGTTCCCATAGCACATAGGCGGCGGAGAGGAGACCAGAATCCAGGGTTCTAGGCTCCAATCTCAAGCTCTCTTCACTTTGTTCTGCTGTCTTTGGCCGGTCATACAAGTATACACCCAAAGATGCAAACACCAGTACACATATCAGTTTGTCAGAAATTCATTGTTCATTAGCATCAGGAGGCATCTGGTGATCCTCAAAACGTGTGCCTACCATCATGTCAACACCATGAGAGATGTCAAAGAGTTTTCTTGAAGTTATAATCCCTGCCCCAAAGTGTGAGCCAATAGAGCGAGGAGTAGGATGATGCCAGTGGCACCTAGGTGGGCTAATAGCACCTAGGATGTGGCTAGTGGCACCTAGCATGGGGCAGGTTGAGCACCTGGGATGGGGCAGGTTGAGCACCTGGGATGAGGCAGAGTGAGCACCTGGGATGAGGCAGGTTGAGCACCTGGGATGGGGCAGGTTGAGCACATAGGGTCATGGAACTGTACAGCTGGCACCTGAGAGTGAGCACCTCTCTAGATGCTGCACCTTCTGTGCCTGACTTGCCTCACCCTAGTCCCAGCTCTGCTGTTCCTTTTCTTTTGGGGAAACGAGAAGGTCACAGAGGCCCTGCAGTTCCAAGGGCTTGAGGAAGGCCTGTGCTGCACCAGACTCAGGCGTCCTGATTTCATGGGCAGTGGGGTGAGAGGTCGGAGAGCATGGCCAGGCACTGAGGAGGCCTTCAGGCTATAAGAATACTTTCAATGGAGGTCTGAGCCTTAGTACAAAGAGCATGAAGGTGAAAAGGAAAACAGTACTTTCCAGTCTTAACCACCAGCTTTTGAAGCGCATTTTGGTGACTTGTTCCCGGAAACCCCATGTTTTGAAAGATGTTATTCTCCAGGCCGTTTGCTCTTTCCCTCAGGCTAAAGTCCAAATTCCTTAGCGCTTCAATATCCTCAAAGTCCAGCCTCCTCCTCGTCTTTGCCACCCTCCTCCTGTTCTCTCTAGTCCAGCAGGGCTGGACTTCAGTCGATTCTCCCCACACACCGTTCTCTCTCACCCCATGTTTTGTCTAGGCTGTTCCTCTGCCCAGAGCACTCCGTGGTCTCTCTTTAACTGCTTCTCTCCTACTGTTTTTCAGGTCTCAACTTCGACGTTATTTCTTAAGAAAATAGTTTTGTCCAGTACCCCTTACAGTTTCTAGAACATTGGGCACTTTCTGCATAATTTCTTCTTTGTCTTTCTTCTACACTGAATCATAAGGTCCACAAAACCTTAATTCCCAGCACTTTGCACAGAGGTTAATACATAGTAGATGCTCAATAAAAAAAATCTATTAAGTACATAAAAGACTATTTGGCATTAAGAATAAGCAGAGCTTTAGCTCAGCGCATGCTAACAAGTTTGAGCCCTCAAAACTGGTCTGATTCCAGCTGCTAACAAGACTCGAGCCATGGGAGTTGTGCTGACTGAGCTTGTTAAAGGAGGATAGATGATTTGCATTGAAGATCGGGAAAGGAAGGGTGGAAACAGATGCTGTAGGTAAATCATAAGGCAGTTTTGCTTTCGACCTGAGGAAGTGCTCTGCTACATCGACATGTGGGCACATAGTACCTCTTCACCCTCTTTTTTTTTTTAGACATATACAGAGAGCTCACTGCCTACCCAGAATCTTTGCTTGCTGGTGAATGGGGACTGCAGATGACTTAGAATGAGGTTTAAAGAACAGTGCTGATAGACTAGCCCAGTGCTTAAGTCGATTGCAGTGTCATCCTCTGCACCAAAAAGTTGTGGGTTCAATCCCCTGTCAGGGTGCATACAGAAGGCAACTGATTGATGTTTCTCTCTCACATATGGATCTCTCTCCCTCTCTCTCCTTTCTCTCCCTCCCTCTCTCTTTACACATATCCTTGGGTGAGGATTAAAAAAAGCAGTGCTGATGCTCTGTGTCTTCGAGGAAGATAGAACATGAGTTAATAAATAATAGGCTGCAAAAACCAACAGTGGAAGCCAGCCCTGCCATTGCTGAGTAAGCACTGAACTCAGTGATGGGGTCAGCCAGCCCCACTAATGGGTCCGGATGTAGTCAGCAGCCAGGAGGCCCAGCCCCCGTCTCTTCGGTGCCAACTTCAAATAGTGGCCCTGTTTGACCGTCCAAACAGGATTTCAGAACCCAGGTAGGGCCAGATGCGAGTTTTCTGAATCAGTGGCAGATCCTGTCTCAGAGCCAGCCAGGAGAGAAGGCTTCTGTCAGGAGGAGAGGTGGCTAGAGCTTTTGCTTTTGAAACCAGAGCCTTCCAAGCTCTGAGTCCGTTTCCTCATCTATGGAATGAGGAGCCGGACAAGTTGATCCCAAGAGCCAAGCTTTTGTGTAATAAGAGTAATGGCCAGCATTCACCCAACATCCTACAGGAACCAGGTGCTGCCTTAGATTTGTTCACTTCTTGAAAAGTCTGTGCAACCTCATGAAGTAGTTAACATTATTATCCCACTTTTACAGACGAGGAAAGAAATACATAGAGAAGTTGAATACATTTGCTTAAGGTCATGCAGCTGGTAGGTGGCAGAACAAACCAGGATCCTGACCCGGATGTCCTGTCTCCAAAGCCCTTGTTATTAATCTCTAGGCCTGTGCCATCAGCACAGCAGCCACTAGAGGGGTGTGGCTAATGGGCACTTGGAATGTCTACATTGAGATGTGCAATCACTGAAAAATACACCCTGGATTTTGAAGACTTAGTATGAAAAAAAAGAAATGTAAACATATCTCAGTAAATCTTTATATCATTACATGTTAAAATGTTAACATTTTATATATTGGGCTAAGGGAAATATTTTTTCTTGAAATTAATTTACTTGTTTCCTTCAAATTTTAAAATGTGACTACTAGAAAATTTAAAATTAAATACGCAACTGATCTTACATTTCCACTGGACAGTGCTGGTTTAAGCTATATAGGATGTCCCAAAAAAGTAGGTACCCACTTGTAATAACTATAAAGACAGTGTTTATTAAAATACATTTTGTTTTCAAAATTGGCCTATGAGCTGTTAAGGTATGTGTACACTTTCTGGGACACCTATTCATAAAAGATTGGTGTGGGATTATGCCTCTGTGAAGTCCAGGTTTATCTCCTGTTCTGCGGTCCCCCAAGCCCACCTTCAAGCTCAGTGACCCTAGGAGGACTCACAGAACTCAGCATGTGATCACAGAGAAAGGATACAAAGCAAAATCAGCAAAGGGAAAAGGCGCAGGGGACAAAGTCTGGAGGGAACCAGGCACAAGCTTCCAAGAGTCCTCTCCCAGCTGAGACACAAGACGAGCTTAATTCCTCTTACAACAAACCGTGACAATAAGTGTTGTCCCAGAAAAGCTCATTGGAGACTCAATACCCAGGGCTTCTACTGGGGACCAGCCACGTAGGCCTCCCCCGCCGCGCGTGTAATTCCACACTCCCAGGAGGAAATCAGGTGTTCAGCACAAACCACGTTGCTTGTTCAAACAGTTGCATCACAATGATCAGTTCTGGGGACAATAGAAATCTCCTGAAATCAGAGTTTCTGAATGCCACCCAAGGATGAGCCGTGCAGGCAGATCTTTCTAAGGATAGCAGTCTCGGGCCTGCTTTGATAACTCTTTTCCTCGGTCTCCTGGTTTAGTTTCAACAGGACTTGGCCTGGCAAATGTAGGCCTTGGCACATGCTGAAATGGATTCAATGACTCCCATTCCCTCCAAACTCTGCATTGTTGGAAAGAGAGTTATAAAAAGGGGAAAAGTCCCTAGAAACTAATTCATTCATTTGAGCAGCTGAGGTTCACAGAAGCCGAGTGATTTGTCGAAGGTCCCACAGGAAATAGGTGTCTACAAGTCAGACCAAGGCTGGATACAGTTCCAAGCTTGCAGTCAAAATGTTGCTCCCCGTCTCTTGATGTCCTTAGATGTTGCTGGAACCCAAAACATGTACCCTTCCCCCCGTTTCTTAGTAGAGAGCCCTACCTATGCCTCTGCTAGCCTCACTCCACTCACACTCCACCCTCTCTAGGTTATTGTAACTGGGCGATAACAGTGCTGGAGTAGTAACAACCTTCATAAACAGTCACCAAACAGTGAACAATCCATATCCTACTTCTGTGGGTTAACAATGCACAAAACAAGCGAGGGCTAGTCCTGGCCAGTGTGGCTCAGTTATAATTGAACATTGTCCTGTGCACAGATAGGACATATGCCTGGGTTGTAGGCTTGATCCCCAGTAGGAGTCATGCAGGAGGCAGGTGGCCGATGTTCCTTTCTCACATCGATGTTTCTCTCTCTCCCTCTCCCATCTTCTCTCTCTCAAGTAAATAAAAGTATATATATTTTAAAAACCTGAAACAACAACAATGAAGTCTAGAGGGAACCAATAACTCTAAAATTAGTAGCTTATCACCCTTCCTGCCTCTCTTCTCCCAACAGGGCCACAGCTAACAAATGGCCAAGTCAGGTCCACATCATTCTTACCCTTTCCTCAACTCAGAAGGTTCATGTCAAGGGAGGTACACGTGAAAAAGTTTTGGACTGAAAATCTGGAGTCCTGATCCTGTCTCAGTATGTGCCTTAGCCTCGTGTCCCTTCTCTCTGAGCCTTGGACTCCCTCCAATTCTGAAATGAGGAAATTAGAATTCTGAGGTTTTGTCCAGGCCCGTCAGTCCATAATTATAGTTTCTCATGAACTGACCCCAGGGGAGGAGTTCCTGAGGACAAATGGAGTGGTGCCCTAGAGTGTCTGCCCAGTCGGGGCTGGGTTACAGGGTGAGGGTGGATAAATCCTATGGGTAAATCCTTTGTAGTTATTATCACGCTCGAATAGTTATTTTGATTTTAAGTGAGTGAAGACACTTATTTCAGAGTCTACCTATTACCACCCCATCCACATGACCTGTAAGATGAAGTTATGCCCGATGATATCTCCCACCTGAGGGGTGACCTTCCCCAGCTATTATATGGGATCAATAATTTTTGCCCTGCCCTACTCAATAAGGTGGTAAGGAGGCTCTGGTAGAGGGTGGGGGCCAGAAGATGCTGGACTCTGAACTCCAACAAGGACTGAGGAATTGTGGGGATTTTTTTCCTTCCAATTCATTCTTTGTCTCCAAAACCATATCTTATCAATACTTTTCCTCATATTACTGAGTTCCTAAGCTCACTCAGTGTTAATTAGTTCAACAGGTGTTTACTAAGGCACTGTGCCAACTGCTGAGGATTCGATCATTCAGAGCAAACAAGACACGATTCCTGACCTCAAGAGGCTCACAGCCTGGTGAGTTGATGACAGTCAGCTGGCTGCACGGGGTGATGGATGCTCTTGTGGGGAAAGGACAGCACAGACAGACAACTGACCCAGACCAGTGTTAGCAGGGCTGGCCTCCAGGTGGAAGTATCCAGGAAACTGGGAAGGAGTACAAGGAGTCAGCTGGCTGAGACATGAAAGTGGCAGGGAAAAAGGGAAAGAGGGGGTCGAAGGAACCACATGATCAAAGGCTGAAAGAGACAGTGAGAAGGTTGGAGCACTAACCAGGGCAGATGGCAATGGTCTTTGATGACCTTGGACTTTATCTTGAGGGCAGTGGACAGAAGAAAACCCCATCACTTTGTTTTGTCATTGTTTGTTTTGTTATTTTTTTTATTACTTTTCACAACTTTAAATAATCGCACCATTATCTACCTATTTATGGTCTATCCCATTCTCCTCCCAATGGGAATGTAAGCAACATGAGTCTAAGACCATGCATATTTTATTCTCTGTTGTAACTCCAGTCCCTAGCAGAGTACCAGGCACATAAAGTACTCAATACATAGTTGTGTGTGTGTGTGTGTGTGTGTGTGTGTGTGTGTGTATGTGTTTAAGAATGAATGAAGGAAGGAAGGAATGAATGAATGAATGAATGAGAAAAAGAAGTGGGGCACCTAGATTTGAGGGTGTATCTTATTCCTGGCTGTCCTTTGCCTTTATTTAGGGACAAGCCTCTGCTTCCACCCTCCATAGGGGAGGGCTGTGACTGGGAAAGTTTTGTCTCTTTTCTTCAGGCAGTGAGGTGCAGGTTAAGCTAAGAAATGAGCCAGTGAGGAGGATCCAGATAAGCTGACCCTATGCTGAAAGCCTGCCTGAGCTCTGGACATAAAGTTCCTTTTTCTTAAAGGGTCTGTGGTCCATGGGAAATAAATAGCCTGGCCCTCGTGCTGAACTCCAATGTTCTTTTAGGGTAGGATCAGCATACTTCTCAGGCTTTGATCTTTCAACCTCGTGGAGACTATCAGGCCAGAGGGCTCCTTAGAGATGACCTAGTTCCTTGCTGCTCAAAATGTGGTCCCGGGACTCTGCTGACAGATGTTCCCAAAGCTGCCTGCCCGCCCTGCCTGTGGCTCTGTCTTTTCCCATCTAGGGTCACAGGACATTTGGAATCTAGTTCTGGCTTTGTTGTGTTTTATTACCCAATGGGTCCCTGAGGGTGGGCTCTGTAGGATAGGCACTATACCCCTCACACTTCAAAGGATAATTTTCAAATTTGAGAGGGGATTTGCCCAAGGTCACAGGGCCCGTCCATGGCCGAGCTGGGCAAGGCAAAGGGCCTTTCTGATGTCCCCTCAGTCACGTTCCACCTTAAAACCACACGTGTAACAAGCGATCCCACAGGAAACGTAACCCACACCGGTGCATGATTATTTCCAACCTTTCCCTCCCCGGGTTCCTCCTCTTTAAGCCCTTTGTAAGCCCGTTTTAAATTGCCTTGTGGAAGCATTCTTTCCCTGCCCTAACCTGTTCCTCCGAAAACCTACCCTTGCCCTCCCTCTTGACCCGGTACAGTGGGAACAGTACTGAGCTGCGACTGGACTACCTGGTCCTTGTCACTCAGCCCTGAAACCCCCTCACAAGGCTTCTTACCTGGAGGAGGTGGGGGAGGTGTGTGGGCTAGATGACCCATAAGCCCTTCAGATTTACGTCTATCTGTGCCCCCAGATAGTGCTAACCGATCCCCTGAACGGGCAAGGCTGAAGGCCCCCTTGGGGAGAAAGAGTCTCTTTCCCAGGCCTGCTTTACTGTACCCCCTGCATGCTATTTCTCCGAGCGGTTTTGTGGTCTTTCTGGAGTTTAATTGCCATTCCTAGAGCCACACTCTGGCCTTGCCCTGCCCTGGTTTGGCAAGGCTGAGTGCATTGCTACACCCAGCCGTCTGCTGTGCTCTGGAGGAATACCACTGTCAGCTTGACCCTCAGCGTTGAAGCCACTGTCACCCACCCTGAACTCTCTGATGTTAAAGCCCCTGGATTAGGAACCACCGTGGCATCTGTGTTACAGAGACTGAGGCTTATGGAGTCAGAGAGTGACTTGCCCAAGGGCCACAGTGAGCCATGGAGCTAAACACTGACATGCAGGTTTTCTGGCCCAGGTTTCGTTCTCTCTGTCCGTATCTTCATACGTTTATTGGGCACCGACCACGGTCAGGTCCTGGGCTGGGCACTGAGCATATGGCAGTGAACACTGACAGATGGGTTTCCACACATGTGGGAAGGCAGATTGAGGTAATGCATGTAAATACGTTTGGGGCAGTGCTTGGGATGTATTCCTTCCTCCTCGCATGGTTATCACTGACGATATCAGTGATCCACCGAGTATCTTAGCTGTGGAGTGAGTACATCCTACAACCCTCAGCATGCTACCATCCGCTGCCCCTCACACCCCTCTGTGCACTGCACACCCCCACCTGCAGTTCTACAGCTCATCACCCTGTCATCCTTGCAGTTGCTTCGGACCTCCCTGCACTTTCTGCTCCATGGATCATGTGGCCTCCCAGCGCTCCCCCTGGTTTGGAAAGCCTTTGACCAGTTTCCTGGCGTCTCCCTGGGTCAGGCAAGGACTTTGTGTACACGATGCTGAGCTCTTCTTCTCCGGAGGCCAACAGAGAGGAGGAATGTGAGGTTAAAGGACTTGAGAATGCCTGCTCTCCCCGTGGGCACACACCCTCCGTTCAACCTGTCATTCACATAGAACAGCTAAGAGTGACTGAGGGATGCCTCCTAGGGCTAGGCTCTGGTCTAAGTGCTTTAAACAGACTATGTAATCCCACAACAACTCTATAAAGTATGTATAATATAAATTCCATTTTTAAAATTGGGGAAACTGGGGCACAGGGGTGGTTAATAACCCAAGCTAGTAAGTGGTGGGATGGGGTTCCATTTCAGACAACCTGGCTCCACGGCCTACACCCTTCACTTCTATCCCACACTGCACTGAAGCCCAGAGAGTGAAGGGGATTGGCCCAAAATCACTCAGCGATTTATGCAATGATCTCTGACCATTAAGCCACTGGAAGAGTCATATATGGAAGACAATTATAAGCCAAAGCTTAAAATTCCCTGGTCTCTGCCCGTCTACATTCTCCTTCTACCCCCACGTCCTACTGACTGTTTATTAAAAGCAAAGAGGCCCAGGGTGTGTCCTTGTGGGTCAGTGCCCAGGCTGAGTGGCTTGGCTGGTCCCACAGTGGTCAGCCCTCTGTAGAGCTAAGCCAGGCCCCATAAGCACAGTCAGAGGGGGCCCCCGGAAGTGCTGGGGATGGAGGTGGGAAGCAGGACTAGAGCAGGCAACTAGACAGAGAAAAGGTCAGGGGCCAGGGTTAGGGAGGAAAGGAGGACTGAAGGGAGGGAAAGGGAAAAACAAACGTGTTTTAAGTACCCAAAGAGTGTGCCAGGCACCATGCTGGGCACCTTTCCATACACCCTGTGAGGAGGGCCCCATTATTACCCTGTCTTTGTTTTTTTAAAAATATACTTTTATTGATTTGAGAGAGAAAGGGAGAGGGATAGAAACATCAATGATGACAGAGAATCATTGATTGGCTGCCTCCTGCATGCCCCTCTAGGCATGTGCCCTGACCAGGAATCGAACCATAACCTCCTGGTTCATGGCTGGGCAGTTACTCCTATTTTTTATTATTTATTTATTTTTTTTTACAAGGAAGGAAACTGAGATACAGGGATGAATTACGAGCGTGTCTACTGTGAAAATGGATCCCCTTTCCATTGTAGAAAAAAGGAGAGAGTGACAGGAGGCAGGACAGAGGAGGAGAGCCACAGTGGGAGGAAGGGAGAAGGAGGTGAGGTCTGAGGGCCTGGGTGCTCTCCCCACAAGGGTGATGGCCCAGAGTTGTCCTTGCATCCCAGAAGGCTCCCTGGGCAAATGTTTAAACATTCAGAAGCAGCGTGACCTGTCTGTTCCCAACCCGTGACTGCACCTGGATATAAACAGCCTGTTCATTAACCCGGAAGACTGGCTCCTCTGCTCCTCCGCTTTCTCGGCTGGGTGGGCGGGCATGGGGAGCAGGAGGTGCCTGGCCAAGCGTTTCCAGACTGGGAGGAGTGGCTGCCAGGAACCCGGTGGCCCTCAAAGAGCTGGGCCATAGGAGGCCACCGAGAGTGCACATCCTGTGTCCGCCCCTCGCCCACTTGCTCAAGGCCCTATAGTAGGTTAACCTTTGACCCAGTGGCTGCCACTTTAAGGGAATCACAGCTTGACTCATCTCATTATTTTCCCTAATGATCCCCACCATTAGAGCGCTGTGGTGAAATCAGATGAAATCATGGCTATATAAGGGCACCTGAGAAGTTGTTCCCTAGTCTAGTCCCTCCTTCTCCCTAGTCCCCACACTTCTCCCTAGCCCTTACACCCCTCCCCAATCCCCACACCCCAGCTTCATTCAGTACCTTAAGTCTTAAGGGGTGTCGAACTCAATCAGAGAAGGGGCCAAAATCTAAAATCCAGCCTAAATCTTGGGCCGAATGGTTTACTGAACAGTCATAAACTGACAATGTTAACCAGAAATGTGAATTTAAAATGAGTGGAACAATCTTTTCCTTAACAGTGCTGTTAACCAACTCACATGCTATCAAGCAAAACAGTAATATTGGTATCAAGCAAAACAGTAATATTGGAATGTACCTAAAATGCTCATTGTTTTGTTTTCTGGCTAGATGTCTGACACCGTTTTCCCCGGATCAATGAGTCAATGTTCGGTTTTATTTCTTGGGCTGTAGCAACCCGCAAAACAGCATGGAGGTTGTCATCGGTAATGTGTGATCTGTGCTTGTTTTTGTTCAGATTCATTATTGAAAACATCTGTTCACAAAGATAGGTGCTCCCGAACATGGATAGAATACGGGCAGCATGAAGTCGGAGCTCTGGCATTGAGTCAGGGGGCAGTAGAGGGTAGAAGTCCTCAATTTCAACATCCTGAAACCTTGATTTCAGGCCACTGTCAGACTGAAGCTCGATTATCTCCATCTGAAGGTGATGGGGCACATTGTTGACATCAACTGTAAAAGGATTGGCAAAGATGTCAAAGCCTGAGTGCTGTGTTCTAAAGTCAGAGAAGCGTCGCTCAAATTCACTTAGTAAACGGCTAACTTTGGTAGCCAGCCGACTGCAAGGAAAAGTACCAGAAATAGTGGTTGAGATACTCAAACAAACAGGAAAGTGGGCAAGATTGTCCTGTTCCAGTTGGGACTTCCATAGTTGAAGTTTACGCTGGAATGCTGTGATCATGTCAGACATCTTCGTGATGACTTGTTTGCATCTCTGCAGCTTCAGATTCAGTTGGGCGAGATGCTCACATATGTCACACATCATAGCAAAATCACATAGCCAGGCGGGATCCGACAGTTCAGGCAAGGGCTTTCCTTTACTTTCCATGAAAAGAGCAATTTGTTCTCTGAGCTCAAAAAATCTTTTGAGGACTGCGCTCTTGCTCAGCCATCTTACTTCTGTGTGGTATGGCACGTCTCCATGCTCTGCACCCACCTCCTGTAAAAACTGCTGGAACTGGCGATGATTCAGGCCACGTGCCCGTATAAAGTTAATAGTTTTAATGACTGTGGTCATTATGTCATTCATGTCCAGAACTTTTCCACACATAGCCTCTTGGTGGATAATGCAATGATAAGTAATCAAGGGTGTGTGGCAGTGACTTTTTTTGCATTCTTTCCTTCATTAGTCCAACCAAGCCTTTCTTTTCTCCGCACATTGAAGGTGCGCCATCGGTAGTTAGCCCCACCAACTTTTCCCAGGGTAATTTAAAATTATTTATAGATTTCTCCACAGCCTCAAAGATATCTCTACCAGTCGTCGTCCCATGCATGGCAGCTACATCCAAAAGTTCCTCAGTGACAGAGAGGTCGGTCTTCGTAGCACGTATAAAGATGGACAGCTGCGCTGTATCAGTGTTGTCTGTGCTTTCATCGATAGCAAGTGAAAAAGCGAGATAACTGCATGCCTGTTCGGCCAGCTGTGATGATAGATTTCCTGAGAGTTCTTGAACTCTATCTGCAATGGTGTTTCTTGACAAACTGACATTTTGAAAACTCTGTATCTGGTCTGGGCATACTTGCTCACACACTTTTAGCATGCATTGCTTCAAAAAGGCACCCTCTGAAAAACACCTTGAAGTATGGGCAATTTCTTCAGCCACTATAAAGCTTGCTTTCACTGCAGCATCATTTTTCGCTGTAGCCTTTGTAAACATTTGCTGCTGTGATTGTAGTTTGCCTTTTAGTTCTTTAACAATTTTATGCTTTTCTTCCAAAGTATATTTGCCATACTTAACATTATGTTTGGTGTCAAAATGACGACGTATATTGTACTCTTTCATCACCGACACTGTCTCATAACACAATATACACACTGGTTTGCCCTCTCTAAGCACAAACATGTATTCATTTTCCCATTTGTCATTAAATTGTCTGCCTTCACCGTCAACTTTTCTTTTCCTGGACATTTTGGGATCAATATTGGCAGTAAAAGATGTAGTTTATTGGAAATCTGCGTTAGAAGGAAAAAGTTGAAAACTGCACAGGGATAGCTTGATTTGGCAGATGGAGTGGAGAAAAAAAAAAGTCAGTCAATAAATGCCTGGCTGGGTACAGATAGCAGATTCTGTTGCGATTTTTATGCCTGCACTTTATACCAGGAACTGGCAGCTTCTGCTGTGTATTTTTTATGCCCGCACACTCACTCTCTCCTCTGCTCTGCCACCCGCACAACCACATCGGATGCCGGACTATAGGTCACGCCTCCTGAATCTCGCCTGACTTGTTATCTATGCGCATGCATAATAGATGGCAAGTACGGCGGCCCGGCGAGGTGGCCGGCGAGATCACAAGCCTCCTATGTCACCGCGCGTCGTTGTGATGGAACGCAGCGGAGTGCAGTGATGACAGCGCGGTGCGGGCCACATTGCAAGGCCTGGCGGGCCGGATTTGGCCCACGGGCCTTGTGTTTGACATGTGTGCCTTAAGACAAACTCAAGTAGTGAGACACAGACACATACTCACTCAACTACCCCGTCTTACCACCACACCAAGGCTCAACTGTGAAGTGAGGGCTGTAACAGTATTGGTCTACAGCAGGGGTCTTCAAACTACGGCCCGCGGGCCACATGCGGCCCACAGAGGAGTCTGATCGGGCCCGCCAGGTTTTTTGGGCAGTGAGTGCAGCCGAGGTGTTACAGTAGGAATTAGTAGTTCATATAGTCCGGCCCTCCAGCTCTCTGAGGGACCGTGATCTGGCCCCCACTTTAAAAAGTTTGAGGACCCCTGGTCTACAGGGTTGTTGGAAGGTTAGAGATACTTTCTATGAAGTTGGGCACCATGCCGGGCACCTCCCCGTGCTCAGTCTTAGCTACATCTATCCCAGTGTCCCTAAGAGAGTCCATCAGAGGCCTCCCCCAGCAATCCTCTCACACGGGACCTGGATAGGGAATATTCCTGAATGGGAGACAAGCGGATGGGGCAGGTTCTGTGCTGGCGCTGGACGGGGAGGGAGTAGATTTCGTAGGCAGCTTGAAGGATCAGAATGAGAGCACCAAGAGCAACCACTGTGGCATTCTGGGAAAAAGGGGCAGGTGCAAACACAGGAATTGGCTGCAAAGTCCTAGGACATTTACAGTTCTGGGAAAGAGGGGCAGGTGCAAACACAGGAACTGGATGAACATTTACCACGTAGCACAGTCTCATTCCAAGGCCAGTGGTGGGGCCTGGTGACCTTTCAAAGACACAGGAATCTCTGCTGTAATTGAAAGGTGTTAAAAACTAACTGAACGCACAGGGCTCATCCAGCCGCTGCCCCCGCCACCTCGCCCTTCCAGAAGCTTCTTCCAGTGCTCCCCGTGACAGTGTCCAACCCAGCATCTCGGAAGCTGTGCCTATCTCTTCCAATCTCTCTTCTTCCCCTTGAATCTATATAATTTTTTTAAAGTTTGAGAGTTTTTCCCCCCACACGAGTGATTTGTGATTACATTCTTCTTGTAAAATTAAAATTTGGCAAGCGAGGCTAAAATCCCAAATCACCCCCTCTGCTCTGCACTTTTGTCACAACGCCCCTCGAGCACAATTGGCTTATTGAATAAGAATAAGAATATGCTTATTCTTCCAGAATGTTCTCTATACGCACACAAACGTGCACAGTCAGCACTTAAAAATGCATAGGTGGCAGCATTTTTGGACTTCCTTCTTCTTTTTCCATAAGTACTGTTACACATTCTTATTGTGCTGCAACTTGTTTTTCTTACTACTGTATGTTTTAGAGATCTGCCCAGGTTAGTATTTTTAATCTATTTAATTTTTAACCATGGCACCGTGTGGGTGTTTATGGTTCATTGGCTCACTCCCCTGGCCACCCAGCCTCTTGTGGCCGCAAACTGCGTGACTAGCCTCCGTACGCCTTCCTGTGCATGTGCGATTTCATTCCCCGGGGACAGAGAGCTGGCAGTGGACTTACAGATTGTTTCACGGGCTTACAGACTCAGAAAAAGTTCCTGGGTCTGAAAATCTGCCTCTGTAAGCAGAGGGTAGGGAAAGACTGGAGGAAGAGGCTGTCCAGTTCAGTCTGGTAACCGAGAGAGGGGAACTTACCAACGAGGCATGTCTTGGATCCCTGCATGCTTGCAGATGCCAAAGAATTACATAGAAAATAAAAGAGGGAGCAGGGGAGGGTTAGAGGAGGTGAATGGGGAGAAAGGGGGGCATAGGTAATACTTTCAACAATAAATAATTATTTTTAAAAAGGGGGGGAAATGAAAATGAAGGAGGGATAACACGTGAATATTACCCGGTCTGGGAAATTGCCATACACGCTTGACCAGGTCAGGACAATGACCTGTTCCAGGAACCAGCGTGCCCCAGGAGGCAGAGGAGGTGCGCTGGTTTATGTCAGAACGGTCTGTGCCGATCACTATCATTCCCCAAGGGGGGTGGGTTTGCAGTGAGGAGTCTCCATGCTGCCCCAGGTCCGGGTCACAGGTCAGACAGCAGCCAGGTCTTGGAGCTGTCTCTTCTCAACAGTCCCCAAGGCATGAACACCCACCATGAGACTGTCCCTGGCTGGCTCCAGGGTCATTTCTTCTGATTCTCAGGTAGCACACCTAAACCACCAGCTTCCTGCTTCTCACTCCCCACTGAACAACCCACCCAGAGGTGGCTCAGGCTCCCCAACCTCATATAACAAAAGTGGCCTTACCACTTCTTTCCCCGCAGCCCCTCTCTTGGGGTACACCCCCACCTTCTCTCCAGTTATGCAAACATGGAGACCTGAGACACAGTTCTCTCTCCCCCGGATATATAATAAGATGTCAGATCTTGTGGATTTTATATTAGTAATTTTTTTTTGTTCTCATTCCGTCTTATCTTTAGCCAGGAATATGGTGTGTTTTTTTGTTGTTGTTTGTTTGTTTTTGTTTTTGTTTTTGGGTGTGTTTTTTTTGCAAAAACTAAACCACATACATGTTATTTTCAAAACTTGAATGTCAAGAGCAAAACTCTGGCTATTAAATAATAACAAAAATGCCAATGCAAAACAACAAAATGAGAAATCGGAATTATGGACATATTATTATTTTTAGCTACTAAATGAGTCTCTTTTGTTGCTGGTGTGGATTTACTCAGAGTCCTTGGATTTGCTGCACAAGACTTTGCAGAAGACTGGAAGCTAACAGATGCTAGCATGAGCAGGAACATGATTAAAGAAGTAGCTTCCATTTCAGTCTTTAATTTCTTCAGATGACTCCATGTTGGCACCTCAGTCCCTTGTATAGCCTTCAGTTTTTATTCCCACTTTGCTGTCGTCTGGGCAACTCTCAGTCCTTTTGGGTGAAGGGACACAGGAGCTTCTCTGAGTCCATTGTGATGACAGACCTAACACTCTGGTACCCAAATTGGCTGCATTTCCTTTCATTTTGAACCCAGGGTTCGACCCCACAACACTCCAGGCCTGGATGCTCCGGGCCTGGATGCTCTGGGCCTGGCTGCTCCAGGCCTGGCTGCTCTGGGCCTGGCTGCTGCTGCTCCGGACCTGGTTGGTCCAGACCTGGATGCTACTCCGGGCCTGGCTGCTGCTGCTCCAGGCCTGGCTGCTGCTGCTCCGGGCCTTAGCCAGGAATATGTTAACAATCCCCTAACTAGCCTCCTTGTTCCCTTATGCAATGCACCGAAGTAATCTTCATCGAGTACAGGTGATGTCATTCTCTGTGGCCTTTCCCCGCCGGCATGTAAACTACAGCAGGATCTCCTTGGCTTGCTATTCACAGACCTCTCCAATCTGGCTCCGTTTTCTTCCTCTAGTTTTAATCTCTTCAGATTCTTCCTCTTTATTGCCCCAAGCACACTGGCCCCCGTGTACTCCCAAGCGTGCCGGCCTTTCTTGTCCCCCAGATTCTGTTTCTGCATTTCCCTCTCTACGAGCCTTTCTCCGAGCTCTGCCCAGTGAAGGTCTATCATCCCTTCTAGATCCTGCCAAACAGACATGGAGGGTGTGGGTTGTAGGCCTCTTCTCTGTATAAAGGATATTCTGCCTTCTGAGCCCATGGGGAGCTTTGAACGAGACTCTGCCTCTTACAGAGAAAATGCTAAATACACCTCACCTCATGCTGTTGTCATGCCTCTTTGATAAAGCTGTGCCCAGCTCACTGTCAGAGCAGCTCTCCTGGGCTCTCTGTATTCTGGGGGCATTTAGTTATCCGACTGTTTATGAATAAGTCTGCCCTCGCACTTGATAATGAACGCCCCCCCCCGTGAGGAGCAAGGAGCCTCTTGCTCCTTGTTTTGGAATGGTGTCCGGCACAGTTCCTAGAGCTGAATGGGGCGTGTGGAGAAGGTCTGACTGCTGCCAACTCTGGGAGCGCAGCGCCAAGCGGAGAGCCAGCTCTAGGAACCAGAGGCCAGCTTTCCATTCCCCCAGGGCACTCACTGTGGGTGAAAATCCACACACCTCGCTTACTCTGCCCACTGTGTTTCCTTATCTGTCCAAAGGGAAAACCCTGAAGCCTGCCTGGGGTGAGCTTATGTATGCTAAAGAAGTTTCTAGTGTTTTGTTTTGTTTTGTTTTAAATCTTTGTTTTCTCACAGTAGCCTACTTCCCCCTTGTGGATGAAATTCAAATCACATATTAAAACCAATCGATATCAATAATCTTGGAACCAGAGGTTTATCTCAGCACTGTTGCGTGTGTTTTTTTGTGTTTATTTGTGTGTTTTTTTTGTGTGTTTTTTTTTTCTGAAAAAATGAAAAGAAACCAGGCCTCCAAATAGGAGCTTGGCTAGATAAATAAGGATATACCTACACGAGGGAATACTATGGAGCCATCTTAATATATTGTGTGCTGCTAAGTAAAACTCTAGCGATAAACATACAAGCTTTGCTCCATTTCTGTAAACATCTCATGTTAATCGTGTTTATGTTGGGAGGTGGAATTCCGTTGCTTTTCCCTTTCTCCTTTATAGCTGTATGTCCGGGTTTTTAACAATGAGCCTGTGTTATTGCTATTCCAAACACTTAGCCCATTTAATGTGGGGAGCCTGTTAGTAGAACAGGAACCCCTTGGTTGCCTGTTGTGACAGGCCAATCAGAGTCAGGGAGTTCTCTGAGTCACATGTTTTAAAAATATCTCATGCTCCAGTACAATGCGTGCACATATATTAACTGATGTTTACGTCAGACTGAGAAAAGGGCCTCGCTGAGAGGCGGCCCCAACAGTCATTTTTCTGTTCCTTGGACCTTCCCACGCAGAGAGTCTGGGTGGGAAAGGGTGGGAATAGCGACCAAGGAGAAGGAAGGCTCCAGGGCTGGAGGGCTGGGTCTTCTATCAGGGTTTGTCTATTAGAAGAGTAAAATCCCTTGGGGAAGTCACTATACAGCCCACATTCAAGGACCAAGAAGTTATGCTCTACATTCTTGAGGGCAGAATATCTGTTGATTTTAAAACTACTTGTTATCTTCTCAGTGGTTGCTCGAGGGCTTAGACATTATCCATTCATTTACCATGATCTCCTTCAGGTTAATGCTAACTCAATTCCAGTGATATATAAAATATTTGCCCCACTCTGCCCCCCTTCATGCTATTATTATCATATATGTCTATATATGCTGAAAACATATATTCTAATTGCTTTTTTACCTAACTTTATAACTTTTTAAAAAATATATATTTTATTGATTTTGTACAGAGAGGAAGGGAGAGAGATAGAGAGTTAGAAACATCGATGAGAGAGAACCATTGATCAGCTGCCTCTTGCACACCCCCTACTGGGGATATGCCCGCAACCAAGGTACATGCCCTTGACTGGAATCGAACCCGGGACCCTTCAGTCCCCAAGCCGACGCTCTATCCATTGAGCCAAACCAGTTTCAGCGTAACTTTATAACTTTTGAAGAAACTAAGAGAAGAAAGGACACACTCATATATACATACACACACAGATATAATTAAAAAAAATATTTACCATTTCTGGCACTCTTCAATTTTTCCTATGCTTTCAAGTTACTATCTGTGTCACTCCCTCACTCCCTTCCTTTGTACTGTAAAGTAAGTTAAATCTCTTTATGTTATAGGCCCAACAATTCAATTTTTAAAGTAGATTTATGGAGTTATAGTTCACATACCATAAACGCACCCATTTAAAGTGTACAATTCAATGGTTTCAGTATATTCACAGATTTGTGTTACTATTATCACAGTAAATATTAGACATTGTGCCCTGGGCAGTGTGGCTCAGTTGGTTGAAGATTGTCCTGTGCACAAAAAGATCACGGGTTTGATTCCTGGTCAAGGCATATATGCAGGTTATGGGTTCAATCCCTGATCGGGATGCATGTGGGAGGCAGCTGATCGATATTTCTTTCTCACTTCGATATTTCTCATTCTTCTACTCTTTCCTCTCTCTCTAAAGAATCCCAGAGGGAAGGCGGAGTGGGGGTTGGGTAGAGAGAGATTAAGCAAATAACTTGTATGCATATATGCAAAAACAAGCAAGGGCTGTTTAATTTTTTACAATCTTTTTGTTGTTACTGTTCTTTGGATTGGATAATTTCTAGTGATTTGGCTACCAGTTTACAATTTTGCTTTTGCTTTGTGCTTTGTCAAATCTAATGAGACCATCTAGTTAAATTTTTATTTCAGCCTTAGAATTTTTTTGGTCTTTTAATTTATATAAAATACATATTACTCATTCTTTAAATTTGACAAAGACATAAAGTTAACTACCTCTCAATCATGACATAAAAAAGCTCCATTACTCTCAAACTTTCCTCTTGCTGTCTATCTCTTTATAGTCCAACTCGTTCATTTATGTACTTTCTTTTGTTTGAAATTGCCTATTTGTTCATTCACTTTTATCATCTTTTCCCTTAAATTTTTAATGTTTATAATAGCTTCTTTAATAACTTTGCTTGCTAAATATAACATTTACACCCACTTAAAATCAGTTTCTATTGACTGATTTTGTTCCTTAGGTCATATTTTCCCGTTTCTTTGGTTGAAAACTATCGTAGACAGTATAATGTAGTGTCTCTGAATTTGCTGGTCCTTCTGAAGGTTTTGTTTTTGGTATAAAAACATTTAACTTGCTTAGACTCAAACTGTGACATTTGTTTCTTTCATGGAGTGTTATTAGTGATGTCTCTGCTTATTGTTTTGTTTTGTTTTGTTTTGTTTTGTTTTGTTTTGTTTTGTTTTGTTTTAAATCCAGGCTCTTTAAGGCTGGATCTCTAAGGGACTCCCCTGCCCCTCACAAAATAGAAGTGTCAGGGATTTGAGCAGAAGTCATATCAGACATCTAAACTCAGTATGGCTCCCACTCTCTGCCACCTGAATTGTGCATGTGTCAGGCTGCTTTAAAAGCATAGCGAATTTGCAAGTCTCTAAACATCCAGTCATTGCTGGGCTCTTTGCCCAAATATTTAGCAGTCAGTATTCCCCAACACTCCTGTAAAATCTCTGCAGAGTGTGCACATCACTGGTTTGTATAATCCTCCTTTCCATCACTTCCCTTCCTCACCACCACGGCACCGCCTGAGCACAGCTGGGAATGGAGGAATTCCAGGGACCCTCAACAGGGCGCCTCCTATCCACACACAGGCATGAGGGCGGCCACGTTGCCTGCTGAACAAAGCCGCCGAGGATGCGGATTGTCAGAGCAGCCCCGCATGGATCAGCGCAGGCTCAGGAGGGGCCCTCGCTCTGCTCACCCAGACAGGAAGAATTCATCAACATGGATTTGCCAGTCCTCTCGCATTAAGCCGTGACCAGACCGGCGTTTGGGGGTTGAAAAGGGAGCCTCTGGTCAGAAGGCGGATGGATGCCTGCTGTGAGGAGAGTCTTGGATTGGCAACGAGAAGGGAGGGGTCCCTGAGGGCCAGCGATTGGAGGTGTGAGAAGTCTGGGTGGAGGAGGAATGTGGGATCAGAGCTGCGTGTATTGGGGAGTCTGGGATGGTGTGAACTATGAGACTAGTAATTGGGGAGTGATGTGTCAATGATGAGATTGTCTGTGGAGTCCGAAATGGCGCGTAAAGTGACATACTGGTGGGGAATGCTGGGTGGGTGACTTAGGGGACTCTGGGAATCAGTGGTTGGTGAGGGGGCTGTGGACTGAATGATGGGAGCGTTCATGTGGTGGGCAGTGATGCGATGGTGGGCATAGGGGCGTTGTGTGGGGTATGGGATTGCTAAGCCCCAGGATTCAGCGATTTGGATGGAGCAGTAATGGGATCAGCCCAAATTTACTGAAAAAGATTTTACATACATTGAAGTTTCCACAGGTCATAGGGAACTTGAGTTCTTAAAGTCATCATTGTACCCTTAATCTGACGCTCCCCCACAGAAATGACCATTTTAAAACAAGACCAAACAAAAAGAATAGGATTATAATGAAAAGTGTGATTTTTAGGCCTACTTGTTTCTAAGTTTATTGAAATCATTTTACATTTTATTCAAGAAACATTTGAGTACCTGCTGGGTACTGAGAAATTAGTGTGATTATTTTTCCTCGTTTTCTTTCTAGATCTGTTTTGATAAAGTGTCCCTGTCATGGGAGCGCTCACATCCTCTGAACCAGTTCAGTCCTGTCTGCATGCCTCCAATTGGGACTGAGAAAAATTTACCAGGTATGTACCTTCCAATAAAAATTTAATGTCCTAGCTGGTTTGGCTCAGTGGGTAGAGCATCAGCCTGAGAACTGAAGGGTGCCTGGTTCGATTCCAGTCAAAGCTCATGCCCGGGTGACGGGCTTGATCCCCATTAGGGGACGTGCAGGAGGCAGCCAATCAATGATTCTCTCTCATCATTGATGTTTCTATTTCTCTTTTCCTCTCCCTTCCTCTCTGATATCAATACAGATATATATATATTGGCAGGAGAGCTTGCTGAGTTGAAGGAAAATAATAAAGTATTGGAATTAAGTTGCTAGTTCTTTCTAAGGAATAAAGAAATACATCCTGGGAGGGGAAAAAGGAGAAACAATTGTAATAATCTGAACAATAAAGATTTATTTAAAAAGAAAAAAAAGAAATACATCCCATAGTTTTCCACCTGCCATTCTTATTGCTAGGGAACTCCACCTCCAGTTAAATCTTTACAGAGATCTATTCATGTTTATGCCTTATGAAAACATTTCACAAATAGAATTGCTGGTTCATAGGGTGGAAAGTAAGTTGTCAGTAAATCAACATGTAACATCTTCACATCTATACAATTAAAACACCTTGTCTAAGTTCTGTGTGGTGAGAAGAGGACTTCCTTCACATGGTGCTTGCTCAACATTCTGCAAGGACCAAACGACCTTCTCCCACAGTTTGGCCTGTCATCCACCCAACTCCTAGTCCTAGTTGTTTCTAGAATGGTGCATAGAGAGCTGCATTCTGGGTCTGGTCTGTGAGAACGTTGTTCTGATCACCTGTTGTGCTTTTTTCAAGCATCTATTCGTTTAGAAGAGAGCAGAAAAGAATGAAGCCCCAAGTGAGTTGCTTTTCTTTTTAAAATGTCCTCCTTGGTTTTCCATATATTCCAATGGAAAAGTTAAAAAGAGCTAAAACTTGGATTAGGGCAAAGGTAGGAAAACTAAAGATCAAGACCTAAAAAGAGCTGCCTCTGGGCAGCGTGGGAAGGCGGAAAAGTGGCTCCTGATGGAGCAAAGGCAGAAAGGCAGCTCTGGGCCAGAGCAAAGGCTGTGCCAGAAAGAAAGGCCCATTCTGCATGAATCTTTGTGCATCAGGCGTCTAGTTATTAATATAAACTCTCTCATATTTTGTTCTGTTACTTTTATGACCTTCGGTATTTTTTATAATTTAAATTTCGGCTCCATTTGGAATGTATTTTTTTCTGTTTTTTAAGACATAATATATGATGTATTAGTTTGCTAGGGCTGCCATAACAAAGTACCACAAACTTGGTAGATTAAACAAGAGAAATTTATTATCCACAGTTCTGGAAGTTAGAAGTCAAAACTCAAGATGTCAGTAGGATTAGTTCCTTTGAAGGGCTGTGAGGAAAGGATCTGTTTCAGGGCTCTCTCCTTGGATTATAGATAGCTATCTTCTTTCTCTTCATGTCTCTTCATATCATATCTTCTCTCTATGTCTACCTGTCCCTCTGTTCAACTTTCTCCTATTGATATGGACATCAGTCATATTGGATTAGAATCCACCCTGACGACCTCATGTTACTGACTACATCTGCAATGACATATTTGCAAATAAGGAAACATTCTGAGGCACTGTGTGTTTGGATTTCCACATATGAGTTTTCAGGGGAAACAATTTAACCTGGATTTAGCATTATTTTTTACCAGTTGACCATCTGTTACTACTATTCATTGAATAACCTACTTTTCTCCCAGTTATTTGAATGCTGCCCTTATCATGTATCAAATTATCATTTGTATTAGGTAGACATTTTGTTATTTGCCTCTTCTGTTTTCCAGATCTATCTAGCTCTTCCAGCTAATGACAATATATTACTAGTATATTGTTTATCCCAGATAACATGATATAAAACCAAGTGTAGATAGAGTATTGCATGCTCTAGTAGAAATAAGATTGATCACTTCAAATTGAACAGAATATACTATTACAGGGGTTAGTATCATTCAAGGATGTGGAGGTGGATTTCACTCAGGAGGAGTGGTAGCAACTGGAGCCTGCTCAGAGGACCCTGTATAGGGATGTGATGCTGGAGAACTACAGCCATCTGGTCTCAATAGGTAAGGATGGCTTTCTGCATAACTTAGACTTGTACAATCAAATACCTTTAATACTTTTCCTTATCAGTTGCTGTGGTTAGGAGGTTCCTGACATATAATAACTTTTATGATCATCATACCTTCCCAAATAGAGGTCATTACTCTGCTGAGGGCTATCTGGACTGCTTCATTGTACACTTGAACTGTACCCTCTCTTCTTCCTTCAGTGTGGTATATCCCAATTCCTCTGTGTTTTCCATTTAATAGGGCATCCAGTTTCCAAACCAGATGTAATCTCCAAGTTGGAACAAGGAGAAGATCCATGGATCATTAAGAGAGACATATCAAATTGGATTTATCCAGGTAAAAATCTGGAAGGAGACAAGAGAAGTGAAATGTCAGTTTGTTTGTTTGTTTATTTTAACAAATTGGTGCCCAAAGCTTATGTTTCTATCATTATTGAAATCTCTTATTCTTTGCTGCTGTGTTTAGAATTTTAGTAGGCATTCAACTAATAATCAATTAAATAATTGTAAGTATTTAAAGGGGGAGCTATTTCTTACCGATCCCCACATTTTCATATATAGAGATGCCTATTATGAAAAGTCTTAATAGGCCATAGAAGATTCATGGGTTATACTTTAGAAGTTAAGACTTCCAGGTGCATGGCTATAGAAAACTAAATATCAAATATACATAGTTTCCAATTTTATTTTTAATTTTTTTAATATTTTATTGATTTTTTACAGAGAGGAAGGGAGAGAGATAGAGAGCTAGAAACATCGATGAGAGAGAGATATCGATCAGCTGCCTCCTGCACACCCCCTACTGGGGATGTGCCCGCAACCAATGTACATGCCCTTGATCAGAATCGAACCTGGGACCTTTCAGTCCACAGGCCGATGCTCTATCCACTGAGCCAAACTGGTTTCGGCCATAGTTTCCAATTTTAAAAGTTCAGAGAAAATTAGAGTTTAAAGAGGTGCACCAGCCCTAACCGGTTTGGCTCAGTGGATAGAGATTCAGCCTATGGACTAAGGGTCCCAGGTTTGATTCCAGTCAAGGGTCTGCACCTTGGTTGCAGGCACAAACCCAGTAGAGAGTGTGCAGGAGGCAGCTGATCAATGTTTCTAACTCTCCTTCTGTAAAAAAATCAATAAAAATATATATATTAAAAAAAGAGAGAGATGCAACAGAATTTGAGAAGGTATTTTTCGAGTATGCAGCAGAAGCTGCTTTGAAAGATATCAAGTATTGATGATGCCAATGAAGGAAGATAAAGTCAAACTGCTGTAGTGTGGTGGTTGGGGGGAGTGATTATATGAGTTAGGGAAATATGGCTTTTCTGGGTGAACTTTGCTAGTTTTATTTGATGCATATAGAAGATAAATATACCTAATATGGGAAGTATATTTATGAGGAATAATGGAATTCAAGTTTGGATTCTTGGTGTGAATCTGATATTGAGTCCATAAGATATTCTTAGATTATTCTGTTTTTTATATTATTTGTTAATTAGGAATGTAGACAGAGGAGAAGTAAAGTATTTTGAGTACCAGAGAGTACTTGTTTCTTTAGATAGTGGTGGCAAAACAATAGTAGTATTTCCTATTAGTAGTAGGATAAATATAAATATTATAAAATGTTTTCCATAAAAGTGGAACTGGGTTACCCAGCCAGTAAATGAGAATGGTGGGAAAAGAGGTCAATAAATGGCAGCACTGGAGGGTGGGCAGGGATGTGCTCTGACATCGCTGTCATGCTCCCTCATTTATCTGGCTCACTTACCCTCCATCCTGGTCTCACTATCATTCATATATATATATATATATATATATATATATATATATATATATATGGCAAATGGTTTATAAAATCAATGAACTAAAAAGGTGAAAAGTGTTTTCATTAAGAAAACAGTGAAAATGGGAAGATGCTAGTATAGTAATCCAAGATTAGAGTGATAATAACACGAACACTTTTCTATCTCCTTCAAGTCTAGCTTTGCCATGAATATTTCTCTTTGAGATCTTTGTATGTCCATTCACCTGATCATACTATATGCTGTACTATCTTACAAAATGGCCTGTCTCCATCCATGTTTTCTGAGTTCATCTACATTAGATCAGTTATTTGTTTCACACCTCTGTGTTCTGTTAACCGTTTATGATTGTTTTATTTATCTTTCTTTTCTTTAGATAGGAAGATTAACTTTGAAAACCCCCAATCATATATTTTTGGGTCCTTTTCCTTCCATAATAAGACACTGAAAGGAGTCACAAAGATGGTCCATTGTACTCCATTTTAAAAGTATGTCAAATTGATGGCCAGCTTCAGAGATGTCCAGAAAATCAAAACAGACTTTTCAGTCAAGTAACAGTTATCAATAACAATTGAGTGACTGTGGAGGCAGGCCATAAATATAAGACATTGGGGGAAATGTTTTGAGACTTCATAGAACCAGATACTTCAAGACAAAGACCCCATAACTATGATGAATTTAAAAAGGACTTGAAATCTAATATTGACCTATCTAGTTGTAATGAGATTGGTTCAAGAAAAAATCCTGATGAGAGATTTGGATGTGAAAAATCATCTAGCCATGATGTGTCCAATTCTAATCTTGAGACAATTCAAAATGGAGTAATACCCTGTGATGGTAAAAACATTTTAAGTAAACAATCCCTTATTCATTATAAGAATGTTGAAACTGCCGAAACCGGCTTGGCTCAATGGATAGAGCGTCGGCTTGGGGACTGAAGGGTCCCGGGTTCGATTCCAGTCAAAGGCATGTACCTTAGTTGCGGGCCCATCCCCAGTGGGGGGTGTGCAAGAGGCAGCTGATCGATGATTCTCTCTCATCGAAGTTTCTAACTCTCTATCTCTCTCCCTTCCTCTCTGTACAAAATCAATATATATATATATATATATATATATATATATATATATATATATATATATATATATATATAAAGAATGTTGAAACTAAAGAGAAAACTTGTATATGTATTACATGTGGAAAGGGCTTTGCTAAGAAGTTACAGCTTATTGTACATCAACAAATTCATACTGGAAAGAAACCATATGATTGTGGTGCATGTGGGAAAGGATTCAGTGAGAAGTTTCATCTCATTGTACATCAGAGAATTCATACAGGGGAGAAACCTTATGAATGTTCTGAATGTGGAAAAGCCTTCTCTCAAAAATCATCTCTCATTATACATCAGAGAGTTCATACTGGGGAAAAACCATATGAATGTAGTTACTGTGGGAAAGCCTTCTCCCAGAAATCACCCCTCATTATACATCAGAGAATCCACACTGGAGAGAAACCTTATGAATGTAGAGAGTGTGGTAAGTCCTTCTCCCGGAAGTCACAACTGATTATACATCATAGAACTCATACTGGAGAGAAGCCATATGAGTGCACTGAATGTGGGAAAGCCTTCTGTGAGAAGTCCCACCTCATTATACATAAAAGAATTCACACTGGAGAGAAACCCTACAAATGTGCTCAGTGTGCAGAAGCTTTCAGCAGGAAGACAGAACTCATCACACAACAGTTAATTCATACCGGGATGAAACCTTATGAATGTACTGAATGTGGGAAGACCTTCTCTCGGAAGTCACAGCTAATCATACATCAGAGAACACATACTGGAGAGAAACCCTATAAATGCAATGAATGTGGAAAGGCCTTTTGTCAGAAGTCACATCTCATTGGACATAAGAGAGTTCACACAGGAGAAAAACCTTACATATGTACTGAATGTGGGAAAGCATTTTCTCAGAAGTCCCACCTCCCAGGACATCAGTGAATTCATACAGGAGAGAAACCTTACATGTGTGCTGAATGTGGAAAGGCCTTTTCTCAAAAGTCAGACCTTGTTTTACATAAAAAAATTCATACTGGCGAAAGACCCTATCAATGTGTTACATGTGGAAAAGCCTTCATACAGAAGTCACAATTCACTGTGCATCAGAGAATTCATAACAGTGGCAAAACCATAATGAAGTGAACACAGAAAAGCCTTCAGTATTAGCTCAAGTCTTAATAAATACTAGAAACCAGAGTAATTTGATAAATTTGCGGAAGACATCATTATACATAAAACTTTACAAGGTAATTCATATCTATAGTGTGATGGTATGTAATTCAGCAAAGATGGTGCATGAATAGCTTTGAACTGAATGGCCAATAGAAAAAATTATGTACACAGAATGATGTCAAGTTATATATTCCTTACTATACAATATAATAATAACCAAACATTATGAAAATGCTAATATTAGCTAATCATAGTTTTGGCCATACAACCAGAGCCTATAGAGGACATGGAGAAAGCTTGAATAAAAAAAAAATCAATTCCTAGAAATTGCATTATAAGGAATATAGTATGACCCCTAATGATACATGTAAAATTCTTGTGCAATGATGGAAAGAGATAGTTAATCAAATGCAATAAAGGTGATGTTTATGTGTTTTCCCATCTCAAGCATATACTAGTAGGTTGACCTGTATCTCTGGAAGTATATTGAACTTTGAAGTGGATACTTCTTGACCATGCCCTTTATTTCCTTCACTGGAATTTGGAATGGTGGAAAGACATTGGTGCAGAACTAGATGGTCTTGGGTTTAACTCCTGGTTCAACTATTCAAAGATTGTGTGACTTCAGGCAAGCCTGCTTTGCCCATCTTATTATTTGTTTTTCTTATGAGTAAATAAAAGTGTAATACAGAGTATATTATTATTTAATATTAGTCCTTGTTAATACTCTCTTCCTACTATAACAGGGTGCTAATGTCTAACAGACACATGTGTACTAGCACTTTAGACACTCTTGCTTTTGATATCTCATTCCTATGACTGGCTCATCTACTCTCTTTGGCCTTTGGTGGCCTTGATTATTGGTAAAAGTGACATTTTATCTTTTATTATACTCTTATTATGTTTTACATACACTTGCATAAACTGTGGTGACTGCACATGAAGATCTTGTCTAATGTCTCTTCAGTTCCTTTCTGACCTCTGCCCTGCAGCCTCAGTTGTTCACCCTGAGAGCCCAGGGTACTTACAGAGGAAACTGTTGTGGTGAGAAATCATGCCTGCCATGATTTGAGAATTTGATATCTCTAAATTATTTCCTGCCCTCCTTTCTGTGGTTTTACCTCTTTGTTCATGAGCAGCTTTAGAGAAGGACCTGTGCCGGAGGTGCCCTGTAGGAAAGCATGCCTGCAAAGGATGAGGGCCTCTTTATGACTAAACATTTGACCCATGTTCACCTAGTTCCCACTTGATTCCTACACATTTCCTGCTCACTTGATCCCTGTCTTGCATGGCTGAATTGTCTATTGTGAAAAGACAGGGCCCCTGTGGGTGAGAACCTCTGGAGAGGAGAGGGCACACCTGACAGAGATGTGGGAACATGTGTGGGCCAATTCCTCTCTCATAGAGCAGTGAGGGAGCTGCTCCCCAGAGGGAGAGCACGGGCTGGGTCATTTGTCTTGAGGCTTTATCTCTATCTTGCAGGTGGGAATCTTAGGGGAGGGCTCAGAGGAGGATTTCAACAGAATCACGGTCTTTACTGATTGATCAGTGTCAGGGCAGGGGCTCGTCAGTCATTGCAGCTGATCCTCGTGTCACCCCCATAGTTTTGCTGCTCTTCTGGGTCTGGAGCTGAAATGCAGTTGATGCCTAAATGTCATTTCTATGGAGGTGACCCCTGTATCTGTGTAAATTGCTCTGCCAGTTTGTTTAGCTAATCTGTTTCAGTTTCCCTATTCCACTTGTCTTAGTTTACTGGCCTGTTGCATTGTGAGCATTAGCTATAAATGTGCCAATTTCACCTACTTCTTTCTGCCAGTTTCACAACACCTGGCACAGAGTAGGTAAGCAGAAAGATGAAGCTTTTCTTCCCACAGGAGACATCAATTCATTACACAGTAGACTTGACCTAATGCCCTATGGGGGTCATAATCCAGAGAGGAAAACAGGCAGATTCGTTTAATATTACTTTTAAATATATATATATATATATTTTATTGATTTTTTACAGAGAGGAAGGGAGAGAGATAGAGAGCTAGAAACGTTGATGAGAGAGAAACATCAACCAGCTGCCTCTTGCACACCCCCTACCGGGGATATGCCCGCAACCAATGTACATGCCCCTGACCGGAATCGAACCCGGGACCTTTCAGTCCGCAGACCGACGCTCTACCACTGAGCCAAACTGGCTTCGGCTCGTTTAATATTACTTGCAGCTTTCTTGTGGTAGTTACCAGTCTACCTTGCATGATCCATGATTTAGCATTTGTGACCCTCATGAGCCTGAGCCAACGAGGAAAAGAAGAACTACTACAGTTCACCGGTGAACATCCTCATACACCTTTTTACACCTCTGTTCATATATCTGCAGAATACATTCCTAGAGGTGAGACTATTGGCCAAGGGGTATGCACATTTAATATTTTGGTAACTACTAACAAATTGTTCATGTGTGCACAACCATGTTGAACTGCCTCTGATATATAAAATCAGCGCATGGCTGTCATGGGGAGACAGACCATGGTTAAAAATAAAGTGCTTCCTCATCGTTAAAAATAACCCACATCAGATCAGGTTGCCTGGGTTTGAGTAATAAGTTTTCAAGATTAGAGTTAGTGGTCTGGATTCTGTAGAGGGCATTACAACACTGGGCATGAGATTAGAGAAGCTGACATCTAAGGAATCTCTGAAAGTCAGCTTTGGAAAACCTCTCAAATGTGGCTCATTTGGCCCTGGGCCCTTCCAAATGTGATCTTTTTTCCAGATGAGTCTCAGCACCAAAGGCTTTGCAGGACCAGCCTTTGACTCTGTTCCCAAAGCACTCCGGCCACGCTGTCTAGAGTTTCTGCTAAATCTTAACCTCTGGGCTCTGCTTTTTACCTCAAAGACAGGTATGTGCATTGTGCCCCCAGTGAAATGGCCCAAGTTCTGTTGTAAGGTCCACTGGTGACCTCAGGAGGTGAACAAGGTTTTTACAATAAACAGAAAGATGTTCTCCTGCATCTGAAGGGAGACACAGGTGAAGATAAAAAGAGCAGCTAGTGGCAAAGCTTGACATCTGTGAAGGTGGCCAAATGCAGATGTTTTGGCTATGATTTTGAAGCTCTATGGAGGAGCTGGGCTGGTGAGAGAGCTGGAAAGTCCTCAGCACAGAAGTAGGTAAAACCAGGAGATGGATGAGTTCACCAGAGACAGGTTTGGGCATCCAAGTTGTGCTGCCTTATAAAATGAGGTGAGAAGTCCATCCTTTTTTTATATTCCCTGAAAGGACAATTGGAAAATGAATATCCAACGCTTTAAATTAAACTATAATCCTGGACCCTTTCTTTGAAAATTATTGCCAAGAAATTATCAGACAACTGAATGGGGATGTAGATGCAAACATTTGTTCTTTATCAAAATAAAAAGCAGAAACAAAGTAGGTCTTTTCAGGAGGGGGTGCTCCAAAGAAAATGCACCGGAGGAAGAAAATGTCAACAAGTTAAGAAATGAATGTGTTTTCTCCCAATAATCAAAAACCAATGACTAAAAAAGAATAACTGTGATGGTCACCAGATGGCGGTGTGGCTCTTTCTTTTTTCAAATGGAGCACTTCGCCATTAGTTCCAGAAGTTTACAACTTAGTAAATCAAGGTTTGCATTATGAGAGTCCTGAAATCAAAACTGAGAACTGTAAGGGATTCAGAACTTACCAGTCCCACTCCGCACATCCTTCCCACACCCGCCTGGCAGGACTCTCCTTCCCAGAAAGCCCCTGCCAGGCACTGTGGTTAAGCCCAGCACAGGAGAATGCCACCGACCGAAGCAGCCAGGCGGTGTTAGGGAGCTGTGTACTACAAGTTCTCTAAATGAAATGTTCCAGCGGCCCTAGTCAGCCCTGCTCTCCTGTGCCATGTAGAGCCTGTGCGCTCTCCCCTCCTGAACTTTTTACTTTGTTGTTTTTTAGTGGTATAACATTTTAAAATTCAAAATAGACACTCATGAATAGGTTTAAAAAAAATAAATTTCAACAATCTGTGGAAATTTAACAACAGAGTAAACCAATAATCACAGACCAGTTTCACAATTGGCTCAAAAATGCACATTATAGCAATTACATGCAAGCATTACTTTTTATACAATTTTAACTTTAATTTTACTTGAATTTCACAAAGGAAAAGAAACAGAACTTGATGGGATTGCTGAATTCATATAAATATTTCCTCTAAAGAGGAGATACTTCCTCTAAAATATCCCTTCAAGATAAAAAAAAAGAAAAAAGAAAAAAAAAAAAAAACTGAGAACATTAAATGTTAAAGTCAAAGATTTTTTTCCAAGAATATATTTTCATTTTTGTTTGTATAGATCAGTGTTTCCCAAACTTCTCTCATGATGAGAATCACCTGGTGGAGTTGTTAAAACACAGATTCCTGAATCCCAACTAAGAAGTGCTAAACTAGAATTTTTGGGAACATATAGGTAAAATTGTATACTTAACTAGTGCTCTAAGACAGATGTTATATACAGAGCATGAGAGAAGTTTGGGAAACACTGGTATAGATTGACTTATTGCTGTGAAAAATGAGTTTGTTGGCCCAGCCACACTGGCATGAACACGCTGTTCTGAAAATACTGAAACCCTCTGTACCAGTTAGTAAGTATCAACCACTGGACTCCCCCTCTCTCCTGGCTGCCCCATCCCACCACCAGGACCAACCCCAACCCCCATCTCCCTGGGACCCAGAGCTACAGGGGAGAGGGGACTCTGGTCCTGTCTCCCAGTCACTTTCAACACTGGCCATTTCTCCCTGAGCAGCTTAGTTTCCATCATCAGGTAAGGCTTTGTTTGCAGAAAGTACTCAATTTGAAAACCCCTGCTCAAATCAAGGTCAGCCCTCAGACCCTTGTAAGTTTGGACAGTCGGGATTTCAGAAAATGGAGGCCTTTTCCCCAAACACAATAGCTCCTCATGAAGTCAAGTGCATGTCTGCATCCTGGTGCAGTTACCCAGCATCCAAACGGGCAAGAGACAAAGGCCTGCGGGTATAGAGATGACCCCTGAGCCGGCTACAAATCGGATGAGGCAGAAGGTGCTGGAGCCCAGGCTCGAGTGGAGGCGGCAGAAGGGAGTGGGCTTTGCTCCGTGCCCAGCCCTGTGCCAGGTGCTCACTGTCCAGATCCTCTCCAATCCCATGAGAGGTGTTTCTTCGCTCCCTTCCCGCCCTCCCTCCTTCCCTTCCTTCTGGGTTTACTGAGCACCTGCCTGTAAACAAAGGCAAAGCTAGCATCCCTAAGACCTCACCGCCCTGTGAGAGCATCATCCAGAAAACGGTGCGGGATGCAGAGGGAGCCCCAAGTGACTCAGGGAAGATCCTCCAGTGGAGTGAAAGCCGAGCTAAGATTTGAAGGATGAGGAAGGGCATCCCAGTAGAGGGAACTGCATGTGTGAAGGCAGGGAGACAGGTAGCAGCCCGTCTGGTCTGGGAACTGTGGGAGGGAGATGGAGCCCAGGCCCAGGAAATCTGCTGGGTGAAGTTGGGGTCCCAGAACCCACTACCTAGACCCTCTGCCTCCTTGACCTCCTTTGCTCCCGGCTGCCTGGCCAGGAAGAGGCCCCTGCGACGTGCACAAAAGGAGGCTTTGAAGCTGGAGAGAGGGAGTGAGGAAGGAGGGGCCAGCTGGTGTGTATTTTTGGATTGCTTCTCAGAAATCTCCTTCTCCTCTTCCTCTGACACCATAGCAACCAGGTGGCAGCTGGGGAGCCACCTGCCAGCTGGCTGGGTTGAGGGGGAGGTTGGCTGGGGGTAGGGACCTCTGCTCCCCCTCTCTGAGCCTCCGTTTTGGCATCTGGAATATGGGCACGAAAACCCAGTTGCTGGCTCCAGTCAATCCAGGTGCTCCAGGAAGGTGAGCCCCAGGCTGGACTCATTAGGGGAAGGCCCGGGAGGTAAGGGTAGGGCTGAGGAGTGCCCTGCTCCATCCTGCAGCTGGAGGCTCAGCAAGTTGGGGAGGAGTCCCTGAGCCACGTAGCCTGCACTTCCCACCAAGCAGCCTGCCCTGGTGTGCCCACTGCACTGTCACTGCCAAGGAGCCCCCAGAGGAACGGGAGACTGGGCAGAGGCACAGACACAGGATGGATCCCCCTGTGAGCCCTGCAGTGAGAGGTCTAGGGGGTCTCCCCTGCTGGGGCACAGGGCTCAGCTCAGCTGTTCCCAGAACCCGGTCAAAGCCCCAAAAGGAGGGGCAGGAGCGGTCTATTTCCTGGGCTGCTGCTCCAATGACCACAGACTGGCCTAAACAAACAGGAACAGGTGCTCTTCCCGTTCTGGAGCCAGAATCTGAAATCAGGGCGTCTGGGGCTGTGCTCCTTCCCAGGGCTCCAGGGGGGGAGGGTCCTTCCTGTCTCTTCAGCTCCTGGCCTCATCCCTTCAATCTTCATGTGGCCCCACCCTCTTGTGCATGTGCCCACTTCCAGTGTTGATCACAGTTCCCCTTGTTCATGTACCTGCTCTCATGTGATAATGTGGCCCCACCCCCTTGTTCAGGTGCCTATGCTCCTGTGTTCATGTGGCCCCACCCCCTTGAGACCTTGCATGGTCTCTGTTTCCCAGTGCCATCTCCCTGGCTGGCTGGCTGCCCCTGCTCTCACACCTGTCAACAGTCCCTTTGCCAAAGTCCTTCCAGAAGATTGTTTGCACGTGCCATCTCTTTCCTGCTGGGACTGTGACAGCCAGGATTGAAAAGGAGACAGGAGAGCAGTGGCCCGTCCAGAGTCCATACAAGAGGTCCAGAGGGGCCTGTGCAGTTCCTGGAAGGCCAGGGGAGGGAAGGGTGATGAGGTGGGGGTGCTGATTAGGAAGCAGAATGCCCTCAGGGCAAGTGGGGCACACACACAAACACCCCACACTCCTGTGAGGAGCAGCTGTGGCCCATTGTACAGGTGAGGCTACTGCAGCACAGAGAGGGCAAGGACTTCTTCAAGGACACACAGCAGTAAAAGGGCAGAGCTAAAAATGGAAACCCGGGCTGCTCACAGCCTGTGTCTCCTTCACCTGTGACCTCTGGGTCAGTGGCCCCTCACCCTGTGGCCATTTGCTCTGATGGGCTTGATCCTTCCCCCCACCCTCCTCCTCCATCTCCAGCGGACAGGGATCGTGTCGTTGCACCAGCGCCTCTGGACAGTTGCTCTCTTTGTCCCACGGTCCCTCCCAGCTGGTAACCTCGGTGGAGTCCCGCTGCATTGGGGCGAGGGCCTTGTGTGGAGAACACTGCGCCTCCCCTCGCCATCTGTGGCTTAGATTACAAAATACCATTATTTTTCCTGTGTCTGGCTTCCGCCTCCTGCCTCCCCTGGCAGATTTTGTTTTAGCTCGAAAAGAAATTGATTCAGGGTCTGCAAACTGGCTGCCTTCCTGCATTTGCTCTGTGAGACCTGGCTCTGCCCCGGTGCCTCCTGGTCCAAGTCCCTGATGTCGCCCCACCTCCGAGGCAGCACCTCTCCTCCCCTGGAGCCCCATTCAGCACACAGCACCCTCAGCGCTCCCCTGCAGCTCCAGGGACCTGCTGCGCTCAGGGCCCCAGCCTGTCACTAGTCCCCCAGGTCCTGCCTGCACCCCCAGGGTCCTCAAACCAGTCTGGGAGGGACAGGTGGGTTGACCCCTTAGAGGGGTGTCGAACTCAATCAGAGAAGGGGCCAAAATCTAAAATCCAGCCTAAATCGCGGGCTGAATGGTTTACTGAACAGTCATAAACTGACAATGTCATAAACTGACAGCGGAGTGCAGTGATGACAGCGCGGTGCAGGCCACATTGCAAGGCCTGGCGGGCTGGATTTGGCCCACGGGCCTTGTGTTTGACACATGTGCCTTAGACAAAGGGGTGCAGATACCAGGTGGGCACTCCCCCCACTCTTGTGACCACGTGGCCCCCTCTCCTTTGTTCAACTCTCGCGTGATCCTGTGTTCCTTGCCCCCTTGAGACCTTGCATGGTCTCTGTTTCCAGGGTGCCACCTCCCTGGTTGGCTGTCTGCCCTTGCTCTCACACCTGTCAACAGTTCCTCTGCCAAAGTCCTTCTAGAAAATCCTTTGCACGTGCCATCTCTTTCCTCCTGGGACAGTAACTGCTCGGATTGAAAAGGAGACAGGAGAGCAGTAGCCCGTCCAGAGTCCATGCAAGAGGTCCAGAGGGGCCTGTGCAGTCCCTGGAAGGCCCTGCTGAAGGGTACCCGGATGTTATCCCCTGCTCCCGCCCTCTGCTGGCTCGTTCCTGTTACTGCAGAAGGTAAGAGTCATCCCTGCTGCCCAGCCATTTCCCATTGGGAGCCAGCCCAGCACATCATTCTCATTTCACAGATCAGAGTCAGGCGCTCCCCTCAGCTGGGATGGAACAGAGCTGGATGGGGAATCAGAATGCTGCTGATGTGTGTGGTCCCCATTTTCTCGAACCCAGGAGGCTGCCGGGTCCTCTGTGCATCTGTAACTGTGGCTATGTCATTCTATTACCCTGCAGGGAGGTTGCAAGCGTTAACATCCCAGATATATCAACACCCACCTGTATTTACTTGTGGGTCGGGGCTGATTGAATGGCAGCTGCTTCCCTTGTAGCCTTTGACCCACTTCAATCTACATTTGGAGAAGCCTTGGTTTGGAGTCAGGAATCCGTTCATGCCCTGCCTGTTACACACACGAGTCCCTGGGCCTGACAAGTTCCCGGTGCGAGCCTCATCTCTCACATGACCCCACGGGACTTAGAAGCTGCCCGAGATACCATCGGTTCTGAGAGCGTGGGACCCGCTGTCGTAATGATAGACACCTGTGAGTCACGAGCTTATTGGCACACAATGGGACTTGAAACGAGGGACTCGGTCACTTCTTCCCCCGCTGATCCAGGACCCCAATCAGCCGTGTCCCTGTAACGTTCACTCTGGCACAGCCCAGGGTTCAGTCGAAGCTGAGGGCCTCATTTTCTGCCTCCACAGGTTCACGTGCTCCTGGTGCTCTCGCCGGTGGGCCTCTGCCCACGTGTAAGCCCTTTTCCACATGCACTCGAGTAAGAGGGAATCCACGGGCCAGTGAAGATGAGCATCTTTGCCCAGAGATGTCAGAGGTGCTCTGAGCCTCCATTTGATGTTCCAGAATTCACGGAAGAGGACGTCTCAAGGATCCTGAACAACCTGATGTTCCGAATTCTGAAGAAATGCTGTCAAGAAGGATTTAAGTCAATGGAGGCGATTCCTGCAATCAAGGACATCTCTCCTGAAAGGCCACATGACACTGACAGTTATGAGGCGTGTCTCCTGGGCTTTTGTCACTGCAGAAGGTAAGCGTCCCCTTCACTTCCCACACGCAGCACACCTACCTGTGGGTCCCCGTCTATAAACCTTCTCTCACGAGGAGTAGCACCATAGTGGATACAGTGACAGGGGGTTCTGGGGTGAAGAAAGGAGAGGCAGTGCACAAACCCTGGTTTCCTGAGCCCCCATGGGCTAAGAGTCCATGCGTGAACACCGACTGCCTGGGAAAGAGTATAGTCCAGGGCTCCCACTAAGGGAGTATTTGTGCTCCCGCACAGCAGAATCGCATGCGCTGCAATTTCGGAATTTGCTGCTGTTCAGTCATTCTAATCCTAATCATTATCATCGTGGTGGTGATTGTTGTTAAAACCACCATATGAGCCAAAACCGGTTTGGCTCAGTGGATAGAGCGTCGGTCTGCAGACTGAAAGGTCCCGGGTTCGATTCCGGTCAAGGACATGTACCTTGGTTGCGGGCACATCCCCAGTAGGGGATGTGTGAGAGGCAGCTGATCTATGATTCTCTCTCATCGATGTTTCTAACTCTCTATTCCTCTCTCTTCCTCTTTGTGAAAAATCAATAAAATATATATTTAAAAAAAAACTTTTAAAAAAACAACACACAAACAAATCACCATATGAACCTCAAAAACATGGTGCTAAGTTTAAAAAATCAGACACAGGAAGTCATACATTGTATGATCCCGCCGAGGTGAACTATTCCACCAGGTAAATCAGGAAGTAGGTCTGTGTCCACACTGCTGTTGTGGCCAGTGAGGCTCAGTTGGTGGAGCGCTGTCCCACGTACAAAAGGTTGCTGGTTTGATTCCATCAGGGCACGTGCCCAAGTTTCAGATTCCATCCCTGGTTGGGGTGCATGCAGGAGGCAGCTGATGGATGTTTCTTTTTCTCTCCCTTTCCCTTCATCTCTCTCTTTGAAAGAGGTGATGAAGTTCTTAATTTTGCAGTCATCCAGGAAAAGCTGGCCCTGGTGGTCCACGTAGTAAAAGTACTCGCAGGTGCGGGGCACCGGGCTCTGGCTCTGAGTGTAGGCAACGCCCCCAGCCCCACTGCAGGCCCGCACCCCCAAGGACCACGCCAAGGGCAGGGCCCAGGCCCAGAGTGCCCCACACACCAGCCACATCCTCCGTATTGATTTTTAAAACCCATGTAGTATCATGTTATTTCCCTAGACTGTCATCTTCTGAATGTATTGGACAGGTGCCTCTGCTGTGAGTCACCAGCAATATGACTCAAGGTCTCACCTGGCTGGTCTCCGTGACTGGTTCTGGTGTTTTAAGTTCTTTTATAGTGTGTTATTGGGGGCAGGGGAGTCAAGATAAAACTGTCCAAAGAGCAGTGATTCAATGGAGTTCTTTAGCAATACCCGCCCGTTTGCCCGCTGGGCTACATGAAGGCCCATTCCGGATTATTACTGCCTTCAGAACTTACTTTAATTAAACAAAATTAAAGTAAGGCCTAAAATGTATGGCTAGCCAAAAAGAAAATGAGTGTGTATTAGTCCAAACTGTTGCTTTAGTTCTCAGTGGCTCCCAACTTGAGGTCCTTTCCTGTCAAGTGCTTAGATTCAGGCAAGACAGAAACCAGCTTTCTCTCTCTTCCCCCCCACCCCCCTGCAGCCCCTAAATAGGTCAGAATGTTGAGTGTTGTTGGTCCACTCCTCTCCCTTCCTCCCCAGGGAGAAGCTGGGAGCTGAGGGTTTTCTTGTGGCCATGTGCCGCTGTGCTGGGGGAAGGGATGATGGCAAGACAGAGCCACAGATGTTCCAACCAGCTGCAGGACAGCTGGCTTTGCACTCACGCTGGGTACAGGATCCTCAGAATGGATCGTAAGGTTCCTCAGAAATGGAATTGGTCTGTGTGTTGTTGAATCAGTGTGTCCCCGAGGGAATGAGGGTCTGGAACCTTTAAAGTGTCCTCTCCACTCATAAGAAAAAGTTTGCTGTAAACCACTGTGCCATCTTATGCTGGCAGCCACCTCATACCCTGGACCACTTGTCCCAATTCCCTCTTCTAACTCCTGCTTCTGTGCAACAGTCCTGTTCCTGGGAAGAGTTGTCTGTGCTCCCACTTGTTCCTTAATTCTCAAAGTATGATATGATCCCTCATACACCTCTTACCACCTCGCCTTCTCAATCTCCTGGCTTTGCTTTGTTCTCTCTAGACCCTTTCCATTACTATGTAGTGGTCTCCAAGTCCTGGATTTACCATCTCCCCCCCCCCCTCAGTCTTACCCTCTGCCTGGGTGTTCCTGTCCAGTTTTGTGCCATATCTGCCCTGTGCAGGTGACCCCCCCAAAACCTATCTCCAACCATAAGATCTATCCCAATGAACAGACCTGCCAAAGCTAGAACCCTAGAAATCTATTTGATTCTTCTCTTTCCAATTCTATTCCTGCATTCAAACTGTGTCTCTGTGTTTTGAATAATCCAACCCAGTCTGACACCATCTGCAAACCAAGACATCCCAGATTATATCCATAAATTCAGTGGAGTCCTTTGACCCAAGTTCCTAAGTTTAATATGTTCTCTTTAAAGAAAGACCACAGCCATGCTCGTTCTAGAACTTTATTGGAAGTTGGTTGTGTACACCAATGAGATCAGATCAAAGTAAAAGCATCATTTCCACACAATAATATCCTGATATCTGTGCTATCTTTTTATATAATTTGCATGTCCAATGAGGCTCCTGATTTGGGTCAAAGAGCTTGAGTGGTCCAGAAATCTCTTTATATAAATATAAATCATAGCATCTAAAATAACCATCATTGTTTTGAGCTAGTTTCCAAAGTCCTGGGAACAGCTCTTAACACATTAGTCAGTACCTTGAATTGTTTGCAGTGCTGGTGGGAGTGAATGAAGGGGGTACATATACTACGGAGCTAAATCTAGCAGGAGTGGGGGTGAGGGGGTACGAGGAGCTGGGGACTGGAGATAATGAAAGCTGGCCGGGAACTCGACTACCCTGCATTTTCCAACATTGCTAGAGAGTCCAAGCTAAGAGACTCCAGAGCAGAAAGAAGGAGTTGCCCCAGCTCCCTTGGCATTGCCAGCACGTGGCAGAGCCCTCCTTCAGATTGTAGAAGGAGAGATTCTGGCACAGACCAAGTCCTGGAAAGTTCCCCCCTTTACCCTCCCCCTCCCCCACTACCATGATGAATTCCCTCCCAAATCAGACAACTTGAGGCTGTAACACATCAAAGAAAATCCCTTTGAGCCAGTGCACGGCTGGCTCCTTGGAATGAGGACAGAGTGCCTTTGTGTGGTTTGAGCTGAGGGGCACTGGCAAAGGCTGTTCTGGCCCCACTGTCTCCCTTGCCATCTTGAAGGCCACATCAGTAATTGGGTTCTTTGGTTCTTCCAAGCTTCTCAGCATCCAGCAGTAACCCCTGTGTACCGGGGTTGGCTTCGTTGCTCACAAACAGCCTCAACTCCCACCACGATGTCATGGGTTCTCACAACCCTATGAGGTAGGAAGGGCAGGGGTCGCAGTCCCCATATGAAAGATGAGGAACCTGGAGCTCACAGAACTAGGTCCCCCAGCGGACGCATGCAACTGGCCAGTGGCAGAATCAAAACCAGAACTCAGGTCTCCCCTCCCGTATCAAGCAAGCTTCAGAGTCTCTCCTCCAAAGTCCCTCCTGCTGCTTCTCTGAGAAAGGGGAGGAGCCTGGGGGAGGGGATGCTGCCCTCATCCCTCCCCTGCCCCCTCGTGGCAGGCTCTCAGACAGCCCCGTTGAGGACAGGATGAGTCCGCATGCGATAGATGATGACCGCAGTGGCCGGGCACAGCAACAAGGAGGTCATAATGACGATGGTGGCCAGGATGATGAGGACAATGACCCAGACATCCAGGATGTGCTTGGGAAGTACGGCCTCCGCGGGGACCTCGCTGCCGGCATCCATGCTGCGTCACTCTGTAACAGACAGCGAAGGGGGGGAATCACTCTTTGGCACCTTCTCCCTGCCTCCCTGGCGGGGAGAAAACCTGCTCCAGGAGTCAGAAACTTGAGTCACTTATGAGCTGTGTGATCTTTAAAGTTGCTTGATCAATAATTACAATGGCCTCATTCACCGAGGGCTTCCTGTGTGCCAGGCACCGTGCTAGGCACTTACAGGCACTAACTTACATAGTTCTCACTTCAACCACCAACCCTAGGGGGTGGGGACCCTTGGGGCTTTTTTGTTTGTTGGCCTTTACCTGCAGTTATTCCCATTTTAAAGATGAGGACTCTAAAGCCTTACAAAGTTTAGATATAGCTAATTTGCCCAAGGAAGTGAAGCCAGCTGGGTGGGATTACAGCACCTCGATGTTTAACTATTAAACCACCAAATTCCCAGTGTATTTCTTCTATAAAATGGGAGATTCATTGCTTTTGGTCCCTTCTCCCATTCCCCTGGTAACAGAACCCCCTCTTTTCTGTGAAGAACCTACACACTCCATGTCTTAGCATGCTCGCTTAGCACAAGGGTGGATATGTGACTTGGGCTTGGTCATTAAAAATCTCCATAGCCTCAATTCATAGTGGGCAACCCAGGCCAGATCAACCAAAGTCCTCTCAGGGCTCCTATGCACAAGCTGTTGGAAAAGATGACCCTTTCTGCTGGGATGCTAAACTGAAGGGTGTGAGTCTGGAAGGGCGGGTGTGGGCTATCTTGCCCATATGTGGAGAGCCTGTGCTAGAGATGGAAAGAAAAATAGAGCTGCCTGTTTTGAATAATCCAGCCCAGTCTGACGCCATCTGCAAAACAAGACATCCCAGATTATAAACCAATTAGAGGCTCAGTGCACAAAATTCGTGCACTGGGGGTGGGGGGCCTCAGCCTGGCCTCACCCTCTTGCAGTCCAGGAGCCCTTAGGGGATGTCCGACTGACAGTTTACACCCACTTCCCGCAGGCCTAAGCCGTCAGTCGGATATCCTTAGCACTGTGAGCCCACTTCTGGCTGAGCAGCACTCCCCCTGTGGGAGCACACTGACCACCAGGGGCAGCTCCTGAATTGAGCACCTGCCCCCTGGTGGTCAGTGCGCATCATAGCTACCGGTCATTCTGCCGTTAGGTCGATTTGCATAGTAGCTTTTTATTTTATAGGATGGTTTCTGGGTTTTGCTTAAGCATTGCCAGCTTGGTTTCTCTGATTTGGAGCTAAAAGAGTTCTGATAGATAAAATATATAAATAAGTTGTTCCCAAGCATTTTCGATTCACAGCCCCCTTAATGTCTTAGTAATTTCTTTACAGCACTCCAGGCCCAAAGAAATAGCTAGCAGTTCTGTTTATTATGTAGTTAAGGTCAAGAAACTTAATAAACATTATGTTCAAACTAAAATAGTAACTATTTGAAAAAAGTAATAGACACAAATTGAAAGAAAAAAATATGTTTTTAATTCTTAAGTAGTTACTGAGTAATGGCATGTGTGCAACATTTGGACTCTGCATAATTTTTTAAACTTCAGAGTCAGACTGGACAACGAGGTGCTCACTTCCTAGTCTGCATTCATTGGTGTGCAGTATTTGCTGTATCATAGCAACCACCCAAAGCTCAGTTCCACAAATTATAGCATAATCAAAAGGAATGTAGTATGATTAATGTTAAACTGTAAGCTCTCTTCCATCAGTTTACACAGGGTCTGAGAGATGTCAAATATCACTATTCTTGTCAAAAATATTAAAGATCTTGCAATCCCTATACAGCCAACTTTTCAGTGAGTTCACTGTGGCTCCCCAGGACCCAGTGCACAGCTTGGGAACCACATTCCCTGTTCAGAGGCTGGTATAAACAACCACCCATGCCGAAACCGGTTTGGCTCAGTGGATAGAGTGTCGGCCTGCAGACTGAAAGGTCCCAGGTTCGATTCCGGTCAAGGGCATGTACCTTGGTTGTGGGCACATCCCCAGTGTGGGGGGGTGCAGGAGGCAGCTGATTGATGTTTCTCTCTCATTGATGTTTCTAGCTTTCTATCCCTTTTCCTTCTTCTCTGTAAAAATTCAATAAAATATATTAAAAAACAAAACAAAAAAACACCCAAGGTTCCTTTTAAATCTAAGATCTTTTTTATTTTATTGACTATAGAGAGAGGAAGGAAGAGAGACAGAGGAAAAAAAACATCAAAGATGAGAGAGAATCATTGATCAGCTGCCTCCTGCATACCTCGCATTGGGGATTAAGCCCAAAACTCGGCATGTGCCCTGAACGGGACTTGAACCCTGACCTCCTGGTTCACAGATCGACACTCAACCACTGAGCAACACCAGTCAGACTAGATCTAAGGTTTTTAATCCTGATGATTCTGGGTCCCAGACAAAATTCCCAATTCCAGTCCTATTTCCTGCTTTTATGTAATTAGTAACTTTTCCTTTCTAGTCCCTTTGGCTCCATGCCCACTGTTGCCACACTAAGTACAGTACTGATTACCATACTTTGCTACTGATTATAGAGTCCCCAAGATGTACATACAAGAATGTTTATTTCTGCATCGTTTGTTATAGCAACCAACATAACTGAAGTGTCCATAAATAGTAAAATAAAGTAGGGCATATCCATATAATGGAATACCATACTGCAATTTCATTCCTTCATTTAGCAAATATGAAATGCTTGTCACACACCAAGCATTGTTCCAATATGTTACAATATTAACTTATTTAACAGTTATTAAAAATAATGATGGTCTGTGGAGGGAAATTAAGCGCAGGATAATATGAATAGGATCATTCCTTTGGTTTGGATTTCATAGAATTAAGTAGATAGATAGGTAAGGGTATAAAAATGAAAAATCTTTTATGAGCAAAATCTCTTTTATGAGTGTTAATAGTGATTGCTTTTGCGTGTTACACTGGGAGTGGAAGTTTTTGCTTTTCATTCTTCATGTCTTTACAGTGTGAATTTTCTAAACATGAGCATGTTTTGCTTTTTTTGAATTACTGAAAATTTATTGCAATTGTTATTGGTGTTTATAGAACATCTGCTAATTGTTTAGAATATTCTAAGATTCATGGGGATGGACATAGGTTTTCTAGTCACTGTAAGCAGCATAGATGAGGAATCCCCAGGGCTGAAGAATTTGATATTATCAAAGAAGCAACCCCATTTTCTTTCTTTTCTGGATTTTTTTGTTCTTTTTTAAAAATCGAAGTATAAGTGACATATAACATTATATTACTTTGGGGTGCATAATGTAATGATTTGAATTTATATATATATTGCAAAATGATCACCACAATATGTCTAGTTAGCATCACCACACAGAGTTAAAAATGTTTTTTCTTGTGATGATAACTTCTAAGATTTACTCTCATCAATGTTCAGATATGCAATACAGTATTATTAACTGTAGTCACCATGCTACACATTACATCCTCATGATTGATTGATTTTATAATTGGAAGTTTGTACCTTTTACCCCCTTCACCCATTTCACCGAGCCCCCACCACCTGCTTCTGGTGACCACTAATCTGTTAACTGAATCTATGAGCTCCAGTTTTATTTTACTTTATATTCCCCTTATAGGTAAGATGATATGGTATTTCTCTTTCTCTGCCTAATTTCACTTAGCACAATGCCCTAAAGGTCTACCCATGTTGTTGCAAATGGCAATATTTCATTATTTTTGAACAATATTCCGTATTTATATACCACGTTTTCTTTATCCATTCCCCTATTGACAGGCACTTGGGTTGTTTCCATGTCCTGGCTATTGTAAATAATGCTGCACTGAACATGAGAGTGCAGATATCTTTTCAAAGCAGTGTTTTCATTTTCTTCAGATAAATAACTAAATGTGGAATTGCTAAGTCATATGGCCGTTCTATTTTTAATATTTGAGGAACCTCCATACTGTTTCCTTCTGTGGTTGCACCAACTACATTCCCAACAGTGCATGATACTTCCCTTTTCTCCACATCCTCACCAACACTTGCTATTTCTTTTTGATAAGAGCCATTCTGACAGGTGTAAGGCGATATCTCATGGTGGTTTTGACTTGCGTTTCCCTGATGATTAGTGATGTTGAGCATCTTTTCATGTAAATATTGGCCAACTGTATGTCTTCTTTACTTTTCATTTTTTTACATCAACTGGATGGAGGGGAAAATGGAAAAGGGGGGTGGGGGGGTGGAGGGCTTGGGAGGTGTCTTTATAATTCTCTGTATTAAAAAGAGTAAATAGCTTCCAAAACTCTCTGCGAACAGGACTTTTCTAAAGCGAGACTGTCAGGGAACCAAAGCTTGTCTGCGCCACCCCGAGACCCCGCCCTATCCAAGCGGAATACAGAAGCCCTCCTAGCTGAGACACTGTTGATTCTCACAGCCAATTGGCTTGGAGATCAACGCATCCCAGTGATACCAACAATAAGCAAGGCTTAACAACAAGACTGCACACACAGCCCACAGGGCTACACCAAGACTGTCCACCACAGGTAACTGGGAAGGCTGTGCTACTGGGCTCTACCAGAACACCTAGCACACAAAGCTATTCCATCAAATCAGGGAAAAACAACTAAAATGCAGACAAGAGGAAGGACACAAAGGAAGGAGATGGAGGAAAAGAAAAGATTGGACATTGAGTTCAAAACTACAGTTATAAGGTTATTCAACAATATTCTAAAAAAGGCCGATAAAATAAACGAGACCAATGAGGATATGAAAAGGGATCAACTAGAAATAAAGAAAACATTGTCTGAAATAAAAAATATTACACAGAGTCCTAAAAACAGACTGGAAGATTGCAAGAATCAAGACAAAGATTTAGAACACAAAGAGCCAGAGGACACTCTTCTGCAGAAGCGAGAAGATAAGAGAATCCAGAAAGTTGAAGATAGTGTAAGAAACCTTTGGGACAATTTCAAGTGAACCAACATCAGAATTATGGGGATTCCAGAAGAAGAGAGAGAGCAAGATACCGAAAAAATACTGGAAGAAATAGTGACAGAAAACTTCCCCCACCTGGGGAAAGAAATAGACTTACAAGTCCAGGAAGCCCACAGAACCCCAAACAAAAGGAATCCAAGGAGGACCACACCAAGACACATCATAATTAAAATTCCAAGGGCAAAAGACAAAGAGAGAATATTAAAAGCAGCAAGAGCAAAGCAGGTAGTTACCTATAAAGGAGCACCCATACAATTGTCAGCTGATTTCTCAACAGAAACCATGCAGGCCAGACGGGAATGGCAAGAAATATTCAAGGTGATGAATAGCAAGAACCTACAGCCAAAAATACTCTACCCAGCAAAGCTAACACTCAGAATTGAAGACCAGATAAAGAGCTTCACTAATAAAAAAAAGCTAAAAGAGTTCATCACTGCCAAACCAGAATTATATGAATTGCTGAAGGGGGTTATTTAGGAAGAGGAAGAAGATAAATATAAAAATTATGAACAACAAATACGTAACTATCAACAAGTGAATCTAAAAACCAAGGGAATTAAAAAAAAATTGATGAACAATATTAACTGGTGAATATAATAGAATCAGAGGTATGGAAGGGGAGTGGACTGACGATTCTCAGGGAAAAGGGAAGTGGGGGTGCGGGAAGAGATTGAACAAAAACTGTGCACCTATGGATGAGGACAATGGGGGATGGGGAAAGGACAGAGGGTGGGGTGGGAACCTGGTGGAGGGGAGCAATTGAGGGGGGGAAGAGGATCACATTTGTAATAATCTGAACAATAAAGATTTATTAAAAAAAATTTTTAAAAAAATAAATAAAATAAAAAGAGTAAATAGCCAAAACTGGTTTGGCTCAGTGGATAGAGTGTTGGCCTGCGGACTGAAGGGTCCCGGTCAAGGGCATGTACCTTGGCTGTGGGCACATTCCCAGTAGTGGGCGTGCAGGAGGCAGCTGATCGATGTTTCTCTCTCATCAATGTTTTAACTCTCTATCCCTCTCCCTTCCTCTCTGAAAAAAATTCAATAAAATATATATTTTTTAAAATAAAGTAAAAAGTAAATACATATATTTATGATTTTTAAGTCAAATAAGATTCAAGTCTGAAACTAGATCAGTGGTCACCACGTGTTATAGAGAGTGCTCTGTGAGAACTACCTTTGAACAGTATAAAAAACACGAATTTCTGGGTCCTATTCCAAACTTAGAGAATTAGACTCAAGAGGAGATGGAAGGGGCCTTTTCTCCTCATTTCCCAGGTGATTTGAATGTGCAACCAGGTTTGGGAACCCCCGAACTCAATCATCTCTAAGGCCTCTGCAACTCTTCCTCGCACTAGGATTTGAGAATTGATTCCGAGGTGCTCCGCTGCCTGTCTGGTTGGATCTGGGCAAGTCTGAGGTTAAGGAGAAGCCTCTGTCGAGGCTCCCTCAGGCCTGCGGAGGAGGGAGAGCATGGGCTGGCCCTGCCTCAGCCTTGGAAATGTGGTCACCGCTCTAAGGTCTGCAGCATGGAAGCCTGAGTCACAGGGACTCCCGCACAGTGCTCAGGAGGTACGGGGGCGGGAGAACTTACTCTGTGGTCTCCTGACTACATCAGCAGCTAGCCTGCTTTGGGCCAAAAGATCCCCACAAAGCTCTTTCTGGTAAACCCATTAACATGAGTCCAGATGCCAGGAACACGTCATCTCCCTGGCTGGTTTTCGTAAGCAAAACCTGTCATTTACAGGAACTCAGGCTTCGGGCTCATCCACAACCAAGACACAAAGAACACTGAAGCCAGAGCCAACGTTGTTTCCCAGATGGCAACGCTGAGGCCCGAGGTTCCCCCACTTCAACCCCACGGCCTTCCGGAAGAATCATTCAAAGTTATAAATCTGATCAAGTCACTGTCCCACCTTAAACAGAACAAGTAAATGAGTGAATGAAACTTTATCTGTAAAGTGTATTCTCAACTTATCATACTAATATTATTCTTTTGCATACAAGATTGTTTAAAACCCCCATCTCCCTCCCTCTCTCTCTCTCTCTCTCTCTCTCTCTCTCTCTCTCTCTCTCTCTCACACACACACACACACACACACACACACACACCACACAGATAAAAGTGCAGCTGCTCTAGAATGCCAGGGAGGAGCAAAGGGAGGGGGTTTGGGGGCCTACTCAGTCAACAGGGCTAGATAAATATCCTTAGAGGCCCTAAGCCCTAGAGATTAGAGAGCTCACCCCCTTCACGTATACAACTCAAAATAAAAGTAATACTACACCACAACACAAAAATGTACATGTTACAATGACAATGACGTTAAAGTCACTAATCACTTTTCCCAGTTATTTTGTTGGTGTCTGCTTAGCACAGCTGTTCAGCTTCCCCTTGACCTCTAGGTCCCAGGGCTCCAAGGCTGGCCATCCACGTAGCCAGACGACAGAGGGCACAGGGAGCACCATCTGCCTGTGTCAACCTCCCCAATCCTTGAGCTCATGTCCTTTTGTGGGCTGTTCCTTCCCAGGTAATAGGGATTCCACTCATCGTAAAAGGAAAATTTTGTCCCCAAAATAAGAGCTCCGCAAACGTTCAGCATCCTTAATGGCGTGCGGGAAACATCCGCTTGAGAAAAAGCAGGGCTCTGAGCTGCTGCTAGCTGACTTCTGTTTGACCTCTGTTTGGCATCTGGGTGCTCTGGCTCCTTGTGAATGCATGAAGCCCTGCTTCTCGGCACATTTAATTAATAACCAAAGATTGATCTGCTTATCATTTGCTTTGATAATATTATCAAATAATATTCCTTATTATTTCTAATTAATGAATGGGTCCTGTCAGAATATGGCCCAAACCATTCACGTCACAAACTTAACCTTATTACTGATAAAAACGTGATGTTTTTATGACCGTGGGAGGTAAAACAGCAGTCAATCCTAAACTCCTGTGTTTTTAAGCCAGCATCCTTTATCTGCTGACCTCACTCATGAGTAATAAACTTGACAAGTGTTTAATAGAAGTTTGTCTAAGGAACTGAATTGACACCACCCTGAGCTGATAAGCAGGGAAGCCACTGTTCTCAACCACTGACACCACCAGGCCCTACACCTGCCCTGAGTTGGAGTGCAAAAGTTAATAATCCCAAATGACTGTTTTTGTGTCCATTAACAAGATTAAGTGTAAGGATGAAAAACTGTAGCTCCTCCAAAGGAAGAAAAACATTGTACCTTCTCCAAAGGTGGAAAATCCATCCCATCTACCAAGTACCGTACATGGTCCAGCCTAGGGAGGAAAGGGGATGGGTGCCCCGTCTCCTGCTTGGGGAAACACCAAGTTTTATTCTGAGACCATTTTTCTAAGCAACTAACTAAAAATCCTTTTGCAAACAAACAAGTTCCAGCCAATTCCATCATATGGCAAAATTTTTAGTTCTAATAAACAATATATAAATTTTCTACATTAAAATTTCCTACAAGTCAGAATTTTAGAATAACTGAATAACAAGGTGAATAATCTGTGCTACCTACCCACCTTTTAATGATGAGGCTCATTCCCAACAGCTACTGTACCTCTGATAGAGCAATATTGTTTTTGGTTGACACTTATCAGAGCAAGTAACTTTGTCCAGGGTATTTGTTCATTCATTCGTTCATTCATTCACTCACTTGGCAAGTACTTGGCAAGTACTTATGATATAGAAGTCACTCTTTTAGAAACTACCATTATTTATTCAGAAGATATAGCTCTTTTACTTCCAAGGAGCACAGAGAAGAACCCCTCTCCTTTATACCCTTAAACATGAAATCCCACAAGCCGGCATTTCTTTAACAAATGCATGGGACAAGTGCTAAGCACTGTGCTTGGCCTTGTCCCAGACATTAACGTACTCAACCTTCACAATAATCCTGTGCGGGATGTGTTATTTTACAGATGTGGAAACTGGCTAGTGATCATAAAGCTAAGTAAACTGGATTCAAACTCAGGTCTCCTGACCCTGTCATCACCACTACCCACAGCTACCTCCAAAGCATCCACATGGACCCCAAATGTGCGAGCATGGAGTATGGCAGATCCACAGTTCTCTTCTAAGTCCAGGTCAATCTGTTACCGCTTTTGGCCAAAGCCATTTTAGATTTAGAGAATTAAGAAGAGATATGCAATCTACAAAGATTAGGACTTTTATTTCCAATACTAGACCAAATGCCAAACTAAACCATTTTGAGCAATACTCACTGAGGACAACTAGAAAAATTGGACCAAAAAAATATGCTTGAAGGCACTAGCAAGTAGCAAAATAGTGAATTACCACAGTAAGATCTGGGAGGACAGAAATCCAGGGCACTGAGTTTGGCATTTGAAGCGGTATTTCCACTGGCGGGGAGTGGAAACTAAGCAGTGTTTCTGACAGACTCAGGAGTTCAAGCCAGCCAAACAGGGAAACTTAACCCCTTGCATTTTGAGGTTGGATTTAAATGAGCATTTTTAGTGCTAAGCGTGAACTAGACGTATATCAAGCAGCTTTGAATCATCACAGTCCCAGAAACTGAATTAAGGTTGTTCCAGATTGCGAGGTGCCTGGCAGAAGCAAACCTTTATCCTCTCTCAAGGAGATAACATCCCAATAGACTTCAATTTTTCCCTCCTCAAACATAATGTTCAGTACTAACCAAAAAATAAGCAGGAATGCAAAAGGGCAAGATGATATGTACAGAACCATCAGAAACAAGAGACAACAGAAAAAAGATCTGTAGGACTCCAGATATTGGAATGGTCAGGCTTGAAATAACCTTGCCCACTACGGTCAAGGAGAAAAAAAATAGAAGATTAAGAAATTTGAGAGAGAACTGGAAACTATGAGAAAAAACACAACAGATATTTTTAAAGAACCAAATAGAAATTCTAAAACTGGAAAACATAATAATAGAAATAATGGAAATTGTGAGATCATGAATGTATGTTTTAAGCCACTAAATTTGTATTAATTTGTAATGGCAACATTAGAAAACAAATATTGCAATACGGGGTTTGTCCTGTGCAGATAAAACTACTACAAACTAATAGAATTCTGGAAATCTACACAGAATATAGACACTGTCTAGTTTAAGCCACATAACCTACTTTAACCACATAACCTACTTTACACTTCACAGATTGAAGACAATGACTCCCCCGAATCTCAGAGCAAATCAATGGCAGGACAGAGGGGAGAACTCAGGCCTCCTGGTGTGCATACTCTTTTCACTTCCATCACTAGTCAGGCTCCTTGATTTCACCTTTTTACTTGTAAACGGTGACAGAGGACCTTGAGGCCCAGAGCCCTAAGCAACTTCACCATTGGTGAAGCAGGTGAGATTGTTTTCCAGGAAAAACCACATACACACACACACACACACACACACACACACAGACACACACAGAAATGTCCTGACACACACACACACACACACACACACACACACACACAGAGAAATGTTCTGTCAGAATCAGTCCTTTACATTCCATCCCTTTAACTTAAGGCCCAAAGGCAATTAAATCTAGTGAAGAAGGTAATAGCCAAATCTTGTAACTTATTTATCCCTGACTCTGGGTAAGAACATTAGAGAAGACACTGGAATCCTACTTGTAGGGGGAGATTCCACCAAATTGGGGGGAAAGCTCACATGCATATGGGATGAAGCATAAGGAGAGCAATGGGTAACTTGGTCTGGATTCCATTCTGCCCTGGCAGACTTCACCCAACCGACCTCACTTTTCCTCACTGAATGCCTTTCCTCTCTCCTCTGTGGTGTTGATACTGAAAGAACAATTCTTAAATCCACCATCCCCAAGCTCCTGTATTGGGGAGAGTAATAGGTGGAGGGAATCCTGGGAAATGGCAGGAAAACCTGTCCTTTACACTCCAACTCCCACTCCCACTCATACTCACACTCACACTGAAAAGTTGTGTTAAATGCCCAGGCTTAGAGGCCAGGGGCTTGGATTTAAATCTGGTTCCACCACTTTCTAGCTGACCAACCTTGCACAACTTACATTTCATAATGCTTTTATACCCTCAGCTGAAAACAAAAACAAAAGTGAGGAAATAATGGTATCTACCCCATAGGGTTCGGAGAATTCCATGGGACAATCACACATACAGTATTTTCCGGCGTATAAGACGACCCCCTAATTTTACAGTTAAAACATAGGTTTAGGCCTATATTCGCTGTATAAGATTACCCCCCACTTCCGAGGCAACACCAGTTCTTTTTTTAATGGACCGCCTCTCTGACTCTGGCCAATCTGAGCAGGCTTTTTACTAGAACACAGTGTCATCTTATACGCGGAAAATATGATAGTTCTTAGCAGTGTTCCAACACACTCAATAAGTACTCTGTGAATGTTTGTTCTCTGATTAATTATTCCTGGCCTTATGAAGGGATTCATTGATCCAAGCAAATATTCCACCCTCCTTCAGCTAGTTTGTTAGAATCACTAACTTGGATCATATCTTTAACAATGGAAACAATAGATGATTAATCTATATTAATGATTTTTAAAAATCAACCGGCAGCATGCTCAATTTACTTGACCTATCCCTCCAGTTCAAGTATGAAACTGGTAGAGTAGCAATTTAATCTAATTCAAGACACATTTACGGCACTATAATCAACACTGGAGATCAAGGAGTGGTGTAGAGACAGAGATCAATAAAATAGTATTTGTCCTTAAGAAGTTCACTCTCTTATGGAGGAAAAAAGACATTAGTTGTAATAGAAGATAAAGAAATGCTACCTGAAGGTACAAACCACATGCTACTGAGAAGAGGGAAGAAGTAGAAAGAGCATTGACTCTGGAGTTAAGAGGATCTTAATTTGAATGCTGCTTTCCACCCTTACTGGAGGTGCGACTTTGGAAAAGTTATTGAAAATCTCCAAACCTCAATCTTCTGATCTGTACAGTAGGAATCCTAAAAGCATTGCCTTGCACCATCCTATTGTGAGAATAAAGTGAGGTGAAATATATAAAGCCCTTGAACGTAAAATATCATTCTCATTGCTTTGTTTTTGTCTAAGTAAAATAAAAGCCTTTACAAGGAAGGAGGCCTTTGGACACGGGCTTCAAAGAGAAGTAGGAGCTCAAAAAAGAAGAAATAAGGGGAAAGGCAGGATAAGCAGAATAAGGCCAGAGGTGGTGAGCTACCTGGTGTGTTGGGAGCATATGTAGTCCTTGTGGTTTTGGCAAGAGGCTTGCCTCTGTAAGCTTCAGTTTCATTTGTAAAATGGAAATCATAACACCTAATGATAGTAACCACTTCATTGCAATGCCAGAGAAGTTGAATGAGCGGATACACATAAAGCACTTAGGACAATGGCTGGTACACAGTGAGGGCTTCATATAAATTCAACTGAGCTAGTGAACACAGCATAGCTCCTACATTCAAAGAGGTCAGAGGACTCACCCTTCGTTTGGGTGCCGTGACTGCTCTGAATCTGGTCTAGGAAACCACAGTGATAGTTTCATAAACCAATACCCTTTTATGGTCTGTCCCAGCTTTGACCTTCCACCAGAAACGCACACCCTCCACCTCTTAGCTGCTGCTCACAGTTAACTTTTTTGAGAGGTTGCCAAGGTTATCCAACCAGTTTTATCACTAAGGAGTTGACTGAGAAAAAAGGCAATAAAAGAAATGACTTCCTGCTGGCAGGCGAGCTTAATTATCCCAAAGTGGGAGAAAAGGCAGAGAAAGGCAGGTGGCTTCCTGCAGGTGTCACTGCCAGAGCTCACAGACAGTGCTGCTGCTGCTGCTGCTTCATTCCCACCAGACACAGGGGCCAGAGAGGAGGCAGCTAGAACCCGCTGTGAGTCACTGATGCTGGCGGCATCTCTTCAAGCATCTTGCAGAATGTGAACAATGAGGCTGATGGTTCCCAAGGCAATACACTTGGGAGTTTACCAGCATCACACAGCTTATGGGACCTCTCGGGAGCTGGTGAGACTGTCAGAGAAGAATAGAGCATTTATTTATTTATTTTTAAATGTATTTTTATTGGTTTCAGGAAGGGAGAGGAATAGGGAGAGAGAAATATCAATGATGAGAGAGAATCATTGATTGACTACCTCCTACATACCCCCTCCTGGGGATCAAGCCCACAACCCGGGCATGTGACCTTGACCAGAATAGAACCTAGGACCCTTCAGTCCATAGGCCAATGCTCTATCCACTGAGCTAAACCATCGAGGGCTGGAGCATTTAGACAAGACAGAGAAGACAACCCAAGTACCAGGATGGAGCCTGGGTAACCTCATGACCTGTGTCCCAAATGCTGGTGTCACTTTGAGACCTCTGTTCATGCTGTTCCCTCTTCTTAGAATGCTCTTCCCCCCAGATCTTCCTTTTCTGTTTTTAATATATTTTTATTTATTTCAGAGAGGAAGGAAGAAGGAGAGAGAGGTGAGAAAGAATCATTGATCAGCTGCATCCTACACTCCCTACACTGGGGATCAAGCCCACAACCCGGGCATGTGCCCTGACTTGGAATCAAACCGTGACCTCCTGGTTCATAGGTTGATGCTCAATCACTGAGCCACGCCTGGCCGGGCCAGATCTTCCCTTTCAACATCCAGTGTCTCAATGTCCACAATCTCAACTTAGATGTTACCTCTTAGGAAAAATCCAGATTCTCTCTGACCTTGTTTATTTTCTTTATACACTTTTCACAATATAAAGCCTGTTTATTTGCTTGTTTATTTGTTTTTATTGGCCATCTTTACCTGCTCCAATACAAGCCCAAGATCAGAAGCCTCAGCTCTTGTTCGCTGCTGTACCCTCAGCACCTATCACCTGCCCTGGCACACAGTAAATGCCCAATATCTTTGAGACCGATGAAGGGATGAATATGGGCTAGCTGGGGAACTTTAGATTTGAGCTCAACTCCTGGAACCTCTGTGGTAGAAGTCCAGAGAGGCTTCTCAACCCCACAGAAAGTCCAATGACCCTAAAAGTCAGAACCCTATCTCTAAAATAAATGATAATCTCTGATTGGATCATTCTCTGGGCTCTCTGCACATCCAGGAAGGATTATGGAGGTCTCTTTGTTTCCCAGCCCTCCCTGTACTTACCAGGCAGAGGAGGACTGGACTTTCAGAATAATGCCTTCTAGAATTTGCTTTTACTCATTTGCTGGGGCTGGTGAGCTCATATTAGTGTTTTGATCCCCTGTGCTGAGATGCTGGGCATTGAGGTTGGTGAAGAGATGTGAGAGTTGCTGCCCAGGGTCTGAACCTTCCTTTCTTTGTTCTTAGAAGAGGACAGGGAGGCTGATAAAAGGGGAGGAGATTTCCCATGCCAGGATCAGTGTGAAAAGGGCATCCCAGCTCACATTCATATTAAATAAAGTTCCCCTCCAATAATGTAAGAGTTAGACCCAAGCATTTACCAACCCAGCACAGAGTCCATTTCACCAGGGACTTTTGTTCCACAGAAAGGGTCCGGAGGGAGGAATGGCCGGGACACACAACTATCAAAAATGTGAAATAAATCAAATCGGAGGCATTTCTCTGATGACCCGATGTCCCAGAGGAGAGCTCTGTTCTCATTTTACCCCATTTGGCTTCTGTCTCCTCCAAAATTCTTAACAATAAAGACTTGTTCTGTGTCCGAGCTTCTATCTGTTCCTCCGTGGCTGGAAAATGGAAAAACACCAGAATACTTCAAAGAGATCAACAAGCAGGCAGAGCTGCACAAGACTGAATGTACCATCAGACCCAGCCAATCACAGAGTCTTGGAAACCAACAGGGAGCCAGCAGAGGAGAAACCCGGGCAAAATCCACAGCATCCTGTTTAAACCTCTACCATCCATCATTGTGACGTGCCGGTGACTAAGTGTTTGCCGCATGCTGGCCTGACTGGAGACTGTCCATAAGGTGGGCTGTCAGCGGGGCTCAGTGGCAGCTGCAAGGGCACTAGTGTGGCACTAACCCCCTGCCTCGCTGCATCTGATAGGTGAAATAATAGCCCCTTGAAGGTGTCCATGTCCATGCCCCTCAACCTTGAATACGAAAAAGGAAACATGACTCAGATGGTGGAACCATGTGATTAAAGTTAAGGACTTTTGGGTAGGGAGATACAAAGTGGGCCCAATCTAATCACGAGTCCTTAAAAGGGAAGAGGAAAGCAGAAGTTTCACCATGAGGCGGACCCGACTCTCGGTTGCGTGCTGTGAAGATGCTGAAAGGCGGCTATGAGCCAAGGAATGCAGTGGCCTCTTAGAGCAGAGGAGGGCCCCTTCTAGGCAATGAGAAAACAGTGACCGTGGTCCTACAACCAGAGGAACTGGATTCTGTCAACAACTCAGAAAAAGCAGGGAACCAATTCTCCCTTAAAGACTCCAGAAAGAAACACGCCTAGGGAAGCTTCGGACCCACAGAATTGTAATAGATTAATACATTTGATTTCTTTAAGCCAGTGGTCGCCAAACTCATTCATCAACAGAGCCAAATATCAACAGTACAACTATTGAAATTTCTTTTGAGAGCCAGATTTTTTAAACTGAAACTTCTTCTAATGCCACTTCTTCAAAATAGACTCTCCCAGGCAGTGGTATTTTGTGGAAGAGCCACAGTCAAAGGGTCAAAGAGCCGCATGTGGCTCTAAGCCATTAAATCTGTGGTAACTTGTGATATGGTAGCATTAGAAAACCAATACTACTGTGTGATCCTAAATAATACCTTTTTTTCAAACTGGGCCTTAGTTTCCTGTCAGTCAACTGGAAAGGATGGACAAAGTGATCTAACTCTAAGGGTCTGGCTGGCTCTCAAAGACTGCCTCTGCTCCCCTGACATTCACCTCCCCGAGAACCCTGCCCCAAGTCCCGGACCTCTTCATTTGAAACCATTAAGGAAAAAATGGAAAGGAATGATGGGGAGAAAAGATTAATCTTTAAAAAGCCCCAAGGAGTCTCAAGAGGCAACTGGGCACTCAGAAGGAGATTCGGTACTTACTTGACTGTCCCGCAAGGGAATGAAGTGGGAAGTCTGGGAGAGCAAGATAAAAGCTTCACAGTCAACTGGTAGAGGTTGTCCAGAGCACTGAGTTCAGAAGGATTTCCTAGCCTACCAGGTGTAGCTCAGTGGTTGGGCATCTACCTATGAACCAGGGGGTCATGGTTCAATTCTCAGTCAGGGCATATGTCCAGGTTGTGGGCTCAATCCCAATGCAGGGCATGCGGGAGGCAGCTGATCAATGATTATCTCTCATCATGGATGTTTCTCTCCCTCTCCCTTTCTTAATCAATAAAAAAAGAGAGAGAGAGAAGGATTTCCTGGCCTTGTGGGGGTTATGTACAAGGTCCTGATTATCAATGTCTGCCTGGGGCCCGGGATGGGGGAGTAGGGACATGTGTGTCAGATATGTGTCATCACTAATTGAAACAAAACTAGTTTAGTTTTGTCTGTCTTTCCTTCTCTCTCTCCCATTCCATTTCCCCTGATCCTATAATACATAATGGGTCACCAGCAATTTACACGCCCAATTGCCCAGTCAAAGGCCAAATCAGCTCAAATATGGAAGCTATATCTATACACAGCTAAGCAACTTAAAGCAACATGGTTTCGTACTGAATCTGGTTTGCTTTTGTCCAATGTGTCAGGCAGCTATAACTCTGACTTGTTCCCCTTTCTGGCCACCTAACTTCTGGAAATACACCATTCTCACTTGACACTCCTTGTCTATTCCTGTGAGTTGTAAGGTACCAGGGTCCCTAGTAATTCACTAGTCCAGTGGCTGTCATTTAACTTCTCCCTGGACTAGTGAATTACTAGGGACCCTGGTACCTTACAACTCAAGTAAGTGACCGAGGCAAGATCTAACCTCATAGCCCCCAATTTCAATGCAATTAAGAATATGGGCCCTGGAGCCACACTGCCTGGGTTCAAGGTACAGCTCTGCCACTTAGTTCGTGAGTGACCGTGGGCGCGTGACATACTCTCTCTGGACGTATGGATGTAATGATGATCTCTACCTCATAGGATTGAGGTAGACTAAATGAATTACTCCATATAAAATGCTTAGAATAATGTCTAGCTCATAGCACTCAATAAGTGCCAAGCTTGACTACATCATTCGTCTTACCTGGCCAATCAGGGTGGGGGCCTGCAGGGTGTGGTAATATCAACATTTGCTCCTATAAACTGTGAGTGTGAGTACGTACATTTATCTATTTTTGATACTACAGTCAATAGCGGCAGTGTACGATCAACTCAGATAAAGATCCTCTTTCCTTAGAGATGTTTCCTGTGTAGATTTCATCCATGGAGAGGAAACCGAAGTGCAGAGACGGATGAGCATATGGCTGGGGAAAGCTGGGAGCTGTGACTGCCTCTTTACCCCTCGGTCTGTCACCCCTGGGCTCAGAATACAACCCGACCACGTCAGGCCCATCCCTCCTGCCCCGGCTCTCATCCATTTTGTCTCTCACAGCTCGGTGATTCTCAGGCTGTGCTAGAAAGGGGGAATCCCCCAGGCCTTTTATGCAATGGAGCCCACAGTCCTGACGCCTGAGAGGTCAGTGTTGGGAAAATTTGATGGAGCATGACTTGTAATCTCCCACAGCATGATTCACGGCCCGGGACAGCTGGAAACAGGAGGTGCCTGCTGGTGCAGAGAAGCGCTTGTCCTCGGCCTTTTCAGTTGTGACTGCAAACGTGCATGCTGTCCTGAGCTCAGACGGGCTTTCCTGAATGTGCTCAGAGGGTGGCTAAGTGGCCTTCATAACCCAAAGAACACGTGATGCAACCACAACTGCCCATCTGTTTAACTCCCACTTCCTCATCCGACAGATGGGAAGGTGCCGTGCAGACAGTGGAAGGTAGCTCTGAGCGTCTCCTGACCCCCCGGGAACTGTTCTTTCCACCTCCACCCCCCACTCTTGACCCCATTCAGGCACCCAAACCCCTTCTGACTCCGTGGGCACTGCAATGGTGGCACAGTTTGTGGCAGATGTGCACTGAATCTCTGATACTTGAATGACTGAGCCATTTTTACACCTGCAGTCTAGCGCTTTGAGGAATCTATAGACAGGGGGGAATGTGTGAGCCCACGGGGCCAGGGGGACCGGCGCTGTCAGGAAGCACCCAGAGGAGCTGCAGGGGACACCCTGGTACCGTCCCTGTGAGTAAGCCCAGCCTGGCTGTTCCTTCAGCATCAGAACCTCTGCCCGGGAACAGGTTCCTATGGCTCCTCTCATTCTTCCCCTCAATAAACAGTATTGTGCCAGGCCCCGTGCCAGGTGCTGAGAATGTCTCAGGGATGCGCCTAGAGAGACAGTCCCTACCCTCAAGGAATTTGTGGAAGGGACACGGATGCAAGGGAACCGGCCACCGGAACAACCAAGTCCCCACGAAGGCAAGAAGCTAAGGAGGGAGCCTGAAAGGAAGCCTTCTCCCCAAGATGTTTGCACACCCCTCTCTCCGGACTCCTGTAACGCAAAGGCTCTTTCCTCCCAGGGCGGCCACCCATCACCCCTGACTCCAAACTCCCAGCGCCTTCCGCGGGGGGCGGCAGGGGGGAGGGGAGTCGGGGGCTGTGAGACAAAGGGGACCGACCCCCGGACACAAGCCTGTCTCCTGGGAGGCTGGAGCTCACCCGCCCGAGGTCTGGCCTCGCCTGGGGCCCAAGATCGCCTGTGTGTCAGGAAGGCAGCTGGAACTTAGGGTGAGCGGAGGAAAAAGGGGAAATGCTCAAGTGGGGGAACGAGGGAGCGGAGAGGAAAGAAGAGGGGAGTTGGGAGGGCACTGGGACAGGGGCAGCGTGAGGACCGGAGCCCCACGCACGACCCCCGACGGCCCCACTCACCGGGTCCGCACGGCTGCCTTCAAAACGCGCGGCCGCCGCAGCTGGATGGCCGGGGTCTGGGTCTGAGAAAGTTCCTGGGACAGGAGCGGCCCCAGCCTTCCCCGAGTCCCCGCAGCGGGACGCGGCCCGGCCCTGGATCTCTGCGCTGGGGAGGCAGGCGCGCGCGGAGGTGGCGGCAGCAGCGGCTGGGAAGCAGCTGGCAGCGGACACTCCAATCTACAGGCTCAGGAATTCACGGCCGCCAGGGACCGCCCCCCGGAAAGCCGGCCCGCCCCCGCTCAGCTCCTCCCCTTGCTCCCCGTGCTCCCGGGGCTGCGGGTGAGAAATGAGCCAGCCCCGAGACAGGACAGTGAGGAGTCCCCTGGTGCCCCTCGCAGCCTCGTCACGCAACAGCCTTGAGGCCCTGAGAGTTACTTGGCCCGTGTGTGTGTGTGTGTGTGTGTGTGTGTGTGTGTGTGACCGGAGGGGTGTCTGCTCTCTGTATTGTATGTAGCCCTACAGGGCTGACCCAAAATGTGTCCTCCCAGAGCCTTCCAGGTGTAGGCAGAGCAGGGAGAAGCCCATGGATTCGGATGGAGGAACCGGACTCGGAGCTGCTGCTTTGCAATGTGCTGAGTGTAGGATCCTCAACAAGAAACTTCGCCTTGTGGACTTCCCTTCTCAGTTAAGTGAAGGTACCAGCGACTGTCTCCCACCCCTGTTGAGAGGATTGGCCTAGAGCAGCGATTTCAACCATTTTCATCTCATGACACATGAATTACTAACATTCGGTGGCACACCAAATATGTTATATGTTGACAAAAAAAAGGTATAATTTTTATTCTTTCGAACTGGATGGCTATTGTGCTGGCTGTCGTCATTCGTTTATTTGACAAGGGAAAGGGGCCAGGGCCCTTGAATAAACAGTCAGATATTGCATGCTTTAAACATTCCGGCTGAACATTGCTGACTGAGAGGATCAGGGGAAAGGAAGCTGGTTGGTTGTCTGCTGTAACATATCTCTGACATCCTGTTTATTTTCTGATAACAGTGAAATAGCCCAATCTAAGGTGATCAAAGGCCCATTAGAGCTTAGCCTCAGAGAGGCCCGCCATGCCCTACTGGTCCCCGCCCAGCCTCCACACAGGGAAAGCCAGCGCTTCCATCTCCTGCCCGCTGCCTTTGTCCTGTGTGGAGGCTGGGCGGGGACTAGTAGGGCATGGCAGGACTGTGGGTCCTATCTCGGCACCCACAAATGGTAATTCAGTAGTCCAGTGTTCACCAGGCTTACTCTCCTGAAAAGCAGGAGCATGTTCAAAATAAAAGGGGAAATTGAAGAGCATCTCATCCAAAATGCCTCCTTTTATAGATGGAAAATCTAAACCGAGGCTCAGGAAGGTGGAGTGATTCCCCAAGGTCACCAGACTAGGACTGTCTGATACAGAGCTTAAACTCTATACACTCTGCACTAACGATTTGGGGCAGGGTCTGATTTTATCAAGGCCTGAAGTTCAGAACTCTGGGACCATGTAAAGGGCCCTAAGCCTACATGAAACAGCGTTAAACCGTGCCCTCTTGCCCTAGTTCTATCACCAGTTTGTCCAAAAATGAAAGGAAGGGAGTTGAATTAGCTGTTCTCTGAAGTCACTTATACTTCCAAAGAGCGAAGGCTCAAAGATCTTAAGATTATTAGTTTTGAGTTAAAAGCAGTCTGTGTGAGGTGATATTTCTTGTTCCACTGATGGACAGGTTCTGGCTGAGATATCAGCTCCCTCCTTACAGACCCATAGACAGCTCAGTTCTCCCCGAGAAGGCAGGCACTGAGACTCCCCTTTCTCTCTCCCTCTCTTCTTCCCCTCCCTCTGGAGAAATTCCTGAGGTTCTTTTTGCTCTACATATCCTTCGCCAAAATACCTCTATTCTTTGAGGAAGCCCTGCTTGCTTGCTAACTCTCAAAAGAAATATGCTTTTAGTTTGAAAACTGATGTAGGAAATTTTATTTTTAATTACATCTTTTAAAATTGTAGCTGAAAGACCTAATGGAGCTAATGATTGGGCAAGGAGGTAAAATGGTGGAATTTTCCAAACATGTGGAATTTGAGATAAAACAAAATGAGCAGACAGGAAGAAAGAAAGGGAAATGGAAGGGTTGCATTTTCTGGCTTTGAAGTGGAGCAACAGTCATGCGGTCTCATTAGTGCGGTTATAATTATTTGAATCCATTCTCATGGCTTAATTCCAAAGTGTTCAATTATTACAGTCATGTAGCTGAGAGACAAAAGATTGCCTATTACTGGCAGATACCGTCAGTCCAATCAGTCCAATTTTTGAAGTAAATGTGGTCTCAAGAAAAAATATACTGGGTGGGAAAAAAGTCTTATGGAAAATAACTCAATAAATAATAATACAAGAATAAACTCTGTGTTTCATGTACTCAGAACTGTAAACCCTCTTGCCCCACCCTGTATAATAAAAGCCTCTGCCTTTAAAACAAACAAACAAACAAACAAACAAAAAAACCGAAACCGGTTTGGCTCAGTGGATAGAGTGTCAGCCTGCGGACTGAAAGGTCCCAGGTTCGATTCCAGTCAAGGGCATGTACCTTGGTTGCAGGCACATCCCCAGTAGGGGGTGTGCAGGAGGCAGCTGATCGATGACTCTCTCTCATCGATGTTTCTGGCTCTCTGTCCCTCTCTCTTCCTCTCTGTAAAAAAATCAATAAAATATATTTTAAATAAATAAATAAATAAATAAATAAATAAGATTTCCTTTAAGAACACTTCTTGAGCATCTAACATGTAAAGTGTTTCACGTATATCATAGCATTTAGTCCTTGCTACAATTCTATAGTGAAAATGTTATTAACCCCCATTTTATACATGAGAACACAGAGGCCCAAAAAAGGTCAGTTAAATTGTGTAAGATTAGCTAGCCAGTAAGTGGCACACTGATTCTAAATGTTCTACACCTAACTGATGCCTACTGAACCAAATCCTCTCTGCCCCTCTGTCTTTTATTCTATGAAATGGGGTGACTCCTGCCCTAGCTAGTGCACAATGCAAAATCCAGAAGCACAAGCAGACCATTAGATGCACGACTGTGATAGACAGTAGATGACAATAATTGTGGGAATCAAGCGGAAAAATTGTTTTGACATCTACACAGTGACACTAAATTTAGATTGTCGGTAAATATTACTTATTTACTTTAAATATGAAGGCAAGTTTCTTTGTCCCTCCAGATTCACCCTCCACACACTTCTCTCTCCTGCTTTGTGCATGGGGTGGTATCACCTCTAACCCCATCAAGGAGCCCTGTGGCAGGCACGGTCAATGCTTGTCCAAATTCGTTGGACCTCACCCACTTCAGCTCTCTCCAGATTTCCAACTGCCAAGATCTGCATCTTTGTGTCTGAGGACTGTCCCCAGACCCACAAGAAGGCCAGTCTGCCAGTCTGGCAATCCAGAAGTACCCAAGAAATAACCCAACTCCAGGAGCAGCCCTCAACCAGACACCAGGGGTATAAATGTTCCAAAGCCCTCACTTTTTAGAGGAATTAGTCTGGGGCATATGCTTACATTGTTTCCCAGAGTTTCTCTGTGGGACTAAACCCCTATTATAGCTGGCTTAGTAACACAATCTTATTGGTTACCTTCTCTTTCCTGTATCACTCCCTCACTCCTCTACTCATCTACTCTGAACTTCTTATATGAGTTTTCACTCAAATAGACTTTCATTTAAACATAGTCTGCTTCTGAGGGAACACAGACTAAAATAACTTCCCTAAGGTCTGGCTTCCTGTTGGGTTCAGCTAAGAGGGAAGTGCCAGCAAGAGCTGAGACATGATGCATTTGTACCCTCCACTCCCGGGGCTGCCAGTGCTCCTGTCAGGGGCCCTCTTCACACAGTTCTCTCTCTTCTGGTTCCAGGAAGCGCTCCCTCCCTTGACGCTTTCAGGCAATAAGCAGCATCCACCTTCACTATCCTGGGATACTGCAGTATTCCTTGTGATCGCTCTCCACCCACTCAATAATCCCTTTATTAAACATTTCTCAAATTCTGATGTTAGCCCACCATCTGCTCCTATCGGTATCACCAGTGATTCAGCAGGTTTGACAACTTCTGGATCTGGTCTCAGATAGTTGGTGATGAGGCTATTATGGAGGGTACACAGGTGACCACAAGAATGGTGGAGGGAGCAGAGATGGAGAGACAAGTGCATAGTGCAACAAAGGCTAACTGGTAAGGCAAGGTGGGTATATATATATATATATATATATATATATATATATATATATTGCTGTGTAACAAAGTATCTCAAAATTTAGCAGCTTAAAGCACACATTGATGACCTCAGTCTAGGGGTCAGGGGCCAGGAGTCAGGAGCTGCTTACCAAGGTAGTACTGGCTCAGGGTCTCTCATGAGATTGCAGTCAGGCTGCCAGCTGGTTCTGTACTCAATACTTGACTGGAGCTGAGAATCCACTTCTAAGCATATGTACTAGTTGTTGGCAGACCTCAATCCTCACTGGCTATTGCTGGAGGCTTTAGTTCCCTGCAACGTGGCCACAGAGCTGCCCAAAAACAAGCACCCAACCCAGGAGCTATAGACTTGTATAATCTCGGACGTGTCATACTACTACTTCTGTTGTATGCTATGGGTCACAACCCTGGCGTAATGTGGAAGGAGTGTACACAGGGGTAGGAATACCACTGAGGGCAGATGTGGAGGCTGGTCTGCACAGGTGCTCAAGAGTAACAACATATCCCATTGAGCTTCCTTCCCTGTGAGGGCAGAAAGATCTTCAGATGAGGCACAGACAGCTCGAAGTCTAAAAGAGCTTCCCAGAAATGAACTGTAAGAGGCACCCAAGATGGGAGAGTGGGAAAGACTGGAAATTCCAATCATTCATATATATATATATATGCAAATTAGCCAGGTGTCACGACTGGTTTAGGAGGAGCTGCATGCCACCCCCAGCCCCAGCCGACACACACCAGGGGTGGGGGCGTTTTCCACCCCCAGTGGGTGGCGGCAGCAGCTGGAGCGAAGCAGCCACAGTCCCAGATGCCTGGCAGCGGCCTGGGTGCCTGGCAGCAGCTGGAGCGAAGCAGCCCGGGAACTGGGTGCTGAAGGAAGTCAGTGGCTGCACCAGGGAAAGGAAGGCCTATTCTTGCACGAATCTTCGTGCATTGGGCCTCTCGTTCAAACATAATAAAAGAAAACAATTTAGTGCTCACTAAGTTGGAGATCCAGTGTAACTTTAGGCGAACCACTTCCTCTCTCCGAACCTGTTTTCCCACTTGTAATACTGACTAATCGCTGTGGCCTAAAAACAAATACTTACATAGCAACTTATGATGTTCTATGCTTTACCCACATTAACTTTTATTAACTCATTTTGCCTTCACAGCAATGGACAAAGCCTGTTTGTTAGAGCCCTTGGCACCATTCCAAACAGGCTGGGCTCTGTCCCACATCAGTTTCTCCTCAGCCCGGGCTGGAGCTCTAACCATGCGATTAATGTGTTTAGCGAAGGACTGGGCTTTTTTCTCTGAGCCTCTTGTGAAATAGGCTTTCCTGTGTGGTAATCAGAATGCTTTGTGATTTGGAACCAAGTAAACTAGAGACTTCACAAAGTTAGCTCCATCGCCTTCTTTCCATGATGCTTTCTTTTTTACCTCGGAGAGAGGGAACAAATAGTCTTGATAATTTCTGAGCAAATTCCCAGAGGCTGCATTGGACCAAACCGTGAAATGGATTATCCTCTGGCCCATTAAGGGCCTCCTTGGTGTGTGGCTCCAAACGATCCTTCACATGGCAGTCTGTGTACATGACCCCCCAGAGTTGGGCATCAGGCTCTACCTTCAAAATAGAGTCAGAATGCCTGGTTCCTGGCACTGTCACCTCCTGCCTGGATCACTGCTGTAATCTCCCAACTGACCCCCTGCTTCTGTTCTTGTCTCTCTGCAGTCCATTCTCAAAACAGCGTCCCGGGTGACCCTTGTTAACTGGACGTTGGATCATGTCACTGCAATGCTTGAAATCCTGTGATGGCTCCCCAGTTCCTTCACAGCAAATCCAACATCCTTAAAATGCCCTTGAAGACATTACATGAGTGTACTCCCCACTCCTTTGCCTCTGAGACTTCATCACCCATACCTACCTCTGCCCCTTGCTCACTCTTTAGTGGCTTCCCTGCCTCCTTGCTGTTCCTTACTTAAGCCTTAGAGACTTTGCTCAGCCTCTGCCTGAAGGGCTCTTCCCCCACATCTACTAGGCCCACTCCCCTCCTCCTCCAACTCTTCCCTCAAATCTTTCCTTCTCACAAGGCCTATCCTGATCACCCTATTTAAAATTGTGATCTGCCTCCCTTCCCTTGATTCTTCTAAAAGAAGGCACTGTTGCCAAAACTGGTTTGGCTCAGTGGATAGAGCGTTGGCCTGTGGACTGAAGGATCCTGGGTTCAATTCCGATCAAGGGAATGTACCTTGGTTGCGGGCACATCCCCAGTGGAGGGTGTGCAAGAGGCAGCTGATCGATGATTCTCTCTCATCGATGTTTCTAACTTCCTATCCCTCTCCCTTCCTCTCTGTAAAAAATCAATAAAATATATTAAAATAAATAAATAAATAAATAAATAAATAAATAAGTAAAAGAAGGCACTGCTTAAAAATCAAAAGAAAAATACTTTCCAGTTACCATCTTCCATCTGCCAGCAAATTTCAGATAGATGAAGATGGCATTCACCCATTCAACTGATAGTTACTGAGTGTCTGCTTTGTGTCAGGCCCTGAGTGAGGCAGGAATTCAATCTTTAGTTCTATTTTATTCAACTCAACAAGAATTGTATGGGTGGTCTTCAGGAACAAGCCTTTGGGTTGGGTGGGGAATTATGTCAAGATGGAGCTTCAACCAAGTTAGTGAAGACAATAAACTTGACAGGAAGACCTGTGTTTAAACCCTAGTTTCACCTTTCACTTCCTCAGTGGCCTTGGGAAAGTCCTTTCCTTTTTGGGGCATCAGTTCTCCATCTATAATAATAAAAGTGTAATATGCTAATTAGACCCTACAGCCGAAAGAGCTTCTGGACGTCCTTCTGGACAAAGCCACGGCAGTGGGGGCTGAGGCAGAGGAGGTTAGGGTTGATCAGGTAGGCAGGAAGGTGAGCGGTTAGGAGCCAGCGGTCCTGGATTGTGAGAAGAATGTCCAATGGGATCAGGCCTAAACCAGCAGTCGGACATCCCCCGAGGGGTCCTGGATTGCGAGAGGGTGCAGGCTGGGCTGAGGGATTTCCCCCCATCTCCCATGCACAAATTTCATGCACTGGGCCTCTAGTCTTTAAAATAAAGGGAGTAGACTAGGAAATCTCTAAGGTTACTTCTGGCTTTATTGTTTCATGATTTTACTCTTATTTCACTAAAAACTATGGTCTCTTGTATTGGTTGTGAATCCCAGGAGTGAATGGGCAAACAAGCAGGCGGTGGAGATGAGAAGAATAAGTGTATGGCCATGAATTGTCTATTATGAGTCAGCACTTTTGGGGCCAGAGGTCTTCCTTAAGCATTAGCAGCCATTGGGTAACACCTGTAGTGGTTAACCCAAGGTCACCCTGTGCATCCTCCAGCCAAAATAGGATGCCCATCTCATGCCTCTGTATCCTCAGTAGAGCACAGAGGGAGTGTTACTTTGGTGCCACAGAATTGACATTAGCTTCCAGTTAGTCCATTACATGCAGAGAAGGGAGCATGAGAACAAGCTTTGGTTAGGCTTGACGTACTCTTGATAAATCTCATTAAAGCCAAGAGAGAACATTCCAGAGATGTTGAAACTCATGTGCCCAAAATGACACAATTCCACCAAACTTCCAGGGCCAATTGAATAGGCTATCCATTAGTATTTCTTGCATTTACTTTCTTTTCTCTTTTTAATATATTTTTATTTTTATTTTAGAGAGGAAGGGAGAGGGAGGAAGAGATAGAAACATCGGTGATGAGAGAGAATCATCAATTGGCTGCCTCCTGCATGCCCCACACTGGGGATTGAGCCTGCAACCAGGCATGTGCACCAATGGTTCATAGGCCGATGATTAACCACTAGTATATAGCCAGGCAACTTTCTTTTCTTTTTAAGTGTTGTTAAAAGAGAAACAAGTTTCTTACTTTGCTATGGGTATGAATGAACTGATGTGCTGGGCAGGGAATAGCATTTACAGAATTAGAGAACAGAATATGATAAACTAGGAGTGAGAAAACCTGTGGACATGTTCCTTTGACTCTCTGGACCTCATTTTTTCCATCTGAAAAATACAAGCGTTGAATTAGAATATTTATAGTACATGGTGATTGTAAGCCACCCAGTCTAGTACATCAGGATATTATGGCAGGCATCAACAAACTCCAACCCATGGCTGCTGTTTTTGTAAGCCTGCAAGCACCAGTTAAGCAGACTGGCACTGTGCACCTTGGGAACCAAGCCTGGTATCCTCCTTTGTTACCTTGTTCTCCCTCTGTTCCTAATGCCTGCCTTCCATGCCAGTGTCTGTGTGTTGCTGTTGCCCAGGGCCCATGCTAGTCGTCACGTACACTTTGGGGTTGTGCTGCTGGCGACGGCTGGTCACTGGGCAGCGGAATCTCATTCAACTTAAAAAAAGAAGGAAATCCTGCCATTTGCAACAACATGGATGAATCTAAAGGACATTATGCTAAGTGAAATACACCAGGCCCAGAAAAACAAATGCTGCATAAGTTCACTAACATATGGAATCCAAAATAGCCAAACTCATGGAATGGTGGTTGCCAAGGCCTGACAGAGAGAGGAAATGGAGAAATCTTGGTCTAAGGGTACAAAGTTTCAGTTATGCAAGATAAATTCTGGAAATCTAGTGTACAACAATGTGACTATAGTTAACAGTACTGTATTATATAGTAGTACTTGAAATTTGCTGATCTTTTCTGTTCTTACCAGAAAAAAGAAAAGAAAATGGTAACTATGTGAGATGATAGATATGTTAATTGGCTTGATAATCCTGATTATTTTGCAATGTATATCTAATCACCAAGGCATACACCTTAAATAAATTTTAATTGTTAATAAAAATTTGGGGTGGGGTGGGGAATGGGAGGGACTGGGGCGAGGTCAATGGAGGGGAAAAGAGACATATGCAATACTTTAAACAATAAAGAATTTAAATTAAAAAGTAATAAATAAAATAAAAATGTTTATTTCTTCAATAAAGCTAGAGAAAAATGAAAGAAAATTTGCTGGAGGCAGTATGCATCGGGGTAATGCATGTAAACTGTGGGCTCAGGCAGAACAGCATTCTGCATTATTTATGAAGCCTTAGACCAGTCATTGCAATTCTTCGAGCCTCCGTTTCCTGCACTATAGAATAGAGATGATGATAATAACTGCCATTGGAGTGTTTGTGAAAACTGAATGAGATAATATATGTAAAGTTTTGACACAGTGTCCTGCACTCAATAAGAGCTCAGAAAATATTCAGTTCCATTTCTTCTCAATCACTAACTCAAATATCAGACAGTGTTGTGATGATACAGCACTAATACAGCAAGAAAAGCATAGAACTGCTGGAAAGTAATATGGGCTCATCTCTGCTAGGTCAGTTCCAAGTGATCACTTTACATAGCTAAACTTTAGTTTATGCATTATAAAAACATAAATGACACCTAGGTTTGTTTATTAGTATCATTCCATCATTAATCAATACCTATTGAACATCCACCATACAGTAGTTCTCCCTTATCCATGGAGAATACATTTCAAGACCCCCAGTGAATGCCTGAAACCACAGATAATACTGAACCCTATATATACAGTACTGTTTTTTCCCTACATTTGCACTTAAAAGTAAGCACTTTACGGCTTTTCTTTAGCATATCTGAACTGCCAGGATCACTACTCTTCCACTTTTGGGGTCATTACTAAGTAAAACAAGGGTGACTTGAACACAAGCACTGCAATACCACAACTGTGATGTCAGTTGATCTGATAACAAAGTCTAAGTGACTAATGAGCTGGTAGTGTACTAGTATACAGTTTGGGTATGATGGATAAAGGGATGATTCACTTCCTTTGTGAGATAGAATGGGATGGAATGAGATTACATCGAGCTACTCGGAACAGCTCATGATTCAAAAATTATGAATTGCTTAATTCTAGAATTTCACATTTAATATGTTCTGACCAAGGTTGAAACACAGAAAGGGAACTGCAGGTAAGGGGTCTACTGTAGACTTACTCCTAATGATAAGTACTTGAAACCTGTAAATGAATGAGTTTTAGAAGAGCTCACAGTTTAAGAAATTTCAAATTGTTAACAGAGAAATAGCACTAGATGTTAGACCAAGGTCCTTGAGTGTTGGTTAAGAATGAATTCAGGGCCAAGACTCAAGTATAAGCAAAAGTTTGTGAAACAAGTGAGCCAGTAGGACTGTGTGGGTTCAGGAAACAATTACAGAGGCAAAAGAAGATACTTGGAGCATATGAATAAGAAAGTAAAGGTTAAGTGCCTTGAGGGAAGGATCAAGGAAGAAAGGTGCTCAAGAGAGCCGAGACCGGTTTGGCTCAATGGATAGAGCGTCGGCTTGGGGACTGAAGGGTCCCGGGTTCGATTCCGGTCAAGGACATGTACCTTGGTTGCGGGCATATCCCCAGTAGGGGGTGTGCAAGAGGCAGCTGATCGATGACTCTCATCGATGTTTCTAACTCTCTATCTCTCTCCCTTCCTCTCTGTACAAAATCAATAAAATATATTAAAAAAAAAAAAAAAAAAAAAAAAGGTGCTCAAGAGAGAAAGAGCCACCCTAGCTGGTTTGGCTCAGTGGATAGAGCTTTGGCTCATGGAAAGACAGAGGGGGAGGGCGAAGAGGGAGAGAGCCACTGAGTTCTCTGTTTTAAGAGCTTTATCTGGAGCACATGTGTCAAACACAAGGCCCGAGGGCCAAATCCAGCCCGCCAGGCCTTGCAATGTGGCCCGCACCGCGCTGTCATCACTGCACTCCGCTGTCAGTTTATGACATTGTCAGTTTATGACTGTTCAATAAACCATTCGGCCCGCGATTTAGGCTGGATTTTAGATTTTGGCCCCTTCTCTGATTGAGTTCGACACCCCTAATCTGGAGGTTTCAGGGGAGGATCTCAATAGAATATTTATCAGCTTTCCAGGTGTGTCTCCTCAGGGTCCTGGTCTCCACTGATTGGTTGGTACTAGGGTAGAGGGTCTTAAGTCCTTGCAGCTGGTCTTGACATCACTCTGCCATGGTGTCACTCTGCCTGGCGTTGTTGCTTTTTCAGGCCTGGAGCTGAAACACAACTGAGGTCTATTTGTTACCTCTAGGGCTTAATGCTTAAGGGAGTGGTCCTGCAAGGGCTTGTATGGGAGTCACATGAGGCTATTCTCCTGCCCCCTGTTCCTCTTCCAAAGGGGTCTACCACATGACTAGACATGCCAGGGGAGGAAAGGTCAGGGGAGGATCAGAACTGCATGACCAGCGATAAGGCAGTCAGGGGGTCAGAATCACATGATCAGTGACATGCTAGAGTAAGAAAGGTTACCCTGGGGGTGAGGTCCCCTTCCAGTTTTGCCCTTCTAGATACCTAGGGCTTTCTGCTGATACCTGGCCTATTGTTCCTACTCTGCTCATGTTTGTCTTAATTGCCTACTGTATCATTATGAGATAAAGTCTGTGAAAGTAGGGATACAGGCCAGTGACGAGACTATCAGAAGAAAGTGCTGGAGTGACTCTCGGCTTTCTAATTCCCATGGAACTCTATCCCTGAAACCTTCCATTCACCTTCCGTATGTGTTTGCCTGGAAGGTGAGGACAGGAGAGGCAGCTGTAAATAAAACAAAAGAGCAGCTGCCTTCCTCTCTGCAAGAAACAAAAGGAAGGCACTGAGCTTGTCTAGATTGGATCTGAGATTCTGTTCTTAACCGTAGACAAGCCACTGACGCTCCCTGAGAGGCTGAGGAGGGCGGGCCTGCGGTCGGGTAGAAACCAGGGAATCCCTGCTGCGCAGGCGCATTCGGACTCTCGCGGCGCAAAGCCCCACTGGGTCGGGAACCTGACGTCACAGTCTACGTAGGAAGACGTGGGGAAGGCGGCGCGGCCTACGCCGGCTCTCGGGTCACGTGACGCGACAGGAGCGCCATCGGCTCCTCCCTCCCCAAGATGGCGTCCTTGCTGCAGTCGGAGCGGGTCCTCTACCTCGTCCAGGGAGAAAAGAAGGTCCGGGCCCCTCTCTCTCAGCTTTACTTCTGCCGCTATTGCAGCGAGCTGCGGTCGCTGGAATGTGTGTCTCACGAGGTAACGCCGTCGTCCCAGGAAGAGGATGGGTCTGGAGAAGGGAGAATGGGGGAAGGGGGAGGGAGAGGCTTTCATATTAGTCACCCCGACGGGGCGGGGAAGTCCCACCGGCTGGAGGCGGGTAACCATTTTTCTACCTTGCTGATTGGCCCGTTTTCCGTCACTCATGTTTGCCCGAGCTTTATTGTGCTCCTAATCTGTCACTGGGAAAGAAGGAGCGGTCTTGGGTGGGGCCGAGCGGGTCGTCTGGTTCCAGGGCGCCCTCTGATTGGACGAACTTGGCTCCGGGAGCCCGGGCTGTCTCCGGGGCGTTTGGTTCCCGGGTGGGTCTGGGGGAGAAAGGTGTGGACGTGCTTCGTTCGCGCCACTTGAGCGGTTGGACACTGTCTCTCCACGATTGATTTGCGTGGAGTGGACGCAGGCATTGTCATCCACGCCCCCCCCCCCTCCCGTCCTGGAAGGTCTGCCTCTGCTTTGGCCGGAAGCTGGCCCCTCTGTCCTGGCCCAGGCCCAGGCCCAGGCCTGCTGCAGGGATGGGGGGCGACGGCCAGAAAGCGTGTGGAGTAGGGCATGCCCTGTAAGAAGCTGAGAGTTCTATATTAATACGCTTCCCCTGAGAGTAGGGTGCTGTCGTCTTTCACAACACATGGACGTTGGTGGTGGGATTGTCCGAAGGTAAAAGATCCCACCCCGTAAAAAAATCACCCCATCGTGCAGCGCTTGACACATCTCTTTTGTTCAGTAATCTTTGGGGGTTAAAAAATGAGAAGACGTAAATCCTGCCGTTAAGTAACAGTCGCATGAAGGAAGAGTTAATAGTAATAATAGATACAGTTTACTATGTCATATGCTTTACATAATCTCCTTATCTTTCTACAACCCAATGGAGTGGATACCTTTAAAAAAAAAGTCATTTTACAGGTAAAGGAACAGACACATAATGTTAGCCCTAAATTACACTGGGAGGACCAAGATTTGAAAACGAGCATCCTGACTTAGAACTTCAGTAAAAATCCCTGGACTATTAAGAAACGCATATAAAAAATTTATCTTATCCCATATGCCATTTTACATATTAATAATTACTTTGGAGGGATATTTTTCACAATATTAAGAATGGTTAGACTCGGCTGGTGTGGCTCAGTGGTTGACCTCAAACCCAGAGGTCACTGTTTGATTCCCAGTTCGATTCCCAGTCAGGGCACATGCCCGGGTTATGGGTTCCATCCCTAGTGTGCGGCATTCAGGAGGCATCCAATCAATTATTCTCTCTCATCACTGATGTTTATATCTCTCTCCCCCCTCTCTTCCTCTCTGAAATCAATAAAAATATATTAGAGAGGCATGGTCAGGGGAAGTATTTAAATAATAGAAGAAAAATGCCATATATGTGTAATATGGTATTGGTTTTTCATGTATTTTACATGGCATTGATTTCTCATGGGTTTCTTCTCCATTAACACTGGTGTGTGTGTGTGTGTGTGTGTGTGTGTGTACACACATGCCTGTGTACCTGTGTGTATCTCCTTGGCAGGTCCTTCCTCATTTAGATACTTCCCTGTTCCAGCTCCACTCTTACAATTTATTGGATTAGATTCTCCTTTGGTGGTTACTAGGGAGCTCAGATTTCATGATCTCCAAGGATGTCTTCAGCTATGACACTCAGTCTGTATCTGCATCTTTTACAGACTGGTATGTACCTGTGAGAGAGAGGCCATTTGGGACTGGGGAAGGATAATACCAGTGAGCAGTCCAGAAAGTTCTAATGGAGAACCTGGATTGGAGCTGCACATGAAGGGACAAGCATACTTTGGAAAGGGGGCACAAAGGAATGACTGACAGTTTGCCTTTTATGATGAGTCACTGCAAATATTTGTTAGCAAGACTATAGCTTATGTTCTGGGAGGTTATTTGAGCAGCAATTGCATTAATCTTTTCAAAGATGGTCCTGTTTATAGCCGATGATGAAAAGAGAAGCCGGTTTCTATAGTATTTATGTTCAAGTGAATTTGTCTTTCCATCTGCAGGTGACTAAAGTTCTAGAATTGTCAAATAGAATCTACCTACATTTAAGAAAATAATAATTCAGACCTTAAATATACAATGAATTTAATTTTTATATTGTGTTTTTGAGTTAAATACAATAGTTTAGCTTAATAGTTTAATTTGTTGTTTAAATATCTCTAATTGATTGGCTGTAGCTGACTTTGTAAATGATAATTTATACTGTTCTTCGGTGAACATGTATTGCTTCAGTAATGAGAAAACTTTTAAAGTCTCTCATAATTTAAGTGTGGTCAAATTACAATAATCCAATAAAGCTAAACCAGGTAGAAGACTAATTGATCACATTATTACAAATTAGGTTATTTTAATTATTAATCTATGGTTTATGATATTATAGAGTTCTTCTTTTACATAAACAATTTTTAACACATCTAACTCATAAACCCTGATGAAAGGGCACAGAAGAGATCAGAAAGGAAAAATAGAAAACCTACAAAATCTGGATGGTTTGAAAAAACAAACAGGTGATTGAGGAATAAATCCTAAGCTGAAAACAATTTAGGTTCTCTGCCAGATGAGTGGTTTCTCACCTTCTGCTTCCGTATAATATACTTCACATTTTACTGTTTGGCAGAGACAAGCTAAACTGAGTTTCCTTTCCTCTGATTTTTTCATTTTTTGTTTCTTTCTAGGTGGACTCTCATTATTGCCCCAGTTGCTTAGAAAATATGCCATCAGCTGAAGCTAAACTAAAAAAGAACAGGTAAGACCAGGATTCATTTTTTGTTTTCTCAATTATTTTTGTAATAGCTGGTAAGAAAACACATGGAACTATTTTTTAACTAGCTCTTTTCATTTTTTTGCATCACTTCTGCCAAAGATAAACTATCCTTTAAATAAACTTTACATTTTAGAACAATTTTAGACTTAAGAATTATTGTGGAGATGATAGAGAATCGTCTTTCCATGTTACCCAGTGTCCCCTACTGTTAACATCTTACATTAGAATGGTGTATTTGTCTCAATTAGTGAACAATACTGATACATTATTGTTAAATAAACTCCACATTTTATTCATATTAGTTTTTTTTTTTTTTTTTTTATAATCTCCTTTTCTGTTCCAGGATCCTATTCAGGATATCCATGTTATATTTAATAGTTATGTCTCCTTAGGTTCCCATTGTTGTGACATCCTCTTAGACTTTCCTTGGTTTTGATGACCTTAAAAGTTTTGAATAGTGGTCAGATATATTATAGAATGCCCCTCAGTTGGAATGTGTCTGTTTTTCTCATCAGCTAGAATGTATTTTTGGGGAGGAGGATCACTGAAGTAAAGTGTATCTTTCAGCATATCAAGGAAACATACTTTCAATATGACTATCAACTGTTGATGTTAACCTTGATTACCTGGCTTTATCTAGTGCTTGTCAGGTTTCTCCATGGAAAGTTACTCTCTCTTCCCTCCTCCCCCTTCCTTTTCCATGCTGTACTCTTTAGAAGGAAAACTATCACAGCCCACACTTAAATAGTAGGAAATTATGTTCCCCCTCTGTGAGGGTTGTCTACATAAATTATTTGGAATTCTTTTGCATGAAATACATTTCTCTTCTTCCCCACTTATTTAGTTAATCATTTACTTAACCCTTTGCACTCTGCTGTCCCCTCTCAGGGGACATCGGAATTCTAACATATCACTCGGATGTCCCCTCTCAGGGGACATTGCAGTTTATTAGTGATTACGGGGAATTGAGTTAATTCAACGCACATTTCCGCCGTTAGCGTCGAGTAGCTGGTAGCCAATGTCCAGAATGGTTCGGAGTGCAAAGGGTTAAAGAAGAACAGGCTCCTGGATATTTATTTTATACCTTAGGTTATAATCCAGGACTACTTTTTTTGCTCAAATTTTCTACCTTTGGCTATTGGTAACTAGACTCCTTTGACTTAACCCCAGTCATTGTTTGTTTATTCATTAGAGTACTTTATTACTTTCTGGTACTACAAAATACTCTAGGCTCATCCCGTGTATTTTTGCCTCCTAGAATTAGCCATTTCTCCAAGGAACCCTGGTTCTTTTTTTACTGAAGAATTATATTAAAAACCAAGATCTGGCCTGGCTAGTGTGGCTCAGCAGTTGAGACTGACCCAGGAACAAAGAGGTCACCAGTTCCATTCCCCGTTAGGGCACATGCCCAAGTTGTGGGCTCAATCCCTAGTATTGGGTGTGCAAGAGGCAGCCAATCTATGATATTTCTCTCTTATTCATTGATGTTTCTATCTATCCCTCTCCCTTTCTCTCTCTAAAAATTAGTAAAACGTATTTAAAAAAACAAAAACCAAGATCTGGATAGTAGGTATGCTTGTTGCTCCTGGGAGCCATTTGGTTTTGTGCTTGATGTCAAAGTTCTTTGTGACCACTCACCTGCTTCCATGGATGTAAACCACTGTTATTTGTCTTTCCTGTCTCTGAGAAATACCTTCTGAGAAGCCAGACACTTTTGTATGCTGTCCACACATTAATTTTAACATTTAATCCTCAAAATAACCCCTGTGAGGTGGATACTATTATCTTTATTTGAGGATATTGTCCAGATGGCAAAATATCACAGCTGATTGGAGTTATGACATGGAACTTCAGACCAAATCTAGGACTGATGGTGAAATCTTGGTAATCTCTGGTTGTGGAAAACATAAAAGCAGCAAGGTACAGGGGCTCCTGAAGAGGAAATGTTGGCTGAGCACTAGGAGAATAGTGCCAGGAAGCTGAAAATGCAACACTTCTGAAGCTTTCCAGTTTGATAGCTTTGTTTGGTATCTGTGTCAGCTCTCTGGCACAGCAAATAAGAAGTTATTTTCCAAACCAATTTCCCTATCGCTGTATTGTTGCCTCTCAGTTTTCCATTGTGCAGTTGGTCTGACATGTCTGTGTTCCTCAGAACTCTTTGTGGTCTGTACAAGCATGAAATAAGTCTGGAAATACTTAACCTGAGACTGTTAACACTGATTCTCTCTATAGAGTAGGATTGGGTCAGGCTCTAATTCTTCAGGAACTTTTGTGATGATTGCTTTTTATTTTTCTATTTATTTATCTATTTAACTTTTTATTTTTTTTAATAATGAACATAATAATACTTTTGAAATTTTAAACAAAGTTTGTAAGAGTCTCAGGAGTACTTGATTATTTCTTTTTGGTTGAGAGACAATCCTCCCTTACAGTTCTCTTGAATTCCTAACACCTGGAACAATGTCTGGTGTTGGTAGGTGCGTGGTAACATTTGTGGAGTGAATGAATGGTTGTATTTTTTGTATGATAGATGTGCCAACTGCTTTGACTGTCCCGGCTGCATGCACACCCTCTCCACCCGGGCCACAAGCATCTCCACACAGCTTCCAGATGACCCAGCCAAGACCACCATGAAGAAAGCCTATTACCTGGCCTGTGGATTTTGTCGCTGGACATCTAGAGATGTGGGCATGGCGGACAAATCTGTGGGTGAGTGAGATAGACTTCCACATGAGATTTTGTGAAATTGGCAGTGCTGTAATTGCCCACAGGCTATGTTAAGTAGTTTTGTTTCTTTTGCTGTGTTCATTCTCACCCGAGGATAATTTTTTTCCATTGATATTTTTAGAGAGAGGAAGGTGGAGAGGAGAGAGGGAAACATCAATGTGAGAGAGAGACATTGATTGGTTGCTTCCTGCATGTGCCCTTATCAGGGCACAGGGATCAAACCTGCAACCCAGAGATGTGCCCTTGACCGGGAATTGAACCTGAGACCCTTAGGTTCACAGACAGATACTAACAACTGAGCAAACCTGCCAGGGCTATTTAGTTTTCTTAGAGTTTGTCAGATAGCTTTTATAAATCTAATACCTTCTTAGAGTTAAAATATTGATGCTCTTTATTATAAATAAATGCTCCTGATGACAAAACACACCATAAGCAAAATTAAAAATAAAAGTGACAAATTAAGAAAAGTATTTGGATCGTATACAAGAGACTAAAGATAACCAAAAACGAGGAATACTTACAAATAAATAAGAAAGAGACTCAATAGAAAAGTAGGCAATAGATATGAACAGCAGGTCTCACAGTGGAAATAAAAATGATCAGTAACCAAAATGTGCATACTGAAGGGGCCACAGTAGGATTAAAATGATAGGTCTTTGCCTTACACTCTTATTTTTTTCAGTTCTTACCCGAGGACATGCTCATTTATTTTTAGAAAGAGGAAGAGAGAGTATGAGAGAGCCTCTCATACATGCCCCAAATGGGGACCAAACCCACAACCTAGGTATGTGCCCTGACCAGGAATCCAACCATGACCTCCTAGTTCATTGGTGGGGCAGACTCTTAACCTTTTTTGAAGTCATAACTCATATTCCAGCCTTTCATGTTTCCTTCCTCTAAAATTTTACAGACCTTTCTTTTTATCTGTACTCTTTCTTTGGCTATCATTAAATACCTTGTACTGTTATTATTGTTTATATGTGAATTTTTCAAGTGTTTTCAACTCTAATATGAGTTCTCTGGGAACAAAGACCTGTATTGAATGTGTGAATTCTTCATTTAGTTTTCATTGTCTAGTTAGTTGGATTTTTGTTTTCACAACTGTTGAGGCAATATATTTTTTAAAAGTCAGTAAATATATAGAAAGATATGTTCAACTTCACAAGTAGTCAGGGAAATCTAAATTAAAGTTTCATTGATTTGATAAAATATTTTATATCTGGTAATAATCAGGTGTTAGCAAGAATGTAGGAAAATAGTTCTTTCATACACAACCACCTTGAAAAGCAGTTTAACAACATCTATTAAAGTTTTACTTTTTTATTGTTTTTAGAGAGAGAGGACAAGAGAGGGATAGAGAAAACATCAGTGAGAGAGCCATCACCGATAGCCTACCTCCTACATGTCCCCTACTGGCGATCGAGCCTGCAACCTGTGCATGTGCCCTGAATGGGAATTAGGAATCGAACCGCAACCTCTTGGTTCATGGGTCCACGCTTAACCAATGAGCCACACCAGCCGGGCTACAATTTTAAATGGCTTTTTTTCTTCTGCCCAGCAATTCCATGTCCCAAGTTTCTATATTGGAGCATTCAAACATGTGCTCAATGATACATGTATGTCTATGTATACATGTGTATACACATATACACACACGTTTATCAGTGAAACAAAAATTATGTGTATATGAACTTAAAACTACCTACCTACAGCATTCATTGATTACCTGTCCATCATTTGAGCATTTCATAGTGGAGGTTGCAGTTATCTATATTAGGAAACTTGCTTTATTTTTACATTTCCTATACTTCCTGGTTAACATCAGAAAGTTGTTTAGACAGTTCAAAATCTTGAGTTGCTATTTAATTTTTATACAAACAGTAGTATTTCTAACTCTCCATTGTCTCTTATTTCTCTGAATTTTCACTTAATTATCTGAAAACTTTTTAGACTTGTAAAAAATTCCCAATTTTGAATTTTCATAAAAGATTTTCACTTACTAACATACAAAGAAGCTCATAACATTCATTATGTCATTTGTGATAACTAAAATGAAGTTGGACAATTTCTACACAATTTGGAAGTAAATATGGGTGACATTTCTTTAGATTCAACTCTGTAGTTAAAAATTTAATCTTTGAATCTATTTACTTTGCCTCTTGGTTGAGAATGCTTGAGCTCTTATCTTTTTTTACATTGTACATTAAGTTGTTAAAATATTCTACAAAAACAAAAATGTTAACTAAATAAGTATATCTTATTTTCTTAAAAATGCTCAGAGGGTAGATATTTCCTGAAATGTGATTTATATTAGAACTAGAGGCCTAAATAACGCAGGAATTTGTGCAAGGGGTTCAGCCCTCGCAGCCCCTGCTTCACCCAGAAGGAAGGACATCCAAAAAGGTCATTCAGATGCCTGGTCTAATTAGCATATTATGCTTTTATTATTATAGATGATTCTATAGCATCTCATTAGACCTTGAGTAAATATTTGTGTATTCTAGGTGTACTGGTTAATAATGGCGGATTTTGTAACTAAGGAAAAACATGATAATTTCAAGAGAAACATCAAAAGTGCTTTATTCAAAGTCATGTCCATAGCAAGCTACACATTTGCCCATCTTTCAGGTATTTGTGGATACCGTCCCAATAGAACTTTTCTTGTTTTGAGGCAAACCATTCAGAGACCCAATTTGCCGCCACTTCATACATTTTGAAGTGCTATTCAGAAAGTGCTTGTGCCATTGATCAGAACAAGTGGTAATCTGAAGGAGCAAGGTCTGGTGAATATGGTGGATGGGTTAATACTTCCCAGGCAAGATCTTTTAACATGTCTGTAACTGGTTTTGAAGTGTGTGATGGCACATCATCATGATGCAAAATTACTTTGCTGTGTGATCTAGCACATTCTGGTCATGTCACGATCAAAGCCTAGTTCAAATTGATTATTTGTTGTTGGTAGCGGTCAGCATTAACAGTTTCACCTGGTTTTAGAAGCTCATAATGCACCACACCTTCCTGATCCCACCAAACACAGAGCATTGTCTTCTTTCCGAAACGATTTGGCCTTGCAGTTGATGTTGACAGTTGACCTGGATTAACCCATGATTTTGTGCATTTGGGATTCTCAAAATAAATTCACTTTTCATTGTCATCACAATTCGATGCAAAAAAGACTTCTTTCATGCCGTTGAAGCAACATTTTACTGATGACTTTTCAGTTTTCCATTTGTCTTTCATATAGTTGATATGGCACCCATTTTCCTTCCTTTAAAATCTTTCCCATTGCTTGTAAATGATTGGAAATTGTTTACTGAGCAACATTTAATCTTCCTGCAGGTTGTTTTTGAGTTTGACACGTATCTTCATCCAATAATGCTTGTAATTATCAGTCTTCAAACTTTTTTGGTTGACCTGGACATTCTTTGTTTTGCACATCAAAAGCATCATTTTTAAAACATTTAAACCAGCGTTTACAAGTATCTTGAGATGGAGCATGTTCACCATAAGCTTCCCAAAGTATATAATAACTTTCAGCAGCTCTTTTTTTGGCACAAAATTCGACATTTTTAAGCATAAAAATATCTATGATGTTAACACCTTCAGCAAATTTGACATGAAGTTTAGAAGCTTGCTGTCAATACAACAAAATAGCATACATATCAACATATATGTACCTCCATCTATTGAAAAAAAAAATCCGCATTATTAACTGGTACACCTAGTATATGTTTTAATTTCAATGTAGCAAGCAAGTTGTTTGAATTTGTTTGTGTTAAATGTTAAAAAACCCCACCTCAAAATGGTATAATATATGCCTCATTGAGTTAAAGTATTTTTCCGTGTTTGTATTCTGTTTCTTTTTAGCAAACTAAAGAAACAAAGTACACAAATCCAAGTAGATTTTTCAATTTGTTCCTCTGAATGTTTATTGTGAGCCATTAAGATTAGAGATTATTTTTTTATTTTTTTTTATTTTTTATTTTTTATTTTTTTCAAAATTTAAAACCTGTGCTTGCTTCTGAAAATCTCTCTCTTCTAGGGTATCTTGACAGTGATAATTGAGTTCTTGGAGCTCTTAAAAGAGTAGAGATAATTTCATTTTTCCATGTTGTCATTGGTGTCTCAGGAGCTCTGAAATCACTGTAGTTGGAACTGTCTGGTTTCTGAGTAAGCCATTGTGTCAGTAATGTGCAGAGAAAAACTCATAATGACATTGTTATGTCTCCCAAATTGTTGTTTAGAATAAATTACCAGTTCTAAAGAAGCAATTGGGTAGAACATTTAGATTTTTAAAAATATTACTTCTAAAACATTTCTTTTAAATAATTCTTTGTTGTGATTGCCTTAAGTAGGCAGCCTTTAAATTATGAGTAATGTACTAAAGGCTGTTATTGCTGCCATTTCTTGCAAGGGAGCATAGTGACACCTTCAGCAAGAGTCCTCTTTGTTTTGGAAAGAGTTATTTTAACTTATACAAATAATACACGTGCATATATTTATCCCCCAGCTTAACAAAATAAATACAACCCAAACAGTTTAAACTGCTGTGTTGCCTCCCCCTGCCTCTTAGAGAGAAGTAGTCATCACCATCCTGAAGTCAGTGTGTTTCGGTGTCCAGGCCTGTCTTTATACTTCTCTATATGTATGGCCACTAGCGAATCATGTTTATCAGTGTGGAACAAATGGAAATCTATATGTATCCTGCTACGACTTCTCTCTATCGATGTTATATTTATAATAGTAGTTGATTTCATGCATGGCTTACCACAGTTCACTTACTCAGTTTCCTCCTAATTGACATTTATGTTGTTGTCAGTTTTTTCCTTTGGACACAGTATTGTTAGAAAAATTCCTGTATGTATTTCTTAAGTAATAAGAGTAAGGATTTCTCTGCATAACTAAAAGTAAAACTGCTGGTTTTAAGTTATGTACATCTTTAGCTCTCTAAAATGGCTTACCAGTTTTTTCTCCTCCTAGTAATATATAAAAGTAAATTAGCCCATGTTCTAGAATCTAGATCCTTGACAGTTCTTATTTGTGTTGTGTGTGTTTTTAATCCTCATCTGAAGATGCCATTGATTTTTTTTTCTTTTTTTTTTTTTAGAGAGTGTGGAGGGGAGGGAGGAAGAAAGATAGTGGGGGAAAGAGGGAGAGAGAGAGAGAGAGGGAAAGAGAGAGAGAGAGAGAGTGGGAGAGCGAGAGACAGAGAGATAGCGGGAAAGAGGGAAACAGAAACATCCATGTGAGAGAGATACATCAATTGGTTGCCTCCTGCACATGCTGTGACTGGGGCCAGGTATCACCCAGGTATGGGCCCTTGACTGGGAATCAAACTCACCACCCTTTGGTATGCAGGCTGACACGCTAACGCTGAGCAACACGGTCCAGGGCCCTTGGCATGTCTTAGTATTGTTTTTCCGAAAGGATGGTTGTAAAATGGTATCTCATTGTAGTTCATTTTTTTCACTTTTTTAATTAACTTTATTGACATATAACTTACGTACAATGAACTCACCAATTTTAATTGTAGACTTCTATGATTTTTGACAAATGTGTATACTCATATAGCCACACCACAGTCATGTAACAGAAATTCCATCACCCAAAAAAGGTTTCCTCATGCTCCTTTGCTGTCAGTTTTTTGTCCTGACCTGGCTCCTGCCCCATTGATAGGCTTTCTTTCACTGTAATTTTGCCTATTCTGGAGGTTTATATAATTGAAGTCTTGTACATAGTCTTTGTGTGTGTCTTCTTTCATTTAGCATAATGCTTTTGAGATTCACCCATATTTTTGCTTTTTATTTATGTGTAGTATATCTGTTGTATGGTTATACCAGTTTGTTTATTCAATTTCTAGTTGATGGACATTTGGATTTTTTCTAGTTTTTGTCTTATAAATAAAGCTGCTATGAACTTTTGCCTACAAGTCTTGGTGTGGATATGTTTTCATATTTCTTACATAAAAGGAGTGGAATTGCTGAATTGTAGGGTGAGTGTACATTTAATGACTAGAAACTGCCAAACTATTTTCCAGAGTGTCTATACCATGTGGATCCTCGCCAGCAATGTAAGGAGAATTCCAGTTCCTCAACAACCTTTCATATTGTCAGTCTTTTTCATTTTAGCCATTCCAGTGAGTGTGTAGCAATACCTCATTGTGGTTTTACTTTGCATTGTCTTAATGTGCTTTTTTTGCCATCCATATGTTTTCTTTGGTGAAGTGATTGTACAAATCTTTTGCCTATTTTTCAGTTGAGTTTTTGTCTTTTTATTGAGTTGTAACAGTTATGTATTCTGGGTACAAGTCCTTTGTTCAATATATGTTTTGCAAATATTTTCTCCCAGTCTGTGGCCTGCCTTTTTATTTTCTTACCAGTATCTTGAAAAACACAAATTTCTAATTTTGATGAGGTCCTATTTATCAATTTATTTTATAGTTTGTGCCTTTTGTATCCTAGTGAAGAAACTTAGGCTAACCCAAGGTCACTAAGATTTTCACTGATGTTTTCTTCTAGAAAGATTATAGTTTTAGCTCTTACATGTAAGTCTATTGTCTATTTCAGAGTAAGTTGTGTATGTGATGTGAGGTAAGATAAAGGTTCATTTTTTTTGTAGATGGGTATCTAGTTGTTGCAGCACCATTTGTTGAAAGTATTCATTATGGTTTTATTTTTAGCTTTCTGGAATAATCTTTTCTATTATGATTTGTACAATTTGTTTCTTATATAAGAACTTATTTTCCAAACCAAAGCCATAAAATAGAAATTGCAGTGTTGCAGATAAGAGCAGGGTCTCTGGAGTCAGGCTTTGAATCCTCGCTTTACCACTTACTATCTTTGTGACTTGGGCAAGTTATATAACTTTCTGAACCTCAATTTCCTCATTTGTAAAATAATGCTAATAATAAGAGTCCCCACTTCACTGTATTATTATGAGAATACAATGTGCCTGGCTATACATATGTTAGCTGTGGTGGTAGTTATTATCACCATTATTATATTTAAAGAAAAAATTTTATTCTGAGCATTCTGGTCTATATCATTTCTAGGACTCATTCTTGGAATTTCTGTGATTTTATGTTTTTTAAGTTTTATTTTGTAGCCTGCAGAATGACCTATTTTTGTGAAAATAAAATTATAATATTCTTGTTTAATCTTCCTTTATTTTGCAGCTAGTGGTGGTTGGCAGGAACCTGAAAATCCTCACACTCAACGGGTAAGTAAAGGGTCATTAGAGAGAGGATGAAATAAGGGAGGATGGAGAGAAAGACTCAGGATCTTCCATTTTATCAGTGGATATGGCCTGTGCTTTGAAGCCCACGACACGTATTTTGGTGTCTATTACACATAGAAAGTGCTTCTCATTGTAAGACATTAACTCACAATGGCAGTTTTTCGCCATTAAGTTAATAGAACATTTTTGGTATAGTTTTAGTTCTTTCTGTACGTGAGTGCGAATTGCAAAGGAAACAATATGCTTTTGTTTTTCACATAGCCCACCAACTAAGTTGAATTTCCATTTTTTCTCAAATGTTCTTGGAAGTATCATCAGCATATAGACATCTCAGTTCCTGGAAACACCACAAATTTAGAAGATGCCCTTTGACTCAGTAGTGGTTGCTTATAGAATCATGACTGGAGCTTCCTTTAACAGTTCATGCAGGATTGATCTCTATCGTATACATTAGAGCTGATTTTTTTGCCCCTGGAACTAGAATGTGAAAAAGATAATGAAATACTATTGAAATGAAGTATGTACAAACTGCAGTTTAAACACAAGTTATAATTATTCACTTATGACATTAGCAGAAATTAGAAATACTAAAAATATCCTGGATGATCGTGTGGGGAATTGGACCTTTTTACATATACTGTTGTAAGTTTAAATTAGTACAAATTTCTTGAGCTCTCAGCAGTATCTGCTTTCTGAACTCTGACCTATAGAAGTATTTACACTTATACACAAAAATATATATTCATTCATCATACATTTATTGAGCACTTACTATATGTCAGGGATTGTCCTGAACAATAAGAATACATGGTTTTTACCTTCATAGAGCTTAAGTCTAATAGGAAAATAAAATCAATCAAATAATCCTCAGGTACAGGAAAAACTAAGTAATATGAAGAGAAATTGTGTTATGTGGACATTTAGGGGGAATTTCATCTAGTTAGATCTATATCTGAGGATGTTTCTAAGATTTTAGGACAGCAGGCACAGAAGGGAAAGAATTGAAAGCAGGGGAACAGCATATGCAAGGAGTTTACAAGTGAAAGAAGCAAAGCAAGTTGTAGACAAGGTGAGGGTGATGAGTGGAGCTTAGCATCGAGCGACTGGAGAGGAGTACTTGCTGTCAGACTGTGTAGACCGAGGTAAGGAGTCTGAAAAGTCTTCGAAGGTTTTAAGCTAAGACTTGCCAGGATCAGGTTAGTGTTTCTAAAACATAATTGCTACTGAAGTGAGAGGACAAGTGTGAGTACCAGGAGACCGTTAGGTCCTATCATAGGAAATGGTTAAATACCTAATACATAATAAATACCTGATACAGATGTTAAATACATCTGTCCTGTGTAATTAAGATGCAGCTTTTAAAAAGAATGAGGCAGATGTATTTGTACTGGATGGGAAGTTTATGATACTTTCAATGGAAAAAATGTTACAACTTTTTTTCTTACATGAAAAATAAAAAGACCTGTATTTATTTTATACGTATAAAAGCTGTACGTCTATACACGAGTTTTTTTCAATGTCTTACCTGTGCCTGTAAATGTGTAAGAAAGCTATCTAAACTCTAATAATGGATACCTCTGGTGAGGGCAGTGTAGATTTGGGCATAAGAGATAAAAGAGAAGTTTCACGTATTTTTTTTTATACATTGTTTAAATTTTTTCCAATTAACATAACATTGTTTTTATTATTAAAATACATTTTAAAAATGAAAATATGGGATGCAGTGTAGGAGAAAATAGAGTATGAAATGTCACATTCTTAGAAATAGATGGTCCTGTGGGCATGCAGAAAAAACAGGAGCATTTGTGAGAGAAATAAGTAATGAAGTAAAAGAATAGTGAAGAGAGAACATGCAATTTCCAAGCCTTCTCATTGCCCATTTCTTCCCGTTGTTCACCTTGAGGGTTCCATCTCAATTCCGAAATAGATCATGTACTGAAGATAAATTAAGAAAAGAGCAAACCTGCCACCTTAATAATTTGTTTTCTCTATTATGTGTCTAGCTAGTGTAAATGATTAATTTCGTATGTTTCCTGTTAGCTTTTTCATGAAACCAAAATACTGAGTCATTGATTTGTTACAGATGAACAAACTGATTGAATATTACCAGCAGCTTGCTCAGAAAGAGAAGGTTGAACGAGATCGCAAGAAACTGGCACGACGTAGAAACTATATGCCTTTGGCTTTTTCGGTGAGCACTTAGCACAAAAAGGAGATTGCAGTTCATTGATCAAGACTTCTGTGACATGCTGAAACCGGTTTGGCTCAGTGGTAGAGGGTCGATCTGTGGACTGAAAGGTCCCAGGTTCGATTCCGGTCAAGGGCATGTACATTGGTTGCGGGCGCATCCCTAGTAGGGGGTGTGCAAGAGGCAGCTGGTCGATGTTTCTCTCTCATCGACGTTTCTGGCTCTCTGTCCCTCTCTCCTCCTCTCTGTAAAAAATCAATAAAATATATATTTAAAATTAAAATTTTTTTTTTTAAAAAAAAGACTTCTGTGATGTGAGGACTGTGACTCTTTCAGAAAGTGGCCATTGTCCCTAGATTCCTAAAGGATGGGTAACAGAAAGGTTCCTCAAATTATAGGTGTTTGTTTAAGTCCAGCAGTTATGCTTTTACCACATCATTAGTTCTCTGAGTTTTAAGGACATTTGTGTTTCTCTTCTGATTATTCTCCAAAGAGGCTACTGTTTAATTCTGTAGGCACCACAGAACTGTAACAACTTTGGGATATTACAGAAACTCAGAAGTGGTAGATTTTATTCATATTACCACATAGCCCACCTTTGATATCCTCGGAGTGGTGGTTTTCTGGCTCTAGTTGTAATTTGGGGGACACCTTCCCATATTTCTCCAGTATAAAAAAACACTGAGTATTTATGTGGTTAAATAGATAGTAATATTTTAAAATATATATTTTGTTGATTTTTTACAGAAAGGAAGTTAAGAGGGAGAGTTAGAAACATCAAAGAGAGAGAAACATCAATCAGCTGCCTCCTGCACAGCCCCCACTGGGTATGTGCCTGCAACCAAGGTACATGCCTCCGATCGGAATCGAACCTGGCACCCTTGAGTCCACAGGCCGATGCTCTATCCACTGAGCCAAACCGGTCAGGGCGTAAGTGTAATTTTTGATAGGAAGTATTTATGGAAGTCATTCTTTACTAGTTTCCATGCTACCCATCAGAAAGAAGAGATTAAGATTTGGAGCTTTATTATTGTTCCCAAGTTTTATTTGCTGTCATAGAACAATTTGTTTTCTGTGTGTTTGCTTAGAGCTACGCAGGTTGGCATTTAATAAATACCATTTGTTGAATGGCAATGAATGATGTGTTAAGCACTGTGCTAGGCACTTTACTCATATTATTTTATTAAATCATCATCATAATCTTGTGGAATAGATGGCATATCCTCATTTTACAGTTGAGGAAATGTGATCTGTATAGGTTAAATAATTTGTCATACTGCTTCTACATGAGAATTAGTTAAGCTATCAAAATCCTACAAATTGGTAAGATCTATATAAAAATACCTAGAATTTAATAAAGCATTAAAACTCACAAGGCAGTCCTAGCTGGTTTGACTAAATAGAGCATTGGTCTGCAAACTAAAGGGTCTCGGGTTCGATTCCAGTCAAGGGCACGTACCGCAGTTGCAGGCTCAGTCTCTAGTAGGGGCCATGCAGGAGACAGCTGATTGATGATGTTCCTCTCTCATCAATGTTTCTCTCTCTCTCTCTCCTTCTCCCTTCCTCTCTGTCTAAAAAAAAAAATTTTTTTAATCAATAAAAATAAAAAACTCACAAGGCATTTACATTTGCCAAAGACTTAATGGAATCTTAATGAGTTTTTCTACATAGTCCAGTGGTATAAACAGCATATGCACTAGTGTATTTAGGAGAGGGATTTGAATTAAATGCATCATTCTTCCAACTTTCCCATATAACCTGCCTGCTGTATGAGTTTGCTTATCTTATGCTGCATTTTTTTTTTTTTTTATCTCTGTTGCAACCTGCTGCTATTTTGGGGCCTACAGCAACATACTATTCATGTAGTGGTAAGTTCTCTTTTATAATTCTTGCTAGCCCTGAAGAAGCTAGTAGATGATCACTGGTGTTCCAAGAAGACATTCCATATAGCTCTGGTCTAAACCAGTGGTCAGCAAACTCATTAGTCAACAGAGCCAAATATCAACAGTACAACGATTGAAATTTCTTTTGAGAGCCAAATTTTTTAAACTTAAACTTCTTCTAACACCACTTCTTCAAAATAGATTCACCCAGGCCATGGTATTTTGTGGAAGAGCCACATTCAATGGGCCAAAGAGCCTCATCTGGCTTGCGAGCTGCAGTTTGCCGACCATGGGTCTAAATCATAGTTTAGATATTTAGATTATTTTTTAAAAATCACATTTTGTTCAATTTTACTATGTTAATGTATTTTCAGTCTCCATGTTGGTACTTTAACTATTTTAAAAACTAGCGGCCCAGTGCATGAAATTTGTGCACACTGGAGAAAGGGGTTCCCTCAGCCTGGCTTGTGCTCTCTTGCAGTCCAGCAGCCCTCAGGGGATGTCTGACTGACGGCTTAGGCCCACTCCCCAGGGGGCCTAAGCCTTTAGTCGGACATCCTTAGCACTGCTGCAGAGGCAGGAGAGGCTCTTGCCACCATTGCTGCATTCACTAGCCATGAGCCTGGCTTCTGGCTGAGCAGCCCTCCCCCTGTGGGAGCGCACTGACCACCAGGGGGCAGCTCCTGCGTTGACCATCTGCCCTCTGGTGGTCAGTGCACATCATAGTGAACGGTCATTCCACTGTTTGGTCGATTTGCATATTAACCTTTTATTCTATAGGATAAGTTGATGTGGGGGCTACAGATTTCTCTCTTTAAAAGACACTTTCAACTTAGTTTGTTTTTGTTTGCTTGTTTTTTGCTTATTTCCCTGAGCTTCTCATGCTGTCCCACCCAAAATTCTTTTGATAAATAGAATGTTTAAAGGTGGAACTTCTAATAGGAATTTCTGAACTCTGTTTAGGACAAATATGGTCTTGGAACCAGACTTCAGCGACCACGAGCTGGTGCAACCATCAGTACCCTGGCTGGACTTTCGTAAGTTTGGACATTAAGTGGCTTTGAGGAGAAAAAGCAGGTATCAAAATGAATATTGAAGGAGTGTGATTTTTAGATAAATAACAGTTGCCAATGGTGAAGAAGATTCTCATACTTAGAAGAGACCTAAACAGAAAGATATTCTATAATAGAGGAATACTTCAATTTTTGTTATCATAGAATTTGAAGATAATCAGGTGGACCCTTGAGAAATTACTACCTTTCCTCTTTTAGCCTTAAAGAAGGAGAGGACCAGAAAGAGATAAAGATTGAGCCCGCTCAAGCTGTAGATGAAGTGGAGCCTCTACCTGAAGACTATTACACAAGACCAGTCAATTTAACAGAGGGTAATTTTATACATGATTCTACTTGGTTTATATTTTACAAGTAATTCTAATTTTGTTACTCTTATGCCGTGTGATTTGAGATTTTTAATAGCATAGTTGTTAGAAGTAAAATGAATCGTAGAAAATAAAGTAGATATAATAGAAATAAACATTTGAACTTTAAATGGTAGTTTTTTGAAGAACACTATTCACAAAAGCAGTATTATTTTATGTAATTATTTTGTATAAGTCTGATATTGAGCAGGTCACTAAACTGAGGCTGGTTTCTGCCTTTTCATGCTAGTAACCACCCTTCAGCAGCGCCTCTTACAGCCTGACTTCCAGCCAGTCTGTGCTTCTCAGCTCTATCCTCGTCACAAACACCTTCTGATCAAACGGTCCCTGCGCTGCCGGGTAAGTAGAGTTGCCATTTGTATTGGGGAAAAGCAAAAATAAAGTCAACGTGATTGGTGTCTGGCCAATATAAAAATCTCTGGAAGATAGTAAATATAAAGACTGTATAGGTGTCCAGGCACATTTTAAATACTTTCAACATAAATTCAATCCTTACAACTCTGTGAGGTGTAGGTACTATTGTTACCCTTGTTTTACAGATGTGGAACCTGAGGTATCGGAAGGTTAAGTTCATTGTACTAACCCCTAAAAGATTAGTGAAAGAATATTTAGCTATTAGTTTAGTAGAGTGGAAACAAAGAGGACTGATAATAAATAATCAATTTAAAATAAAGTAAGAAAGAAGAAAAATCCAGGCTCTGGGAATATAGAGAAGAAGCAACAGAGTTACTTCAATAAATAAGTTGTAAAAGAAAAAACCCCCACAGAAATGAAACCTTTTGTATCAGTCCTATCCAAGAGAACTCCCTTTGATGATGAAAATGTTCTGTATCTCACAGTCCAGCATGGCTGCCACTAGTCACATATGGCTACAGCAGTTGAAATGTGATAGTGCAACTGAGGTACTAAATCTTTCATCTTAAATTCATTTAAATAACTACATGTCAGTAGTGGCTACTGTTACCAAATAAAACAGCATGAAATTGGAAGAGACCTACGAGGCATATCAAACACATTGTGTAGACTTTATCTAATTCCTGATGTAAACAACAGAAAAAAGAAGGGAACCAGAGAAGGAAGGAGAAGAAGGAGGAGGAAAGAAAATTTATGAAATTTTGGGGAAATTTAAACACTGTCTGTATTTATATATATATATATAATATATATATATATATATATATATATATATATATATATATATATATATATAATTGATTTTTCACAGAGAGGAAGAGAGGGACAGAGAGTTAGAAACATTGATGAAAGAGAATCATCAATCAGCTGCCTCTTGCACACCCCCTAATGGGGATGTGCCCGCAACCCAGGTACATGCCCTTGACCAGAATTGAACCTGGGACCTTTCAGTCCGCAGGCCGGTGCTCTATCCATTGAGCCAAACTGGTTCCGGCTGTCTGTATATTTTTATGCTATTAAAAGAATTGTTCATTTTTTAGGTATAATAATAGTATTTTTATCCTCACCTGAGGATATATTTATTGATTTGAGAGAGGAAGGGGGGGGGTTATCATTTTGATAACCCTCTCTTTAGAGAAAACCCATAATGAAATGAAAAAAAGACCATAGACTGAGAAAAGTAATTTGAAAGGTATATAATTAAAGGATTAGTATCCAGAATATGTAAAGAACTTTAGCACATCAGTAAGGAAAAGGTATCTTAGTATAAAAACAACCAATAGAGCCGGCATCGGTTTGGCTCAGTGGATAGAGTGTCGGCCTGCGGACTCAAGGGTTCCGGGTTCGATTCTGGTCAAAGGCAAGTACATTGGCTGCGGGCACATCCCCGGTAGGGGGTGTGCAGGAGGTAGCTGTTCGATGTTTCTCTCTCATCGATGTTTCTAGCTCTCTATCCCTCTTCCTTCCTCTCTGTAAAAAATCAATAAAATATATATATATATATATATATATATATATATATATATATATATATATATATAAAATAACCAGTAGATATAACATACAAATCATGGCAGAGGAAATCCCAAAACCCAATAATTAGGAAAGATGCTCAGACTTAGACAGTAATCAGAGAATTGTACATTGAAACTACAGTGAGATACCATTTTATAGATTACCAGGTTGGCAGAAGTTAGCAGTTTGGCAGTGTCTATCAAAATAACAAATGCACATACCCATTGATCCACTTTTAATAAAATGTTCTATATAAACATTTACACATGTGGAAAATGATTGATGTATAAGAATATTTATAGCAGCATTATTTGTAGAAGCAAAATCATAGAAACATCAATTTGGGTATAGCTAAGGAAGTAATAGGAATCGTTACAGAAGGACACAGAGGCACCTCTGTGTGCGCTGGTATGGAATTCCAAGACAGATGGGGGGGATCAAAGGGTAAAATAATGGTCCTTTTATGTTATTGTGAAAAAGAAAGTTGATGTATTTGTATACTTTTATATGCATAGGCTGTGAAAAAACATATGAGAAACTGGTTGGCTCAGGGGAGAGGTACAAGGGGACAGGTAATAGGTATCTTTTCAGTGTACCTTTTTTATATTGTTAAAACAATTTTTAACCAGGTGCACGTAGTACCCATTCAATATATAAGGAAATAATTGTTACTGTATTTTAAAGTATGATATCTAGAATCATACTATGGGCATTTAAATCCCAGCTCCAATTCTTACTGGCTCCGTGAAGTTGCACAGATTATGTATTCTTCCTGTCCCCCATTTTCATCATCTATGAAATGGGGACAACAATACCCCTATCTCATAAGTTGATGTGATGTTTAAATCTACTTAAACCAAGAATGTATACTTTCTAGGCTAGTAGAGAGGAAATAAAAAGGACTAAAAAATAATATAAAAGAAAGCAAGAAAGAAGAAAAATCAACAAAATCTACATTGTTTAGCATATAAAGTAAATGCTCAGTATGTTAGTTTTACTATTTCAGTAGTTTGCATTGCAAAAGTATAATTTTTGATAGTGTGGTTGCTGTATCCAGAAGTTATCTGTAATACACGCTATTTCAAAACATGTGGTTTTGCAGAAAAATACTAGTAAAACAAAACTCTAGTAAATGCTATACTTCTAAACTTAGTAGCTCCCTGGATCAGCAGAATGTGTTCTTGTTTTTCTCTGATAAATATATTTTTTACTTTTTTTAGAAATGTGAACATAACTTGAGCAAGCCAGAATTTAATCCAACATCTATCAAATTTAAAATCCAGCTGGTTGCTGTGTGAGTATTTTAGGATGGGTGTTTTTGGGTGTATGGGTGTTTTTTTTTGTTTTTGTTTTTGTTTTTTTTTCTTAAAAAAGAAAAACTACATCAAAATAATCTTGTTCTGTTCCTTTTTATATTTTGAATTATACACCAGGAAGTTTAAGGCAAATCTATAGACAGAATCCAGGGTGTGTTTGTATTAGTGACACAGTGATAGGTGGATTGTTGGGTAGAGAGTCACTCATCATTCATTACAAATTACAAAGTACCAAAGTTTGGAAATGATCTTTTAAAAATTAAAGTAAAAAATAATAATAAAATATAGCAGGTTGAAGAGTACCCCGTAACAATGTTCATTTATTTAACTGTGTTCCAATAATGCTTCACTGAATGTGATAAAAGTGATTTAAGTTAGTTTTAACTCACTGGGACTTATTAGTAGAAGGAAATTTTTGTGTATGAAAATCACTTGTCAAACAAGAAGAATATTTTGATAAATGAGAAAAATATTGTCTTGACTTTAGGGTGAGAGAGTTTGTCCTAAGTAATGCATGAAACTCAGAAGCCACTAAGGAAAAAATAGACAGCTTTGACCTTAGCAAAAAACAATAACACGAATTGTCAAAACAAAATCAACAATAACAAAGTCTTGAGACAGTAGAACAGAAAAGAGTATTTGCCACCCTAACCAGTTTGGCTCTGGATAGAGCAGCAGCCAGCAGACTGAAGGGTCCCAGGTTCAATTCTGGTCAAGGACATGTATCTTGGTTGTGGTAGGCTCAATCCTCCGTAGGTGGCGCACAGGAGGCAGCTGAATGATATTTCACTCTCATCGATGTTTCTACAAATGTTTTTTCCTCTCTGTAAAATCAATAAAATAAATGTTTTAAAAATTAAAAAAAAAAAAAAAGAAAGAAAAAAGTACTTGCCATTCTTGACAAATAAGTTTAATACCGTGGACTGCAGAATTCCTCACAAATTGGAAAGGATTTGAACAGGCAGCTCACAAAAAAGGAATTCCAATGGCCAATCAATACCAAATGGAAATATGCTGAGACTTGTTAGAAAATCTAAAAAAATAAAAAAGCATCTGGTGCTGAGAATTAAGGTGAATATTTTCTTTCATTGATGGCAGGCTGGCAATTTGCTAGTCTTTTTTGGAGAATAGTCTGGAATACCAAGATGAAATTACATAGACTTTTTAACCCATCAGTACCATCTCAGGAATCTATTCTGTAGAAACAAAAGTACCAATATCTAAAGATACATTTATAAGGATGTATATTGTAACATTTTAATGACAAAAGCTTGAAATAATTTCAGTGTCAAGCTGATTAACCACTATCAAAGAAATAGTTGATTAAATTGACATACACTAGTGCTATAGAATATTATGCAGCAATTAAAAAGCCAGTGCCAGTCAAAAGGTTGAGAAGTGCTGATCTGGTGAGTTAGGAGAAAGGCACTAAAAGGGCCTCGTATGGGTTCTGTTACTCTGTCTAAACTTATTTCCCTTGTCTCTGATATGGGAATACCAATCCCGCCTCCCTCTAAGGGTTGTGAGAAGAATCATTTGAGCTATTATGTTTGCAAATGCTTTATAAATGTAAATCACCATAAAATATGTTCTATTTTCCTATTATTTACATGATTGGTTAGCAAAGAAGAAAACTATAAAAATGGTATATGTGATGTTTTGTACGCACATCTTTCTTTTCTTTTTTAAATATATATTGATTTTTTAGAGAGAGTTAGAAACACCGATGAGAGAGAAACATCCATCAGCTACCTACACTCCCTACTGGGGATGTGCCTGCAACCAAGGTACATGTCCTTGACCAGAATCAAACCTGGGACCATTGAGTCCACAGGCTAACGCTCTATCCACTGAGCCAAAGCGGTTAGGGCTGCACATCTTTCTTAATTAAGAATTACAATTACACACATTACAGAAATCCTGAATGGCAGGATGTTCCTAGTGTTGATTTCTTAAGCTTGCTTTGAGCAAAAATGCTTTTTTTTCTGACATCATGGCAGTATTTGCCTGGGAATCTTAATACATGTATGTACTCTGGCCACACTGCATGTCACACATGCTAAATCCAAATCCTTGATAATGGGGCCCTTGAATTTGTATTAAGTTACTCAGAGAGATCTGACGACCAGAAGAGAAAATATCTAGTCTGAAGTTAAAATACCTTTTTACCTCTATTTTAAGGTTCACTTCCCCTTAACCTGCCCCACATGCACACACATTTTTAGTGTGGCTTGGTGCACGACATTCATGACACTGGGGCAGGGTCGGGGGATCCCTCAGCCTGGCCTGTACCTTCTCACAGTCGGGGACCCTTTAGGGGATGTCTGCCTGCTGACTTAGGCCTGCTCCCTGCAGATAGAGGCGAGAGAGGTTCCTGCCACCACCACTGTACTCATCAATGTGAGCCTAGCTTCTGGCTGAGTGGTGCTCCCCCTGTGGGGAGCATAGAGCATCTGCCCCCTGGGGCTCAGTGCATGTCATAGCGACCGGTCATTCTGCCATTTGGTCCATTTACATATTAGCCTTTTATTGTATAGAATATGCACAATTACTAACATTTATGAGTACTTTGTTCCAGGCACTTTCATATGCATTATTTAATGTATTCTTCACAATAACCTCAAGACATAGATACTATTATCCTTCTCATTTTAAAATTGAGAAAACAAAGCAAAAGAGGTAAATATCTTGTCCTGGGGTTTTGACAGAGAAATACTTTGGTATATAAATATTGAACTGGGATTTGAACCTGGACAGTTTGAGTTCAGAATAAACACATATGAGTACAATTTTGTGGTCTTATTTTTGAAAGGCAGTATAAGATAGTGGGTAAGAGCAAGGACCCTGGACCTGGACTGCCTGGGTTTGAATCCTGCGCACTTACCAAGCCTAGCTGCTTCGTCTTTATAATGGGGGTAATAATAATGACTAGCTCATGCAGTTGCAGTGAAGGGTACAGGAGTTCATATTTGAAAAGTACTTAAAAGATTGACTGGCACATAGTAAGTACTGTATAAAAGTGTGTGCTAGTGTTTTTACACTGCTGCAATATGATATTTAGTCATTTTTGGATCCTATAATTAGCTTTTAGATTTATAGAAATGAACTAATAAAATCTCAAAAATATATATCTTCCATGATACCCACACAACTATTGGCTCTAAAGTAGAAGGGTACATAAGATTTTAGAAAGAACTCATTACCAATTTGGTCTAATGTCTTAGGTTCTTACTATAGTGAAGATATGATTCTCTAAAATTCTTTTCATTTGACATGTTCTAATTAACATGAAGAAATCATATTTTTGCTGCACTATCTAAAAAAAAAAAAAAAAAGTAATTTTATGAGGCTCCAGTGACTGTTAATGCTTTTTTTACTCATTCACAGCAATTACATCCCAGAAGTGAGAATCATGTCGATTCCCAATCTTCGCTACATGAAGGTTAGTACTTTGCTTTATTAACAGGAAAAGAAAGAATTCCTTGACTGAAGATGTGTGCATGTGTGGGTGGGTGGCTCTGTGTATTTGGCATGGACACAGTGAGCAAGGGATAAAAGAGAAGAAAGTTTGGAATAATAAAGGGATTGAGATTTTAAAGTTCTTTAGCTGAGATTCTTAACAATAGCATCTATGAATGTATCCAGAAGGAGCAGTGTGCACATACAGAGAGATGGAAGCGGGTGGGGAAAGAAAGACTTTGAATCCCATAGGCATTTTTAGCTATTTTCCATCATCTCCTGTGTGCGTATGCAGCAGATAACAGGAAGCATCTAGATTTGAGGCCCTTATCTATGCCCTTTCCTCCCCCTTACACCCCATTATGAATTGAAGAACATTCTGCCGCAGCCTCTTTACTTTTTTCTAATATATTTTTATCGATTTCAGAGAGGAAGGAAGAGGGAGAGAGAGATAGAAATATCAATAATGAGACAATCATTGATTGGCTGCCTCCTGCATGCCCCCTACTGGGGATCGAGCCTGCAACCCCAGCATGTGCCCTTGGCTGGTCTCAAACCTGGGACCCTTCAGTTCACAGGCCGACCCTCTATCCACTGAGCCAAACTAGCTAGCCTCTTTAGTTTTAGTTTAGTTTTCCTTTCATGGTGCCCATGAAGACATTTATAAAGTCCCTGTTCATTTTAATATTATTTGCTAATCTCAAGAGAGTACGCAAGGACAAACTATGGTTCAAAAATCTTAAAAATCTTACAGTCTTGATATGCCATTTTTTTCTATTATTATATCTGAAGAGTCTGTGGCTCCCATATTTTATTTTGAGGGCTTCCTTCCTTTTAGTCCTTAAGTGGAGGACTGAGTGGAGCAAGAGTTGTAAACTTTAAATAATCACTTAGATTAAATACATTTCTTAGAATTTCTGGAACTAGTAACTTGCCCTTTCTATTTGATCTGTCCCATTTCCTCAGTGAAATAACTCTAGAGAGTATATGGCCTAACATATAAATAATAGAGTAGGGATGAGTGAGCATTTGGAGAATGCAGTAATGGAGAGGTATGGGTGGTGTTATTTCTCAGAACTGATTGGGGAAGATAGTTGATTTTGTGAAATATTTGCTATAGCAGCTAAGAAAGTAGACCTGGGTGGCAATAGTGGAACACGTCTAAGATGCTTTTCCTATTTCACAGGAGAGCCAAGTTCTCCTGACTCTTACGAATCCAGTGGAGAACCTCACCCATGTGACACTGCTGGAATGCGACGAAGGGGACCCTGATAATGTCAACAGCACTGCTAAGGTGGGAGCATTTTGCCTTGTTCTGACCCTGATTTTTCCTGGAATGACCTCATTTTACCTGGCTTACAGGACTCTGTACTGTCTCTCATTTCTATATCCAAGGTATCATCGGTTCTTCTGATTCTACCTCCGAAGGTTTTACTTTCTCTGCAGACACTGCCACTGCCCTGTTTGAAAGATTCATCTTTTCTTACCTGGACTGTAGTAGTTTCCTAACTGACCTCACTGTTTTCAGTACACCCCGCCTCCATTCCAGTCCACCTTCTGTCTTGTCACCAGGATGATCTTTCCAAAATCTGATTTTGATCTTGACATGCTGATTACTTGCTATTCCTCTGACTCTGAGATAAAATTCAAATTCCTTGACATAGCAGAAGAGCTCCTTAATGTCCTTACTTCTTTCTGTTCTTAATGTCCTCACTTCTCTCTGTTCTTCAGATGATTTTACGCCAGATCTCCAAATCTAGCATTCTCCAAATTATACATATTTATGGTTGAGATCCAGGCAAATCTCATGGCTTGTGAACTTTCACCCTAGAGAATTGCATATGCTGTTTGTTTTATCTAGAATGCCTCTCCTGCCCCCTCTCCCCTGGCATACATGCCCACACCACTCCTTCAGTGTAATGAATGCTCATTCTGCAAGACTCATAGGAATTAGCATCTCCTTTAAAATTTGGTATGCCTCCTCTAGATGCGTTCTGCTTATATAGAGAATGCATAGCACTAAATAAATAGTAAAACAGGTGATTTTTGACTCAGTGTTAGGTGAGTTAATGAAATGTGGCCTTTCTCCATTTTGCTATTTGGTGATTCATCTAGTACTTGGTATTTTAGATCAAGACCTTTCTCTATAGACCATCTATTACTGACTCATAATTCAGCGTGATATTTATTAATAGAGATTGGTAGAAAGGATACCTCTGTCTGTAATTAGCTGTTATTCAAATAATCCTTCTTAGTAGGGAATGTCTTGATCCTATCCCTTTTTTCCTTCCTGTGCTTTATGTATGAGGGCTTTCTTCCTTTTAGTTCTTAAGTGGAGGACTTATTATTTCACTTGCTAGCATTACTCCCAAAGAGAGATGACACACCTCCCTCCTTGTTTCTTTTTCTTTTTGTTAAATAACAAAAATAACCAGTAATGGTAGAAACAGAAATAACTGCCTATGCACATACCCAGCTGGTGAATTTGCTGTATTTCTTTCTCTTTACACTCCTCAGCCACATTTGTATCCATAATTAGAAATGTGGTTGATGTTACCTGTTAACCTCTGACATAGCAAAGTTGAAGCCTAGTTACAACAGAAGGATAAGTCTGAAGAATGCTTGTTTTCCATGACCATAAACATACCCAACATCCCTGTTTCAGAAAATACTGTTTCAACCAGTGTTTCTCCTTTTTGTGTTCCTTAAAAAAAAAGATGAACTGCTTCAGATATACCATAAAGTTTGAAGACTAATGTAGCAAAAATCCATGTACTTCCATCCCCTTAAGAAATAGAATATTAAAGACACAATTAAAACCTCTACGCCCTTCCCACTTGAACTTCCCAATGCAGCCACAATGAAATAAACACTCCCTTGACTTTATCATTCCCTTGAATTTTTTTGTCCTTATATTTTTACTGGAAATGTCTGTTTTTTAAACAGTGATTCTAAACTTCATGCAAGTGCTATCACACTGTTTCTTGAGTCTTGCTAGTTATTTCTAAATGTCCGCATCACTGTAATACTTCGCTGTATTCTGTTGAATGAATGTCCTACGACACATTCCTTCTAAGGAAGGCCTCTCTCGCGTTTTGCAGGTGGCGGTGCCGCCCAAAGAGCTGGTGCTGGCCGGCAAGGACGCGGCCGCAGAGTACGACGAGCTGGCAGAGCCCCAGGACTTCCAGGATGATCCCGAGTGAGTGAGCTTTCGCTGACACCCCTCGCCCCACATTGGCTGATACAGGAGGCCCACTTAGAGATTCTACATATTTTACCCGCATTTTAAAAAACAAGTTTTCCTTCTTATAAAAATAATCACTATAGATATTTTGAAAATACATATCAACCATGAAGAAGAAAATAAAATCTAACCACCAGAGATAAGCATCATCTACATTTTGGTGTTGGTCCTTTCATCATTGGTATCATTCTGTAAGCACGTTGTTTCAATCTTTGTTTTTTTTTTCTTCTCATAAATACATTTTCCCATGTTAAAAACATTTCAAGTGCATGTATAATGGTTGTGGACAGAATACAGGTTGCTAACAGAATACACTACTATCCCTGTAGATTTATCCCTGGATTTGTCCACTCCTACCCTCACTCTCTTAGAGTAATTAATAGTTTTAATTCTCTCAGACCTAATAACTGAAAAGGGAAAGACCAAACCTTTTCCAGAATGGGGAGTGCATCATCAGCATCCAGTCTGAAGACAGAAATCATATCAGTTATTTGAACAGAGAGGATTTAATATAAAGAATTGTTAACTGGGTAACTTCAAAGGTTAAAATAACTCTGAAGTATCCCAGAGATGGCAATTTTATGAAAGAGCTACCACCCCAGGGCTGAGGGAACACAGGGAAATGGTTAAAATTGTTAAAATGTAGAAACTTGAAGGAAGGCCCTGGTGGAGCAGAAATTCAGACCTGTGGGCAGTGAGAGGGGACACGCTTTACAGGAGCTGGCATCTTGGTGGCAGCAGAGGCCTGCACGATGCAGCTGGTTATGCAAGAGTTGGAACACTAGCTGGCTCTTGACACTTTCTGGGTGATGGAGCGTTCATGGAGTGATGCCCATGGGGACCGCACACAAACAGCAAGCTCCCAGAGAGGAGCAAGCCCCTCCTTCCCGCAGGCTCTAGTCTCCCTTTAGAGTCTCCCTAACGGGAACCTGACAGGAAGCCAGCTTACAGAGCCGAAATGTGGTTAGCAGAGTCCTGGATCACAAACCAAGACGTAGAAGGTGGGCCTAGAGCTGAGAAGCAGTGGCCTAATAGACTGGCACAGGGAACATTTAAGGTTTTGTAACAGAATAATCAGAATAATCAAAAGCAAGATATTGGAAAGAAGAGAGGACATAGGATGGGTTGGAAAAATAAAGTGAGAGCAAAGGTGAGATTAGTACAGTGATTATGGGTTAAGTTGAGAAAGCACCAGGGCACGTGGTTTGTTTTGTTTCATTGTTCTGTATAGTCCTGGGCTCCACCCCAGAGATTCTTTTCAACAGGTTTAGGGGGGCACCAGACATCTGAATTTTTTTTAAGCTTCCCAGATGGCAGTGCTTGCCTGGGGGGTTAAGGATAGAAAGACAGATTTTTTCCTTTTTTTATTTTTAACTGAATTTAAAAAATGAATCTGATACAATCAAAAGTTTATTAACTACAATATGAAATGCATTCTCTTTAATCTTTTGTTTTATGTGGGTCCTTAAGTTACATTCATTAGGTACATAAATTTGTTAAGCCAGTGCAAATTATTCATTCTCTGAGGTAGTAAATTCCAGACAGAGTAATTACATGACAGATTGACAAAATTGAATTAATTATATTTCACATTACTATTCTTTATAGGACTTTTAGATATCTGGAAATGGAAGTTATGCAGTACTGTTTAAATATGTAAATGTTTAATTCCAATAACTTTTCTGAGAGTGACTGAGTATCATTTGGGCAGTATCTCAAATTCTGTTTATTTAATTACTTTTTGAAGTTATTTTTTTAAATGTATTTTTATTGATTTCAGAGAGGAAGTGAGAGGGAGAGAGAGATAGAAACATCAATGATGAGAGAGAATCATTGATTGGCTGCCTCCTTCATGCCCCCTACTGGGGATTGAGCCAGCAACCTGGGTATGTGCCCTTAAATGGAATCGAGCCCAGGACGCTTCAGTCCGTAGGCCAACGCTCTGTCCACTGAGCCAAACCAGCTAGGGCTGAAGCTAAGTTATTAAATCATAAACTCCAAGTGCATATCAGAAAAAACTGAAATGGAAACTTCAACTAGAGAGAATTTTTTCTATTCTGAAAATTCCTAATTTATAGAAGTTATTTACAAAAACACTGATTTATGGTGTTCCAGAAATTTCTTTAACTCTGAGTTATGATCACTGTATATTCTATAGAAACATTACCACATATGCACAAAGATGAACGTAAAAAAGGGGCTTTCGAAGCACCCTTGTTTATAATAGGAATGTTGACAACAATCTCAGTGTATGACAGTTATGGTAATATAGAATAGAATACTAGGAAACTGCCGAAACCAGTTTGGCTCAATGGATAGAGCGGTGGCTTGGGGACTGAAGGGTCCCCGGTTCAATTCTGGTCAAAGGCATGTACCTTGGTTGCGGGCATATCCCCAGTAGGGGGTGTGCAAGAGGCAGCTGATCGATGACTCTCTCTCATCGATGTTTCTAACTATCTCTCTCCCTTCCTCTCTGTAACAAATCAATAAAATATATATATATTTTTAAAAAGGATACTAGGAAACTACTAAGGAGAATGGAGAAGATCTTTATATACCAATATGGAAAAGTGTTTCTGTTAAACAGAGTGGGGGGGGAAAAAACAACCTTTTGTGTTGGTTAAAAAAAGCAGAAAATTATAAATACAGAAAAGTATCTGGTTGGTTAAAAACCAAAGTGTTTGCAGTTTTTCCCTCATGCAGAAGGAAATAATAAGGGGAAAGGCTTTTACTTTTTACCATTTGAATTTGATTATATTTTACTTTTGTAATGCTTAAAAAATAAGGTGATCAACATTTTGCTGAAGAAACTCTTCATTGCTGATAACATGCTGGGGGTTCTATCTTGTCATCAGATTTCCTGTAGGGCCATAAAATGACTGTAGGTCTTAGTGGCTTGGCTGACTTGAGACCTGCCTAACGCTGTGCTTATTTCCTTCCATAGCATTATAGCGTTCAGGAAGGCCAACAAAGTCGGCATTTTCATCAAAGTGACCCCACAGCGTGAGGAGGGCGAAGTGACCGTGTGCTTTAAGATGAAGCATGATTTTAAAAACCTGGCTGCGCCCATCCGCCCCATCGAGGAAAGTGACCAGGGCACGGAAGTCATCTGGCTCACTCAGCACGTGGAGCTCAGCCTGGGCCCACTCCTTCCTTAAATGTTCACTGGTGGGCAGAGCCCAACGGACAGTGTCACCACAGATCCCCGCGAAAACACGGAAGCCGCTGCTTCATCAGCCCTGTTTATAACAATGTACCCACACACTACTGAGTCCTGTCCTAGGAGGGTGGGGCATAGACAAGGCGTTAGGAACACAGGGCAACTGCTGTTCCTCTTACTCTGTTAACACCAGAAAGTCTGTGTCTCCCTCACCGAACCCTGCACGTTGACTACAACAGCATAACTCCATCTGAGGAAAAGATGGCTGTTCCTCGGAGTGGCATTAGATTTACCACTTGAGAGATTCTGACATACTGTCGCACAGGATCGTAATCACACATGAACTGAAAATGGTAACTAAAAAGTAGGCCTGTTGGCCACGAACCGACATTGGTCTCAGTGTACCAACTGCTTTCTGCATTCCATTAGATATAACCTAGCAGTCTAGCATACTTCTTCACTTGCCGTCATGGCTACCATCGTGCCATAGATTTCCATTTGACAGAAAAATGGAATTGTCACATTGCCTTCAGTTCTGTGATGATTGGAAATTCTTAAGCACTCTCATTTGCTCTCTTAGTGAATATAGGATACTTATTTATTGGTTGCTCTTTAAAAATTTTCCCAGTAGAATATGGAACTTTAAAAAAAAAAAAAAAAAAGAATTTGAGAAGAAGGCACTTACATGTTCCATCAAGAGGTTGGCAAATTCTATTCACTTTAAATTTTGCTACAATACCCAGGGATTAATACTTCATAGGGAGGCAGTCTTTATATGTCTCCCTACCTCTTCTCTGCTCCGCCTCTTTAACCCAATAGATTGTTCTGAATATTTGGGACCTGGAAACAGTCCAAAGAAAACTTGGTGGACAAGTTCACTTCTGGAATGCACAAAACATCATAAAGGTTAGATTGTAAGCATGATCTGAACTAACGTTCTTTCCATTGATTTTAAGGGGAGATTAATAGTTATAAACTCTTGAATCCCAAACTGCTTATTAAGAAAGAACCTTTCCCCTTCCTGAGTTTGACTTTCATCACATGATAAGTCAAATAAGACTATTTTGATTGTAAAATAGCTCAGCAAGCAGCCCAGAACACTTGCCTAACAGCACACATTCTGTTTCCGTTCTGTATCCTGGAGTTGGGTTGTTAACCCGAATTTCTGTGGGTTTTCTACGATGAAACTTGAGACAGTAAACCACGAGCTGTACCACATTTTCTGTAAATGCATTGTTAGCAAATGGCCAGCAGACTTTTGGTAAAAAGTGAAATTTTCTGTTTACCTTGGTTTTATTTTCAGTTCAAGCCTTTAGTTTAGAAGAAAAGGATGAGATGTAGAAATCAATGATATGGACAAGACCAACTGTCCTGCCAGCTCCCTGGACAATAACCATATTTAGGAAGCCTTAAAAGACACTAAGTGGTACTTGTAAGATCAAGCCAATTTTACAAAACAATATTCCACAGAGTAATATACTAGTATATGCTACAGTGTAAGAAGAAATACTCATCCTAATATTATGACAATAATAATTAAAGTTTAGCCTCTTAAACGTTGGGGCAAGTGTTGTTAATAGCAAATGTACAAACTATAAAAATAGTTTAATTTGTTGTGACCCCCACAGAGTGTCAAATTAATTTTTATTTCACTACCTGCTGGAACCTACTGTGAAGCCACTGCTCCCATTTGCCAGCGAAGAAAGAGAATAGCTTTCTTAGTTTACACATTTGCATAGACTACACACAGTTGTGTGTTTTACATTCATGGCGTATAGCTGATATTTATTCCCAAAAGTAATAAGGTTGAAGTAATGGGTCTCATCTCTTCCTCCCCCGCCCCATGACACAGAATCACAAAAACACTTTTGATCATAGAATTTTTTTAATAAGCCAAATGAACTTAGAGAATAACAGAGCCATTGATATGTTTCCTCAAAATAGTTTTCAGTGCAAGCTGGTATTCTGTGTGGGAGTAGAAATGGTCCGCCACCTGCAGCTGGTGAATTCAGAATTCTTGTTACTTTTGTATATTAGATTAGATTTTTAATGCCCAGTCAGTGTGCACCACTGCAGGTGAATTAGATGTCATTAACACTAGAGACTATACTTTTGGAAACGTAAGGCAAAATGAATTTGGATTTGTGATTTGATTATCCCACCAACGTTTTCTTTTGTTCTTGTAAGCATAATGAGCTAAATGTCATGTATATTTGTGAAGAAACATTCTTTTTGGTCCCTTTTGGGAATGAGGGGCACTCCTTGATCTTTATGAATGGCAGGTTCCTGTTTTGCCTTATTGCTTAATGTAATGTAGTGAAATAAAGCAGACAAAGCTTGGATGTCTTTGGTTTGGTTTCATGAAGACTGGAATAGCATGCATCAGTCAGAAGATGGGTGGAGTCCAGAGAGTTAATATGAGAGTCAATAGGGCATGCTTCCTTTGTCCATTTCTTTATGTGAACTAAGCTCAAACCTCAGATCAAGTTGGTTCAATGTTGTATGGGTAGACGTTACTTGAGCTCCTTATAAACACATTCCGAACCATTATATAAGTGTTAGGTTGCTGGTTTCTACCAGGTTTTATCCTTGGTCATTGCTCCCAAAGACATCCTTTCAAGTATACAAAATGGCTCAATTGCAACCAGTAGCCACTCAACCCCCTTCATCTGTTTTGCCCTTCCCTGTATTTCCTTGTAAGTGAGGCTTTTCCCTCACTGCCATATTGAATGATGTAAACTGCCCACCCCACTAAATACATTTCCTATCCCCTTCTGTGGCCCCACCCCCATAGCATTAAGCACCATCCCATTAATTGTGTGCTCTTTATTTTCTGAGTACTCATACTAGAATATACCCTCCACAGTGCAGGGTGGTTTGTTTTTTTTTTATTACTGTATCTGTGAAGCCTAGAACAATGCCTGACAAATAGTAGGCACCCACTATTTATTGAGTAATACTATCATCCTTATTTATATAGCTAATTGATCTTTTATCTTTTTTTCATCTACATATGTCTCTTTGTCATAAGCCAAATATCTTAACTTGCCTTAAGCTTTCTTGTTCTGGTGTTTTCCCTATGAATACTCTTTTCCCTCATTGCACCTCCAAAATTACTTTCCTCCTCCCATCTCTCCCTTACTTCCATCTAGGTGTGATCTTAATCTGTAGTACCTCTTCCTTGTATGATGGGGTTTTGTATATGTGTAGCTCCTTTGCTGGATTGCAAACTCCATCAGGGCCAAATCCAGCCCCCCTCATCTGTTTCTCATGTATTCCATTCAAAGGGCAACCTGGAGCAAACTCAAAACCTCAGAGCTAGTCGAAACCAGTTTGGCTCAGTGGACAGAGCATCAGCCTATGGACTGAAAGGTCCCAGGTTCAATTCCGGTCAAGGGCATTTACCTTGGTTGCAGGCACATCCCCAGAGGGGGGTGTGCAGGAGGCAGCTGATGGATGTTTCTTTCATCGATGTTTCTGACTATCTCCCTCCCTCTCTATAAAAAATCAATAAAATATATTTTTTTAAAAACTCAGAGCTAGCCAGGCCAGCATGGCTAGGTGGTTGAGCACTGAACTATGAATCAGGAGGTCATATTGTGATTTTTGGTGAGGGCACATCCCAGGTGGCAGGCTGAATCTCCAGTGTGGAACGTGCAGGAGGCAGCCGACCAATGATTCTCATCATTGATGTTTCTATCTCTCCTCCCTTCCCCTCTGAAACCAATGGAAATATATTTTAAAATATTTCTGCTTAAAAAACAAAACTCAGAACTAAGTCAATTGCTCAATTGTAATATAGTAGTTTTCCCTTCTTCAGAATTTCAGTTATCTGCAGTCAACCATGGTCCAAAAATATTAAATGGAAAATTCCAGATAGAAGCAGTTCATAAATTTTAAATAGCATGCCATTCTGAATAGCATGATAAAACCTCATGCTGTTTCCCTCCTGGGACATGAATAATCCCTTTGTCTATCGGTGCTGTGCACACCCATTAGTCAAGTAGCTGTCTTGGTTATCAGATCCACTACTGGTTTTGCAGTACTTGTGTTCAAGTCACCTTTATTTTATTTCATAACGGCCCCTAAAATGTTGGCAATTGGGATATGCCAAGGAGACACCATAAAGTGCTTCCTTGACATGAAGAGGAATGTGTGTATAGGACAAATAGTATATGTAGTACTGTAATGGTCTCAGGCATCAGCTGGGGGTCTTGGAAGGTGTCCCACACAGATAAGAGGGCACTCCTGTACTTTATCCTCATTGTCTTATGGTCAGGGGCATCTGTAGAGAAATATATATTTTACTTTAGATGTGAGACACCTACATAAGAATGACTAAGTGTTAAGTGAAATGGAACATTAAATAATATGGAATCAAACAGTGAGAAGGTCGTTTCCTCTCATGTCTCCCAGCCCCCTTTCTTCTGTTAAATCAAGGAAAGTCCAGCTGGTGTGTCCCAGTGGATTGAGCATCATCCCATGCACCAAGGGATTGCTGGTTCAATTCCCAGTCAGAGCACCTGTTTGGGTTGCAGTTCAATCCCTAGGATGGGGCATGCAGGAGATGGCCAATCAATGTTTCTCATCCATGTTTCTCCCTAAATCAATAAAAACATACTTCTTAAAAAAGGAAGTTTGGCACATTTAACACTTATGTTTTTAAACAGGCCTCTGGCTCAGAGCCTTTGGCAGACAACAGTAGCTACTTACTAAAAAATGTTTCATTTTCCCTGTAGTTGTTTTTAAGACTACATCTAAACATAATACTAGTCCGTTTCGCATAGCTCAGTGGTTGAGCTTCAAACTATAAACCAGGAGGTCATAGTTCAATTCCAAGTCAGGGCACGTGGCTGGGTTGTGGGCTCAATCCCGTGTGTGTGAAGTGCAGGAAGCAACCAATCAATGATTCCCTCTCATCATTGATGTTTCTATATCTCACTCTCCCTCTCTGAAATCAATAAATATATTTTTAAAAAAACCAATCATGATACTAATTTTACATTTACAGACGTGATCAAATTTTCCTTTTAAAATAGAAGTGGAGTGCAGCCTGTGTGGCTGAGTGGTTGAGTGTTGCTATGAACCAGGAGGTGATGGTTTGATTCCCAGTTGGGTCATGTGCCCTGGTTGCGGGCTCGACCCCTAGTAGCGAGTGTGCAGGAGGCAGCCAACTGATGATTCTCATCATTGATGTTTCTATCTCTCCCTCTCCCTTCCTCTCTGAAATCAATAAAAATATATTTCAAAAGTAAATAAAATAAAAATAAATAAAATAGAAGTGGAACTCAGGAGTTCCACTTCTGCCTATAATGCAGATACCTTGAAAACAAAAGGTCAATACATGGTGAGATCATACATTTTATTGGAGTTGTGGCAGAGCAGTCAAATACCCTGAATTTAAAGGAGGGACAGATCCTCTAGAAAGATCAGACAGAATGGCTCACCTGTAGCAGAGCGTGAGAGGAAAAAGTGTTGAATGCAGGTAAGAGGAAATCAACAACAACAACAAAATGAATTGTTAAAGCCCAACTCTGGGCTAAAGTGGCATTTTAAAACCCCAGAGAGCTTCAGATGCTAAGGAAGCTTGCAGGCATTCACAAGCTCTTCCCAAGACCTTCACCAGGTGTTCACAAGAAAGACCCGCGGGGCCAGGGGCTGGTGCTGGAGCTCTCGGAGCCTCCCTTGTTTGGAGGCGTGCAGGAGGGACCTTCTGCCACTTTAGGAAAGACACGAAAGCTTGCCTCCCCACTTATACCATTCCCTCATAAGGAGCATAAAGGCCTAAGTCACGGGGTGAAACAGAAATCCTGACTCCGTTGCTGCTGGAACAAGGTAAGAAGAAACTCAAATTTGAGAGGGACAGTCCTGACTGAGCCCCATGATTCTATACCAATTCCATTAAAGGTCTCCTACCACTCACTACAGGAAGGGCCAGCTGCAAATACAGGTCAGGGTTTGGTTGCCACAGAGAGGAGGGGCAGAAATACTAAGAAAAGACCTGTTCCCAAGAACTGGCCACAAGGGGCCTATTTAAAACTGAGGCTGCATTAGAACAAAGAACCCCTGACCCCTCCACCACTAACCACCTAGGAAGCAGCTAGTAACAAACATCAGCTACTGGGGATGAACAAATGCAGAGACTTAACCACATGGTGCAGGTATGCAGGACAGCTGAAAGCTAAGGATGAAATATCAACACTTAAGAAAAGTCCTTCAATTCTAACCTAAAGCACAAAATAAGGCTGGAGGATATGAAAGCTGTGGTACATTGAAGGCAACCATAGCAACAACAAAACCCAAACCCAGCTCAATTCCTGACTAATTGACCAAACTTACACAATTAGCCTGACAGAAGAAGAGGCTTGTTCATTTCCAAGCATTACTACTCTTTACCCAGTCAAAACCTTATACAGATGTTGGAACTATCAAATGAAGACTTAAACTCTCCTTAACATGTTGAAGAATCAGTTGAAAATATGGATAATATGTGTGAACAGATTTCAGCAGAGAAGTAGAAACTGTAAGACAAACTGAAATAAAAAATATAGGATCAGACATGAAGAATATCTTCTATGGGCTCATCAGACTTGACATAGCTGAAGAATAATCAGGAAACTTGGAGACAGATAAATAGAAATTATCTAAACTGATTCCCACCCCCAAAGGGTGAAACAACAAAATTTTCCAGATCTATGGAACAATCTCAAATGGTCTAATATGTATAATTGGCGTTCCAGATGGAGAAGAAACGACAGGAGAATATTTGAGCAAATGACCTCTAAGAATTTTCAAAATATGATGAGAGACAAACCACAGATCAAGAAGCTCAGATAAACCCAAGTGCTTTCTCATACAGGAAAAAAAAAAAAAAAAAAAAAAATATATATATATATATATATATATATATATATATATATATATATATATATATATATGTATACACACACACACACACACACACACACCCCATTTGATCAAATAATCTCACTACTAGGTACTTACAACAACCTGTATATGAATGTTTTTAATGGCTGTATTTATATTCATGGAAATCTGGAACAATTCAAATATCCATCAATTGGCAAATGAAATTTTTTAACCCACTTGGTATACCCATACAATGAAATTCTCAGAAATAATATTTTGGAAAAGGCAAAACTATACAGACAGAACATAGACCAGTGATTGCCACTGATAGTGTATGTGGGAAGTGGATTGATTTGGGCACAGGGGAATTCTTGAGGTGGAACTAGGCTATATTTGTGGTGAATGTATGTAAAAATTTCCTAACTATATAACTAGAAGGTAAACTTCTGTACAGAAATTATACTTTATTAATCTCATTTTAAAATTAGTTGGTAAGTCTTAGGTAGTTCGATGATAAGGATATGTAAAAAAATTATGAACTTGGAACCAGAATGCTTGAAATTAGTAAAATACTGGCAGAGTGGTTATAAGTTGTCCCCTAACGATAAACAAATAAATACCTGTATTTATCTTTAAGACACTTTTCATAAGTTGGAAAAAACAGTACTATTGTTTTTGGATTTGTGGCTTCACCACTTATTACAAGACCATGAGCAAGTTACTTCATTTCTCTCAACCTGTTTCCTTTCTTATACTAGTAAAAGAGGGATACTTGCCCAGAGGGTAGTGGTTACCAGATAAAATACATGGCATCTAGTTAAATTTGGCTTTCAGATGAGTCATTTTTTGGGTATAAATGTCTGAAACATGTTTATACTAAAATATGGTTCTTTTGTTATCTGCAATTTAAATTTAACTAGACGTTCTGTGTTGTTGCTTGCTGATTCTGGCAACCCTACAGGAGTGGTTGTGAGCATTAAATAAGACATGGGCTGGCACAGCGCTTTAATCCCACCCCCTCATCCATTACTTGTTCCATTACTTGTTCCTTTATTCTTTCACTCAATTTATTAAATAAGCCAGATGTACTTGTGGTTCTTCATCCCGAGCAGGAACCCAGAGGGCGGCACCAGCGTTTAACATATCAGCACTACACACGCGAGAAGTATTTCCGGGAGGGTGACGTCAAGGCGTACAAGGCCCCGCCCCCAAAGGCGCACGAGACGCACACATAAGACGTCACAGGCCGGGAAGCAGCCGCGGGGCCTGACGGGATTGTGGCGGTCCTATCCTTCCAACTCGGAAGCAGCGGCTGCCTCCGGACGCTCTCAAGATGGCGACTTCTCTGGGTTCCAACACCTACAACAGGCAGAACTGGGAGGATGCGGTGAGTGTGCCCGGCAGGGGAGGACGGGAAGAGGCGGCGAGGCCGGGCCTCCCGCGGGCCGGCCCGGCGTGGCTGCGGCGCCGCCGAGGGGACTCCCGGGAGGAGCCAGCGCCGCGGCCTAGCTGGGCTGGAGCGGGAGGCCGGAGGGCGGCCCTGCTGCGGGCGTGGAGGGAGGGGGCTCACAGCCAGGGTCCGAGACCAGCTTTGTTTGCATGCCTGCCTCCTCCACTCTTTCCGTGCTGGCCTCCTCTCGCCGCCTGCAGCGCCCCCTCCCGCGACCCGGCCCGCGCTAGACCTGGGGTTCCTGCCCTGCGATTCCCCGCCCCCGCTCCTCGTCCCTCCCCCATCCCCCATCTCCGCGTTACCCGCTAGTGTGGCTGACATGGCAGGGTCTTCGGAGCCTGGCCTTCAACCAGATTTCCCATTTTCACCAGGACTTCCCCATCCTGTGCCAGACGTGTCTTGGAGAAAACCCGTATATCCGAATGGTGAGTGATGGTGTGTGAAATGGGAATTATTTGTATTCTGTCAACGTGGTGGTACTTGCAAGCTGTCGGTGAACTGTTTCTCTCAGCCAGGCAGTAGTAAGATACTCTCCTTTGCTAACTCAGGGTGTATGACAGTTTACAAAGGACTGTCATGCTTATTACTCTGTCGCTTTGAAGCTCAGACAGTAGTGTGATGTAGGAGTCATAATAATAGCTCCGGTTTGTTAAGCATTTACCTGGGAGATAGATCTGTTAACCCGGAACTGAGTTTATCTCTTTTCATATAGCAAGTAATGAGTGGGGCTGGGATTTAAATTCATGTAGTCTCACTCAGGGACCTCGGCAAGTTAGGAGAAACAGGACTAGAAGCTAGGTTTCCTTACTCCTAAACAAATGCCTTTTGGTCACTGCACCTTGTCTGTCTCTTTAACGTCAGGTGTTCCCTATCGTCACAAATAAGGGTTAAATTAGTTAACATTGAATAGTGATCGGGACTGTATAATTGTGATCAGTCTCAGGTGTGGATAGGTTGATTTGTGCAAGATGTTGAATAGCTTATGGCCGTGGTTAGATGGCGACTTCTCTGGGTTCCAATCATAGTAGGTGATTAGAATTTATACCTGTGCACGCCCCCTCTACCCCCCCCCCCCCCACCTCCTTTAGGATGCCACACACATTGCTTGGGTTGTATTTGGGGAAGAAGCAGACATCTAGTTTTGTTTTGTTTTCTGGAACTCCAGTTCTTTTCTGTTTTTTCTATTTCAGACCAAAGAAAAGTATGGGAAGGAATGCAAAGTAAGTATGTCTGTTAAGAGTAATTATGTCATTTTATTTTCCTTTTTTCTACCAAACTAGCTTTCAACTTGCTGAACTTTGAGGTCTTCCAGTAAAAGTCAGTGCTACGCAACTTTCATATATCACTTATATACTCATTGGCTGTTAACTGTTTAGTGTGTGAGGTAAGAAAATGAGCCCTTCAGTCCAGGGGTTCTTAACCTGGTGTCTGTGATGGGCTTTGAACCCCCTGAGGTTGTATACCAAGTGCTGATTGTGCACATGAGAATTTTAGCTGCTGAGGAAGATCCCAGCTGTCATAAGATTCTCAAAGGAGTATATGACACTCCCCACTCACCCCAGAAGGATTAAGGGTTACATTATTAATGGGGTGGAGACGACTGAAAATTCCTCTTTCTGTGCAATGTGAATTTTTTTACTGGGGCAGGGTGTTGTAAATATGATTGAAATATCAAATAGCATTTAGGCTAGATGATTGCTAAGGTTTCTTATAACCCTATATTTGGGGATCCTTTCTTTGAATCTCCCATTGTTAGTAAATCTCCTGGATTGATTGTCTAGGTCAGGACTATTCATACTCTGTGGCTCTTATTTTGTGTTAAAGATCTGTGCCAGGCCATTCACAGTGTTTCGCTGGTGCCCCGGAGTCCGCATGCGTTTCAAGAAGACTGAAGTGTGCCAAACCTGTAGTAAATTGAAGAATGTCTGTCAGACTTGCCTCTTGGATCTGGAGTATGGTATGCTTGCCCAGTAAATAAATCTGAAAGTATACAGGTGCCCTAGAGAACAAACCAGTCTTTTAATCTCCCACGTCTACTCTACCTCTGGTTCTGACCTTAGTGTGGAATGTGTGCTGTGCTCTGCTTTTTCTTGTAAGAGGAGAACCATACTAGGCCATCCTAGTGAACTCCTGAACAACGGTTGGAACTTAAAGAAAAGTTGGGAATTAATTAGAACTAGCCTAAAACTCCCTCTTGTGCATCCATGTAGGTAAGGGGAGGTAAAGGCCTTGTTCCTGTGGTAGGTAATTTCTTTGCTTTGGGCTTCTTTCTAGATCCAAAGCTTTTTTCCACAGTTCCTACCAGAAGTTCATGGGCTAATCTTGCTTTAGGTTTTTGCCTCAACTGTATTGTTAGGACTGATAAACTGCCACTGTTTCAGAGTAAATGCTTTTTTTTTTCTTAACTGAAAGTGACTTTTTGTTTATGAGAAAATACTTTTTTCAACAAGAGTTTCTGCTATATAGTAAAAGGAAAATATGAGTTTATTTTAAATTCAGAAAGCTACTCTGCTCAGTACTGGTCACATATTATTTTTAAATATTTTTATTGATTTCAGAAAGGCAGGGAGAGGGAGAGAGAGTGAAACATCAATGATGAGACAGAATTATTGTTTGGCTGCCTCCTGCACACTCCCTACTGGGGATTGATCTCACAACCTGGGCATGTGCTCTTGACTGGATTTGGGACCCTTTAATCTGCAGGCCGACACTATCTACTGAGCCAAACCAACTAGGTCACCTATTTATATGTTTTTTAAGGAGGGGTTCTGGTTCTATAATACAGTGACCCGTTATATGACCATGACTATCCAGACAATCTGTAAGACTAACCTAAAATGAACCACTTTTTACATTTATTTAAAATATGTTTTTATTTATTTTCTAATTTATTTATTTATTTATTTATTTATTTTTGAGAGTGAGAAAGAAAGGGAGAGAGAAGGAAACATCGAAGAGAGAGAACATTTATCAGCGGCCTCCTGCACGCCACCTATTGAGGATCGAGCCTGCATTGAACCCATGATCTCTTAGGTTTGACACTCTTTGTACCTGGGGCGATGCTCAGTCCACTGAGCCACATTGTCAGGCTACATTTATTTGACATAAATTGTGATATAATGAAAGCTAGATACATTATTAATTTACAGGTCAAGTCTGACTATACCCAAAATTTGTTCATCTAAAAGATTTTCTAAAACATTTGTTCAGAATCATGAGAGCTCAGGAATTAGGACAATTTCTTAGAATGCTTTATAGCAATATTTGCCTGCTAGTGCTAAAGATTTTCAGTAAAAATATAGTAAAGCCTCTGGTACTAAATAAAGTAGAGAAGGGATGATATTGTATTCTGTGTGTATATTCAGTAATGTTTTAAAATATGCCTGTTTTTCCTCCTTTTCTTTACCAGGCCTGCCCATCCAAGTTCGTGATGCAGGGTTGTCTTTTAAGGATGACATGCCAAAATCAGATGTCAACAAAGAGTACTACACACAGAATATGGAGAGGGAGGTATGCTGCCACTTCTTGATGTAGTCTTATATTTGGTAAAAGAATCCTAGTGAATTAACACAGTTTATATAATTTATCTTTTGAATTTGTCATCCCTGTGTGTAGATTTCTAACTCTGATGGAACACGGCCAGTTGGCATGCTGGGGAAAGCCACATCCACCAGTGACATGCTGCTCAAACTGGCCCGGACCACACCCTACTACAAAAGGAATCGACCCCACATTTGCTCCTTCTGGGTGAAAGGAGAGTGTAAGAGAGGAGAGGAATGTCCATATAGGTAAGAGCAGAAGTGCATTTTCAGTATTTGCTTTCAGATGATTAGTCATGTAAGAAGTGGGAGGTGCTAGTTTAAACAATTTCTGATTTAAAATCTAAAAGTATATACAACTAGTGTGGTATATCTCATATCTTAAGACTTAAATTTAGGAAAGCTTGATTAATTGTTTTTATGTATAATGGAGCTTTTACTAATAGCTGAGCCTTGGGAAGCTAAATTGCTGTGCTGTATAACACATTTGTTTACCCTGAGATGTAAGTCTTCCTATTATGGTATCACTGGCTTGAATCTCAGTGGGTCGATGAGGTCATATTAAGGACAGGCATATAAGGGTGTGTGAGTATGTTTCCGTCAAGACTACTAAGCATCTGGATTAGGAGCTCTTGGGGTTGGTTAACCCCATTCTCATGAAAAAAATTATTCTGTTTTCTAGGTCTGGGTCCATAGCTTTAATCAGACTCTGAGTGGAATGCAAGACCTCAAATATGTTAAGAACCATTGACCTTGAGAGGGATAACAATGTTTTGGTTACCCTTTTTTGGGGGGTGGATTGTGCCAAAAGTATTTCTACTGTCCCCCTGGATGGTCATTTCAATGGATTTCAGGAGGCTGGCAAGACCTTGTAATACAGTAAATCACTTGATATCAGCTTTATGTCAATAATTTTGTTTTTGTATGACCAGGGTTTTAGCTTAATAGTTATTTCCGGGTATATTTTTGGCACTTGTGTAGTACTGTTGGGTGATATCTATAAATTGTTTCTTTTGTTTCATCTTTATGCATTGTTCTTTCTTGAACGTAGACATGAGAAGCCTACAGATCCAGATGACCCCCTTGCTGATCAGAACATTAAAGACCGATATTATGGAATCAATGACCCTGTGGCAGATAAGCTTCTAAAGCGGGCTTCAACAATGCCTCGTTTGGACCCGCCAGAGGACAAGACTATCACCACACTCTATGTTGGTGGTCTGGGTGATACCATTACTGAGACAGATCTAAGGTTTGTGGATATAATTTTATGAGCTCTTTTTGCTTTTAACTGTCTTGGAATAACTTGTGTGGGGCAATAACAGGCAAGCATGACCTTTTAAAAATACATTTTTCTTTATTTTATAGTCAGTAAATATGTTGACTAGAATTTTTATAAAATTGTTCTTTATGATGCTGGAGTAGTAATGTTCAACAACAGTGCTTAGGCCATCCTTGCATGTGGTGATAATCACAGGAGATTCTATTTGGCTTATAGAGTTTTTAGAATAGGGCACACAATCAAATAGGCTTACTTATGTAGGGGAAGGAAAGTTTTGCCATTTTAAGATTCTTATGGTTTAAATTGTCTTTTTAAAGAAATGGCATTTGGTAAATTTGTATGATTCTTGGCTTATATTTTGGTCAGCTAAATGAGGCATCTGGGCAGAAAGTGGAAATACCTCTCGAAAAGAGATAAAATGGAGCTCTGGCCGGTTGGGCTCACTGGATAGAGTGTTGTCCTGGGGACTAAAGGGTCCCAGATTCGATTCCGGTCAAGGGCATGTACCTTGGTTGCGGGCACATCCCCAGTAGGGGGTGTGCAGGAGGCAGCTGATCGATGCTTCTCTCATTAATGTTTTTGGCTCTCTATCCCTCTCCCTTCCTCTCTGTAAAAAAATCAATAAAATATATTTTTTTAAAAGAGAGATAAAGTGGAGAAGAAACTCCTATAATATAAGCTGCCTTGGTAGCCTGTCTCAACCACACCCTAAGTGAGCTAGACAGTCCCCAAAGGGTGGCAGACTTCTCTTTCTCTTCCTGTTTTATGATCTTTAAAAAAATTTCTTTAAGCATATTTGGCTCCTGGATCCTGGAGGCTATAGTTGGCTATCCCCTTATCTACGGTTTAAGGCTACAGGGTTTAGGGTCCTTAAGGAGCTTGGGCCACCTTTTCTTCTGGGGAAGACTCTGAGATGTTGGATAAACTTTTTATTTGTTTGTTATTTTTCTTTTCCTTTCAATACACAGCGTCATAGTAGGTAAGGTATTGGGAAAACTACCTGCAGGTAGTTAGGGAGATAACCATGTGGCCATGTACCTTTTGGTGAGTCAGTAGAAGAGTGAATTATCTGCTGTCACCCTCCTGGGAACTTGTGTGTTATCATTTTTCTCTGCCTGTATCCCTTCAGAAATCACTTCTACCAGTTTGGAGAGATTCGGACGATCACCGTGGTGCAGAGACAGCAATGTGCTTTCATCCAGTTTGCTACAAGGCAGGCTGCCGAAGTGGCTGCGGAGAAGTCCTTTAATAAGCTAATTGTCAATGGCCGTCGACTTAATGTGAAATGGGGAAGGTGAGGATAAACTATTTTAAAATAATTTTGAGATTTTCAAGAAAACTTTTATTACCTGGGGCTAGTGAGCTTTTGGTGAATAGGTCAAAAAGAATTTTTCATTGTCTAACATTCATTCTTATGGTTGGTCAAAGTATCCTGTTTTGGACTTTTATTCTGGGTTTTGGTGTAATCTTTGAGGGTTCGTGTATTTTGTGACCAGTTACAATAGACCAAGAATAATGCCAGGGCCTGAAGGTGGATTTGAGAGTATGAAAATGAATTAGACCCAGGTTCTGTCCTCTAGAGGCTGGCTGTCCAGTGGGAAAGAATAACTAATTTAGGTTTGAAATGTGCTGAAAGCTCAAAGGGGAGCATGTTTGCTGGAGCCCCGGAGAAGATTGCTAGTAGCAGCAGCGACCCTTACGGAGTGCTTCCCGGGTGCTAATTTAGTGTACTAAACTTACATAGATTGCCTCTTCCAGTCCTTACAATAGTTCCAGCAAGCTTTGAACCCAGGTCTTTCTGGCTTCAAAACATTTGGTCATGCCAAGCTGGCATGGCTCAGTGCTTGAGCATCAACCTATATGAACCAGGAGGTCATGGTTTGATTCCGGTCAAGGCACATGCCCAGGTTGAGGACTCAATCCCCAATGTAGGGCATATAGGAGGCAGCCGATTAATGATTCTCGTCACTGATGTTTCTATCTCTCCCTCTCCCTTTTTCTCTGAAGTCAATAAAAATATATTTTAGAAAAAACTAAAATTAAAACCCTTTGATCTTATCCACTCTGCACTGTGGCATTTAAGGGGGAAAAAGTGAGGCAAGGAGTGAAGAAACTTTGTTTGCCTAGGAAGCATGAGAAGTAGAGGTGGAGAGAAGGGATACAGTGCTGATGTGTGTGTCTGTCTCTCAGGTCCCAAGCAGCCCGAGGAAAAGAAAAAGAGAAAGACGGAACCACAGACTCTGGCATCAAGCTGGAGCCCGTTCCAGGCCTGCCAGGGGGTGAGTGCAGGCTTTCTCGTTAGCTACAGATGCTCTGATGATCCCCGAGGGTTAGACCCAGGTCCCTGACTCTGGCAACAGCTCTGTCTCCTCTCAGGAACTCCCAGATTTAAAGGCGGTGGAAACAACATCGCACAGTTGTCTTCCCTTCTAACTGTTGGCTCTTTTCTCTCCTCCAGCTCTTCCTCCTCCTCCTGCAGCAGAGGAAGAAGCCTCTGCCAACTACTTCAACCTGCCCCCCAGTGGCCCTCCAGCTGTGGTGAACATCGCCCTGCCGCCACCGCCTGGAATTGCCCCACCCCCACCTCCAGGTACCTCTACCTTCCTTCTTAGCCCCCAAAAGTTCCTTTGAAAGTCATGTCTATTGATCTAAATCCTTTGAGTTTGCCCCATAGAATCCTCAAGTAAATCTGATTTGTTAGGATTCCTGTTTTTTTTTTTTTCCTGGCCTGCTGAGGAGGGGAAAGGCACCAGTTTTCTAAAGATCTGAGTATATTTAAAATCAGAATGGGAGTTAATAGGTTACAGTGACATGGCCAGTTTGTTTCCTGTTCTGATGTAATCCTGATGCCTAAAGCACCATTGCCTAGAGTGCAGGCGGTGGATGTTCAGCAGTTCACAAAGTGTTGTTTTCTGTCTACAACAAAGATAAGGAGCTTGTGTCAGAATGTAAATGAAAGTCTTGATACAAAGAATTATAAGACAAATTAAACTGTGCTTGGTTGTGTAATTAGTCACCCTGCTCACAGTCTTTACCCTGTTGGTGGCCAGTAGTACACAATTGAAGGGCTAGCACTTTGTTAGTGCTGCTCTAGGAAATGTCAGTGACAGCCCAGCTGGTGTAGCCCAGTGGTTAAGTCGACCTAGGAACCAGAAGGTCACATTCCTGGTCAGGGCACATGCCTGAGTTGCGAGTTTGATCCTCATTGTGGGGCATGCAGGAAGCAGTCGATCAGTGATTCTCATCAAGGGTTTTTCTATCGCTCTCTCCCTCTCCCTTGCTGAAATCAATAAAGTACATTTTTTAAACGTCAGTGACAGTGTGAACAGTCTAAGTCACGGGTGGCCAGTGCTCCTGTGGCAGAGTTTCCGTACTCTTTGAAGAAAGTCCTGGTTTAGAACACCCTCCATTCTAATATAAATCATTGAGGTTAATGATGACAGGGTCTTCCATCATCCTGATTTCTTCTTCACCTCCCAGATGCTGATGGAATCCTGCTTGGCAGGATCGGCATGTTCAACAGCTCGTAGGGGCTTAGGTGACATATTATCAGATATCTTGAGCCCTGTGGAATTTTCTGTTAACCTGGACTGAAAGGAATGGATTCTCAAACTGAGGAAGTAATACAGGGAGATATTCCTAAGCAAGTCCTATGGACTGACATTTTCTGAAGCTCCTTGTCATTTGGTTTATGTGCAAGTGGTGTTGACCTTAGAAAGATGCAGAGGTTTAAAAGGTTGTCAGGGAACTGCAAGCCTAACACATGTGTTCTCCCATCTGCAGGTTTTGGGCCACATATGTTCCACCCAATGGGACCACCACCTCCTTTCATGAGGGCTCCAGGACCAATCCACTATCCTTCTCAGGACCCTCAGAGAATGGGAGCTCATGCTGGGAAACACAGCAGCCCCTAGCACATTATCACCATTCTGGGGCTCTACAGAAGACAGGGCGCTTAAAAATCCCAGTAAACGAATCTTGGAATAAATATATTTTTTCTTCCTTTGTAGTTTCCATAGTAGCTAAATGTGTTCAGATGTGGGCAGTCAGAAAACAATAGCCATGCTTTGATTGATGGACCTCAAATAAGCTGCCATTGACACATCTGATTACTACTATAAGGTTACTAATAAAACTTAATGCCTGCTCCCCTTCTATGGGGAGCAAGCAAAGGGGTGAATTGGAATATGCAATGGAGTTACCATCCCAATTATATGTTTGTTTTGTATTAATATTTTGGAGGGGGGGTGCATTAACCTACGGAAAGAATCTTTTGACCATTTTTATGTCCATTAGGTATTTTCCTTTTTATCATCTAAAAAGAGATTACTAGTACTAATCATTGTAGTGGCGTAAGTGTGATTTAACACTTCTGAAGTCACACCCTCAGAAAGACAAGTGGAATCCAGCAGGCAGCTCTGCCCAGGTCTCTTCTTAACCTCTCCTTCCCTCATTGATTACTAAAGGAATCTGGCTAATAGTTTTACTTCTCTACGCTACCAAGAGAGACAGACAAAAACTACAATACTTTGCATTCCTTTTGGATGGAAACAAATGTCAAGAAGCTGTGTATCATTGAAGAAACCTGGTGTCTGGGATGAAATTATTTTAAAGAACTTCCTGTAAAACACTTTTAACAGACTGAAACGAAAAGCTTTGGAGTGTGTTTGAATGGAAGACTTGTGACCTCAGCTGGAACTTTGATCTTCAGCATTCACTTCGTGTGTCTCATTTTAATTCCCCGCTCTGGGCAGGGAATTCTGTTTGGTCTTAGAATGTTTGGATACAACCGAATTGTAGATGGTAAAACATAATTTGATGTTGTGTTGTGTTTTTTTGTTTTTAAAAAAATTAAAACGGGTTGGTTTTCCAGATGTCATAGGCTTATTTCTATATTTCTGTTTTCTTTATCCTTTGGTAGATGAACTGAGGTTAATGGAAGTTAAGCTATATATAAAAGTAAATTTTTGCTTTAGACTTGATAAAAAGGCTCACAGCCAGCAGGTGGTTGATAAAGGGTAACTTTAAAAAATCATTCTCATATTATACAAGTACTTGAAAAAGAGATGCAAATTTATCTACAAATCCCTTTTTCCTGAAGACAAAATTCCATGTCACTTTTATGTAAAATATGTATTTATGGGATGGACATACTCTATATAACAAACACCATTTTATAGCTTCACTGAAGAAATTTTGTTTTCCTCCAGAGGGTTTAAAAAAAAGATATAAAAGAAACATTTCAAACATTTTATTTTATTTCTAGTAATATAGGGTATTTCAAGTATTTTGACACCATTTTGGGTAGGATTTTGGGTTTATTTGTGGGAGATTTTTTGTCTACTTTGAGCATTTAGAAGATTTTAACAACTTTGTGAATAAGATGAATCATGTAGTGTTTTAATAATTGCCAAATTTTATATATATATATATATATATATATATATATGCATAAATAAATGTATGACTATCCAATTGTCTATTGCCTTTTTGAGAAGGAAGAGATTCTAAATTTTGTGCACTGTCTGGCAATGGATATATACTTTTTTTTTTTTTTTTTTTTTAAAGGAAGAACCTGCTCTTGGTGCCACCTCAGGCAGGAGCCAGGTTTTAGTTTTTTGGTTTTTTTAAATATATATTTTATTTTTATTGATTTTTTTTTTTTTTTTTTTTACAGAGAGGAAGAGAGAGGGATAGAGAGTTTGAAACATCGATGAGAGAGAAACATCAATCAGCTTCCTCTTGCACACCCACTACTGGGGATGTGCCCACAACCAAGGTACATGCCCTTGACCGGAATCGAACCTGGGACCTTTCAGTCCGCAGGCTGACGCTCTATCCACTGAGCCAAACCGGTTCCGGCAATATATACGTGTTTTTTGAAAAAAGTCTGTGTAAGTTGAAGTGTAGAATAGATGCTCAATAGTGTTTCTTAAGTCAGTCAGAATTATGAGCTATTAGATTTTGGCAAAAATAGGTGCTTACCAAACTCCATTTCTTTCTCTTCTAGGGCACACAGCTGGGGGTACAATGGTGAGAAGTAACCTTTGCCATTCCCAGACCTGGTCTGTGACATCTCACATGACCCTATGAGCTCCCCCCCCCGCCCCCCCCCGCGTCCCCCCGCCCCAATCTGCAGGACCATTTCTGGAAGGTGGCAGTCACACAGCGAAGGGTGTAGGTTCCCCTGTCACTGCCTTGAGGAGAGCACTGTTGCCTGAGGATTCTGTTGTAGTAAGCCATTGAGACCTGGAGATTTTTCTGTTAAAGCAGCTGGTGTTACTCTACTGAGATGTAGTCAAACCTGATCATAAAAAATTAAAAAAAAAACACACAAAACCATTTTGTTTATACTAAGTAATGATTGAAACAGATTCTGGAGCCAGATTACCTGATTTCAAATCCTCATTTCAGCACCTAGATGTGTGACCTTGGTCATCTCTGTCGAATCATAATGTCTCACCTCCTAACCCTTTTCACTACCTGTATTTTGTGCTGCTTCCCTCATGGAGAAGACACAGAAGGAATAGCATCATGACAACTGAAGTGACTGCCCATGGGGCAAAGTGTGATGTGACAGATTTTTGGAAGGCAATTTATAGTCAGACATTGAACCTGAAATAGAGGTGAAAGAGGAGGGGGTCTAGAGTGACCCCTGTCCCCAGGTCTCTGGCTTGATCACTTGGTTAAGGTGTTGTCTTAGAGGTTTCTCGGTAAAGGTCATATCTTCCCTTCTGCTGCTCTATTTGGAAACCACAAGCCCAGTCTATAATCAGTAGGATGGGAATTACGACCCCCCTCCTGTATTATTTGGAAATCTGTCCCTTTCCCCCCTTTATTGGGCCATATCCCTATGAATTCATGGATATTTATTCTCAGGTATAATCCTATTCTGTGAGTTGCCTTTCGCTCTCTGGACAGTGTCCTTTGATACACAAAAGTTTTTAATTTTGTGTGTTCATTTTTTAAAAACGTTTCATAGGTAATTGAAAATAAGTATTCTCTAATTTGCTGGTACAGGAGTCTACATTTTTATTTTGTTCAAATTTTCTATATCTTTACTCATCTGTTTGATAACTGGTCAATAACTTAAAAACTATTATATCTTCCACTATGAATATAGGTTTATCATTATGTAAAGATCCTATCACAATTCTTTCTGTGAGAAATTCTTACTTTGCTAGTAATATGGCTAGAACACATTTTTTAAAAATTTTTCAAGTATAGTTGATATATATTAGTTTCAGGTGTACAACATAGTAACTAGATCACCTCGTAAGCTGATTATCATCTGGCACAATACATAGTTATTACAATATTATTGAATATATTCCTTATGCTGTACTTTATGTCCCCATGATTATTTTTATAACGGCAATTTGTAGTTCTTAGTCCCTTTTACCTTTTGCCCATCCACCTAATCCTCTTCCTATTTGGTTAACATCAGTATTTTCCTCTAGCTAGGAGTTTGTTTTGTTTGTCCATTTTTTTTTATTTTTTTTTTTATAGATTCTACACATAACGTGAAATCATCTGGTATTTGTCTTTCTCTGTCTAACTTGTTTCACTTAGCATAATACCTTTTGGGTCGGTCCACCCATTTTGTTGCAATTGGCAAGATTTTATTCTTTTTTTATGGCTGAATAATATTCTGTTTTATATATATGCACCACCTCTTTATTCACTTCTTTTTTTTAATATATTTTATTGATTTTTCACAGAGAGGAAGAGAGAGGGATAGAGAGTTAGAAACATCGATGAAAGAGAGTCATCGATCAGCTGCCTCTTGCACACCCCCAACCGGGGATGTGCCCGCAACCAAGGTACATGCCCTTGACTAGAATTGAACCCTGGACCCTTCAGTCTCCAGGCCGACGCTCTACCACTGAGCCAAACCGGATTCGGCTCTTTATTCACTTCTTTATTGATGGACACTTATTGACTATTGTAAATAATGCTGCAATGAACATAAGGGTGCATATATCTCTTTGAATTTGTGTTTTGGATTTCTTCCAAGAAGTGGAATTGCTGGATTAAAAGGTAGTTCTATTTTTAATTGAGGAGCCTCCATACTGCTTTCCATAGCGTCTGTACCATTTTATAATTTCTCCAACAGTGTATGAGAGTAGAACACATTTCTTTTTTAAAAAAAATACATCTTTATTGATTTCAAAAAGAGGGAGAGATAAAAACATCATTGATGAGAGAGAATGATTGGTAAGCCACTTCCTGCATGCCTCCCATTGGGGATGGAGTCTGCAACCCAGGCATCTGTCCTGACTGGGAATAGAACTGTGAACTGGTACATAGGTCAATGCTCATCCACTGGGCACAACTGGCCGGCTGGAACACATTTCTTTGGTATGGTATGTGACTGGTTTATCCTTACCCATTTCTTTATTTTATTTCTGTGTTATATTTTTAGGAGTGCTGCTTATGAACAGCATGGAGCTGGAATTACCTATTATCTGATCGGTGAATCTGCCTTGAAACTGGTGAGTCCTATCCGTCTATATCTGTTGTGATAACGGATGTGGTCGAATGTATTTATATCACTTTATTTATTTGTCTTTGCTCTTTTGCATCCTTTTGCTGTCTGTGGAATTGATTTCTCTGCTTAATGTTGATTCTTAATTCTATGCTTGCTTTCTGGATCCTTTCCAAAACAATGTTGTTGTTTTTTAGTTCTTGCAGTATTTATTTGTCTGAAAATTATTTATGTGGCTCTCAAAGATTTTTTTTTTTCATTCTTCTAAGTGTTTTCTTTTGTAGGTAATCTAACTTTTTTGTCTGGGTGCCTTTCACATTTCTCTGTGACTTTGGAGTTGTATAATTTTAGTACAGTGTTTCTGAAGTATGGATTTAATTTATCCTTTGGACAGGGTGAGGACTATGTGAGTTTATGTGTTTCATTAAGTCTGAGAAACCCCCAGTCATTTGTACAATCCTTCTGGAACTCCAGAAGGGTTGCTGGGCATTTTAATTTTACTTTCCATGTAGTAGTGCTAGGCATTTTAATTTTACTTTCCATGTCTTTCAACTTTTCTCTCATGTTTTCCATTTCTTTACTTCTCTATGATACATTATGGGCACTTTTATTTTTTAAAATCTTTATTGTTGGAAGTATTACATATGTTCCCCTTCCCCCCATTGACGCCATCTATCCCACTTTGCCCCACGCCTTCACCACCCTATTGACTGTGTCCATGGGGTATGCATATTTGCATATAGGTTCAGATGTATCATTGCCAATTATGTTCTATCATACTGTGGACTCCCTTTTTGTTTTGTTGGTTTCTTTTGCTGTGCAAAAGCTTTTTATTTTGATGTAGTCCCATTTGTTTATTTTCTCCTTAGTTTCCTTTGCCCTAGGAGATATACCTGGTATCCATAAAAATATTGCTACAAGAGATGCCTGATATTTTGTTGTCTATGGTTTCTTCTGGGATTTTTATGGTTTCACAACTTACATTTAAGTTTTTTATCCATTTTGAATTTATTTTTGTGTATAGTGTTAATTGGTGGTCTAGTTTAATTTTTTTTTTTGCATATATCTGTCCAATTTTTCTACACCATTTATTGAAGAGACTGCCTTGACTCCATTGTATATTCTTGCCTCCTTTGTCAAATATTAATTAAGCTTAATGCCTTGGGCCAATTTCTGGGGTCTCTTTCTGGGGGGAGCTGGCCTAAGCTGGCAGGCGGACATCCCTCTCGCAATCTGGAACTCCTTGTTCCTTACCTCCTGCTTGATGCTCCTTAGAGCTGCTGCAGAGGCTGGAGAGGCTCCTGCTGCCACCACTGGGCTCACCAGCTGTGAGCACGGCTTCTGGCTGAGCGGTGCTTCCCCTGTGGGGGTGCACTGACCACCAGGGGGCAGCTCCTGCATTGAGCATCTGCCCCTTGGTGGTCAGTGCACATCATAGTGACCAGTCCTTCTGATTGTTCTGCCATAAGGGTGGCTTAGGTTTTTATTATATAGACTTTTATTATATAGACAAAATCTGTGCAAGGGGCTCGGCCCTCTCCCGTTGTGGCAGCTGCCTCTGCCTCAGTGCTTTGTCCGCCACTGTGGCTTTGTCTAGAAGGACATCAATCTAATTAGCATATTATGTTTTTATTATAATAGATGCCTGTTCTTGTGCCAGTACCAGGCTGTTTTGATTATGGTGGTTTTATAGTAAAACTTGATTATCTGGTGTTGTGATTCCTCCAACTTTCTCAAGATTGCTGCAGCTATTCGGGATTTTTTTTGGTTCCATATAAATTTTTGGAGCATTTGTTCTAGATCTGTGAGATATGTTATGGGTATTTTAATAGGGATTGCATAGAATCTGTAGATTGCCTTGGGTAGTATGGACACTTTAATGATGTTAATTCTAACAATCTATGAACACCATATATTCTTACACTTATTTATATCTTCCTCTATCTCTTTTCAACGAAGTCCTATAGTTTTTCTAGTACAAGTATTTTACCTTTTTGGTTAAGTTAATTCCTAAGTATCTTAATTTTTTTGTTTCAATGATAAATGGGATTGTTTGTTTAGTTTCTCTTTCTGAGATTTCATTATTGGTGTATTAAAAAAACTATCAATTTTTGGGTGTTGATTTTGTATCCTGCTATGTTGGCAAATTCATTTATTAAATATAGTAGTTTTTTGGTGGAGTCTTTGGGGTTTTCTATATATACAATATCATGTCATCAGCAAATAATGAGAGTTTTACTTCCTCTTTTCCAATTTGGGTGCCTTTTATTTTTTCTTATCTGATAGCTGTGGCTAGAACTTCTAGAACTATGTTGAATAAGAGTGGTGAAAACAGACATCCCTCTCTTGTTCCTGTTCTTAGGGGAAATGGTTTTTTTGCCCATCGAGTATGATGTTTGCTGTAGGTTTGTCATATATGGCCTTTGTTATAATAAGATAAGCTCCCTCTATGCCTACTATGCTGAGCGATTTTATAAAAAATGGGTGTTGGGTTTTATTGAATGCTTTTTCTGCATCTATTGATATGATCATGTGATTTTTGTCTTTCAATTTGTTCATGTGATGTATCACGTTTATTGACTTGCAAATATTGTACCAGCCTTGCATCCTGGAATAAATCCCCTTTGGTCCTCGTGTATGATCTTTTTAATATATTGCTAGATCCAATTTGCTAATATTTGTTGAGGATTTTAGCATCTATAGTATGTTCATTAGTGATATTGGCCTGTAATTCTCTTTCTTTGTGTAGTGTTTTTATTTGGTTTTGGGATTAGGATAATTCTGGTCTCATAAAAAAAGCTTAGAAGTGTTCCCTTCTCTTGGATTTTTTGGGATAGTTTGAGGAGGATAGGTAATAGTGCTTTTTTGAATGTTTGGTAAAACTCCTCTGTGAATGCATCCGGACCAGGGCTTTTGTTTGCTGGGACATTTTTGATTACTGCTTCTATTCCATCAGTTGTTATTGGCCTATTAGGGTTTCTGATAATTCCTGATTTGATTTGGGATATTGTATTTTTCTAAGAATTTGTCCATTTCATCCCATTGTGAGGGTTTGCAAACTCTTGAAGTATATTAATGCTGATTTTAGTTCACTAATTTTTCATGTTCATCTAATCTGCTGGTAATCTATTAACTTTTTTAAAAGGAGGGATTATTTTAGTAAAATATAACAAATGTACAGAAAAAGTGCATAAAACACAAATTTACAACTAAATTAAGTATTTTAAAGTCAATGTCTGTGTCACAATCACAGAAATAGAAAATGTCCAGCTCTCTTAGAAGTTTGTCCTCTCACAAGCACAACCCTTTCTTTTCTCCAAAGTTACCACTACCCCGACTTTAACACTGGATTGCATCGCTAACATATACATATGGACCTGTCTCCCTTTGCTTGCCATTTTGTTTCTGTATTGCTGTATGGAACTGTAGTTCATTTATGTTCAGGGCTGCTATGTCTCATGCCAGGTTCCCAGGGCTGTGGCTGTTCTCGGTCCTTTTCATTTCCAAATCACTATGTGATTTCATTTGCATAAAGAACAAAACAGGCAAAAGTATAGAGTTTTATATGGATGGTTTGTTGGGCCCCTAAATTACATGAAAGGTTAATGACATGGCTTTTTCAGGATCCACATTTTACTTATTGTTGAACAAAGAAGCAAAACACAATATAATACAGTATGATCCCATGAAAACAAAAACATATCTTTGCACTTATGCAACTATACATTGTACATATTTAGCTGTTCAAATAATGCTAGAATTCTAGAAGCACCAAGCTTCTGCCAGTGGTTACCTATGGTATGTGGGAATGGGGCAGAGTGCAGGAGGGCGGGAAGGTCTGTGTTGCAGGGGAGGAGCTATGTGGGCTGATTTTACCTTCACATTTTACTTCTTCCTTTATTTGTATATAAATCTTTACAGTAAGAATTCTTTCTCTCTTTTTTTTTAAACAACATCAGTGAAAGGCATATTATCAAAAGAAGAAAGGAATGAGGATTTGCTTTGGGTGTGGCAGGCTCCCCACCCGGCTCTTGTCAGCTGTGCTCTGGTGGCTGCTGTCACCCTCCAGAGCACAGCAGAGCCAGCCCAAGGTGGTCCTAATCCTCTGCTTTGTTTAGGACACTTTAGTGGTACGTTTTCATCTCATGGAAGCGTGGCTTTAAACAGCAGTGCCCGAATTCAAGACACATTGATTGCAAGCAATTCTAAAAGTCAGGCTGCTTCCCCTGGAGACCGTGTGGGACACAGGGAAAATCCAGAGCAAAAGGAAAAGGCAACTGGTATCCCACATGCCCTGGGAACCAGATGGATTCCTGGCCTTCTCATCTCAAGAGAAATGGGGTGGGGGAGAGGCGATGGAACAAGGGGAAGGGGTGATTCATGGGCCAAGGGAGCCCTGCAGTGACCAGAAGCTTCCTTCCCTTCAGGCTTCAGCTCTACTGACCTCATGTCTCATCCTAGGCCTGCTTCTCAAGCTGCATCCACCGCAAGATCATCTGTTCAGTTAAGAGCAGTAGTTGCATGAAGTGTAATGATCTAGCGCTCATCATGTATGTGTCCATCATTGTGCTTGCAACAACCCCTTACAAGGGCTACTATTCTTGTCCTCATCTTAAAGTTGAGAAACAGAGGCCCACAGAAATGGCTGGAAGTGGCAATTAGAACCATCCATTCAGTCTGACTTCCCAGCCTACACTCTTAATTCTAAACTCTGAGGCAGGGCACTGTTATGAGGTGATTCCAGAGTGAGCGGGCAATGGGTTGGCCACCCAGTGCAAAAAGACATCCACTGGACTAGGTCAGTATCCATTGTGGCTCTGTCCCTTTACAAGCCCCTTCTGCCTTTTGAGCCTGGATATTCACATCTGTAAAATGGATCAAAACACTGTGGCACCCAATAAAAAGCCGCCATCATCATCATCACATTATCAGCTCTACTTGAACTAAGGCATTCCTTTCTCTCTTCTTCCTAATGAGCCGGAGTAGAGCCCTGAATGACTCCTATTGGAAACGAAGCACGATCTACCCAAGGCCTGCTCAGAGTGGTGAGCAGAAGGAGGTGGGAAGAAGGAGTCTTTATAGGTACTCCACTTTGCACCTGTCCTGCAAGGTGCCCAGAGAGGTGTCCCTTCTTTCCGTCCCCATGGCCACCTCTCTAGTTCAGGCCTTGTTCCTGGAAGGCTTCCTGACTCCAATCTATGCCCACATAACAACCACTGAGACCCCTGACTCCCCTGCTTAAGAACCTTCCCCATTTTCTTGGTGCAGCTTACTCCAACCTGGCCTTCTAAAGCAGCGGTCGCCAACCTCTCGGATCTCACGGACACCAGTAGTCCACAGACCACCGGTTGGCAACGCTGCTCCAAAGGTTTCCTTAAACCAGCAGTTACCAGCCTTTCGGACCTCAAGGACCACCAGTTGGCAACTGCTGTTCTAAGGAGTCACCGACTGCTCAAACACAGCCCTCTTCCTTCTCCGGAACACCCTGCTCTATGGCAGTTCTCCACCTTTCCAGCTTATGCTGATCCACTGGCCTGCAGTGCCTCCCCTGGAGCCGCACCCTCTTCCCTTAATCGACTCTCACTCCTCCTCTGAAGTCCTGTTCAGATCCTTTGGGAAGTATCCTGTAATTGATTTCCTCTCCCCCAGACACACCCAGAGTTTGAGATGCCCTCCCTTGTCTCACTACATTTTGTTCCTTAGGTGCTTTAGGCAAAATTAAGATAATTTACTGCTTTACACATCTGTCTTCCCTACTATCTTTTCCTACTCTAAGTCAGGGTCCGGACTCCTCTGCATGGAGCTTTCACAATGTCTAGCACATAGTAGGTGCTTGGTAAATGTTTGAGCATGAATAAAGACTAACTGCATCTCAGTTAAAGGAAAACCTTTCTAAACCCCATATTAGTGGACTACCAAACTTTGTGACCTTTGAGGCCATTTGCAGTAGGTTTTGTGTGTGAAGGCCCTTTGTAAACTGTGAAGTGCAGTCCACAAATCTTGGCTCCTGGTATTCCCCAGATTCTGAGACCGGGGACTGAAGGCTGGGGTTACAGGTCCTCAGACTCTGGGAGGTTGCGGACCCAGCCCTGGGCCACTCTGTTAAAGTTGGGTCTGAGGCGGAGGAGTTCCAAGCCACTGATGAGCTCTGGGAGAAAGGGGGTGCTTGCCCTGGACGTGGTCTCTCCCACCAGGAGTCCTCCAAAGGGCACGGGGGTCCTAGGGGAAGAAGAGAGCAGGAGAGGTGGGCTGGGAAGGAACAAGATGGCAGCACACTGACATGTGGGTCTGTGTGGGGCCTCTCTCTGCCTCTCTCCAGGACTCAGTTTCTCCTTCTGTACAGCAAGATTTTGCACTACTTTATATATATATATATATATATTTTACAGAGAGGAAGAGAGAGGGATAGAGAGTTAGAAACATTGATGAGAGAGAATCATCGATCAGCTGCCTCTTGCACACGCCCTACTGGGGATGTGCCCGCAACCAAGGTACATGCCCTTGACCGGAATTGAACCCGGGACCTTTCAGTCCGCAGGCCGACACTCTATCCACCGAGCCAAACTGGTTTCGGCAGGTTTTGCACTACCTTTAACAGGATCCTCTAGCTCTGCCCCTAGTTGGGATGGCTTATTGCTTAGAAATTGGAGCCAAGTTTTCAGAGTTGGGATTGGCTTGTCCTAAGCAGAACTCTAGGTTCCCCATAAGCAAGCTCCAGAAAGCAGCAGAGTTGGAACAGGGTGTTTCCTTTGTCTTTTCATTTCCCCTCAGAGAAACATGCCACAAACTGAAGTGAAAGGGGAGGACGAGCATTGAGAATCAGGGAAGTGCAGATTATAACAGACCTGGTTTCTAACCCATAAGACTGGCAAGAAGAAATGACTGGATAACGGGGCAGAGCTTCACTGAGATACTAATGTTTGGAGGGCACACTGGTGCTGCTCCCTCGGAGGATAGTTTAGCAGGATCATTTTAATCTGGAAATATGCAAATTCTGCCACCAGCAACACTACCTGTAAGCATATGGCTTCGGGAAGCACATGCACACACGCACAAGGAAGCAGATATGAGCAGGGATTAGTGACAAGCCATAAACAACCCAGGGTCCATTGGCAGAGGAACGGACACGACAGAAGTAGTGTAGTCACATGATGGAATATTATTCTGTAGCTCAAAAGGAATGAAAAGATCGATATAAAGTAGGGTAGATTTTAAAAGCATAATGTTGAGTGAAAACAAGAAGTTACAAAAAGAAATTCAAAGTATTAAAACATGTATACATATACAACAAGGCTATATCCCCTATAGGTATGTGGCTGCCCTTAGAAAATGTTCTGAAAACTTACACACCAACCTGACAACAGTGTTTGTTACCTTTGGGATCGAGGACAGTAAACAAAGGAACCCTTCTTTTGTAGTTGCATAATTAGTTTTTAAGAGAATGTAAGTATGTGACTTGAAAACTATTCTTTAATTCTAAGAGAAATAAAAAGCATTGATCATGTGCTGTTTTCTCCACAGGCTGGGCACAATGGGAAGAAGAGAGTGCTTGCCCCTAGGGTGGAAAGGCAAAACTTGGGTTAGGGCCTGGGTTCCAGCCAAGACTGGGTTTCTGCTTAGACTACCCCAGCTGTGGCAGCAACAGCCAGGCCCCCTGGGGGACAGGCTGGGATGTTTCCAAGCCAATGCAAGCCTCACAACTGGGCCCTTGACTAGGAGCCCAGAGACCTGGCTCCTGGGCACAGCTTGGCCACCAACACTGCTGTTCCTCTTCATTCTTCCTCGGTTGGTCCTTCTGTCCCAGAAGGACCCGGGTTCAGGGCTCCCTAAGACCCTGCTGCTGGTGAGAATGTGCCTGTCTTTCATACCCGAGGTTTAGATGGATGGGGCTGCAACCTGAGCTGGCCAGCTGGGAAGCTGGCTGTCAGGACTGAATGTCTACTGAGGGTTTTAAATAGCTGGGCAGGCAGGGTCTGACGGCCCCAGGAGGTGAGAGAGCACAGGCCTGGCTGGCGAGAGACCCCAGCACATCTGCCAATGGCTTGTGGCTCACACAGCACCGGTTTGGTAGAATTCTTTCCATCAAGGCCCTCCCTGACTTTAAGGGCAGTCACATGCCGCCTCAGCAGTCTCCTCTCAAAGCTCATCACCCCCAGTTCCTTCAGCTCTCCCTCAGAGGGCCTGGTCTCCAGGCCCTGGCACCACCCATCAATTTTTGTCAGACAGACATAGCCTCCACGTGTGGTCTGAGCAGATGCCAGAAGAGTTGGACTGGAGCCTCCTCTCTCCAGACCCTCCACTTTCACACTTACTGTGGTCCAAGCCAGAGGAGCGTTTTTCAGAAATAGCATCAGTCCGAGGAAGCCAATTGCAATTGAAATCCATCCCCTAGCCCAAGGTCTTCCTCCAGTGCCAAGCTCCTGTCTTGACCCCTATGATTTGTTTCTGAGCCCTTCGGGCAGAATGTTAAATATATCCTTTTATTCCCCATTAACTTTTCCAACTATCATTTCAACCTATAAATAATAATGATAATAATAGCAGCTCTTGTTTATTGAGAGCTTATTGCTTGCCAGAAACGTTGCCTATGGCTTCTTATGCTCTCCTCATAACAATCTTATGAAGTAGGTGCAATAATAGTCTCATTTTACAGATATTGAAATGGAGGCTCAGAGAGGTTAAGTCACTTTCCCAAGGTCACACAGCCAGGTAAGGAGTCTGCATTTAAGCCCACGTTGAGGCCCCATGCTGTAAACAGTACAAACCACTCCTCTGTGACCCTCATTTCTAGTGTCCAATGTCTCACTGCTACTCCCTGCTTTGGTGCAGCCTCAAAGCCACTTCCTAGGCATTGATGAAAATGAGGAACAGGCTGAGCTATGTAGGACTGGTGATATCTGGGGGCCCCACCCAGGAAGGACGTGCCAAAGAGGTGGCACACAGCAGTGATGGAGAACAAGAAACCAAGCTCTGGAGTCAGACAGCCCAGACTTGGACCTCAGCCCTGCCCTGCATGTCCTTGTTTTGGGACTTCGAGCCGGTTGCTGATATTTCTGAGCAGGTCTCTTCACAGGCAGAATAGGGAAAACTGTAGCACCAGCCGCACCCCGTTGTGGGGAGGATCCAATGAGATGTGTGGCACATTCCCTGTACATTTATTAAGGATGTACTATGTGCTGAGGCAGGAGTTCTATTCAGTTCTAGCAAGAGCTCAGTGAATGTTTATGACGTGTTCTAACATTCTACAGCTTGGCATGTAGAAAGTGCTCAGGAAATTCAGCTACTGCTGTGATTATGACTGGCACCTGTGCCCCCTCCCGCTCTCCCCAAGCTGCCCACCCTGCCTTACTTGTTGAAATTTCGATACTGCGCAGGGCTGGGAGTGTGACTTCGGCCATCGCTCTGGAAGTCCCGGTAGCTGACAAACTGCTGCCACGGGCAGTGGTAGCCCTTGGGGATGACCGTGTGGTTGAACTTCTCTGGCGGGATGCTCTTGAGTGGCTCGGCATAGCCTGGAGGTGAGCAGGGCATGTGGGTTCCCTTCTCCCTTGGGCCCCCACACCCACACCCACCTCAGAAAGGGTTGGGGGAGGGAAGTGTGTGTGGGGTGTGGCAGGGAGGGTGATGCCAAAAGTTGTTCCCTCAAAAGGTAACCTTCCCCATCCCTGGAAACAAGGAGGATTGGTGTAGGGCAATTACCAGTTGAGGTTCATCTTCTAATCTTGACTTGCTGTGTGATCTGGGGTGCATTGCTGCACCTCCTGGGTTAGGTCCATGGAGGGGTGTGTGTGTGTTTGGATAGGGAAGGGGGTGGATTGGACTAGATGCTCTGGGTTCTCTTCCTGCCCCATTGTGGAGCAGCATGCCCACGCTCTGATTTCTACCCCGTACCCCTGCCCTTCCTCTTTGGTCCAAATTGGGGAGGCCACTCACCTGGTGCCAGGGCGCTGGGGCTAGGGGTGCGCTGTACCCGGGAAGCTTCAGGCTGGGCGTCCTCAGGGTCCCCGGCTGGGAAGATGTGGAGCTCTGAGCGGCAGTTCTGCAACTCCGGGCTCATGGCAACCTGGGCAATGGATAGCCTTGACATTGCCAGACCCCGTCACCCAGCGTCCCCTCCTGTTGGGTCTCCCTCAATGCTCACTGTCCCTAGTTCCCCAGTTCCAAGTCACTGTCCCCTAGGTGCTCTTCTAGCCACTGTCGGGGAGTGGGAATGAGGGATGGGCAAGGGGCCAGGGATCACCCACCACAAACAAGGGGGGCACACAATCCTAGCACCCACCTCCTGGAGATATTGGGGAGGAGGGTATGAGTGAATTGTGCAATGCCCTAAATTCAGTGCCCAAGACAGAATAGTTGCTACTATAATATTAACCCTGGGCAAATAACCTCCCTAAACCTCAGTTTCCTCTCTGTGAAATGGAGATAATGATGATAATCTCACTTTTTGAGCGATAAATGAGCTGATAACATTTAAGTGCTTAGCTAGCGGTGTCTTAGATACATGGCAAAGGTGTTATCTTTATTATTCTGCCATAAAACTCCTCAGTTGCCTTCTGTCTCATCCAGAAATTGGGTGGAGCACAGATAAGCTGCCCTGTGTTCATTGGGGTGGCCGAAACTGCCCACTGCCTTTTTGAAGCCTGAGAATAAGCATCTTTGCCTCTTTTCTCTACCAGCTGCCTGGGCTGCTATCTTATCCTACTTCCAGTGGGAAGCAGAGAAAGGCATTCTGTGTTTTCCATCTTAGATCAGGTCGAATCTAAATGTAGCTTGCTGCAAATTCAGCCCAGCACACATGACTATTTTTCAGCACTATTTGTAGGAGCTGGAGCCCCTTCACTCTGCAGCTCCCCCTGCCCACTCCATGTTATATTTTGCTTTGGGAAAGAGATGTGCATTGAAGATGCAAAACTTCTAGGCTCACACTGCAAGGCAGGGCATCAGTCTGGTGGGAACGTCACAGCATTCTCTAGCTGGAGCTTGAGGGACTGCCCAGGTGCCAGAGGTCCTCTCCTGGCTATTTGGTTTTAGGCAAACCACTGGCCTTCTCTGGGCTTTAGTTTCCCCTCTGAGCACAATGCCGTCTTACCTCCCGCTGGCTGGCAGCAAGCTCAAAGGTGAATTTCTGCACACGGCGCTGTCTCTTCTGGAAGAGGAGGGATCCTCGGTTGTTGCGTAGCGATAGCTCCTCCATCATTAAGTCCTGGGGCACGCTCAGCTTCTTGCCCAGGTCCAGCAAAGGGGCTGTGGGGAGAGGCCAGGCCACTCAGAGACACTTCTAAGGAGATCTCCTCATGGCACGGCCCATGGTGTTGAGAATGCTGCCTTCTCCCCACACTTGCCAACACTGAGTGCATCATTCAGTGGACTCTGTCCACCTGGTGGGCAGAGATGACATCTCAGAGTTTAATTTGCATGTGTCTGACAGTGAAATGAGCATCGATTCAGATGTCCTTTGGCCATTTGTATTTACATATCCCATGGATTTCCTGTGCAGCTCTCTGCCAACAGTGATGGAGGTAGTGAGAAATGGTCAGGTCCTAGATATCTTTAAAGGTAATCCCTGGGTAAGGGATATGAAAGAGAGAGTAGAGAGGAGGGTGACGGCAGGCTTTCTGGCCTGAGTCACTGGAAGGTTGGAGCGGCCTCCCTGAGATGTGGAAGGTTCGGAGCAGGAGAAATTCAGTTTAAGATCTCCACCTTTTCAAGTGAGCAAATTTCTGTCTTATATAATGCTTACTCCATATTTAAGGCACCCTAATTTTCTTCAAAATTGGGCATATAAGGTTTAAAGAGACTTGTATGTATCCAGGTGGAGAGACTCGAGTTGATGGGAGGTAACTGACCTGAGATAAAGATTGATGCATAAGAAGAGAAATAAAGTGATGTCTAATTGAGACAATAGCCAGTTTATAGTCTGGGGCTCCAACATTTAGACTGAGGAATGACAGAGCCCTAGAGACGGTGAAGGGGAGAGCAGCCAGCGAGGCAGGAGGAAATCTAGAGCATGGTTGTCCTGGAAACCAAATTACTAAAGCATTTCAAGGAAGATGGGCTGATCAACAGTCAGATGCTGCTGATGTGTCAAGTAAGATGAGGGCTAAATTTACTATGATTATTTAGTAATGTGCAGTTAGTATTGGTGACCTTCACAGAAGCAGTTGCTGGGTGAAAGCCTTATTGGAGAGGGTTCAAGAGAAAATGGACAGAGGAACCGCTGGGCCACACCACGAGGAAGCAATGAGCCAAATCTAGGATGTGGAACATTCTACAGGGCAACTGGCCTGATTTCTTCAAAAGAGTGAGTGACATGGGAAAAAATAACGGGGGGAAAGGAGATTTAAGGGACATAGCAACCAAATAGAAACAATGGCCCTTATTTGAATCCTCATTATAACAAAGTAGAAGATTGGAGAAAGTTGACTATGGGACTGGTTATTAGACGTATTGCTAATTTTGTTCTGTGTGCTGATAACTTTGGTGTGTAAGGAAAAGTCCTTTTTATGATTTTTGTGCATTCAGAAGTATTTAGAGCATGAAGTGACACACTCTTCGGGATTTGCTTTGGATTCCAAGAATGAAAGGAGGGCCATGGGGATTTGCACTCTACTTTTATGTGTGTTTGGAAATTGGCTTGGTAAAATGTTAGAAGAGAAGAAGGGGATGAAAATAGAGACAACTGCTTTGAGGGAGCTGTGCTCTAGACCAGCGGTTGCCAACCTTTCTGACCTCACGGACCACTGGTGGTCCATGGACCACAGGTTGGTGACCGAAGATCTAGACCATGGTTGGAGGCAGCTGTGCAATCAAGAGGGGTTTCTTGTTTATTTGTTTGTTTCTAAAGAGGGAGAAATAACAGCATGTTTGTTAGTTGATGGGAAAATTTGACAGTGCAATAGAGAGAGTGGAGAATTACTGAAGAAATATCTGTCCTTGAGTAAGAGAGAGGGAGGGGAAGGCATCCGGTGCCCAACTAAAAGGGTTGGCTTCATACTAGCAAGAAGAGTTCATCCATCACATCGGGAAGAAAAACTGAGAACGTGGACATAGGCCAAGCAATGGACAAATGTGGAGGAGGTAGCGTGCAGCTGTTCTCTTCTGGTGACTTCACTTTTCTCAATGAAATAAGAAGGCATTGACTGAGAATGAAGATGGGGAAGGAGGCATTGGAGGTTTGAGAAGAGAGGGTGCCAAAGTTGTCTGAGAGTAGTGGGTGGGTGAGCGGGCCGGGGAGATGGATGTGGTCATCAGGCAGCACTGAGGCCAGTCAGGGGCTGTGACTCATTCCATTCAATGGACTCCTTCCTACAGAGCCTTTTTAAAAAGGAGGCTGATTTTTCCCTTCTTTCAGCAGATATAGAGAGAGCACCTTCTACACGTTAGGGGCATAAGGAAATTCATTGTAAGTTAAGTTAGAAGGGGGAAAAGTGTGTTTCAAAAGAATCTATAGTCTAAGGTCCCACTTGTACTATATTTAAAAAAATAAATATATGTTCATACATGCATTGAAAAATCTCCAAGGACATGCTGAATATTAGCAGTGATGACTTATGGGACATAGGAAGAAGGAGGGCTAGGAATGGTAATTGTTTGCACTGTTATTTTTTTAAAACAATAGAATGTATTGCACACTTAAAAATATAAAAAGAAAAAAGAAACAAAAACATAAAAAATAAATATATAACAAAGAGTCTCCTGACATATTCTCAAATATTATCCAGATGAACAGAGCTTAATATTTAAAAAAAAAAAAAAAGAAAAAAGCTATAGACAAAACCTATTAGACTAAGCAATTCTGGCATTCATTCTTGGGGAGAAAAATTGAATAAACATGCCCAAAGATATAAATACAAGAATTTTATTACAGTGAGGTTTCAAATTACGAAACCTGGGATCAGTCTGTGGTAGATGCTCCCAAAGTGCCCTTTATTGAGGTTGACAGCCCACAACTGCCGCCTTTACAGAGAACTGCCCAGGTGAACAGAAGGGTCATGGTCCTTGCTGAAGATGGGATGAATTCTGTGGCACCCTCAGGGTCAGACTGAATCTGGGCTACAGCTGAGCCCGCATCCTTGCTCAGCAGCTTCCCTTTTCCTGAGCGTGCAACCTCAATAAGTCACTTGCTCAAGAATCCTCGGCTCTTTTCCTAAAGGTCCCACCCTGAGACGAGCCTTCATGACACCATTTGAAGGTTTGAATGAGTATAAATACATATAACATATGGCATGCTAGGGAAGCAGGGGGAGGTGGTGAGGATGGAAAGGATTCTGTGGTATGCTGCTAAGTGAAAAGAAATTTAAGTTGAAGAGCATAGTGTATACTAGTAGTCTTTAGCCCATGTGTGTATATTTGCATTTATATAAATACGTTTATATATGAACAGAAAGAGGATCGACACAAATATTAGAACATTGGTTATCTCCAGATGGTTCTACTAGAAGGAACTTACACTTTCAAAGTCCTTCATGTCTATTTGGTCTGAATATTTTCTAAAATGATTAGAGGCCCGGTGCATGGATTTGTGCACTAGTGGGGTCCCTTGGCCTGGCCTGTGGGATCGGGCCAAAACCAGCTCCCCAACATCCCCCTAGGGGTCCTGGATTACAAGAGGGCAGTTCTTGGGTGACATAGTCTGGAATCAGTCTCCCTCCTCTCTGGTTCCAGGTGTATCATCCAAGAACCACAGCTGCCAAGTCACCGCAGCTCAGCAGCTCCTATGTTGAGTGTCTGCCCCTGGGTGGTCAGTGTGCATCATAGCTACCGGTCAGAGCATCTGCCCCTCGTGGTCATTGTGTGTCATAGCGACCAGCCAGTCGGCCAGTTGGCCGGTTGCTTAGGCTTTTATATATACACTGAGTGGCCAGATTATTATGATCTCTGAACGAATAATAATCTGGCCACTCAGTATATATCCTATATAATAAAAGGCTAATATGCAAATTGTCCTCTTGATCAGAGGTTTGACCAGCAGGTAGGCTGGCCAACCATCCATGTCCCTTCCCCTTGGCCAGGTTGGCCAGACCCCACCCATGCACAAATTCATGCACCAGGCCTCTAATACACACACACACACACACACACACACACACACACACACACACACTTGAGTGGCCAGATTATTATGCATTCAGAGATCATAATAATCTGGCCACTCAGTATATAGATTTGTTATTTGTGTAACTATATAGTAAAGAAGCAGATATGGAGTGAAATCTTGGTTATGTCACACATCTTGGTTATGTCACACATATAGTGTGACCATCTATCTCCTCTGGGCCTCAGTTTCTCATCTGCTGAATGGTGATAATAATGTCTAATTGACAGAGTTGTTGTAGAGTTTATGTAACGTAAAGCATCAAAGCTCTTAGCATAGTATCTGACACATGGTAAGCAGTAATGGTATTTTTATTATTCTTACTCTGCAATGGGTGTCTCTTGGTAGCAAAACCATGAGGTGGTTATGTTTTGTTTTGTTTTTACTTTATATTTTTCTTTAGTTTCAAAATTGTCAACATTTTACATATTTCCTGTCTGACATAAATGATGTGTGCCAATATTTGGGGTCAAATTAATTGCTTAGTTATAAGAAGAGAGAATGCATGGCCCTGTCCCCCTGGTTAGAGCACTAACAAACACTTCACAAAGTCTGTGTGTTTCAGCACATGAAATCATGGAATAAAAGAAAAACCTGACTCCCACAAAAGGAGGCAAGGACACACAAAACAGGTTAAAAGGACGACACATATGATTAAGTACTTCTTAGGAGGCAATACCTAGCAGTGGTCTTAGGCCAGGGTTTATCAGAGCTCAGCTCACTGTCAGTCTGCGTTGGAATAACCCAGGTGTTGTCTAAAAGGCAGTGCACGGCCCCTCCCCAGGTCCACTGAGTCAGAATCCCTGGGTGGATGCTGGCAATCTGCATTTTAACCAACACCATGCCACTATGATTAACATGAAAGTTTGAGAGGCCCGACTTAGTTGAATTTGTTTATAAAATTCTTGAAATGCTCTAAAGTAGGCCAAGTAAATAGACTATAAAATTATGCCAAGTGTTATAAAGTTAATAAACATGTATTTTAGATGATTTAGTCACTAGATGAGTCGGTTTTTAAGTGAAATGGTTTGAGTCCCAACTGGGTAGCCTTGCCCACCTGCACACTTTACCCCCAACCCCTGTCTCTAGCCATGGGGACTTCCTGCACACTTTACCCCCAAACCCTGTCTCTAGCCATGGGGACTTCCTGCACACTTTACCCCCAAACCCTGTCTCTAGCCATGGGGACTTCCTGCACACTTTACCCCCAACCCCTGTCTCTAGCCATGGGGACTTCCTGCACACTTTACTCCCAACCCCTGTCTCTAGCCATGGGGACTTGGTGAGATGCAGAGTTTCAACAAGCAAGGACAAGTGTGTGGGGAGCTTGGGGCTGCAGTTAAGGCTGGATCTGGGATCAGAGCCCACTGAGTTCCATTTGAGACTGAGGCAGGACTTAGCTGGGGCCAGGCTTGGTCTAGGGCGTGTAACTCCAGCTTCTGGATGTGAGGACAGCAGGGCAACGCCCTTCTCAATGCTTTGGGGAGCTTCCAGCCCAGGTGGCAGATTCCACAGGCTCTCCCTTGGGGCTGGCCTGGAACTCACACCTGTTTTTGTAGGCCTGGGGCCAGCAGGCCTGAGTGGCTGCAGTCTGGGACCAAGAAAGGATGGGGTCTGAGGAATGCACACAGGCTGGGTCCACCTTACCTGGTCCAGCTTGGTCCCCCATGGCAGCCATCTCTGGCTTCTTCTCCTCCTTGGGGATCATCCTGTAGATGAGATGATCCACAAATTGGCCAGACCGCCTCCATTGCCCTTCCAGGCCTCCTTCAAGTCCCTGGCCCACCCCAAGGTCTCAAGCAAGGGCTGTCTGAGCTGGGTGGGTCTCTACATACAGAGGAGGAGACTGAGGTCCAGGGAGAATGAGGGAGATGCTCAGTTCTTCCCATGCAGCTAGAGAAGCACTCTCTCTTTAGGGGGTCAACTCTGGGACATTAGGGGTGGGAGGTATGGGTCTCAAACTATTTTTATCCACTGATGTAGGTGAGCTCTGATCAGCGGCTGAAAGAAGCTGGAGGTTTACATCAGGGGGAAAAGGGGTATAGGTGGAGAGATAGGGGTAACACTGGGGTCTGCAAGGCTGGCCCTCCCCTCCTTTCCCTAGTACTTGGCCCTAAGACTTGAGGACACTGGCTGGTCCAAGGAAGCTGAGAAAACCATCACCCCCTCCTCTACCCTTATCCCAGAACTGACTTTCATGATGTTTCCTTTTATTTTAATAATGTTTTTATTTTAAAATTGCAATTGACATACAACATTATATTATAATAGTTTCAGGTGTGTGACATAGAGATCAGATATTTATATAACTTATAAAGTGATCACCTCAATAAGTCTGGTACCTCATGGTGCTCTCTTCTTTCTCACCCTTCTCTTTCTCCTCCTCCATCTAACCCCCCCTTCCCCCATTTGTATCTCATGACTTTCTAGGAAATTTGCAAATAAAATGAGGTTTAGAACGCCCCCTAAGCCCATGCAAGCCCCAAGTCCAAATCCCCGAACTTGCCCCCCAAAAGAGAAGGCAGATCCTTTGAACCCCTGACAGATTACACACCCCTGTGCCCCTCTGTTTTGCTTCCTGATTTTCCTATATTCCTTCTTTAGAAACACAATCTGCCTCCATTTGTACCCCCAAACCCACTCCCACTTAGGTCAGTGGTCACTGGTGGCTTGGCAGCTAATTGGTGTCTCTCACTCCCTCTGTAACTGTGAGCAAGTTGCTCTTCAGCTCTGTGACTCAGTTTCCCCCTCTGTAACATAAAAGGTTGGGCTAGATCATGGAGATTCATGGATGGGCTTCAAGAGCATTCACGAGCCCCCTAAAATGATACAAACATGAGCACGTCTGCGTGCATTTGGGTGAGGGTCACGAGATGATTGAGAGAGCTCCGGCTGTGACCAATGAGGACTCACATTCCGCAGACCTATTTCTTGATAATCACCCCCTTTTCAGAAATTCACAGACATTGGGAAGAGCCCCTCATTGTCCAGACAGGCACCCTGCTTCCCTCTACTCCCTAAAAATCTTGGAGTTCTGAGCAGAGCCATTAGCTATGCCCCACCATGAATCGTAGCTACCCCTTCCTCATTTAACCTAGAGTAACCTAGGCTTAGAATCCCTCCCTTCCCAAGTCAGGATTCAGGCTTCCACGAGGCCCCACACTCCCCAGACTCTGCAGGGCACTTCCTCTTCTTGGACAGGAAGGGGCTCTGGGAATTGGTTCATCTCCTCCACCCACTCCCCACAGCTCCTCACATCCCCTTAGGATCCTGGTACCTGAGAGCTGGGACCAGGTGGGCAGAGAGAATATCAGACTCTCAAGGTTAACACCTCTGTCGGGAAGCTGAAGGTTGAGTGGTCAGTGTCCGTGCAGCAGAAGGGCAGTCAGAGAGCTGAGTGCGTCTTGCAGCCAGCTCTGGCTTCAGCTGACGAGAATTGTTCCTGCCTTGTTGTGGCTCACAGCCTTATTTCGGGCTGCAACTGGATCCAGGGACAGATGCTAAAAGCACCAGGCCCCAGGGAAGACAGGTGCCCCAGCAGCAGGCCCTTGCCGACAGAAGGGTTTGCACAAACATGAACACACACACGTACACATGCACACACCAGAGTCACCTGGAAATGCTGAGAGTCAGTCTCCGGTCACTTGAGCTTGCTAATTGTATCCTTAGTGCCTAGAATGGAGCCTGATAGGATTGCCATAGATATATTTTGGATGGATGGATGGATGGATGGATGATGGATGAATTGTCCTTTAATATCTTTGTTTGACTTTTTCTTTCCTCTCTCCTCTTCTTCTTTCTGCCTCCTTCCTTCTCTCCCTCCCTCCAACTTCTCACATTCTCTGAGCCTCTATGGACTGTAAATAAACAAGGCAGACTCCGTGCTCAAGGAGCTCAGCCAGGCCCAAGCCAGACCTGTAAATAAGCCTCTGAGATGCATCATGGGAAATGCTCTGGGAGGGCACCGTCAGCTCAGCCTGGGGGTAGGGGAGGCTTCCCAGAGGAAGAGACATTTGAGCTGGGCCTTGAAGGCTGAGTGGGAGTACACTGGGCAGAGAGAGGACACAGGAATCGCAGGCAGAGGCCGGGTCATGTATAAAAATGGTAGGAGGTCGGCAAGCAGAGCCAGAACTGGGGGGTGGGGCAGTGCTGAGAGATGGGGAGACAGGTGGGCAGAGGCCAGATCACAGCAAGCTTTTCAAAAGGCAAGTGTGCTTTATAAAGAGCCGTGAAGAGTTTAAAGTGGTGGGATGGAGTGGTCAGATTGGCATTTTTCCAAAGATATCTCTGGCTGTCATGTGGAAAATGGGGAGGAAAGGGTCATACTGGAGGCAGGCCTTCACGATGGGGAGGGATGGGGATGGCTTAATGGGCAGTGACAGCGGGCATCCATAGGAGGAGAGGAACTTGAGGGGAATTTGGGGAATCACTAGGTCCTTGTGAGAAACAGAATGCAGGAGGTGAGGAGAGGGCAACTTCGGTGTCTCTGGCTTAGGTGACTGGGAAGGTAACCGGATTGGGTAGGAGGGATACTGCATTCAGGGAAGGGTCCAGCTAAAGAGAAACACTCTGGAAGGTTGGGAGCAGCAGGGTCTGAGCAGGGATATCTGTACCTGTGTGACAAACACTAAAGACAGATTTCTGACAACCTTCTTAGGAAGAAGCCTGGACTTTGCTGTGGATGGCCTGAGCGTGGCTTCCGCTACTTGGGTTCCTCCGCCCAGCCTCTGCAGGGCCTGAGCGTCCAGAAAGGAAGGTGAGGAATGTTCCTAGGGCAGGCATGGCCTCACCTGGGAGTGGAACCACAGTTCCCTTCTTTAGGCAAGGATGCCCCCATCAGGACAGGAGCACTCCTAATCGTTTGTCCTGCGCTCACTAGGATTGTCTGGACTTGAACATTACCTCCTGCTCTTGCCTGGAGCTCTGACCTGCTTCTGAGGAAGCAGCCCAGAGCACTGGGCCCTGCCCCAGCTTGGCCCTGCACACTCCAGTGACAGTGCCTGTGGTCAGGGCTGGGCAATACCACCCTGAGACATCAGCTAGCCCAGCTCATGCATTGCACAGACAGGGAAGCTGAGGCCTAAAGAGAAAGGAATGGGTTTACCCTGCGTCACCTAGCTAGTGACAATAGAACCAGGACTTCAACTTAGTGACATCTCCTATGGCCTGGAGTTTTTATGTTGTTCCCTCCCTCTTCTCATGGATGCTACTTCTCAAGTTCCCATCCCATGTGCATCAGACATTCTCATCCACCCTAAGTCCCATGGACTGTCCCATGGTTGGGGAGAAAGGGCTTTAGACACAGATGAAAATGACCCAGGCGGCAAAAGGATTCAGGAAGCATTTATTTAGGGCCAGAGCTGAATTCTATAGGAGACAAGAGACGGGACACAGGCAATCTCTAGTGGGTTAGAGGAGAAGATGGGGGAGAAGGCAGTGAAGCAAGGGAAGAACCAGACAGAACTGCAGCTTTCCAAGGCTGCCTCCTGCTGGCTCTTTGTGTATATGCAGGGAGAAGTAGATGTTCTATGCCACTTCCTCAGCCAGTGGCCTAATAATGTCTCTTCTTTGAAACAGGCCTTAGTTTGGCTTCTATGTTACAAGGGACCCTGAAGCAGGTGACGACTTTGGTAAATGTGGTCACTCATCATTGACCTCCTCATCTTCCCACCAACAGAGTTTGTGTTCCCAATCCTTATTCTCTAGGAACCCTCTGGGATCACTTCTTTATTGTAGAGCACCCTAGTCACATCCTGATCCCCGGCTTCTCCTAGCTTCACTTAAGGGTTCCAGGTCTAACAAGTGAGTTTGGGTTAGGGTAAGTCTACCCCTAACTCACAATTACACTCTATCCTTCATCTTTAGCAACATCCTGGTATCCTTTCACCTACACATCTCTGATCTTCAGCCAATTCTAACACCCCACCCTTAATATCCTAAAGTAAATATCCTGAACCTCTAGAGGGCATCACCAGCCAGCTCTGGAAACTATGGAACTTAGCCAGTTCCTCCCCATTTCTCTCTGGGGATTAGAATCAGAGCCACCAGGATTTAAGGGGCATGCTAGAGCCTGCTGCCAGGTTCCACAAGGTCACTGGGCACCGGGTACTAGCAAGGCCAGAGTACAATGGGAAAGAGATAGATAGAACAGTGCCCACCCATCTGGCTATGATATGGATTCTGGGGCCTGGAACTGAAGAGTGGGTGCTTCCTAAGAAACCAGAAACAGGTTGGCTCTGGTCTAACTTCTCACTCACCCACCCAAGCTCACCTGTCCCTGAATTCTGCCCAGCCAATTCTCCGCCCGTACTCTCCTTCCCTTTCTAATGCTGTGGAATGCATTTCAGGACTGGAAGAGCCTTCAGAGGTCATCTGAGCCAATCCATTTTCTACTAGAATCTTTGTGCATCCTGGCCACTGCTTGCATACATCCTCTAACAAGGAAATCTTTGCTTCCCTCTTTCCACATGGTCAACCTCAAACTCAGGGCTCTCAGGTAAAGCCACAGGCTAGCAGAGAGCTCCATGCCAATTCTGAAAGGGCTCAGCTTTGAAAGGGCTGCTGTGAAAGGGCCCGGAAGGGATAGATGGGTTGGAGGCACCTATAGCATTCCTAGAGGCCTAAGACCTGGGCCTGGGGGAAATCATGGCTGTAGAGCTCTCTTCTTGGGCTGCAGTTTAAGCTGGGATGGAGAAAAGCATGAGGGGCTGGGAGGAGGGCTCTTCCTGCCTTTTCTCTCCAGAGGAGCGGGGCACCTTGAGCTGGCCTGAGAGACCTCACTAAAGGTCACGGTGGTAAAAATAGAGCTTGTCTGGGCAGGGATGGAAAACAGCTGCTACTGCCTGGGACTTGGAGCCAGGAAGGAGGATGGTCAAGCCAGGACCTGGACAGGGAACATAGGCCTAGGACCTTCTGAACATACCGCTCATTTGCCTGACTCCAAAGAGCAGAGCCAGGAAGGAAGGGAGGAGTATGGAACCCTGGAACGCAGCAACTCTTCCAGGGCCCAAGGGGTGTGTGTGTGTGTGTGGCATTTAGACTTTTGGAGATTGCTTTGGTCAAAGCCTCATTGGAAAAGCTGAGGGTCAGAGGAAGGGTCTTTCCCAGGTTCGCACAGGGATTGAATGATATTGTTAGAGCTAGAACTCAAGCTTGGATCACTACTCCAAGCCCAGAGCTCTGGCCCCTGACCCCCTCGGGGGCTGTCCAAACAGGCCAGATCTTTTGGGGATGTGGTGCGGAGATCTCCTAAGGTTGATCTCTCCTAAGATCTCTTCCAGCTCGGCCCTCCCGGGATGGGAAGCGGGAGGCTTTAGGTGGTGCAGGAGGCCTCAGTGGGGAGGCTGCCACGCTTGAGCCTCAGGCTCCCATTCCACCCACGGGGACAGATGTTGTAGCCCAGGATGCCAGGCGACTTCGCCCCGGAGTCCTCGGAGTCAAGGGACACATCAGAGTCCGTGGGCGAGCGGCGATAGGGGAAGGGCCTGGACGGTGCGGGGGGCGGGCTGCGGGGGCTGGCGCAGGGCGAGGGCCCGGCCAGCAGCGGGCTCCGCGGGATTGGGGCGAACGTGGCCCCAAAGGTAGCCACTGGGCCGGGCCGGGCAGGCTGCGGCGAGCGCATGCGCGGTGGTGGCGGCGGCGGCAGCGGCGCCCTGGGCGGGGAGAAGGGCCGCAGGCTCTCGGCGCCCGCCGGCCTCGGGGAGGCGCTCTTGCGCCGGGCCGCGTTGATTATGTTTCGGGCCAGCAGAGCCTGCAGTTGGCGGCTGGGGGGCCGCACCTCCGTCTCAGGTCGTGTCTCAAGTCGCAGCGGGGATACCGAGCGCTCGCTCCACGAGGGGGACATGGGCGGCGGCGGAGGCAGCGGCGGGGGGCTGCTCATGCTGCCCCCGCGGCCGGGCTCCCAGGGCCGTGGGCTCACCCAGCCGTCCAGGCTGCTGGGGGGCCGGGACGCACTCGGCGTCCAGGGCGGGGAGGTGGGCAGGCTCTCGCGGCGGTCCTGTGAAGAGAGCAGAGAGGGTGGGGGCAAGCGTTAGTGTTGGGGTCCTCCATGCCGGGATTTTGGAAGGGACCGAGTTTAATTTGTCCGTGTTATAGTTAGGAAAGCCAGCGACTAAAAACGTACATGCCCCCATTCTCAGCCCAGATGCTTGAAAAAGCCCACGCTGGCCCTGCGCCAGCCTGCGGATTGAAGGGTCCCAGGTTCGAATCCAGTCAAGGGCACGTGCCTGAGTTGCTGGCTGGATCTCCAGTGGGGGGCATGCAGGAGGCAGCCAATCAATCATTATCATTGATGTTTCTCTCTCCCTCTCCTTTCTCCTCTGAACTCAATAAAAATATATTTATTTAAAAGAAAAAGCCCACACTGCGTGCCCCTGCACTTAACAGGGAGGCAGGTGACTAGTGGTTAGGAACTCTCCTTTGGAGACAGACCCCTATACTTACTGAATGAACTTGGGCAACTGGAAACCTGGACTTCAGTTTCCTTCTCTGTAAAATGGGGGTCTAATATTAGCATGTACCCCATAGGGTTGTTGTGAGAATTAAATGAGATGACCAATGTAAAGAGTATTACATGTGATTTCCTGGGAGAAAGAAAGTGCTCACTAGATGTCATTCATCATAAAGAAATACTGGGAGGATTCACATGAAACTAACCAAAGTGGTTCGTTAGGAAATGGGGTGAGTGGGGCAAAGCACACCGCCACAGGGGTGGGAATAAGGCTTTATGTGCTACTTTTTATGTAAGTTTAGATTTTTGAACCATATGGATGTATTATCTATTCTAAAATTAAACATTTATTATTATTATTATTAAGGTTGGGCTTAGGCAAAGACTCTCTCAGCCCCAGCTCATTGCCATGTTGCCATGGTCGCCTTCTCATTTTTCCTTGAACATCTTGAGCAGGAAGGAAGTTCCCACTGACAGATGGAAACACAAAAGGAAGTTGTGTCATTCCTTTCTAGACAGCATGCTCCCCTCACTGGACTTCTTTTGACATGAGGTGGGTAGTGTGGACATCTTTAAGCTTATAAATTATACTATCATATTTATTTCCTGCCTGCTTAGGGACTTTCCAGTCTACAAGGCTCAGTCTCATCTTTTGTCTCTCATTAGATTCTCACAACAGACTGGTGACATAGCTGGCATTATCACACCCATTTTCCAGTGGTGAAGATGAAGTTCAAAGATGTAAGTAACTATCCAGTATGTTCTGCCCACTAGATAGAGTGTGTGTGTGTGTGTGTGTGTGTGTGTGTGTGTGAGAGAGAGAGAGAGAGAGAGAGAGAGAGAGAGAGAGAGAGAGAAACTGCTGCTTGAAGGCTATATCATGCTTAAACAGTCTGAACTGATACGAAAGTGTAGGGAGTGGGGATCCTTCCCCAGCATGGATTTGCTAAATCAATTTGTTCATCCAATCAGATCCCAGCAATAAACCAGTCCACTCAGGCTTCAATCCAATCCAAATTCACCACCAATCATCCCTCAGAGTCCAGAACTAGCCAGTCCATTCAGTGCCTCCTACTCAATATCTCATACATCCATTCTCTAATTCTGTCAGCCACATCCAAGCCCTTCAACCTCTCATCTGATCAAGAATCGAATTTATCCCAATCAAAAGCAAACAATGGACATAAAGTATCGATTTTCCCCAATGTAGCGGCTAGAATTTGAGCCTTTTGCGTGGAAGGAGAAAAAGGCCCAGGGGTGGGAAGGGGTTGTCTAAGGTCACATAGGAGTCAGGTGCAGATATGGAACTAGAATCCAGTTCTGACTCTTGATGGCAGTTTGTACAGCAGTCTGAACAGTTCTTCATGGGATGGTAATGCTGGAGTGACCCTGGGCCTCAGTCACCCAGTAAGAAAGTTAAAGCCCGGCATGGGATCCACCCCTTATACTCCCAGGATCAGAGTTGTTTTTACATTAGCCAGAGACGCTGGGAGCTGCTCTGTCTGTGCAACATCCCAGGAAGCTTGCTGTCAGCCCAGCTCAGGGAAGCGGGGCCAAGAGTTCATGATCAAAGCCCATCAACACGCATTGAGGCCGAGCAACCAGGGCTCTTTAGCCAGAAGAGTAGTCTGAGGCAGGGGGAGCTGAGGTAATTGTCTGAACTCTCTAAGGGTTGTCTCTGCCTTTGGTGGCCACAGGGGGAAAGCTGGGGCCAGCAAGTGGAAGGAATAACGGCTTGTATTGGAATGTTGGGGGCAGTGGTGAGCAGCTCCTCCTCGTTTGGAGGTGGGCCAGAGCCTGACCTCATCGGAATTGCCATGGCTGGATACTGACTGACTGTGTGTGTGTGTGTGTGTGTGTGTGTGTGTGTGTGTGTTTGGGCGGAGGGGGAAGATGCATAATACAAAAAGGCTGCAGGAAATCAGAGCTGTTCACTTTCTGGCAAAGATCTCAATGCACCCTGAATTTCTGTATATACCAAAACTACTTTTGAAAAGCACTTGAGTGGAAATTCACAAAGTGCATCACTTAACCCAGCACCAGCCCCAAAGCAGGGCACATGAGTGGGGTGCAGGCATGAGGAGAGCAAAGTCAGACAGGAACTGAGACCAGACCTAGCTCCCAAACTGCCTTCTGAGGTTCTTCCATTGCATGGAAGGGGAAACTGAGGCCCAGGGGTAGGAAGGGTTGTCTAAGGTCACACACAAGTCGGGTGCAGATCTGGGACTGGAATCCAGTTCTGACTCTCGATGGCAGGATGTTCCTCTCCACCAGGGGCAGAAATTTGGTGTTATCTGGAGGCAGGTGGTGGTGAGCGTGGGAAATGGCCAGATTTACATTGTAGGGAGAGGAGAAGGGGACCCGAGGGAACAGGAAAATGTATGCTCTGGCATTTCAATTCCACTTTTAAAGAGCTCAAACCAACCTGAACTGTAAGAGGTTGTGGATTTCCCCCAGGTTCTACAGTCTTTTTAGCCAAACTCTGAGGAAGGAGAAAACAGAGGAATGTGCTGTCCATTGGGTTCTGACTTCTGGGGAAGAGAGAGGGCACCTTGCTTCCAAGCCAGCACACATCTGTGTGTGCCCATGGCTGATCCAGACACACAGCAGATGCAGGCAGCACAGGAGACACACCACATGTTCACACATAACTGAACAGTCCCATCCCACTTCCCAGGTCGGAATCAGGGAGGAGAGAGACAACCCTGACCACCAGCCGGAGAGCATGGAAGAAAGGAAGCGAGACAGAGTTGAGGCAGAGTGTATTGAGAACAAGAGAGAAGACAAAGTGGGTAAGAGCTTGGCCAGCCTGGCCGCAGGCGTTGCAGGATGGAGGGTGGGCTCTTCCAGGGTCAAGGGAGCGGGTCTAGGGCAGGCGCCTCACTCTGTCCTGAGAGGGGGCTGCATGGAGCTGCTGAGCTCACTCAAGGCTCCCCATGCATGCCCCTGCATTCTGGGCAGAATGAACTCACTGGGAAGGCACCCCGTTCCCATGGAGATGAGCCCGGAGCTCAGGAAAACGGCAGGCTCAGCCCAGCATGGGCACCGCCTCCACCACCCCTCTCCCCACGGGGAGCCCAGAAATAGGGCTGGAAAAGAGTCAGTGGGTGGTGCTCGGGCCCCAGCCTTGGGAATCTTCCATCTGAATTCTGCCTCTTGCCTCTGTATTCTCTCACCCCCCACAAAGCCTGGTGTTGGGGAGCTGCAGCACATAAAGCTTTCAGAGGTGGTAAAGTGCTCATACTACTATGGGGAAACTGAGACCCAAAGGTACACATGGAGTCAACTCTTACGTTCCAGCCTTTTCCTCAGATCCTTAAAGTCTCCTCCGTCCCATCTCCCTGAGCTGTGTGCTCCCGCCCCAGCCCTTGCCCCAGCAATCCTGCCCCTGAGCCATTCCAGTCTAGGCTTCTGATCTCTCGGCTCCTCCAGCAGCTCATTCCAGCCACACCCTCCCCAGAACCACCTTGCAAACATCTCATCTCCATCTGTCCTATCTCCATCTGTCCTACAGCAACTGCCCATCTCCTTCCCTCTCCTCCCAGGGCACTGTCATCACTTACAAGGCCTTTCTCCCAAAGCACCAGCCTGTCTCTCAGCCCACACAGACAGACACACCTGGTGGAGCCTTCATTGTGTAACTGAGAAAACTGAGGCCCAGGGCGGGAAAGTGACTTGGCCAAAGTCACTCAGCAAATGAGAGGCTGAGATGGACCAGACCCTCCTCTCCTGCCTCTCTCCCACTGAATGGAGATGGCTGCTTTCAGTCAGGCACATCTTGGCTGAGGTTGCAGCCAAAACAGCCATCAGATGCATTGCCAGGGGACTCTCTCCTCGCTGCACAGCCTTCTACAGGGCTCTCTGTCCCTCAGGGGTTCCCTGGGACCTCCCCTACCCCAGAGCAGTGAGGGCAAGCCAGGTGGAACCAGGGTGGAGGTCTGGGATGAGCTGCTTTAGCTGTCCCTTAAGTGGAGCCAGATGTTTGGAGAGGCATGGAGGCAGCTGACAGAGGGCAGGAGAAAAGCGTCAGACAGCAGTGGGCTAAGTCTTCATCCAGCAGGAGAGAATGTGGAGGCCGAGGCAAAGCTCTCTGAAGCAGCGGAGAGGAAACCGTGTCCAGAAGGCAGAGGTGGAAGAGACAGAACCGTGGAGTAAGAATCCAGCAACAGGTAGAAAGGTGCCAGGAGCTGGGCCACATGAGGGTGGCCCCGCTGTCCCACAGGCTCTGGCAGGGTGTTTGCTCCAGAAGCCCGTGTGAAGTCCCCTTCCGGGCCATTCCCCAGCAAGACGCCGGCGTCCCGATAGCTCACAGAGGCCAGAGGAAGCCCCAGCCTCATTGGCGCCTGCCTCCACGACCCTCCTCCCGCCCGTCAGCAGGCTTCCTATCCCTCTGACATGGAGTCCAACCACCCTCCGAGCAGGGAACTGGCAGCTGCAACTCAGAGAGGGGAGGGACTTGCCCAGCGTCAGTCACAAAGCTGGCCGTAGCAGCATCAGCCCTTGAGCCCCGAGTCCCCGTACTCCTCACTCTCAGCCCTGTGCCATTTCCTGCCACACTGCTTTCCATCCTGCCCTCAGAGGTGGGGCCCCGACAGGCAGTGGGATCCCTGTGGGTCCGTTACTTGAAGCAGAAGGAAGGCTTCCACACCTGAGCCTCGATCCCGACATTCCGGGTGTTGAAGGAGGGCCTGGGGGCCTGCTTAGCGCGGGGAGACCAGGCTCTGGAGGGAGACACGGGGGAGATGTCGCTGCTGTAGGTGGGGCTCATGGCAGTGGGCTGCAGGCCGTCCTGGCCCGAGGCTGTGTAGAGGCCTGGCGAGGAGCGGGAGGGCCGGGGCAGGGCTGGTGACCGCGGGACGGTCGCCTTGGGCAGGCTGGGCGCCAGGTCCAGAGAGCTCGGCTTGGCGGGTGAGGCGGCTCTCGGCGAGGCCTTGGTTGGCTCCTTGATGGGGGAGAGGACAAAGAGCGAGGGCCGCAGCTGGTAGGGCGGCTGCTTGGTGGGCTCCGGGCGCAGGACCCCGTTCTCAGGCAGGTAGCCGTGGTAGAGGGAGGCGGGCGGGGTCCGCGCCGGGCTTCGGGAGGCCACGCGGAGGCTGCCGGGGGAGTACTTCCAGGACGAGGGCAGGGACATGGTGGGCGAAGGGCAGCGGGCCAGCTCGGCGTGGCCCGAGGACTCGATGACGTACTTCTCCATGCGGGACTGGCGGCGGGCGTAGAGCTCTGCCCCTTTCCCCGAGGCCTCGGACAGGTTCTGGTTGGGTTTGGGCTTCGGCTTGGCCTGTATGCGCGGGGACTTGAGGCAGGAGGCCCACTCGGGGACAGCGTTCTCGGCCGCGGTGGGGCTGTCCCTGTCCCTGGGTGCCGCCGGCTCCTGCTGGAAGTTGGAGGCCTCGGCCCCCAGCGCGAAGGGCTCCTCCTCCCCGCCGGCCTCCCCCTGGTCCCTCTGCCTCCGCTTCTCGTCGGCTGTCTGCACCAGATCCAGCAGGTCTGGGTTTGGCGTCACCTTGGGCTTCTCCACGAAGGTGAACATGGATTTCCGGCTGCCCCTCCGGGCCATGGACTCCTCCAAAATCCCCGTCTTGCCGGCGGGAACCGCCTGGCCTTTCACGTGGGAAGGCTTGGAGTCAGAGCTTGGGTACAAGGCGGAGTAAGAGGGGGGAGACCTCACCCGGGAAGCCTGGGGGGCCGTGGACAAGGTCTCGGCGTACGTGGGGGGTGGGGTGAAGTTCCCCACGGGGCGTCTCTCCAGGGCGGGGCTGCGCTGTGCCACAGGCCGCCTCTCCACCATGGGGCTGTGGGACATGGCGTGTCTCTGAGGCCGAGGGCTCCTGTCGGCCATGCTGGGGGGCTGGGAAGCCGGGGCCTTCCCCCCGAGATGTCTTCTCTCCACCATGGGGCTCCGCTCCATTGGGCCAGTGCCTCCTGGTGCCTGGCTCCCAAAGGGCCTGGCCGTCCTGTTGACCACGGACGCGGGCTTGGCCAGCGTGAGGTGGACCTCGCTGTACATCTTGGTGGGCGTGGTGGGCGTGGTGGCCGCTGCCCGCCCCGGTGTCTCCTGTCCTGCTGACACCTCTGGGGCGCCGGGCTGGACATCGACGAGCAGGGAGCTGGACATGAAGCCTGGGCCCGGGGACCCGGAGCTGGGAGCCGCGTCTCTGGGGAAGGTGCCGCTGGCGGCTGGCGCTGACGCCTTGTCGGTTAGGAGTGTGCTGGGTCTCACCTGCTCCCGGGGTTGCCCGCCGGCGCCCTGGGTGCTGGGTGTAGAGTCTGGCACTGTGCCGGGCGCTGGGAGCTGAGCCTCCGAGGAATTGTGCTGACGGCTAGAGAACGGCAGGCTCTGAGGGGTGCCGGCCGCTGCCGGGTTCTGGTTGACATCTGTGGCTGGCGGGTTGTGGCTCTCGTTAGAAGCTGGTGTGATGAGTGTGGCACTAGGGGAGGCCAGGTTTTGGTTGACATCCGGAGCTGGGCTGTGGACCTCAGCTGGAGGCGGAGTGGGTGGACTCTTCTGGGTCTCTCGGTTCTGGGACAGGTGGAGCCCATTGGCCGTCAGCAAGGCTGCGTTCTCCTTTAAATAGACCACCAGGGGCACCTCTTCCTCCTCACTGGCCACCTTCTCCAGGTGCCGCAGCAGGCTGGCTTCCTCTGAGCACCCCTCCATGCTGTGACCGGGGACCCCTGGGTCAGGGCTCTGGCCGGGGGGGCTCCTCGGAGGGCCTGGCTCGGGAAGCGAGGCGGGACTCAGGCTGAGCCCTGGGGCATGGCCTGTGGGGCTGCGGGAGGGCGCTCTCGGGGACTCCTGGCTGGGCTTCTGTGCCCGCCGGCCGTGGCTCTCCAAGGTGAACTCGTTCACCCTCTGCCGGCGCCTGTTGAAGAGCTGGACGCCTCGGGAGTTAGAGCTGGGAGGGGTGGTCAGCTGGGCTGCGATCTGCTGGCTCCGCGCCTTGGCCTCTTTCAGGTCCTTCTCGGTGAGGCTTGTGCTCCGGCCCAACGCTGCGGGGAGGGACGGAGGCCGGGTTAGCAAACGGGAATGCAGAGCCACAGGGGTGCACAATAGACAGACGAACAGACAGTCACCGTGACCCCCTCCCACAGATGACCTCTTCCTCCGGCATCTTGATCTTTACTCCCTGTTTCTCTCCTCATAAAGATCCCTGGCCCAGCCCACACACCACCAGCTGTGTAAACCTGCCCTGAGGACCATATCAGGATCAGCCAGCCCCTCAGTTGGAGCCCGCAGGTTGCTGATCCAGTTCTCAGGCACACTCGGGAGAACGCTTCACGCTAACAGTCCTGGCCCCTCTGTAGCCTGACTCCTCCCTCTCTCTCACTAGGCTCTGCCCTGCTGGCTTTCTATTTGCTGAAAATGCCAAGTTTGTTCCTGCCCCAGGGCCTTTGCACTTGCTGTTCCCTCTGCTTGGAATGATCTTCTCCCAGGCGGCATTCCAGGTGGGCTTCTTCTTACTATTCAGGACTTATTGTCACCTCTCTGGAGGGGCCTTTTCCTGTAACCAGCCCTCTCCTTTTCTATCCCACCTCTTTTTTATTTTCTTCATGGCATTCACCACAATTCACAATTATCTTCTTTATCTGTTTCCTTGTTTACTGTCTGCCTCCCCCCCTTCCACTAAACTCTAAGGTGACAGTGACCTTGCTTGGCTGGTTCAGCTTTCTAACCCTGCCCCTAGCACAGAGCCTGGGCGCTCAGCAAGCACGACTGAATGCACAATGAGCCCGGGACACGCTCTCGTGCCTTTCTTAGGGCCTTTACACTGCCAAGCCCATAGCATAGTCATTAGCATGAACACTAACACTTCTCCTTTTAGAACAGGCAATACATTCACATGATCCAAAAAAAAAAAAATTAAAATATAAAAAAGTACATAGTGTTCAAAGACAAAAAGTACACAGTGAAAAGCATCTCTCCACCCCGAGCGCCCCATCACAAGTCAGGTAACAACTGTCATTGGTTTCTTCTATGTCCTTGCACAGTTTCTTCCCACTTTCGTGTAAACAATTATTTTTAAATTCTCATACTGTAATATAAAAGTAATAAATGGGGCTAATTTCAGCAGCAACTCGAATGGAACATTGCATTGCTTCATGTTATCCTCACAGGAACACCAGGGGACAAGCATTCCTGGCCCCTGTTCTACAGAAGCAGAAAGTGAGGTCTGGAGACTTGTAAATAACTCACCCAAAGTCACAGCAAAGGGTGGCAGAGCTGGAGTCAGAACAGGTCCCTTTGGGTCCACAGCCCATGCTTATTTGAAAAAGTCCCTTTGGGACATTGTCGGAGCACAGTCAACAGGGCTCAGGTTCAATCTGGAGCTAGAGCCCAGGGCCTGAGGTCAGGGGGCAGGCTGTAGTCAGACCCCTATTAATCTGCAACCATTTCTCTGTATATCCCCACTGCCCACCTGGCACACAGTCGGTGCTCAATTTATGCTCTTGAACAATGACTAAACAAATGGGTGCACGAACAAACGGGCCGATGGACAGGTGGAGGGGACAGGCAGGATTAGCAGCTCACTCAGTGGCTGAGAAAATTCCTCCCCACCCACCCCACCCCCACTGTGGGAGCTAATTAGTTCTGGAGGAATGTGACCTGGCCTTTCCTCTCCCTTGCCCTCATTAGTACTGGCCGTGACATGCTGAGTGAGTGTCCCGGGACAGTGTTCCTAGGTATCCTGCCAGCGAAGCCCAGAACTCAGGGACTCTCAGAGCTAGAAGGGCCCTTCCAGAGGGGCAGTTTCACCCCACCCCCATTTTAACAGATGAGGGGTGCAGGGAGAACCCCCAGCAGGGACGCCACACACAGCAGTGGCTGCAGACAGCAGTTTCACTGGGACCAGGCCCAGCAGCCACAGGCTGTCCGGCCCCAACCTGCTTTCCTCTTCCCATCAGGATGTGGTCCCCCACCACCACCATCACCCCAACAGACACCCCCCCACACACGCCTGCGCCCACCTGGGGGAGGTTAGGTGGGCCCTGAGAGGTTGCTCGGCTCATGCAGCGCCCACCTCCTCTGTTCTGCTTAGAAACCAGGCCTCGTGCCCAGATCCAGGCTCTGCCACGTGCTAGCTGTGTGACCTAGGCAAGTCACTGCACCTCTCGGAGCCAGTTCCTCACTGAGAAGGGGATAAAGCCAGGGTGTGTGGGGGAGGGCTCGGGCTACCCTGGATGACGTGGAATCGGGGACCCACTCTTCTCCCTGGAGGGGTCAGAGGTGGTTCTAGCAAAGGAAAGTTACTCCACAGACCAGGGTCCTGAGAGAGGCGGCGGCCTAAGGCCACACAGCAGGGGATTCCAGCATTCTCGGGGCAGGGGGCAGGGATTATTGCCCCAGATTACAGAGTCTCAGAGATGGCTGTCACCGGGTCCAGTTCCTGCTTCCCTAAAGCCATGCCCCTGAGGGTACACACCTCTCTTTACACACTCAATGGACATGGAGCTCACTACCCTGAAGAGGTGCCTTCCGCCTACAGATACTCCTCAGCTGGAAAGCTGCTCCTCACATTAACTTCTGCCCCCGAACGCAGCCCAGAGACAACGCTTCGTCTCTCCAGCCCTGCAGAGGTTCACAGACAGGGTCCGGTCAACGTGTCCAGTCCCACTCACGCTTCTTAGGACACAATGGCAGCCACCGTCACTGACACCGGCTCTTCCTGTGTGCCTACACGTGTGCTTTACACGGGCTGACCTATTTCACTCCCACGACAACCCTATGAAGCACCAACTATTGCTACCCACTCTTCAGTGATGAGAAAACGAGGTTCAGCGAGGGGAGCCGGGAAGGAGGGGAGCTGGCTCAGCCCTGGCTCTGCGTGACTCCCGAGAGCACCAGCCCTTCTGGCTGGCAGGTTCCCTCAGGGCGAGGCTCAGAAAGCGTGTCAATTTGAACAACCGGGGCTCCAATCGACCCTGAACTCGCCCCTCCCACTTCCCTGCTTCAGTCCTGTCCCCAGGCTGCTCCAAAGGCCATGGATTTAGAAAGTCCTCAGCTGGTGGGGCAGGAAGGCCCTCGGGGGGATAAGCTGGCCTGGGCGGCTTAGAGAGGGGAGGGCTGCAGAGCAGGCGGTGGGCCAGGACCTGGGCTGCCCCCAGGGAGACGAAGAGGGCCCCCCCCCCCCCCCCCCCCCCCGTTGTCTCGGGACAAGAGGAGCATGGCAGACAAGGCCAGGGGCTGAGAAAGCCCAGCCTCTAATGAGCTCCCGTGCCCTCCACCCCAGCCCACAGTGACTCCATGGAAAAGGAATGTAGCAGAAGGCTTGAACCAGACCCAGCTAGCAATCCAGATGAGTTTTGCCACCCTGCATAAACAAAGCTGAAAGAAGGGGCCAGGCCAGCTCCCGGCACCCAGAGTCCCCAGGGCAGGGCACCAGGGAGGCAGCTCCATCCAGAATTCCTCAGACCGGGGAACAGCCACCCCCGGCAGTGCCCAGCCACTGGGCCCAAGCCTGCGCTCCCTGGTGTCAGAAGGGCACTTCACTGAGCCCCCAATCTGCTTGGTACGGTAAGACCTGCACCTGTGTGAATCACAACAGCGCCCTCCCCTCTTCTCTGTGCTCTGCACGGCCAGGCTGGGCACTGGCCCCTGAAAGGCCCACCTGGACAATGGAGCAGGAGCTCTGAGGACGGGCCTTAGGAGAGGACGGGGTGAGGGCAGGCATGAGGAAGGGCTGCCGGAGGGAAGCAGGGGGCAAGGACCAGGATCCACCAGGATTCAAACCCCAAGTTGGGGAGGCGAACAGGAAGCCCTGAGCACGCATGAGAATGAGGATGCAATGGGGTTGTCATTACTGAGCCCTTCCTACAGCCCAGGTGCTGTGCTATGCCCTTTGTACTCGTCTTTTCAGTCTTTCCCACAGTCCCCCAGAGAGAATACTGTTATTCTTCCCAGTTTGCAGATGAAATCAGAGGTCAGAGAGACCTGCCCAGGGTCATACAGCTTGTAAGGAGTAGAGCTGAGATTCAGAACTCAGAGTCAGGCTGCTGAGTCTCATTTCTTAACCACTCTGCCTTCCAGACCCTGACTGCAGGGGGAGGAGCGGGCAGAGGCTCCAGGCCCTCAAACCCTCTGTTTCCTCATCTCACCAGCAGTGCCCTGGCAGTGCCCTCTCCCCTGCATGGTCAGCTGCCAGGAACGACTCTGGCTTTCTCCCCCTTCTTCCTCTTGGGAGAAGAGCTGAGGCAGAAATGGTTGCTGGGACATGAGAGACGAGGTTGGGAAGGATGTGTGTTGGGGTCCGAGTCCTGAGTTCTAACTGTGTTCAGGCAGGGCGATGCCCTCCCCCCTCGGCATCTCTGCAGACAGCAGCCTGCTCTGTCCACTGTCAGGCCTGTCTGCACAAAGGACCCGAAGGAGGGAGGTGGGGCAGGGGAAGGGAGGCCAGAGCAGAAGGTCAGGACAGGGAGAGAATTCAAGGAAATGTCTCTTCACATGCTGCCGTCCATGGGAGTATCCTCCCCGGTGGGACGGGCGCAGGAGGTGGGAACAGAGACTGGCTGAAGGCAGCCCACTCTGGCTGCCCGGGAGGCTTGGCAAGGGGACAGGTAAACAGGCCGGGTAAACGGCCCCCCTGCCGGAGTCCGGAAGGGACCAATGGCTGGCCGCCGCACCACCTCTGGCTCCGCTGGGGGCAGGAAGATGAACCGGGCTGAGTAATGGTCTGGCCACCTTGCCAGCCCCTGCCCCACATCCTCCCGCTGAAAGGAGGAAATGACACAGCCGTCATCCTCTGGAGAGTTCCCCATCCCTGCCAAAGCCCTGGTGAGTGCAACCTGACAGTCCCGGCAGCCGGCCAGACCGCTCAGGATAGTTCATGCTACGGAGGGAGGGACTGCCAGGACAGAAGAGATGCCTAGAACAAGGGTGGGGAGCCCCAGAGCCAGCTCCAGCCTGGCCTCTCCCAGAGGGGTGCCCAGAGGGGAACTGAGACCAGAGAGGGGTGCCCTATGCCCTAACCCACTCGCCCCAAACCACGAAGGCCCTCCGAGAGCTCCTCTTACTCACTGTGGCCTGGTCTTCCCTGCGGCCCGGTTCCCCTCCGGTGCGGAGCCGGCCTCGGCTCTCACAGCCTCTGGGAACGGCAGCCAACGGCCTCGCTGCCGGGGAGAGGATCCCACATCGCCAGCAGCGCGGAGGAGCTGGATGTGCTTCTCTCCTCCACACATGACTCAGCCCGCTCTTTATCAGGAAAACCGATTTTGCAACAGCCTTTTAAACGGCCCCTCCACCCCCAATCTCTTCCCCCGTCAATCTACCCACTCCACGGGCCAGATTCATCGTCCCCCGCCCGGCTCCCCGCCCGGCTCTCTCCTGCCTCCCCAGGACGCGGAGGATCCAGTGGCAAGCCCTCCCGGTGGCATGCAGAGCCCCTGACGTCAGAGCTGCCGGGAGCGTGTGCCTGGCTCCCGGTGCCCTCGCAGTGGCGGGAGCGGTCCGATGGCCTGTGGCTCCCACACCCGCCCCGGGAGTCCCTGCCTCTGCCGCGGGGTTTGCACAGACACCTCCCCGGGGAGCCCTTCTCTGTCTCATCCTCCTCGCTCCATCCCCGGCCTTCCCACCCATCCCAAATGCCACCAGCCTCCCCAAAACTCCCCCTGGCCCCCCAGAGCTTTATCGGCAGCTCTCAGTTACCTCATCGCTTCGCACATTCTTCATTTTACGGAAAGCTGCCCTTCAGGGTGTGCTCACCACAGGCCAGGCCCTCGCTTCATTCCCAGCCACCCATGGAGTCCCAGGCCCCCATCCCTGGGCCAGAGGAGAAACGGCTCAGGGCGGCCAGCAGCTTGCTCCAGGGATTCAAACCCAGGCTGGCCCAGGGTCAGGTCCAGGCCAGGCTGCCTCCTTCCAATGTCTGGCTTTGCAGCGATCTGGGTCTGAATCTAATTTTGCCCACAGACTGCAGGGCCCCCCCCACTGTGTCACCGCTGTTGCTCCCCTGCCCCCCACCTTCCATGGTGCTCCCAGAGATGAGGATGACGACAGCCAATGCGTGGGGAGCACCAGCTGCTGCCAAGCTAAGGGTCGAGCCTGTATTTTCTCATCGAGTCGTCACTGCAGGTCATAAGGGAAGCTCCCTTACGCCATTGGACAGTGGAGGAAACGAGGTCCGGATAATTAGCAAACTCACCCCAGGCCCTGCAGCCAGCGAGGGACCTCACTGATCCCAAGCCTGGACACCTCCTCCTGAAGAGTTCTGCCCGCGAGGCACACTCACTCCTCACCCACTGCCCCAGGCCCAGCTCAACTGCCACTTCCTCCAGGAAGCCCTTGTCAATCCTTTCCGATTCCTAGACCAGTGCTCTTCTGCTCCACCTGGCCTATGGGCCTCAGAGCGGGAGGACTCCCTGGCAGAAACGACAGGTTGAGAAAGCCCAAAACCAAGGCTGAGGGGAAGGAGGCTGTGCCCAGCTCCCGATGCCTCTCTGCGGACAGTGGGTGGTTTGGGGGGAACTGAAGACAGTGGCTCCCACGCTGGCTGCGGCCTTGGCTGGCAGCTATCCCCACGGGCCACACGCTCTGTTCCCCGTGGCCCATCAGGACCCTGCTGTGGGGCCCACCATGGCCCTCCTGCCTTCCCCTCTGACCTAAACGTTAATCTACAATTCGATTCTCAGGGACTTGGAAATGGTCCGCAGAGAGAGGCAGGCCCAGCTCCAGGTGCACAGCAAACTGGAAAGGGCTGGTTCACCCAGAGCCCAACCTGGGCCCCCCCACCCCCACCTCCCAGTCCAGCCCTGCTGAGCCAGCCGCCCCAGGCGCTCCCTGCCACACCTCCCTTCCAGAGGAAACACTTAAGCTGGAGACAAAAGAGGCGGTGAGCTGGCTAGGGGTGGCGGTAGGGGAAGGGACGCTTGCCCTTAAACCCTGCCTCTGCCAGGGGCAGCGCTGGGCCTCGCCCCCAGCCCAGGGCCTGGCACACGCTGGGCTCTGTACAAAGATGCAGCTCCCGCTCCGGGCCCTGGGGCAGCTTGGGCTGCAGCTGGGCTCCATCTTCTCTGAACGCCCCGCGCTCGGCAGAGGCTGTCCCCCCCGCGAGGGCTTAATAGCCAAGTGTTGACTAGATAAATGACTGGAGGATGAGCACTCTCACCGCCCAAATCCACTCATCCGGGGAGATGAATCCTCGATTCATCTGGATCCCAGATTGTCTAGAGTCCACATCAGAGATCTGGAGGGTGGCTCATGGGGAAAGCGGAGAGACCGGGGGAGTAACACGTCTGTGGGGTGAAGAGGGAGATGAGACCTTAAACCACCGTGTTAGACCTAAGAGGCAGAATATTCCACTAAGTGCTGGGAGAATCTAGAGCCTCAAGAGTGAGAGGAGTTAGGATGAAGCAACCTGGGAGGTCTTCCTGGAGGGGGTGGCATATGCCCTCCGTCTTGAAAGATGGAGATGTAGAGGCATTCCCAATAACGGGGCGGCCCAGCAGAGGCTGGAAGGCTCAAGGCAATCTCCTTGAGTCTCCCACCTCCCAAACCAAGGCCAGGGGCACAGAAGGGCCCCTTGCAGAGGAGCGCACCGGGGGTTGCCAGAGGCTGAGGGTGAATGGGTTGGGCCCCGCAGAGTTCCCTGGGAGCTCTGACTTTAGGGCTCATCGTGCCCAGAGGCCAGAAGCACTGAGCTGGCTGCCCCAAGACTCTGGGGGGGGGGGGGGGCGTGTTACATAACCTCCCCACCGCCCAGGGCCACTGATTCAGCTGGGACCCTCCGCCGCCTCTGCTTCCACCTCCGCAGCCTTAGCCGTCTGTCTCGGCTGCTTCCCTCTTAGGGAAGAGCCTCCCAGCAGCCAAGAGCGGAGGCCAGCGCCCTGTGGTAAATTCCCCACATTCCTTCCTCGCAGAAAAATAAATAGCCCGGGAGAAGAACGCAGGAGGAATGGCAATGACGCCCCAGCCCCAGGCACGCTGGCTGGAGTCGTAGTGCCCAGCAGCGCCCAGCGCCCAGCACAGGGTAAACAGTGGAGGGAACCGGACCTGGGCTGAGGCTGTGTCTGCCTCTTCTGCACAGAAGGTGTCCTCACCAGCAACCCCTCCCCTGTCTACTTCCTCCCCCACCAGCTCCGACCCTGGAGGCTCCTCCAGGCTGTGCTCACTCTCTTGGGGTCTCAGCTCGCCGGGAATCCGCCCCTCGGCCATGGCAGGTGGCCTTGGTAGGCACACTTGTCAGGCGCCAGGCAAATGTCACTTGTATTACTCAGAATGCTGCTTATGCTCAGGCTGTTTGTCTCAGCGCTGTCATTCCTGTATCATGTTGTTCGGTCTCACAGTTTGTAAAAGGGGAGTTCCGTGACACTCACTGCACAGGTGAGAAAACGGGGGCGCAGGAAGATCTGGGGGTTCACCAAGGCTATTTGCCCAGTGAGTAGTTGGCAGTTTCCACTCCATTTCTCCCTCCCATGTCCATGCAGCGGGCCTGCCCTCCCCCCGACAGCCCTCAATCACTACATCCAACCAGAGTGCAGCCTGTTCCCAAGGCATGCTGTGCAGCCGCTAGTAAATCCCTTCCCCTCTCTGAGCCCCCGCTTCCTCGCCAGCACACAGGGGCGATAGTCTCTGCTCGTCAGACCCACTGCTGAGCAAACTAAATGAAGACATTTCTGTAGTGTATAGCACTGTGCACTCCTGAAAGGGATGTCACTTCAGCCTTTTGCACAACCCACCTCTGTATAGCTCTGTACACCAGGGAAGGGCTCTGTCTGTCTGTCTGTCTGTCTGTCTCCAGTCCTCTCTGGGTCTGGTCTCCCTTTCCTGCTCAGCCCAATCAGGCACAGCACAACTACCCTCATCCTCATCCCTTCATCCCCCAGAATCCTCTCTGCCAGGGGACCCCAGCATCACCGTCCACCCACTATGCTGAGGCAGAGAGGACAGGGTTTGAATGCCAGGTCTGCTTCCCGCTAGATGTGCGGGTCCAGGACTCCTGGGAGGGAAGGTGCGGCCAGGTCGGCTCCCATCCCCGGGTACACCGCCCTGCAGCCCAGAGGGCGTGCGGAGGCTGCTGACCCCGCCATGCCCCATGCCATTTACTAATTACCAGCATGTCTGGCTCCCCTCCAGCAGAAGTCTGTGCCAGCGGAGAGGCTGACTCACCCGGCCCCACCGGCCCCTCGGCCCTCCAGCGGCAAAGGGAAGGCAGACTGGAGGTCAGGAGAGTTGGCTCCAGCGTGCGTCCTGCCACAGTCTGGGTGCGACCCTGGACTGATTCCTGAGCCTTTGGGCTTCGTTTGTTCGAGCGTTCTAAGAAGGGACTGGCCTGGACCAGTGGTTCCTGGAGTGGGGTGCTCCCACACCGCTAGTGGAAGCGAAGGACACAGGAGGTACCCTGATCATGAAAACCTTATTAGTCACGTAGATTTCACTTGTGTATTGGGAAAGGAGCATAATAAACACACCGATCCTGTGAACGGTACATTGCTGCTCAGGGAGATGTAAACGTGGATCTCTCAGTAACAAACATTAGACAAGCTAAAGAGAACCAGTAAGTTAGGTGGTGCCCAGACTCTGTCATCGGCCACTACTTATCGCACACCAGCTGGGCACTGCTCACAGCCATGATGAGGGACAGGCAATCCCTGCTTGCACTCTACTAGGGGAGCAAGATAAATATTTGACACACAATCAGGTGGTAAATGCTATAAAGAAAGATGGAGCAGGGACTGGCGGTAAATGGAGGCGTGGTGTGCAACACATCACTGCGACGTCACATCTGAGGGAAGAAGTGAAGAAGGCGAGAGGGAAGGAAGCATATGCACGTCTAGGGGAGGAGAGCCGGCAGAGGGAACAGCCGGTGCTAAGGTACCGGGGCAGGCGCTCACCGGGCAGGTGTGAGGATGGTGCACGTCATGTGGAGGTCGGACACAAGTGAGGAAAACAGATTCTCGAATGGCCCTTCTCTCTCTGCCCTTTGGGATCTCAGGGATCGCCTGCATTGCTACCATTTGTACACACACACACACACACACACACACATACACACACAACCTGCAGCACACATGCATTCTCAGTAGCTTCTCTATGCTGCCGTGAGCTGGCCAGAGGCAGCACATGCTCCCCTGCACACATGCCCACAAACAGAGGTGCTGCTTGGTTCCCCCCTGCACTACACGAAGCAGAGTGTGCACACACACACACACACACACACACACACACACACGCACGCAGAACATAACCACACGAATGTGTGTGCACTGAGCACCCACAGGTGTGCACGTGGAGACACACAGGTGCTCAGGCGGCGGACTGGCATGGATGCACACGCAGCAGGTGCACACCTTGTGGGCGGGCACAGCTGTCCCCCTCCTGCCAGACTGCCCTGTCTCCAGGTGAATGAGTTACCGGACCACCCCTGCCTGGAGGGCACAGGCTATGGAGGATGGTGAGAGATCCACGGTGTGGTTTCATATGCGATTCTCCAGCATGTTTGTGCCTCAGGCACGGTTCCCTTTTCCCAGGGTGCGTTACTATCTGCGCCTCATGCTCAGATGTCCCTGTTGCTGTGGAAAATGTCCCCTTTTCTAACACGCCTGCAATGAAACGGATAAGCCATGTAACATGCCTAGCTCAGCACTGTAAATGCTCCCAGCTGCTCCCACCATCACTGCTCATTGCCGTCATCTCTGGCTTCATCGTTGGATGCTCGGGGCAGCTGAAGAGCAGGAGGAAAGGGCTGGACTGGGAGCTGCAGGCCTGGATGTAAGTCTCCAACTCGTTGTGAGGCCTCAGGCAAGTGCCGTTCCCGATCCAGCCCGAATCAGAACCCCGCAGAATGCATCAGGGAGTGTGCCCCAAATGCAGACTCCTGGGCTCCGCCCCAGACCCAGCACCTCGGTATGCGCGTGTGCACAGCCTCCCGGGAGGGTTCTGAAGTGGTCAGGTTGGGGACCACTGGGCTTTAGAGCCCACGATTTTATAAACGTGTTTGTAAGCAAATCATAACAAAAAATGCACTTGAAAATAGATTTTGTACATAAATATAGCCACTGATTATATACTAGCCCTTCAACACGCACGACATTTTAATGGTCTCATAGCACCGACACATCCGTCAGAGGCGGAAGCAGAGCAGGAATAGTTACAGAACTTTCCAGACCAGAAGGCTGACGCAGAGCAGGCCCAGGGCGCCTTGCAGAAGGCAGGTCTTTGGCTCGGCCGCCTGAGATGTGCCCCCTCTGGCCTCACCACCTCATCCCATATGGTTCTGACTTCCTGCCCTGGGCGTACCTGACCTTTCACTCCAGGTTTACAAAAAATCTGCACACACATGACTTCAACAACTCAAGGTTCTCAGAGAACGGGGGCCACCCCACCCAGTTAGTGCCCTTTCAGTCCTAAGGACCCCCTCCCTGGGCAGTGCAGGGCGTTCCCAAAGCCCCACCTCCACATCTGCCATTTGATCCGAAACGCTCCTTCTGTGCCAGCCTCGGTTTCCTCTTCTGTAAACGGGCCTCCTACTTCCTACCCCGCAGGGTGAGTGGGAGGACCGGGTCTCATGTGCAAAGCACCCAGCACAGTGGGTGTCAGGCCCAGCACCCACGCTTCTGTGACGATGGAACACCACGAACTCACAGGCTGGAGCGAGCCCCTGGAAGGCAGGGGTGCTCTCTCATTTACCAGTGTTCCCACACCCACCCCATGTGACACATGCTCCATAAGAATGTGCTGATGCACGAAGACACGATATCGCCAAAGCCGCTCTCTGCTAGTCCTGCTTACCGTTGTATTTCGTGACCCACTTCCCAGCGTGGGGGCTGCAGGCACTGCGCAGGGCCGGTCGGGGCCGGAAGGGAGGGGCTGCGGCTCCGGGGAAGCGCCCGCACCTGCCAAGGCCGTGACGGGGGAGGCTGTGTCCGGGAGCCCTGAACGTAATCCTGTGACTCAGAGGCATAAATAATGTTCTCCCGCGGCCACTCGTTCCGCTAAGAATAGCCCTGGCTACCCTTTCAGGGATCCCACGGCGCAGAGAGCAGGACATCGAGTCAGGGACAAGCAGGGAAGGCGGTCGCTGGGCTCTGGACCTCCCTCCAAGCTCATCTTCCCAAACCCGTGAGACAGGGGACCAGGTCAGAGCTGAACTGCTCTTCGAGGCTCGTGGTCAGGGGCTCTCAAGGGACGAGGGCAGGGCCTGAGGAGATGGAGCCCGCCCCCCTCTTCTCCCACTAGAGCGGTTTATCTTCCCCTCCCTCCGGACTCCCGTTCTAAAGAAGCCCAATCCTCCAACCCGCCCCTCCACCTCCTCCTGCTCCCTCATCAGGTGGTGAATACATACAGAGTGGGTTTCATAAGTAAAACTTTGGAGAGAGGGGAAGACTCTATAGCTTTTGATGCTATTTTTTTTTTCTGTGCAGCCCACTGTTCCTTCACACACACACACACACACACACACACACACACACACACACACAACCCACCCCATCCCTGCTCCTCTGAGGGTGCTTCCCCCTCAGCCACACTGGCCTTCCTTCCAATGCTCAGACAGTGGCCAGGCACCTCTCATCCCAGGGCCTTTGCACTGGCTGCTGCTCTTGCCTAGGCCCCTTCCTCCCCTCACCCCTCTGTTTGTCCCTTCTGGTCTGTCTCCAGGTCTAGGGAGGGCTTGTCTGCCCTCGGAGGCCACATTCCTCTGCCACCGCACCCTCCGCCTCTCCTCCAGACTCCCATCAGAGTGGTAATTCCATCGTTATTTGTTTTAGCATCCGTCTGCCTCGTCTGATCCTAAGCAGCCCCCACAGGGCAGGGACCTCGGTCGTCATTTCTCTGCTATGTCTCTGCCCCCACGCCGTAGCTGGGCCTCAATAAATACCTGTTGGCTGAATAAGGGAATAAATGAATAAAAACACTGCTCACGTTACTACTGCAAAGCCCTCACCTCTGTGGTTTCAAGTGACCTCGCTTTCCCAGGAGAAGTTGTACAGGACCTGGATTTGCAAGATTATCCGGGCACACAGCCCTCGCTCTGCCCTGCCACCCTGCACTGAGCGGCCCAGGTCACGTGGCCTCTCTGACTGCGGCTAAGGCCCTGCTGGTGGGTCTGTGTGAGAGGCGGGGCCGGAGAAACCTTCTGAACGCTGTAGAGAGCTTTCACTGGTGGCGTTCCTCTGTCCTCGCTTGAGGCTCAGCGAGGGAAAGGGCCTCGTTCAAGGCCATACAGCCAGTGTGTGGTGATGCCAGACCCCCCGGGGAACAGCTTAACGCCAACAGCTGAGGTTCGGGCCCACCCAGGCTGGGTGAGGGCACCATCTGCCTGGAGGCTGGGCAGGGGTGGGGGAGGCAGAGGAGAGGATGGCTGGGAGCATTTAGCCTCAGGCCCAGAGCCAGGGTGGGATGGGGTGGGGTGGGTGGGGCCCCAGCGGGAACCCTGAGTGGGACCTGGCAGCTGGGCACGGGGGAGCCAGCTGGCACAGGCTGGGTGGCAGCATGCTGGCTCTCCGTGCGCGTGACAGTCTATTTTTTCATCAGCACCCTTCCCATCCCCCAACCCATGTGCCCTCCCAACGGGACCGCAGTAGGAATCTTCACTGAGGCCAGGCCCCCCTTGGGGATGGGTGGCTGGGTCCCCAAGTCCCACGCCCCATAGTGCCCATAAGTACTATGGCAGCCGGGGGCAGGACAGGGGACCCAGAGAATAAGGGTGCCTCCTGCTTATGACCTCGGGCCTGTCCCTGGACTCTCTGACCTCAGTTTCCCCCATGGGTACAGTGACGGGAGGCTCGCCAGACTCCACGGGATCCACCCAAGCTCCACCACAACAATGACGCCCACTCATGAGGCCCTGGCAGGGCCTCCCAGGCCCACAGCACTGCCAGGCACACCTGATCCTCCCTGACCCACTCCTGAGGGAGGAGGAGAGGGGGGAGAGAGGCGGGCTCCAGGGCCGAGCTCAGAACCCCAGGACTTTACCTCACGTGTTGTTGACATGTAAAGAAATTGGAACACCCCTGGCACAAAGTCCATTACCCTAACCATGAACTATCGTTCCAGAGCGCCGGCTCTTGTCTTCCGAACACGCGTCATCCCTAAGAGACGTTCCTCCAGAGGGTGAATGCGAGTCTCGGCTCAGCCCACTCTCCTGCCTGTGGGGCTCGTCAGCCTCCCTTGGATGGCCCCTCCTGCTGACCCCCACGGCCCCCACATCTCCTTCTTAGCCCCTTTCTCAGCGGCTCCGAGCAGAGGCCCGAGGCTCAGAGGAAGCACAGCCACTTGTCCGAGAGCACGAGCCAGTGAGCGAAGACGGCGAGGCTCGGCAGCCATTCCTGAAGTGCGGGCCAGGCCCTCTCCACGGGCCCTGCCCGTCCTCCCAGCCGCAAAACCTGTTCCCGGCCCAGCGCCAAGAAGTAATTTAAACCGAGATAGGAGTCTTGAGCGAGTGTCCATCTCCTCAAGGGCTTCCTATTTTAACAGAGATCGAGACATGATAATACTACTATTTAATAAGTAATAGGGTGGGTCTCTTTTTTTTTTTTTTTTTTTTTAGCATGTATTCACTTATTTAATTTTCAGAGCAACAGTGCAAGATAAGATCAATTATTGTTTGCATCTCCTAGATGAGAGAACAGGAGGCTGAGAGGTTACATAACAAGCCCCGGTCTCCCCGCATCTCCCTCGGGGTCAGGCGGGAGCCTCGCGGTGGCGGGGGAAGCCGGTGGAACAGGAGCAGATGGAATCTGGCCCCTCGGTAGCAGCCCGGGGCCGCAGGGCAGGGTAGCGTGGGGTCACACACTGCTCGGCAGCGCTGCCTCACCGAGTGGAAAAGATGAAGCGAGGATGGTGGAATTTCAGGCCGGGGCCAGTTGGTAAAGATTTCATTCTGGAGAGAGAGGGCTTTTGTAAGCCTCTGGAATTACAGGGCCGGGAGGCTGTCCCCACATGGACTCCTCCTCCTCCGGGACAGTTCACAGAGGACTCTGCGCTCACACACACACTGGGCCAACTCAACAGGGCCCAGCCACCCGTGGGACCAGATCGCGGCCCCGGCTCCTTTGGGTGGGGGGTCTGCCTGCAGTCCGAAGCCCAGGGGAGTGAAGGCTTTTCACAGCCGCAGCCGATGCCCCGCCCCCTCCTACCTGCAGTTCCCAGCTCAGACCTTTCACCACCCTCAGAAACACTTTCTCCCAACCAAATCCCTCCCGTTCCTAGACCCAAGTTCCGGTCCTGCCTCCGCCACGAGCCAGCCACGACCACACCTTCGGATAACACCCAGGCCTCTGCTCCGACGCCCCTCCAGAGAGAGCCCTTCCCTTCTAACCACCAACACGAAGCAGCCCCTCTCCATCTCAGCGGCATGGCTTACTCTGCATGGTGCCTCTTGTATCTGTCTGAAACCACCTTGCTGCTTTTTCCTGGCTTCCCTTTTTCTTAACCATCTCCCCAATTTAAATGTAGCTTCCTGAGGGCAGGGGCCTGACTGCAACTCCATGCCTGCCTAACCACCTAACCGCCACCCCACCCCCCACCCCCCACCCCCACCCCCAGCCAGGGACACTGAGTTCCGTAGAGAGGAAGGGATTCACCCAAGGTCAAACAGCAAGCAAGTGGCTAGCACCTAGGTTGCTGCATTGAAGGCTGTCCCCATCCCCATCCCTGTTGACTCCCTGTTGCCACACTACATTGGGGGGGGGGGGGCAGGGCCTGCAAGTCCTCCACAGCAGCACCCCTCCACTTCCCCGGGGGCCCGCAGTGCCCCAATCTGCTTCCCCCTCAGTCCCTCCCTTCCTGGCATCAGCAGCTCCGATGAGCTCATGTCTGGAAGCCTGGGAGCTGCTCTGAAGGAAAAGGTGCCTCCCGGGCCAGGCCCCTGGGCTGGAGGTGAGCGGGGCCTTGTGGGTGACAGCCTGGCAGGCGGAGGGAGCGTGCTGACCCCTGCTCAGCCTGCCTCCCAGAGCTGTGACGCGGGCTCAGGGGGATGGATGCAGGGCCTGGGGGTGCATGCCCACCACGGAGCTGGTCCTCGGGGTGGGGTGGGGTGAAGAGGAGATGGAGAGAAGGCTCCTCTGCCATATGTGCCCCCTCCCACTTATCAAGCAGCAGCTCGGCCCTGGCTGGGTGGCTCAGTTGGTTGGAGCATTGTCCTGTGCACCAAAAGGTCACAGGTCTGATTCCTGGTCAGGGCACATGCCCAGGCTGTGGTTCCATCCCCCATCAGGGTGCATGCAGGAGGCAACCGATAGATGTTTCTCTCTCCCATTGATGTTTCTCTCTCTCCCCCTCTCCTTTCCTTTCTCTCTAAAATCAATAAAAACATTTTTTTAATTAAAAAAGATTAAAAAAAAAAAAAAAAGCAGCTCTGTTCCAAGGAAAGGCAGCTCTGCTGCCCTCTACTCACAGAATCACCCTGGACAAATCTCCTCCCCTCTCCAGCCTCAGTCTCCACAACTCTAAAATGGGGAGATTAGGTAAAATGATGACTGAAGGAGCTAGGGATCAGTTGGGAACCAGGCACCTGGTGTCACAGGGCCTTTTTCTTTAAAAAAATTTTGTTGTTGTTGATTTTCAGGGAGGAAGGGAGAGGGAGAGAGAGAGAGAGAGAGAGAGAGAGATAAACATCAATGATGAGAGAGAATCATTGATCCGCTGCCTCCTGCACACCCCTTACTGAGGATCAAGCCCACAACCTGGGCATGTGCCCTTGACTGAAATTGGACCCAGGACTCTTCTGTCCTCAGGCCGAAGATCTATCCACTGAGTCAAATCAGCTAGGGCAGGGTCTTTTTCTTTCTGTTCACTGTAGGGGAAGGGCAACAGCTAACAAGGGAGGGAAAGAGTTAAAGACTTATTTTAACCATGTAAATGCTGATTCCAACCATTTAATTTGGGTACTAGTTTGGGAGTGGTGGGGTAGGGGTCGGAGGGCAGGGGCCTGCAAAGTGGGAACCAGGTGGCACAGCAGCAAACATCTTGCTTTTGGGAAGTTCTCGGAGTATCAGACGAAGTGGTCCTAGTCCATTCCCCTCACTGGGGAAACTGAGGACCAGAGGAGGAACCAACCCAAGATCTCATATGGAGACCCGCCTCAAGCAGCAGGCCATTTTCCCTCCCGTAAGGGGCCCATCCCACTGCCTGAGGTACATGGTAAGGCTCTGCCCCAGCACAGGATGGGGCCAGGCCTCAGGCTGGTGACAGGCAGGCTGGCTCCAGCAAAGATTCCAGTCCCTTATGCCAGCGAACCCTAGTCCCTCTGATCAGCATCCTCTCTCATCCTACACCTTGCAACACGGCAGGGGTGGGGCACACCCCGACCACCACCACAGCCCCCACAAACACCGCAGTTTTCCCCTTGGGGGCCCCCTTCCCACCCTCTCCCTGGGAGCCAGAGAGGGCAGGGTCTTGCCCCAGGATCACACAGCAAGTTGATTCCTTCCAGTGCCACCTGCCACTCGGGAAAGGGTGGGTAGTGGGGCGTGTGCTGCTTCCTTGCTCACTCCTGTCCCTTGTGGACAACGCAGACAGGGGGCAGGGCGGGTGGGGGTGTCTTGTCAGGGCCCTGAGTGGGGCCCCCGCTAGGGCCTCCGTGTTCACCTGGCAGATGGAGCAAGAGCAGTGATGCTGTGCGCATTAGACATGGAGCCACAGGACAGCTCCCCCTCTCCCTTAGGAGTTCAGATGGGCCTCGGTTTCCCCAGGTGGGGCGCGGGCCTTGGTCCCCGCGTCAGACAGCTCAGGCCTCTGCTCCGGTGCCACTGGCCTGGGCGCGCACAGCCCGGACCCGCCAGCTGCCCCGCCCGCGGGGAGGGGGCCAGGCTGAGCACACGCCGTTCCGCTGCCCGCAGGCGCCCGTGCCCCGTTGGTCAACCCAGCCTGCGTCTGCCCGCGCCCGGCTGGCCACCTTCCCCCGGGGGGGCTGGGGAGCACCCCTCCGGCGCTGCCCACCGGGGGACCGGGCTGCTCGCCCGGGGTCCGGACCTGAGTGCGGGGTGAGGCTGCAGGGCTGGGGCGCCCACGCCGCCCCGGGAGTAGCCTCCTCCGCTCCTGAGCTGCTCCAGAGCCCGGAGATCTCCCCTGCCCGCCCTCCGCCGCACCGGACAGACTAGAAGGGGAAATTGAGGCCCAGAGGGTAGCAGCCACTCGAGCCGCGCAGGTGGGGAGGGCGCGGTGCGCTGGGCGCGGGCTCCCCTGCCCCGCCGGCTCCCCTCACTCACCTGCAGCCTCCGCTCCCCGGGCTCACGGGGCGCCTCCGCTCTGCGCACCTGGCCGCATCCGTCAGGGCGCCCCGCCCGAGACCCTCACCCCTCCCGCCTGGGCGCCCCGAGACCCTCACCCCTCCTACCTGGGCGCCCCTTCCCCGCTGGCCACCACCGCCGCCGCTGCAGCCGCCTCCACAGACTAGCGGGCGGCTCGGGACCGGAGCCGGAGGGCTGGACGGCGAGGAGCCGCGCTCCTGCAGGCCGCTCCCCCGGGCCCTAGCGCCGCCTCTCGCCCGCCCCGCCCCGCCCCACCCAGCCTCCGAGGTGTGTCGTTCCCCTACCCCACCCCCACTGGGTCCGGCCTCCCGTCCCAGGCCCCCCAGTCCGCGGCGGGTCTCCAGTCTCTCCATCTTTCCTCCCCCTTTGCCTCCCTCTCTGCTGTCTGCTTGTCTGCTTCTCTGTTTCCTTCTCATTTTCACATGTCACCCCCTTCTGCTTTCTGTTCCACCAGTTTCATCAAGACTTCCCATCCATCTCATCTCCACCTTTTTCCCCATTCCCCCACCCCCACTTAAATCTGTCTTTGTGATTCTTTCCCCATAACCAGTGCCACCTCCCGCTTCCCCGCTTTCAGACCAGGTTCAGGGTCCTCTCCACCCCCCCCCCCCCCCAGCCCCAGGAACTAGAGCAGAACTTAGGCAGATGAGAACTGAGGGGGGCTGTCAACCGCCCCCCCCCCCAACCCTCTCCGCTCCTCCCTGCAGCCTGGGGCTATCCCCTGGCTTAACCAGTTGGCCAGCAAGTACAAGGGCAGTAAAGTCCCGTGCCTCTTGGACTTCAGTTCCCCATCTTTTCATTGAGCTAAACCCCACTGGGACTGAGCCCAGCAGAGCCCTGTGGCCGGCAGCAATCAGTGTGCATGGGAATCACATGGGATGCTGCTAAAAGCCGAGATTCCCACATTCTGGCGCCCCTTCCCAGTGAAGGGGGGACTTCCGAGGCTTGGAAACAGGACTGAGAACAAGCACCCCTCCCTCTCCCAACCATTTTGAAACAAAACCACACTTGGGAAGGTGCTGGCCTGGGTTTTCACCCAAGTTTCCCTGGGTTCCATGTACCCCAGTCCTGCAGTCAGGGTGGTTCCACTTTCATTTGTCTTTTATGTCAGGTTCTTTCTGTGTTTAGATTTCTGCCGAAGGAAGTCAGAAATGTGCTGGTGTGCACCCAAACACGGAGCTGCAGGTGGCCCGGTTTGGGGACATTCCCCAGCCCCAGTGGGCGGGCTCGGAGCGCAGGTCCGGTGACAGAGGACAAACCCTCCCTGGCCACTCTGCCTCCTGGGTCACAGAGAATCCCGCTGGCACTGTGGACGCCCCTGTGCTGGGGCTGCCCCGGGTGGGGGCGGGAGGCACAGAGGGGCCCTGGAGATTGGCACGAGGCAGGGAACATTGCCTGCCCTGGGAGTGCGTGTGCTAAGAAAGTGGCTACAGCCCAGCCTGTGGGAAACCAGGAAACAAACTGTGTGGGTGAGAGGAGAGAGAAAGGCTAGGATTACTGTGTGGGTGGGTATGAAAGAGAAAGAGATGGGGAAAGGAAGGAGGACAGAAAGTGGTTCGTTCTGTACATGGGTGTGTGGCAGTGGGCGTGCAAGAGTGGAAATGCCTGTGAAGGAAAACGTGTGCATATGTAAGAGAGGTTGCAGAGTGTAGGTGTGTGAGCAAGAGAAAATAGAGGAAAGATCATGATTTAACCTGTATCTAAGGGAGGAGGGAATCTGTGTGCTTACATGTTTCAGGTGGGACTGTAGCTAAGTATGCAAATCATATACATGTGAAAGGCATGTATGGGTCAGGGGGGGTTTGTGGGAGGATATTGATGGATGTATACCCATGCATGGGTGTGTGGGTGCCTGAGCGCATGCACGTGTGCAGATGTGAGTATACACATGTTTGCATACCACATGGTATATATACACTATGTGTATTTACATGCATGTTTGTGGGGGTGTGAGAGGGTATGTGTTAGTGTACATGTGAAGCATATAGGAATCTGTGAGCCCTGTTCCTACACCATCACCCTCCTATGACGGTCCCTGTAGAGTTGGGGAGCGGGAGAAGTGGGTGGCACCCTGCCTCTCTGACTGCCCTCTCCCCCACAGGACTGAGGAGCAGGGCCATGTCCTTGGCCAGTGACCAACGTCAGCTCTTATCGTGGGCACGGGTTCCTCTGCCTCCTCTAGATAGATATGGCCAGGGGCGGGGCTCATCTGACAACCCAGATTCACCCCAGAAGGTACCCCAAACCCCCATACCACGTGGCCTGAAGAGGAGGGCGAGTCACTTTCCCAAAGCCACATGTGAGGTCAGTGTGAGTCTTGGTGCCTCCCCGGGGGAGGAAGATGGCTTCACAGAGTCCCCTCCCCTCCCCCAGAGCCTGATCAGCCATTCCCCAGCCCAGTGGGTGGAAGAACACAGCCTGCTGCCTCAGCTCCATGGAGACAAGGCGATGCAGAGGGTAGTGGAAAGCATGGGCTTTCCACACTTCCCGGGGGGTTCAACTCCTAGCTCCTCCAGCCTCAGGCCTGAGACTTTGCCTTAGTTTCCTTATCTATGAAACAGAGATAAGAAATGTATGAACTCCTCAGGGCTATTTGGAGGGTAAAATGAAGTAACCCTTCCACTCGTTATTTTTTTTTTTTTAACCTTGGTTTCCTCATCTGTGAAACAGATAAGAAAATATGAATTTTTTAGGTTTAGTTAGAGGATGACAGAAGTAACCCATACAAAGCATTTAGCCCAGAGCCTGGCAGCTGAGCTGGGAGGCAGAAGCCCTGGGTTCTAGCTCCAGCTTTGCCACCGACTTACTGGGTGACTTTGAGCAAGTTGATTGCCATCTCTGGGCTTCAGAGTCTCCCCAGATTATCTCCACAGCAATCTCAATGAGTCCTTCCAGTTATGACAGGCTGAGACTTTGCAGAGAGGACATCCTCTCTGCCTCAGGGGGCTCTGTTGGTGAGCTGTGGACTAAGAAGTTCGGGCTGAGGCCTAATAATGAGCCCTACATGCCACTTTCCTTCCTCACATGTTCTCCCACATTGGCAGCAGCTGGGGGCTTGAACTGCTGCCCACCTCATCTGTCTGTGCTCCCTGACTCTCCAGCCAAGGACCCCATTCTGCCCTGCTCAGCTGGTACTCAGGCCTTAGAGCAATGGCACTGTACCCACCCATCCAAGTGGTGGGTACCCAAGGCAGAAGATGTCACGACCCATACTTAAAGCTGTCAAGAGAGGCAGTTATAATGGTGGGAGGACGGGTGTAATTGTCTGAAGATGCTTATAATCCCTAGGGGAATGGGAGGAAGCTTTAAAAGGAAGCCCTAATCCACTAATAACCTGGCAGCTCCATCGGCCTCTTCCCTCCGGATCTTTGGGCGAGAGAAGGGACTCTGACCACTCCCTTTCCCCAGGGAGCAGAAGGCCAGTGTGGCTCTGGCCCCAGAGCATGCGGTTCCTACTCTCCTGCAAGAGCCAGCTCCCTTCCCGCCTCCACCTCTGAGGAGTCTTCCCTGCCCATTCCATCCTCCCGAGGCCATTCTGTCTTCTCTGTCCCCAGAAATGTTCAGGGCAGAACTGGAGGACCATCTGGCTGGATGTTTGAGAGAGGAATGAACTAGACTGTGAGGCAAGAGCACGACCTTAGTCTCAGCTCCAGCACGGACTTGGTGACCTTGGGCAAAGGGCCTCAGCCTCTGAGCCTCAGTCGCCTCACCTGTACAATGGGAACATTCCTGCCCTGAGAGGCTGTAGTGAGGTCAGTGAGGAGACACTACAGATCTAGCTCCATATGAGAAGCCAGCAGGACTCGTTAAATGTAGTCCCTTCCTCTCCCTTCTCCTTCTATGGTCTCTTCCACCACACTTCTCCCTTATAAATCAGAATACAGTGGTGGCCACGGCCAAAGACCCTTATTTAAAAAAAAGAAAAAGAAAAAAAAGCTGTGATTGGATCATGGCTTAGCTGCTTGCTAGCCATGAGTCTAGGACAAATCACATATGTTCTCTGATCCTCAGTCCTCTCGTGTGTGTATGGGAGATAATAACAGTATGACCCTCTTGGGGTACTCATGAGAAGAAATGAAATGACATGTGCAAAGCTCTTAGCGCAGAGGGCCTGGCTCATAACGGCTTAACAAATAATAGCTGTTGTATTGTTGAGCCGATGATGAGCATTTTAATTATTAACATCTTTACAAGCTTTTCTAGATTGCTCTCACATTTCCAAAACCTTGCCCCATTTAAGATCATTGCAGCTCACAGCAGCTCTATGAGGTAGATAGGGCTCGTAGCTTTACATACTTTCACAGATGAGGAAACTGAGGCTCACCCAGGGGCAGGGGTTTGCTGGGGCTTGGCTAGTTGGCCTGGGTTCCAGACCAGCACCCGAGTCTCCTGGCTCCCATCCCTGGTCTGTGAGAGGGAAGGAAGCAAGGCCCTGGCTTTCAGGCTCCAGGGGAAGGGAATGTGGGCTGACTCTGGTGTGAGGGCCCACCTGCAAGTTCAAGGCTGCTGTGCCCTCCTCCTTCCTGCCCCTCCTTGTGTTTGCCCAGCTCCCTGTGTGACCCAAGTGTGGGAGGTGGCGGGGGGTGGTCTCGGGGGTGGGTGATCAGAGCCCGGAAAGAATTATTTCAGAAAAAAAGAGTGGGCAGGATGGCTGGTGAGATGCCAACCGGGGCGTCAGCAACGCCCGCAGAGAAATGAAGTGTTCCTTCGGTTTTCTGACGCACAAGCCCTCCTGGGCCTGAGCGAGCACGGCCCAGTTCCCGTCCTCCCCATCTGGACCCACTTCAGCGTTTCCATGGGCCGCCGGTGGAGGTGATTCAGTGTCGATTTTCCTGACCCGCCCCGCTCTGAGGACTATTATCGCCCTTCCTTCCTCCCTCCCTCCCTTCCTTCTGTGCAGGCAGCTGGCACGGAGCTCTCCCCTACCCCTTAGGGTCGGGTCCTTGCCGCAGCCCAGGTGATGTGGGTCCTGCATCTGTCATGGCTACCAGATGGACAGCCGAGGCCTGGGTGAGGAGTGTGCGTCCAGCTGGGTCACCGACAGGCTGAGCGACCTGGTCCTTAGCTTCCTCACTCTGGGCCTCAGTTTCCCTCCCACACACCCCCCTCCCCCCGCCCCCCGCGTAAGATTAGCAGGTCAGATTAGATCAGTCTTCAGTCTCTACCGCATAAGCTCCGTGAGGGGCAGCAACCACACCTGTTTTGCCCAGGGCTGGGTCCCCCGCACCCTCCAGTAGCTGGCACTCAATACCTTCAACCAGCCAGTCCCGCCCCCCATCAGCTGTTGCCCCTCTCCAGTCATTTGTGAGCCCCAACGACTGAAGGGCAGACAGAAGTGAGAGATGGATTTGTTTCCAACCAAGCGCCCTAGCACAGCTGTCTCTCACCGCCTTTCCATGGCCCTCCCTGGTTAGCAGAGAGACAGCCCTCGATGTGGGACAGCTGGAGGTGCACGCCGCTCACAGCCTCCCCGTCCACCTGGGCACGCCCCTGAGCCTGTGAGGGGCTGCTGTGCATCATGGGGAAATATGGCCAAAAGCCCCTGTGTTAAGTCCGGGGGAGTTGGGCCATGAGCTTACCTGGTTTCTGGGGAACCCTGGGCCCGGGGCCGGGGCCGGGGCTGGGGCTGGCTGTCATCACTTGCCGGGCCTTTACCACGTCCCAGTCCTGGCCGGCCCTGGCGTCACGCTGGGGCTCCCGCCGTGCCTCCCTGGAGAAGCTGGGTGGCTGGGTGCCCAGGACCTTGGGCAGCTCTGGTGCCCCTGGGGAGGCTCTGTAGATGGAGCTATCCCCACGCCTGCTGGCCACCCTGTCCTCCTCCACGTCCGGGGGCCCGGCCTCGCCCTGCAGGCTCTCCTCGCCGCCACTCTCCTCGGCCTCCAAGGCCAGACACCGGTAGCTCCCGTCCGGGATGCGGAAGGCGCAGGGGGAAGGCCGGCCCTCGCTGGGTCCGAGGGGCGGCGGTGGCAGGTGGGGGCCCAGCATGGTGCCGCCTCCACAGGGATGCAGGCCACCTGTGTGAGCTCCTCGCCGGCCTCCTGGGGCCTCTGCAGCTTTAACTTCCTCCGGCCACTCACAGCGCTGGGCGGGTCCGACGCCGGCCTTCCCGGGCTGGTGGGTGGTGGCCCCCACGCTGTCCTTCTTAACCGTCTCTGGTCAGCGAGGCCCCCACGTCAAGACGGTCTGTCTGCGCGGGGAGAGAGGAAACAGCCCGTGAGACGGCTCTCGGACGGTTCCGGCAGAGTCCGTGAGGCCTGGCCCCCTCAGGCCGCCCTGAGAACTGGCGGGGGGTCCAGGTCCCACACACATCCACCGGCAAGTGCCAAGGTCCGGGCACTCCACATCCCCGCTGGCTGCCATATCCTTATGCCATCTGACACTTTATTTGCTTAATGTTTTTCTGTAAATCAACTTTGTATAACTTCTAATACTTTGGGCTTAGGCAATGATTGCAGGAAAACCACAAGTATGTTGGGCTAAGTCATTTTTTCCCAATACACATTAAATAAATACCTAGTTATTTAACAATACTTTTCTGGGCAGAATTCTCTGACATCTTGCCACAGGAATCACAGAAACGGTGGGTCAGAGGGCACAAGGCTGGGGACAGGGACCCCGGAGAAGGCTGAGCACCAAGGGAGACGGTACAGTGATGTGCTTACATGACAGGCTTTCAGCTGGAATCCCAGCTCTGCTGCTTGCTCACACGATGGGCAGCAAGTCACTTGACCTCTCTGAGCCTCAGCTTCCCCATCTGTAAAATGGGAACTATAACATCTCCAACATAGTGTTGCATTAATGATTAAGTGAGCCCAGCCGGTGTGGTTCAGTGGTTGAGCATTGACCTAGGAACCAGGTCACGGTTCGATTCTCAATCAGGGCACATGCCCGGGTTTTGAATTCTATCCCCAGTAGGGGTCTTGCAGGAGGCAGCCGATCAATAGTTCTCTCTCATCATTAATGTTTCTTTCTCTCTCTCCCTTACTCTCTGAAATCAATAAAAATGTATTTAAAAAAGATCAAGTGAGAAAATGCATGCAGAGGACTTAGCACAGTTTCTGAGGTGCAACTTAATACATGTTGGCTATTTCTTCATCCCACAAAACATTTCTTCAGTCCTTATCACCTTTCAGACTCTATAAGAGGCCTGGGGAATACAGTGGAGATAAAAAAGATATGGTAGTCTGGCTCATGGAGCCTTAAAATGCGGTGGTGGTGGGAGCTGTGGATGATAATAGGGAATAATAATAACAGCATGATGATTTAGAAATGTTAACTATGATGATTACACAGGAGACAGGGCTGGAGCCTTCCTAGAGGGATGCGAGGCGGGAATGGATGGGAAAGAGACTTGGGAGGAAGAATTGGCTGGGCTGGGAAGCAGATGGAGAGTGGGTGTGGAGGAAGGGGGAGGAGTCTAGGATGCAACTCCGGTGACAGTGTGGTTTTGTGATTTTCATCAATAGAGCTCAGGACTAAACGGGAAGGAGCCGAGGAGCAGGTGTTCAGGGGAACAGGGAGATGGATTCGATTGGGGATTTCCAGGGGAGATGTTCCAGGCTGGAGACAAAGGCTCGCAAATCATTCATGGAGGCACAGCGGGGAGGTGGACAAGATGCCCCAAGATGGGCAGGCAGACCTGACACAGGGCCAGGGGAGAAAAACTTGGAATTGGCAGATCCCGATAAACACTTTTCTTTTTTCTTTAATATTTTATTGATTTTTCACAGAGAGGAAGGGAGAGAGATAGAGAGCTAGAAACATCAATGAGAGAGAATCATCGACCAGCTGCCTCCTGCACACCCCCCACCAGGGATGTGCCCGCAACCAATGCACATGCCCCTGACTGGAATAGAACCTGGGACCCTTCAGTCTGCAGACTGACGCTCTATCCACTGAGCCAAACAGGTTTCGGCTGTTAACAGCTCTTGATTCCACCGCTTCTTAGCCGTGTGAGCTTTGCAGGTATGAACACCTGAATCTCACCCTTTGCAAACAGGGAGAGGAGAACCCTACACACACCCTGGCTGTCCCGGGGGCAGTGAGAGTCCTGAGAATTGTGAAAGTCTGTGGACATTGGTGACCTCAGGGCCTGGACTGACCTCAGCTGCTGTGGTACTTGACCTGGAGGCCAGGCTTCGGTCCCTAGGCACCCCACCCCTACCCCCACCCCGGCAGGCTGGGTCAGGGCCTCAGCTTCTGGTTGGAGCTGTGCCAGGGAGAGTCTGGTAGGCAAGAGGAAAGGTAAGCACATTAGCAGGCCCTGGGCAAATCAATGCCAAACCGGGGAAGGCAAACAGGTATCGGGATCAGGAAGATAACGGGCACCTGTCACAGCTGCCTCGCTGACAGAAGCCCGCCTCTGTCTAGAGAAGTTTGAACACCTATTGGTTGCTGGGCTCTTCAATCAAACCCTCACAATGCCCCTGAGGGAGGGACGGTCACTATTACCCCCTTGCAGAGGTGAGGAAACTGAGGCTCAGACTTCTGGCCTAAGTCACAGAGTGACAGGGCCAAGACTTGACCCCAGTTCTGACACTAGGCCGTGATGGTGGATACAAAGACACAGCAGAGAGCGCTCCAAGGCCTCGTTCCTCTCCAAATTCTCTCTCACACGTCAGCTGCTGCCAGATTCCTGGCATTAGCATTTCAGAGAATCTTAGAATCTCATAAAAGGCCAGAAGAATTCTGAAAAGCCCTAACTGGCTATGTGAACCTTGGGCAGGTGCTTTCTGCATTTTGGAGTCATTTTGCTCCAAGGCACAATGGTGGGGTTGAGACAAAGGATGTTGGGGGTGGGGAGGTGTCTGTCTAGCCCTGGCATTGCAGGATGCCATGATTCTAAGCACTTGGAGCCCTCACCCCGCCGCCCACCCCACAGAGGGCCAGATGGCTGGGGGCAGAAGGAGTGGGCACGGGGGGCCGGGCTCCTTCTCACGCCCCACGGGGCCTCACGCTCTACCCCTGCTTCTGTTTTGCTGTATTTGACGGTGGCCACGGTTTCCAGGAAAGAAGAGAGAGGCGGAAAAGTTAACTTTCCGCCACCCACACAAATATTTTTGGCCAGCGCTCTCTTTGCATTGCCAAGCCGGGAGGGAGGGGCTGGCAGGAGCACTCCAAAGCAAGCCTCCCTTCCCGGGAGGAGGGCGCCCACCCCAGCGGGGGCCTGGGCCAGCCCGATGGGGGCCTGAGACCTGGAACACCCACCCACCCACCCACCCCCGGAGCCCTGGGCAAGGTGGAGGGAGGGGTGTGGGGACCCATAACTGCAATGGCAGCTGCCACTTTCTTTTAATATATTTTTATTGGTTTCAGAGAGGAAGGGAGAGGGAAAGAGAGAAATGGAAACATCAATGATGGGAGAGAATTATTGAGCGGCTGCCTCCTGCATGTTCCCCTCTCCTGCCCTCCACTGGGGATCAAGCCCGCAACCTGAGCATGTGCTCTGACCAGGAATCCAACCATGACCTCCTGGTTCATAGGTCGATGCTCAACCACTGAGCTACACCGGCCGGCAGCTGCCACTTATTGATGCTGGTAGGGTGGGCATGTGAGTGCTGTCTACAGGTGGGGAAACTGAGGCATGGGGAAATAATTCCGTACCCAGAGTCACACGGATGGTGAGTCCAGAGCAGGACCCATTACTCTCGGTGGCTGCAGCCTGGCTCTGGGACAGCCACAGCCCCTGCCGTGGCAAGCTCATGCACGGCACACCCGTCCCTGTGGCCCATTTCACCGCGGACCACAGAGGGCCTGCTCTAGCCTCTGCAGAAATGAGAGAGGGGTCCTCCAGTGCCAGGTCCCCCCATTCCCATCTCTCACCCAGCCACGGGCTCTAGACGCCAAGCCTCAGCAGGCAGGGCCGATAGAGCCCAGCCACGCCACTGTCCTCCTCTCAGCGGTGGGAGGGGTCACCCGGGTTGCACAGCAGGCCTGAACCCAGGGGCCCAGACACACGCTCCATCTCTTCACATCCCTACTCCCCCTGAGCCACCCGCGTCCCTTCTTGGTCCCCTGAGCTTCTCCCCTGAGTCCAGGCAGAGTCCTGGGCCCAGAGGCCTGGCTGAGGGGCTGGAGGAGGAAGACCAGAGCAGAGAGTGGCAGACAGCGACATGCAGGGTCCCTGGGAGGGCGTGTTTGACAGCAATTTCCTCCGGGCCTGGCCCAGGGCCTGGCGCATAACGACAATGATGATAGCCGATGTTTATGAAGTGTTTACTATGTCAGGTGCTGTTCCAGACACTTCGCCTGCATCATTCGATTCTCATCACAGCCCTACAAGGAAGGTGCTATTATTATCACCACTTCACAGATGGGAAACCAAGCTTACGTGACTTGCCAAGTTCACACGGCCAGTAAGTGACTGAGTCAGGGTTCATATCCTGATAGTCTGGCTCCAAATATCGCTGTCCCCCATAAAGCTGTGCTGCCTCCATAGTTCAGTAGTTATTGAATGAATGAGTGAATGAATGAGTGAATGAATGAGTGAGTGAAGAATAAGCAGGAAGGAAAGGAGGATGGGGGGAAGAGAGGGAGAAAACTAGCTCCAGTGGCTGGTACATTGCCTGGCACATGGTCATCACTCAATAAATCTTTACCAAGTGGAATATTGAATGCGGTGTGGCTGAGGCATTGACTGTACCTGTACCTGGGGAGTCGCCCTGGGGAAAAGGGTAGCTCAGACCTGGCCCAGATGGCTCTAGGTGCACCTCCCGGCCCCACGGCTCCCCACCCCCACCCCTCTCGGCATCAGGAGCGGGTGGGGAGTCGTGTCTGGCCCGTCCGGAGCTGAGTTTTCCCTGCCACTGGGGAGAGAGCTTCCGTTGCCTCTGAGAATCTGAGCAAAGAGTGTGTTCCTGCCGTAGTGCTTCTCTCCCAAGGAGGGGATTGTGGGTCTCTTCTCCCTGTCTCTAACGGGGGCCTCCTGGGCCCCTCCAACCTCCAGACCGGCGAGCACGAGGAAGCCTGGCATTTGGGATTGCCTTGCGCTGTGTTCTTGGAAGAGTCCCTTCCTCTCCGCTGGCCTGCCGTCCCAGCTGAAGAAGGCCTCGGGCGGAGTGGTTGGTGGGACCAATCGTAACCAAGATTCCCTCGTGGACCCGCCCTGTCCCAGCATTTCCCAGAGTCAGTTCCAAAGGATGTGCCAGTACGGCCCACATCACCCACCCACCCTCCTTCCCGTCCCGCAGGACACGCTGACCAATCCTGGCCTCCTTCCTTCCTGCCTCGGCCCCCAGCCATCCCTGCCCAGGCTGCCCGGCCTGCTCTGATCTCTGCTCCTTCCTCGTTCCTTCACTCCTCGCCTCTGTTCCTGTCCCCCTCCTGGGGCAGAAGGGGCCAGTGTCAATCAGGCTCACGGGAAGCTGGGGGAGCTCGGGACAGAACAGTCCTGGGCGAGAGGGAGCTGTGAGAAGCTGGGAAGAACCCTGAGCTGGGACCCTGGGTGGCCTCGGGGGAGATGAGCGTTAGCCAGGCCTCGGCTTAGCAGGACCCAGTCACCCATCTTGTTGGATTTCAGTCGCCTTCTCGGCAGCATGGGGATTCAGGCTCCGTCATTCACATTCATTCATTCAACACACAGTCACTGAGCGCCTGTGTGCCATCCGCTATTTTAAGTGCTGGCGTTACACAGTGAACAAAAGAGAAAACACCCTGCCCACGTGAAGCTCACATGGTAGTGGGGGTAGTCAGATAATAAATAAATAAGAAAGTGTGTCAGATGGTGATAAGTGCAATGGAAAAATAATTAAGCAGGAAAGGGGCCCGAGGCGTGTGGCGACAGAGAAAACCGTGGTATTAACATAAAAAGCCTTGGCAGCTGCCACCCTGTGTTTTGGATGGCATGTGTACTTCAAGTTCATTCTTATGTTACATTCTCATAATATGTGCAACCAGAAACACATAAAGTCAACATTAGGTGGCGAACTCAGGAACACACGCCTGTGGAGCCTGGGCGGTATAGTTCTGACGCTAATTCAATTGCTCACCATTTTAAAACTTTCAAGTTTCAATAAGAAAATGGTTACCAAAAAATAAATAAATAAAAAGAAAGAAAGAAAATGGCTACCATTTAAGACTGAGTATGTTTTATGACCAGGTATTTAAAAACAGGATTTCACATATTGGCATTATTTCTTTGAGAACATCCTTTTTCAAGTTTATTACTTAGAAATAAACTTGATAGAGACTTGATAGAGTGTCTCCTCAATGTAAAACACATACTATACAATGAGTTGGAGGATTATGTGTGTGTGTGTGTGTATATATATATATATATATATATATATATATATATATAAAGTCAGCGACTGTAATGGCCATAACAACCATAACAACTGGTCACTATGACGCCCAGCAAACCGGCCAGATCAGGTCATAGGGCTGGCCAGCCATCCTTGCAGCCCCTGCCCCCTATTGGCCTGCTCCTGATTAGACTCTCCCATCCTGATCAATTGTAGGGTGGCTGGCCGAAACCGGTTTGGCTCAGTGGTAGAGCGTCGGTCTGCGGACTGAAAGGTCCCAGGTTCGATTCCGGTCAAGGGCATGTACATTGATTGCAGGCACATCCCCGGTAGGGGGTGTGCAAGAGGCAGCTGGCCGATATTTCTCTCTCATCGACGTTTCTAGCTCTCTATCCCTCTCTCCTCTTCTCTGTAAAAAATCAATAAAATATATTAAAAACAAAAAAAAGAGTAGGGTGGCTGGCCAAATGCCCCCTCTCTCTCCCTGATTCCCCTAGCTCCACTCCTTATCAGTGAGCTCCACACGGATAGGCCCGTAGCCCCACCCCCAGCTGGACTGCCCCTGATCACCCTCCCAATAGGGGGTGGGGGCAGCCCACTAACCTCTTGCAGTCACTCCCCTTGCCCGCTCCCCCCCAAATTGGCCCCCCCACCCCATCAGGGACAGGATCTGCTGGCAACCACCCATGGCCCCTCCCCGAGGCTGCTGGCCCTGATCGGCACCCTCCACCTCATTCTGGGGCAGAGCCAGCCAGCCCACAGCCTACAGCCCCTCCCCATGGCTGGCCCCTCCCCCAATTGGCCCCCCATTCCCAATCAGGGGCGGGGTCCATTGGCCAGTCGCCTGCGTCCCCTTCTCCCAGGCAGCTTGGCCCTGATTGGCCCCAATCAGTGCGGGCCAGCAGTCCAACCTCCTGCCATCTTCTCCTCCCAACAGGCTCAGCCCCAATCCAGCCCAGTTGGGGCTGGGCTGGCTGGACCTCACCCTTGCACAAATTCATGCACTGGGCCTCTAGTAATACCATATAGTTGTTGTGAAGGTCCAATAAATTGACCATGGAAGTGCTCAAGAGGATGCAATTTTGTTATTATAATTGTGCTTTTTGTTAAGGGGTGACTGAGGATATAATCAGAACAAGAGTCTGCTTAGTAAACATTGATTATGTGCAGGGCTCTGCGATGATACATCACATTCAGCACCATCTTGTTTGTTCCCCCAAATAACCCTGTAAGGCAGGCACCTCCCCATTTAACAGATGGGGAAATGGAGGCTCACGGAGGATAATCTCTGCCCTGGTTCCTGAGCAGGAAAACAACCCAGCTGGGACCTGAAAGCTGGGGCGGACAGTGGGGGGGGGGGGGGGGGGGGAGGAGAGGGTCTCGGAGGGCCGAGGAGAGGGGACATTTTGCACGGCCCAAAGAGCCCTTCATTTTGGCCCTGGCTCTGCCATGCCCTCTGTGACCTTGGCCACCTCCTCCACCCCTGGGTCTCAGTGACCACCAACCAAATAACTGTAGCTCTGGGTGTGGGGGCCCTATGTGCCCTTCTGGCTCTGGATTACCCCTGCCTCCCGGTGCTCAGCACGCAGGCGGGCTCGAGCCCATTCCAAATGGATGCCCTGAATCCAGCCTGTTCACAAAATCAGCCAAATCCCCTGCACGTCACATCTATTTCTGCCCTGCTGGGTTCACAAATATGTGGGCCAGGGAATCAGCTTCAACGGGACTGGAGAGACTGAGGTCATGGATATAAATACGGGGTCAAGGCCGGCTGGGGTCAGGCAGGAGGGGTGGCGGGCTCAGAGTCAGCCTGGGAAACCATGTCCCTGGGGTCCTGCTTGCAGTCCCATCTCCTTCCGGGCACATTAAAAAGCAGAGGCCCAGCCAGAGGGGCGGGGGCTGGCCCCAGGTCACCTGGGTGGTGGGGGTCAGAGGTGGGCCCGAGCACAGGCTCCTGGCTTTGAGAAGAGGCTGCTCCTCATGCCACTTCCTGTCCCCTCACAAGCCCCTCTCCCCTCACCCTGGGGGTCAGCCTGGCCATGCCCAATTTGAACGGGAGCAAGATATTAAGAGTTAAATTTATAAAATAAACCTCTGCTGATAACAGACTGCTTTGTACCTGTTGGGTATAGTGGGGTTCTCAACTTTTCATTTGGGAGAGGGTTCTACGGCTAAAATTCAGGAAACGGCTACCCGAAGCTGCCTCCCGCTCAGTAGGACCTCCTGCTCACCCTGCAGAGCGACCCAGCCGTGTGCTGGAGCCGCCGAGCTTGCCCGTCAGCCAACTGTGTGACTCACCTCCCAACTTCGCAGTCGGTGACATCACTCCGGTAGCTTCAAACCAGCCCTGGTGGGAGTCCCTGCACCGTGGACACGGGCAGATGCTACAAAGCAGGGCTCTTTTCCCTCCCGGAGAGCCAGCTGTTAAGCATTTACCAGCACAAGCACCGAGCAAGACCTTGGCTAGCGGGTTCCTATCATGCAACTTAGACTGCGAGCCTCAACTTCTCGACCTGGAAAGTGGGAACCATAACCACTCCGGCATCCTCACTGCTGTGTTTCCAAACTTGTCCCCCTGTTAGGTCACCTGAGGATCTTTTTCACGTTCCAAAGCCCTGGCCACACTGCAGACCATTCAGCCACCGCCTCTGGGGCACCGGTATATGTTTGAAATTTCCCATGTGATGCCAGTGTGCAGACTGGCTTGGGAACCGCTGGTTCACATTGCCTGCCTCTTTGCAGCTGTCCGGGAGCCACAGAGAGATGAGGGACATTGCAGACCCCTCACTCCTGCTCTATTTAACTCCTGGGTTTTGTTGTTTTTGTGTGTGTGTTTGGAAAGAGTTGTGTTAAGAGTGGTGGGGATGTTCGCTTGCTTGCTCTATTTAAAGACCTACTCTGCCTGAAGCGTGCAGGAGGTGCTGCTTCCAGGGACCGCGGAAGGAGGAGCCCTGGCCCTCTCCCTTCCAGATGTGCGCCTGGCCGCCCCACGCACCCCAGGCAGATGGGCCAGCTAAACCCCGAAGAGGCCTCACTGCATGTGGTGCTCAGCTGGCCGGCGGGGGAGACGGAGACCTCAGCCTGGTCTCTCCCTCTTCTCCTAGAGAGAGTGCGGCTGCCTCTTCTCCCCCGGAGGCCCAGGGCTCACAGCTTGGCTCGGAGGACTCAGATTAAGAATAGAAACGTCAGCGCTGATGCCAAGGGCTGGGGACCTCAGCCCAGCCTCCCCCCTGGACCACCATCAATGGCAAGCAGGGATAAAAATAATCGTAATAGTGGCTAACGAGTATGACATCTTCCCCATGCTCTAAGATACACCACAGCAAGCGCCGTCTGGAATGGATCTGCACTGCCCAATATGTATGGTGGCCACTTGAAATCTGGTGAATTCAAACTGATATGGGCTGCACATAAGGGGTACACACCAGGTCTCCAAGGCTTGGTACCCAAAGAAGAAGGTAAACTGTCTCAATAACAGTTTGTTTTTTTCTGATTCATTACATGTTAAAATGACACTACTTTGGGTTTAAATAAATGTGTCATTAAAACGAATTTTATAGTTCCCTTTTTTCCTCCTGCTTCTTCTTTTTTTTTTTTCTTTAAATATATTTTTGATTTTTTACAGAGAGGAAGAGAGAGGGATAGAGAGTTAGAAACATCGATGAGAGAGAACCACACCCCCCACTGAGGATGTGCCCACAACCAAGGTACATGCCCTTGACCGGAATCGAACCTGGGACCTTTCAGTCCGCAGGCTGACGCTCTATCTACTGAGCCAAACCGGTCTTGGCCCTCCTGCTTATTTTTGCTTTGTTAGTGTGGCTGCTGGGAAATTTAAAGTGGCACACCTGCTAGCACTGATTTTGATGGACAACGCTGGCCCACAGGTCATGAGGGCATGCGCTCCAGTGCCACGTCCTGGGCTTTGAATTGTATCCTGTGTTGTTTTTTGCCACTTCCCAGCTGTGAGACTTCAGGCAAGTGACCTAGCTCTCCGTCCTCGGTTTCCTCATCCGTAAAACTAGGATAATGATTGTCCCCACGGCGTTGGTGTGGATGTCATGTGTCTGGCACAGAGAAGGCACTCAGTAGCGATCAGCAATCAGGGGACCACCTGGTGCTAAGCTAAGTCACTTCGCTGGATTACTTCATGCCTCGGTAGGTGCTGAGCAACCCGTCGTCGGTGGTGAACAAGCAGAGCCGGGAAACTCCTGGGCAGGCTACCCCAGAGGGAGTCCAAACCCCGAATGTGGGTTGGGGAGGCCTGGGTGAAATGGCGCTGCCAGTGAGGACACTGAGTTATGCTGCTGTCTGCCCTGGCTTGGTGTTCTCACCAATCCTCTCCTCCTCACCATATCTCTAAGTTTCCTTCCACCCAGCTCAATGTAATAAACACTTATCGGTGCCACTGGGGGTCGGCATTGGGCAAGCCCCCATGGGCAGAACAGGGAAGAGAAGTGGCGCCTGCCGCCAAGGCATCTAGTGTGGGCAGAGGGGCAGCAGCCAGGGGTCGGACGGTCCATAACATCAGGTGGGGGAGACAAGGGCATAGAGAGTGACTTAGCCTCTCTCAGCCTCCATTTCACCATCTGTAAAATGGGACCAAGCATAGCACCACCTCCTCGGCATTGTGAGGAGCAAATGAAAGGTTGTGGGAGAAGCATCGGCCATGCACACAGGACGGGCTCAAGCAGTGCCCGTCACCTCTGGTTCCACCAGGGCTGGCACCGCGTCTGTTTGCTCAGCGTTCACTCACTCAGCAAGAAGTGTGAGCTCCATGGAGGACTCTGTTGTGTATGTCAGCCAGTTTGGCTCTCTGCTGGGAAGGACTCTCAGTGAGTGGTGGAGCCAAGATAAAGGAAAATAATTATCTCTTCCCCCCGCTTCATCCCCCCAACACACACACACACACACACACACACACACACACACAGGATGGAATAAAATAATGAAAGGGAAAGATGTTTTGTCAACAATATCTGAAGCTGTTATTAAGGACACACTTGTTGAGGCAATGGCGGGCAGGCTGCATGGGGTGAGGGGGTGAGACGCTGCACGGGCAAGGTCTCAGGGCCGGGCAGGGGAGGAAACAGGGCTATGGCAGAGGAAGCTGGAAGAGGAGGCTGGATGGAGGGTGCTGGCCTAACTCCCCGCCTCTCCTCGCCCCAAAGCCTGGGCTCAGCACACCCTCGGACATCAGCCTGCTTCTCCACGCGCTGTGACCTTGGCAGGTCACTGCCCGCCCCTGGGCCTGAGAAAGGGGCAGCATCGTGTTGCTGCTTCACCTGGCAGGAACAGGGGTGATGGTGCTGACCCCAGGGCCTGGCACAGAGCCGGGGCCGCTGCCCTCAGAGACAGTGTGGGGCGGTGGTCGGCCTGGGCTCTGGAATCTGGGGGCCGCTTTGGAGTGGCTGCTGAACCAGCCATGTGACCTCGGGCAAGTCCCTTCACCTCCCTGTGCCTGAGCCTGCTTTTCCATCTGCAAACCAGGGGTAATCAGTGCTGCCTCCCAGGCTCCTGTGGAGATTAAACAAGTCTATATACGTGGCGAGCTTAGAGCTCAGGTATATGCGGTAGGTGTTATGGCGGGTGCAGTGAGGGGCTGAGCTAGTGTAAGTTATAGGGAGGAGAAGAGGCTGAGCCAGTGTAAGTTATAGAGAGGGGAGGAGGGTGAGCCAGTGTAAGTTATAGAGAGGGGAGGAGGGTGAGCCAGTGTAAGTTATAGAGAGGGGAGGAGGGTGAGCCAGTGTAAGTTATAGGGAGGGGAGGAGGGTGAGCCAGTGTAAGTTATAGGGAGGAGTGAGAGTGAGCCAGTGTAAGTTATAGGGAGGGGAGGAGGGTGAGCCAGTGTAAGTTATAGGGAGGAGAGGAGAGTGAGCCAGTGTAAGTTATAGGGAGGGGAGGAGGGTGAGCCAGTGTAAGTTATAGGGAGGAGAGGAGAGTGAGCCAGTGTAAGTTATAGGGAGGAGAGGAGGGTGAGCCAGTGTAAGTTATAGGGAGGAGTGAGAGTGAGCCAGTGTAAGTTATAGGGAGGGGAGGAGGGTGAGCCAGTGTAAGTTATAGGGAGGAGAGGAGAGTGAGCCAGTGTAAGTTATAGGGAGGGGAGGAGGGTGAGCCAGTGTAAGTTATAGGGAGGGGAGGAGGGTGAGCCAGTGTAAGTTATAGGGAGGAGAGGAGAGTGAGCCAATGTAAGTTATAGGGAGGGGAGGAGGCTGAGCTAGAAGAAACCCGCCACCCTAGCATCTGAGCTTGGAGCTTCTGAGTTGTGTGTGTGTGTGTGTGTGTGTGTGTGAGTGGTATGTGTCTGCATAGGTGTCAGTATGCTATGTGTGTGTGCATGTTTGACTGTATGCCTGTGTGTAGCGGTGTGTCTGTATCTATGCACGTGTGTGTGCACACACACATGTGGTGGGGGTGCAGTCTGTCTGCAGAGCTGCTGGGAGTGGCCCAGGAGCGCTCCGCCAGACCAAACAATCCCAGCACTTCAAGCTCCGGGCTGCTCTGACTGTTTGCTTTGTTTCTCTCCTTCCCCGGTTCCCTGTTAACCATTCCTGCTTCCAGTGCACAGAGCTGGGAGGGAGGCCCTGGCGGGGCAGGCACCGGGCTGAGGCCCCAGCGGGGCAGGCACTGGGCTGCCCCTTCTCCTCTCCCCACTCCAGCTCCTGCCTCGTTGCCACGTGGAGCCCAGGCAGGCCCCTCCCCGGCGGAGCCTCAGTTTCCTGGTTTCCTGCAGTAGGAACTAGTCCTGTGCTCCTGCTGACATGATCAGAACAGCAAGGTCACTGCCCGTCCAGCGCCCGGAGGGAGGCATGGCATCCCCCAGGGGGTGTTTGGGAGTGTTTGCGGTGAGATCTGAAACCAGCCTCCGGGGCTCCCCACGCCTCAGTCCCCGGTCTTCCCATCTACAAAGGCCGTGTCCTGACCGGGACAGGAGGGACTCTTTGAGGGGGTCAGCCCAGGGCCAGGCCTCTGGACTCCAGCTTCCCGTTTAACGAGGCAGCGTCCACTGAGCACCTACGATGTGCAGGAGCCTTAGGTTGGCTCATGTTAACCCTCACAGCCACCCTGTGAGGTAGGCGCTCTCGCTTCCCCCATGTTACCGATGAGGAAACCGAGACCAGAGGGGTTAAGCAACCTTCCTGAAGTTGCACAGCCAGGAGGGGGCCAGGCTGGGTCTGCCCTGAGGCCTGAGAAAGAGTTGGTGCTCTCCCCTCATCTCAGGGCACGTCACTCCGTGTCGTTCTCTCTATGGAAATCGCCCATCCCTCTCTGCTTAAGTCCGCAGCGTTACCGACAGGCCCGATGCCTCGGACCTAATACGGATCGGGGGCCAGACGCAGCGTGTGCCAGGGCCCGGGGGCCTCCTCACCTGGACCTTCACAACAACCCTTTTCACAGGTGAGGAAAGCAGAGCTCAGGGCGATGCAGTCCTCTGGCACGGCCCCGGTGCAGTGGGAGCAGCGTGCCGTCCACCCGACCTTGTTTTTTTATTCTTTCTCCCTGACCCCAGAGCACACGCCAGCTTTCCTTGGCGTGGAGTCGATACTGTCCCCTGTAGACCCGGATGGGACTGTACAGGTAAAGTGCTTTGTCACCACTCCACGCTCTGCCTTGACGGGACTCAGGACAAAGAGACCAGAGTGAGATCCAGCAAAGGGGAGCCCCGGGGCATCGCTGGGAGCGGGTAGCCCACGTTTAACGAGGACCCTGGCCTCCCTCGGAACCCAGGCCTCGCCCACATATTTAAAGGGACCGTGGTCAGATAAACAGTTTCATTCTCCAGTTGAGAATGCTTCATCAGGAAGAGGTTGCTTTCTAAGCCCACATCCTGCCCACTAAACCGTGCGCCCTCCCACGCCCCGGGCCGGCAGATCTCTCTGTAACGACGCCCACAGAGCTGCCCAACGTGCCGTAAAGCCGGCCTCTGTTTGCCCTTGGCCGTGGGTGTAGCTGCAGGACCCACAAGGCCACGTTGAATGTGATAAGTCCTGCAAGCGGGGAATGTGCCCCTGACCCCGGCCAGCTGCTTCCCCGGGATTTGAAACAGCTTTGAACCTGGGCCCAAGGGTGTGGATGACGCCATGTGACCCGTCCCCGCTCCAGGGAGCCTGGCCCTCACACTCCCCACCTCCCAGCCCCGGGAAGGCGCCTTTCTAGAGAAACATGACCCCCTCGGAGCAGACAGATGCCACTGCGTCCGTCCGAGGACAGAGCCGGAGGATGACTTCAGCGGTGCAGGACACCGTCCTCCGGGCGATGGGAACACGGAGGCCCTGAGAGGGCCCGGGGCCCGCCCTGGGCTCCGTCCTCTGCACCTGCTGTCTCCCCAAGACGGGGTCAAAAATTCACTCCCCCCACCAGGGTGCCATCCACACCCTCGGGCCAAAGTGTGGTGCCCTCTGCCTTTTGCGGGTGAGACACGAGAGGACCCTTGGGGCAGCTGCGCCCCCTGCAGGAGGGCAGGGGTGAAACCAATCCCCAGTGAAGGTTCACAGATAAACCTTCTTCAGGAGGAACAGGAGCAAGAGCGAGCCACCCGGTTAGGGGGAAGCATGCAGGGGCACGTCCCCAAAGACACCAGCTCCAACCAGCCCAGCCTGGAGAAGTGATGAGGGGGTGCCTCTGCCGAGGGGCTCCCCTCCACCCCCCACCCCTCCCAGGCCGGTGCTGGTTTGGCTCACAAAATGCAGCCAAGTGGCCAGGGAGCCAAGGCTGAATGGCAGGAAAAGCTGAAGTCAGGCTGGCCCCTGGCCTACCCACACACCCTAGCAATTCAAAGCAAGGCTGACGCCAGACAAAGCACTCGGAAATGTCCGTCAGGGAACAATCTCTTTCCCAAACTCCTTGCCTTTGACCTAGGGCAGCAGCCCTGCTCTGAGATGGGCTGATCTGCCCATTCCGTTCCCTGTCCCTTTACACACACACACACACACACACACACACACACACACACACGCATGCACATACCACTCCAAAAACGACAACTGAGCTTTTCACTCTATTGGTGTTTTTTACAGAGAGGAAGAGAGAGAGGGATAGAGAGTTAGAAACATCAATGAGAGAGAATCATCGATCAGCTGCCTCTTGCACCCCCCCCCTCCCCCACTGTGGATGTGCCCGCAACCAAGGTACATGCCCTTGACCGAAATCGAACCCGGGGCCTTTCAGTCCGCAGGCCAACGCTCTATTCACTGAGCCAAACCGGTTTCGGCTGAGCTTTTCACTCTAATCGAAGATTCACAGGGCTACTCATTTGTGGGGACCAACAGACGGTCTCCACAGCAGACCACACTTTCGGGTCCCAGACAGCCAGACCCAACACTCCCGGGATCCTTTCACACGGTAAAAGCGTAAAGAGAGCCGGTGCCAACATGGACAGGCCCCTGAGGGTCCCCAGTAGTCATTCGTTTGGGCCAGGTAGCTTATATTTTTATGGAGATCCACTCCCTGGCTTACTGTGCTTCTGTGTTTCTCCCCTGATAAGGGTGAAAGCTGCCGTCTCTGTCAGATGGAAATGGGCAGTCCATGCAGCACCCTCTGGGAGCAGCAAGCCCACACCTGGGGAAATGCTATCTCGGTTTAGCCTTGTCCTTGGAGAGATGGGGAAACTGAGGCCTGGAGATGAGCGGAGACCTGGCCAACATCCACAGCAAGGCAGTGGCAGGACCGCCACAGAACCCAGACCCAGCGCTCAGCAGGCTGAGAGAGACGACTTCCTGAGGGAGAGACTACCCAGGACTCAGGGACCCCCGCAACTGCCGGTGCCCCCATTTGCCACAGAATCTGAGCACAGCCTCCAGCCTTCCCCCCAAGGCTGAGCCCAGGCCCCACGCACCCTGGGACCCCTCCAGCCCCACAGCCCCACAGCCCCACACTGCCTCCCGGGGCGGTGGGCAGGCCGTGCCCTCCCCTGGGCTCGGTCTCCTCACCTTAGGGCCTCGGTGAACACGCCACGCTCCCGGAGGCGAGCATTCTGAAAGAGACGGAAACAGACGAGGGAGACGGGATTGTTAGCAGCCCCTTGCTCGCTGCCTCAGCCTTTCTCTCTGGGAAATGGGTGGATGCTTGACAGGTGTGAGAAGACTGAGCTGGCTGGAGGAAAAGGGGGCCACAGAGGGGTCCCAGCCTGAAAGGGCTGCCACCAACTCAGCTGGGGTGTCTCCTCCTCTAGGGGACCCTCTCAGGGGGCACCCCATCCTAGGCTCTGGGTGACAGGTAGAAGTCACCACAGGAGGCCAAGAGGGAGGCCAGTTCCGCAGACACGCACTCATTCACACAACACACACACACACACACACACACACACACACGGAACTCAGGCATTCCCCACACTCTTTGGCATGCTCTCACTTGTACGAATGCAAAAGACCCCAACCCTTCCTGAGAGGGGCCCCCCTCGCACACATATGCCCCGGGGGCACACCACATGGGCCAGCCTGCATCTCCCCCACCACCACCCCCCAGCCCCGGCCCCAAGCCCCAGGCCCCCGGCTTGGCGGCGTCTCTGTCCCGCTGCCTGGAGACACATGTGGTTTCAGTTAGCAGCGGAGCGGGCATTTCCGTCCCAGACAGCGGGGCCCTGCCAGGGTCCCGGCCCCATCGGCGCCCACAAGAAGGGCCACCTTGCCCCCCACTCCTCCCCTGGCCGTCCCGGGGACCCCGGAAACCCCTCTCCCCTGGAAGACCCGGCTCTCCTCCTCCGAGGCCTCCCCTCACCTGGAGCCGGAATCCGCACCCACTCGCGCGGGGCCCGCTGTGCCCGGGCTCTGGCCACGGCTGCCCGCCTGCCTCCGCGATCCTGCTCTGTCTCCGGCAGGCTGAGCAGGATGGGAGGAGGGCAGGGTGTCAGGGGGGCGGGCGGGAGGGAGGGGAGGGGGCGTGTGGAAATGGAACTTTAATAACAGAGCCCCTTTTGTTCCCGAGCATATGGGATATTTCATACATACTGAAGACATTAGCTGTCTATATTTTTAAGGGCTCGGGCGAAAGGATGAATAAATACAGCCCGTGGTCTGCTCGGCACACACGCACATGCCGAGCGCCGGCTTCTGGAGCATTTCAAAAACCTAAAGAAAAAGCCCCCAGTGACACCGGACACTTAAAAATAAATATGTTTCCAAAACCTCAGGCTTGCCTTGCCCCCTGGAACAGCCACCTGGAGGCCCTGGGCTCCTCTTCTCCCGCTGCTCTCCTCCCGTCCCCCCTCACTTCGGCTCTGCGGCAGGAAAAGCAAGTCCCTGGAATCCAGCCCCCACACCCCAACTCCCCGTCCCAGTACCCCCCGCCCCCAGCAGGACCCCAGAATGCCAGAGTTCTGGAAGACCTTGGAAAGCTGTGCCTTACTTGTTTCAGAGACAGGAGACCAAGGCCCAGAGAGGGGCAGGGACTTGCCTGAGGTCACACAGCAACTCAGATCTTGAGCCAGGGGGCAGTGCCTTCTTCCCCCAGGAGCCATCTCCCACTTCCCCACCTCAGGGGTGGGGCGGGGAGACCCTCGGGCCCAGGTGTGGCCTGGGAGCCTGCCCGAGTGCCTTTCTCACTGGAGGGCTGATGTGAGCAAACCCCCGAACTCTGGGCACCGGTCCAGGGCAGACGTCAGCAGGGCTGGGAGCTGGGCTGGTCCCAGGAAATCCCCTTCAGGACAGCAGATCCCGACAGGCCCGGAGACCTCAGGTGCAGGAGCCTCCCGCCCTGACCGCATGGCTCCAGGTGTCCTGTGTCCTACGTCTGTCCTCCAGGAGGAAGAGCAGAGGCCCGGAGAGGACTGGGCTTCCGGCAGAGTCACTCAGCACGATGATGGCCGAGCAGAACATTGAACCCGGAGCATGCTTGCTGACACGCTTCACAGGCGTGCACGGCTCCCCGGCTCCCTCTGGTCCGTGTGCCGTCCTCCCAGTCTCAGGGTCCCCCTCCTTTTCCCCCACAGCAGTGGCCCCAGCTTCCCATTGCTGTTCGAGCTCAGTCCCTTCTCACCAACTGTCCAACCATCCACTTAGTTTAGTTAGCACAGTGCCTGGCCCGTAGTAAGAGCCCCTAGTAAATGTGAACACTTCCTGAGGAGGCCGTTGACTGAGTTTCTACCACCAAGTCCTCTGCAGACTCGGGGGCTGCACCAGGCACCATGGGACAAGCCCACACCCTTCCTGGGCTGGTGCAGAGAAAGAGCCTCCCTCTTTGCCGATCTCTTCTCCCATTTGGGGGAAGTCGAGGCTCAGAGACGTCCAGAAGCTTCCCCAGGCCACACGGGTAGTAAGTAACCGAGCTGGTGGCCAGAGCCAGTGGTCAGCATCGTCAGGGGGCTCGCTGCTTGGCCCCAGCCCCGGTCCCCGGATTGACAGCACCGTGTCACCGCAGAGTGTCTGCACGCTTTGTGAGAGTAGGCAGGCAGAGCACCCCAAACCTCCCGTGACAAAGGGGTTTTAATGCAGGAGAGCTGGGTTCCTGGCCTCAATCTGCCGCTGACAGCTCTGTGATGCCCCCCGTCTAAGAACACAGTTTTTCTCCTCTGGGAAGGGAAGGTAATGATTTCACTGAATGATGGAGATCACGTGATAGGAAGGATGTGAGGGGGCTTCGCCAAGTGCGCAGGGATGTCCCTGTCTGGAATTGCTTGTCGCGGACTGGCATTAAGTCCAGTTGGGGTTCCGGCGGGTCCCGCCGGCACCTCACCCATGGTGCCCCTCGGTGTGAGCGGTTTCAGCCCCCAACAGCTTCCTGGAGAAGCCCCTGCACCTTGTCACCTCCCCACAGGGACCCCGTAGCAGCTCACATTACCCCAGTGCAGCCAACGACTTGGGGGGACATTCAAGATTCCTGGAAACCTGGTCCCCAATCTGAGCCCTCGCTCCTTCCCAACGCCGACTCTCCACCCATGTCAGTGTGGCATCCTCAGGCCTTGGGAGGCCTCCCTGCCCCGAGGGATCTGAGCCACCTCTGTCATCTGCCCACCATCCGCCTTCCATCCTCAGCTCACTGATGAGACAGGTCCATGCACTTGGCGTATGAGCTTGCTACTCTAGTCAGAGGCCTTTTCAGAAGGAGGCTTCAGGCGAGTTCGTGGCTGGGCTCTGCGGTAGGAAGGTTTCCGGGTAGGTGACAGGTCTTCGTCTCGATGCTAATTGTTTCGTAAGATAATAATAAAGCCGCCACTGGTGGAGCAGGTCCTTTGGGCCAGACACTTGTTCCTGACAGCCTGACACCACAGGAGGCTGGTGGGGAGGCCAAACTGTTTGCCTGAAGCCCCAGCCTGAACGTGGCAGAGCCCACCTCACCTGGCTCCAGCCCGTGCTCCTACCTGGCTTCTAAGTCAGTGTTTTCTATCTCCAGGGCCAGTGTGGGCCTCTGGAGGGATGAGATTCTGCCCCAGACTTTCCATTCCCCCACCTCAGAGCTGAGCATGAATGAACATTTGCTGGAATGAGCACGAGAGTGGTCCTGGTGAGACTCTCTGATGGGAGGAGGGTGTGTGTGTGTGTGTGTGTGTGTGTGTGTGTGTGTGTGTGTGTGCTGCGTCCTCAGCCTTGCGAGCCCTGCCTGGCCCATGCCCATGCCCATGCCCATGGTGTCACCTGGAAGGCAGGGGCACTCACAGGTGTGGTCCTGCTGCTGCTGAGGATTTTGACCCACTCTGTTTCCATTCTGCCCCGATTCATCCCTCCTTAGGCAACCTGGTGCTCCCCACTCCCAGGGGGTCACCCGCAGAAGGTCACAGCGCACCCCAGCCCAGAACTCCGGGCTCAGAACCCTCCGTGTGTGTGGAGGGTGAGGGGTAGGGAAAACAGTTCTTGAGTAATGGGCTCAGAATAAGGGGTAATAAATGTGGGCTTGAAGAAACAAGAGATCCCAAAGCCCATGCCCCTCACTTAGCAGAAGCCACAGGAAGACATGAGGATGCTCTTAATTCCCAGAAGGGCACAAGAAGGCTCGGTTCCCAAAACCGCCAGGCTCCTCGGCTAGGGACCAGCACGTAAGTCATGAGGTTACCACTCTCAGAGACTCCACTGGCCGGGCACTTGGCTGGGCCGCTTGGTGTGAAAGTCATGCACCATCTTCCTCTCCTTCTGGCCTCCATGTGCTGATGTAGGTCTTACATGAACGGGAGGACTGAGTTAGGGTGGGGGGCGGGGGGGCGGTGGCAGCCACTTTGGGGCCCCCACCTCCTATTCAGCAGAATACCGGTGACCACGCTCTGCCTCCCCAGGGGCCTCAGGGGGCATCCCGGCTGAGAGAGGTGTGCCCCGCAGGCCCAGGCACCCTCGTCTCTGGCAGAGCAACCTTCCCCAGGGCCCCCGCTGACACACGAGCCGTCCTGTGATCAGATCACGGGTAATTGAATTGCTTTGGGGGGTAAATTCCATCCAGATGTTCAGGGCGGGGTGGACTTCCTGAGCAGAGCCGGGGCGGGGCACTGATACACGGGGGCCAGGCAGCCAACTTGCTAGGGGCCCAGGAGGCCCAAGAGGTAGACCATTGTCCTCTGAAAGAGCCAAAGGTGGAATTTCAGGGCCAGGTCACCTGAGTCCAACCTCCGTCGTGGGAAGATGGGGAAACTGAGGCCCTGCGAGCAGAAGGCACTGCTCCAGCAATGGCTGGTGGGTTTCCCACCTCCAGTCTGGCCAGGGCTCTTACGTGTGGGACTTTTTAGATGGAAACAGGCAGGGGAGCCCCTTCCCCAGAAATTCCCATCAGGCCTTGGGTGAGGAGGTCAGGAGTGCGGGTCACTGAGTGGGGAATCTGCGGGCGACCGAGGCTCTAATCACCTCCAGCTTAAACCCTCCAGCCCGAGAGAGCTCTGGGTTTCATTTGCAGGGCTGTGGGGGCGGGGAGAGAAGGTTCCAGGGGAAGCCCATAAAAACATGTCCCCCGCGGCTGCCCTCTCTGGCACATGGCGGTGGTAGCGCTGTGGCCCGGTTCCCGGAGGAGGCCCCTCTGTGCCTCTCTCCTTTGACCTCCCCCGGGCCGCATACCTTCCTGGCTCCTTGGGGCTGACTTACTGGAAGGCAGGAAGAGGCCAGCCAGCCCCGGGGAGGTGGGGCGGGGAGGGGGGGGGCATATGAGAACTTGGAGAGAATGAGAGGAAACGAGGGGGGAGTGGGCTGGGGTGGGGGGGAGATTAAGAAGGGAATTTTTTTCCTCCTGCCTCATGTTTTGGCTGCCTTAGTGTGAACATGTCTAGGTGCCTTATCTCGAAGGTCAGAGTAGTCTGCATGAGAAAGAAAATAGTGTCTGCAGTGGGAAAATTACATCTTGATAAAATATCCCTCTGCAATGGCATTGTGGGCCTCTTATCAGCAGGCGACGGGCCCCACATCCCTCCTGTCTGACTGCCCCCAGACCCCCTCTCTTTTTCTCCCCCCTCCTCTCTCCCCCTACCTTGTTGCCTTCTTAGAAAGGGGCCTGGGGCCGAGACCGGTTTGGCTCAGTGGATGGAGCGTCGGCTTGGGGACTGAAGGGTCCCGGGTTCGATTCCGGTCAAGGGCATGTGCCTTGGTTGTGGGCATGTCCCCGGTAGGGGGTGTGCAGGAGGCAGCTGATCGATGACTCTCTCTCATCGCTGTTTCTGACTCTCTGTCTGTCTCCCTTCCTCTCTGTGCAAAATCAATAAAATATATTAAAAAAAAAAAAAAAAAGAAAAAAAAGAAAGGGGCCTGGGCCCTGGCTGGTGTGGCTCGTTTGGCTGGGGGTCGTACTATGCACCAGGAGTTGGCTGGTTCGATTCCTGGCCAGGGCACATGCTCGGGCTGAGGGCTCGGTCCCTCCGTAGAGGGCGTGCGAGGAGGCAGCTGAGACTCAAGTTCTTGTCCTATCTCTGTCACTGATGCTGTGTGACCTGGACCAAATCCCTCCCCCTTTCTGGGCCTCGGCTTCCCCTCAGTAAAGGGCAGGGAGGAAGGGATGGGTGGACCAGATGGTTCCTAAAGATTACCTTCCAGCATTAACGTTTTGCGACGCTGACACCTGCGCACTTTGTGGTTCTCTGTGTTGTGCATGTGTCCAGCCTCCATGCCAAACGTCTCTGGTCACAAATGTGCGAACCCCCTTTATCGCCACTGGACGCACGAAGCTCTTGCCCAAGTCCCAGGCGAGGCCCCGACCCGGAATATGTGGGGCCGCGGAGGGGTCCGCTCGGCTCCCACCTCAGAGGCCTTGGAGGGCATGCGGCTTGCAATTTGGGGAGACGGTATTTTTTCTCACAACACGTTCCGTGGAAATCCACACAGCAAACAGGCAGTGAAGCAGTCGGGCCTGTTAGGACGCATGCTCCCTACCCCCACACTGGGGGGGTGGGGGGGAGTGTGCAGACTGAGGGCCTCGATTTCATCACCTGAACCAAAGTGGAGGGATGGTGCTCCCCGTGCCTACCTCACCGGGTGGGGGGAGTAGCTATAGACGGCAAGAGCTGCTTCTTATCAGCACCAAGAATCTGGATCCCAAATGCGAGGCCTGGCAGGGCTTTCCGAGACCATCTGTCCAAGTCCTTCCGCAGTCGGGGAAACTGAGGCCCAGAGCGATGGGAAGGGGCTTTGTGAAGGTCACGTGGTAAGAGAGCAGGAGAACCAGGAAGGAGCCGAGGAGAGAGCTGGAGAGGTGGTGGGACCCTCTGTTTAACAATGAGTGCCGTCTGATAGGAAGGCCTGTCCATGGCAGGGAAGACTCCTGGATTTTTAGGGATCCTGCCCAGCAGGGGGATTTGATGTGAGCCCCCTGAGGTACTGAGTCTGGGCTTTCCCCTATTTCATCCTCCGGGCGGTGCAGGGCAGGGCTGGGGAGAAAGCCCCTCTGTGTAGCTCTGACCCGCGTCTGTTCTCCTAGAGTCCTTCCCCCTGGCAGAGGCGGCCCAGCCGCACTCCCACAGCCGCCCCCCGCCAGCCGCCCCTGCCGCCGTCCACACCACCCCCTGGCCTGGGTCTTGGCTCGCTCACGGGCTCCATAGAGCGCCTCTGTGCTCTGGCCGGCTGGGTGGCAGGGCGCAGGCAAGCACACGTGTGATAGACCGCAGGCTGGAGAAGGCAAGGCCAGGCCACCGCAACCATGCAGGCATCCCCCTCCCGCCAGCAGGGACAGCGCCCGCCTCACCCCTGACTTCCCTGGTCATCTCCCGTTATCTGGCTTTGCCATCTCAGAGCTCTGCTCTGCCGGCGGCAGACCCCTCAAGGCTACGACTGGCACAGATGCAGTTCCCGGACCACCATGCGACCTCCCACACACGACCTGTTTCCCCACCGAACCCAGACTCTGCCTCAGCGTCCTTCTCATCACGAAACTCCAGCCAGAAGGGACGTGGGCCAGCCAGCGCCCACCAATCAGAACAGGCACAGATGGTTTTACGGGTGGGAACAGGCCAAACCACTCAGTCCATGAAGCAGAGCAAAGGCCAGAAAGGACAGGGGACTTTCCGGAAGCCACAGTGAACTCAGGACTGAGCGGGGAACAGAGCCCAGGTCTCCAGGGCTCTTCCTGCAACGCCTACCGTCTGAGCATCTGCAAGAAAGGAACGGCCCTCACTGTCCTGGTCCCCTCCTCACCTCCGCTCCCAGCAGTCCCCACGGGCACCCTTCCCCTGCTCCCTGCCTGAAGACAGTACACAAGCAAACCCCTCTACCCCCCTACTACCCCCTTCCCTCCTCCCCCAACCCCCCGCTCCCAGGCAGTGTCCCAGGTCTGAGGCCCTAAGTCGGTTTCCCTGCAAATGAGGAAGCTAGAAGAAATCAAGTCGTCAGCCACACAGTTCAAAGAAGTGGGTCTATTCAGACTCCAGCGGGCTATCATCACGGCCCACAAACCTCAGGACTGTGCCGGGCTCAGGGGAGCACTTAAAAAAAAATACATTTGTATTGATTTCAGAGAGAAAGATGGAAACATCAATGATAAGAGAGAATCATTGACTGGCTACCTCCTGCGCATCCCCTACTGGAGATTGAGCCAGAAACCCAGGCATGTGCCCTTGACCAGAATCAAACCCGGGACCTTTCAGTCCACAGGCCAAGCCGGCTAGGGCGGGAAGCCCTTTGTTACAGGAGCCAGTGACTGTGCGGATAGAAGGCTACAGGAAGGCAGCTTTCTGTTGAGTCTAAAGACGCGATTTCTCACATCATGCTGCCCAGCCCCGGGCAGAGATGCCGAGGGAGGTGGTGAGCACCCCGTCGCTGGAGAGAGCAAGCAAGGCTTAGCTCCCCACGTCGTGTGGGCAGGGGTTCGGGAGGTGTCAGAGGAGGCGTCCTCAGAAGCCCCGTTGTGTCCTGAGAGGGTGTGATTTGGGCAAACACATGCAGCCACTCATGCTCACATGCCGCAGCTCCTCAAACACAAGCCCCTCTGTCCTCGGAGCGCAGGGTCAGGACTCTATCCCTGAGGCGTGTCCTCTCTCTCAATCCTCGGGGTTGGAGGGGGGAGGGTGTTCTGGTCTCCCAGACGCTGCCCGCTGCACTCGCCGGCCCCCAGGCTCCAGCCCCAAGGCCTCCTTCCCCTGCAGGGAGCCTTTCAGAATCCCCCCAACCACCGAGCTCCTCCCGCCTCCAATCCCCACACCGGTGTGTGTCCTTGGTCTGACTCCACCCTGAATCAGAGCAGCCTTTCCAAAGGTTATTTTTGGTGGCATTCAGGACACCACATGCAAACATCGAATCTCCTCGCCCTGAGAAAGGTGTTCTCTTAACACCGTCTTTCGCTCGTCAAGGACAGGGTGGCCAGATTTAGCAACGAAACACACAGGACGCCCAGTTAAACTTGGATTTCAGGTAAACAACAAGCGAAGCTTTTTCAGGATAAGTATGGCCTATGCACTCTTTAGGACTTGCTTACACTAAACTATTATTCCTCGTTCATCTGAAATTTAAATACACTGGGCACCTTGTGTGTTTCTTTAACAAATATTTTTATTGATTTCAGAGAGGAAAGATGAGGAAGAGAGAGAGAAACATCAATGATGAGGGAGAATCATTGATCGGCTGCCTCCCACACACCTCACGCTGGCATGCGCCCTGACTGAGAATTGAACCGTGACCTCCTGGTTCATAAGTTGATGCTCAACTACTGAGCTACGCCAGCCAGGCGGGCCTCTTGTATTTTTATCTGGCAGCTGAAAGCAAGGAGAAAGCGTTAGTGGCTGCTAGTTTGTCTTTCTCTCACCCTTGCTAATCTCTCTCTCTCTTTCTCTCTCTCTCTCTCTCTCTCTCTCTCTCTCTCTCTCTCTCTCTCTCTCTCTCTCTCTGATTAAGGAGAGAGCCAGTCTCATGCTCCATGTAGAACTTAGCATTGTTTTGTTTTTATTGTATTTTATTTATAGGGTTACTCTGTGTGGCAAGTGACGCAAGTCTTCTATTTACAGTAGCAGTGTGCAGTTCCTTTTTCAAGAGATGCATGCAAGGTCTTAAAAAGTGAGTCAGTTTAAAAAAAATGTTATGCAAGTAAAATCACATACTAAGCACAGATATGACAAAAGGAACCAGCCAGGAGGAGCCCCCGGGACAGGGCTCGAGGCTACCTGAGAAGATGCCACCACCCTAAACCTGGGCGTGCCTGGGGGCAGGGTCCTTTCTGCCCTGCCCTGGCCACTCGGGCAGGGTCAGCCGCGGGACTTCTCCGGCCTCGGGGACAGGCGCGCCGGGGAAGTGCAAAGGCTGTGCGTGTTGCAATTCTGGGGGAAAGGTTTTCGCCCTTCCTCCATCCCCGAGGTCCCCCGAGCCCCTTTATATAAAACAGCCTCCCCGGCCTGGGCTCGACTTCAGAGAGGCTGTTTCTGAGGAGGCAGCCGCCAGGGACTTCTCGAAGCGTTTCCAAGACAAGTCCACAGCTTTTCAGTTCTGCCAGGAAACCAGCCCCCTTTCCCTCTCTGGATGCCTCCCGCCTGGGAGTCAGGCTGTAGGGCCATGCCTCCCAGACGCCCACCCCCACCTCCCACCCCCGCCAGTATCCCCACCCATGCCTAGCACCCTCTCCCCACCCGTCCCCCGCCCCCTCCAGCTGAGGCTCGGAAGAAAGCCTCGAAGGAGGAGCAGAGAAGGGTCTAATTCCCTGGATTGCTGTGCAGGGCCAGCCCTCTCTTAGAACATGACTGGACAGGGTGGGGATCTGTTCTAGCAAGTCTACTGCACACTAGCCTCTTCTCCTTCAACCCTCCCCCCCTTCTCAATCTTTTCTATCACCAGTGACAACAGTGATAAGAGCTGTGCTTTTATTTTATTTTTAATCCTCAGCCGAGAATATTTTTCCATTGCTTTTAGATTGAGGGGAAGGGTGTGAGAGAGAGAGAAACATCGATGTGAGAGAGACACATTGATTGGTTGCCTCCCTCCCATGTTCCCACTGGGCCAGGGATCATGCCTGCAACGTAGATAAATGCCCTTCCTGAGGAATCCAACCCTTGACCCTTTGGTTCAGGGCAGTGGCAGGGGGTGGGGGTGGGGGGTAGAGCAGGGCAGGGCGGGGGGCGGGGGGATGCTCTGACTGAGCAGACTGGCCAGGGCAATAAGAGCTTGAGACTCTCCGGGCCTTGGGCACTGTGCTAAGTACGTTCTGAATCTTCTCATTCTCCCGAAGACCCTCTGGGGTGGGGATGGCTGTTATCCTATTTTAAAGAAGAGAAAGTTGAGGCTCAGAGGAGTTAAGTAATCTGACCAAGGTCACACAGCTGAGAGAGAGAGCGAGCCCAGGAGTGAACCCAGGAGTGGCTGCAGACACTCACACTGAACCACCCGCCTCAGCTGCCAGAAGAGGTCCTAGGAAGTGAGGTGGGGACACTGAGACCAACAGCCCAAGGCTGCCAGGATCCCAGCGAAATCCTTCCCCCACGACCCGCAGTGACTGCTCACCCCTGACAGGGGGCGTGTCACCGACCCCTGTGTGGCTCGGGCAGCCCCTTGCCCTCTCTGGGCCTCTGTGTGCTCTTCTGGACTCTATGACAGGGGCCTTGGCCAGGCTGTAATGGTCCCTCTGCCCCACCCTCTCCAGGAACCTGCCGTCCTGGAGCAGAGCCAGGGATGAAAGCAGAGAGGAGTATGGGCTTGGGGACTATCTCAGCTCGACTCCCCTCTGATCCTCAGCAAAGATGCTTCTTCTCCCCCAGGCGGAGGCAGGCTGTGCCCAGACATCAAAGGGCCTCCACTGCTGGTGCTCTCCGGGCTCCGTGTAAAGTACCGGGAAGCAGGAGGATGACACTGAGCCCCCACGAAGCTAAGACTTGGGGAAAGGAAGAGAAGAACTCCTGGCAACCCTCTGAGGGGCTTTGGCTGACCCCGGCCAGCCCTCACAGCTGCCGCAGTCAGTCCTCTCCCCACTCCCTGGGCTGTGTGCATGGCCATGGGCCTGGGCCTCTCCCCACAGCCAAGGGATGTGTCCACTGGGTCCCCTTCCCCCCTCCCTCCCTCCAGGGAGCACCAAGCTGGGAGCTCACCGAGACTCAGAGTGATCCCTCAGTTGAAGATCCCTGAGCCTGTCTCAGACCTCGAGACCCAGGGCTCATGACCAAATACCTCGCTCTCCCCACCTCGCCAAGGGCACCAGGCACAGAGGCCTGGACCTGGAGGCCGGTCACTCCTCTGCTCAAAACCTCCCCAGGGGGCGTTTGGATGAGGTGGAGGGAGAGTTGGGTGCACGGACCCTCTGACCCAGCAATGCCACTGCTAGCAGTTTACTGACACGTGCAGCAGTCCATGTGCTCAAACGTGGATGAACAAGGACATATTCATTGCAGAATTGTTTGCAGAAGCAAAAGGCTAGAAAAGAATGTCACTGTCCATCAGGAGGGCCTGGGTAACGAAGTGCAGAGCGGCCGTGCAGCTGGACGGCACGTGGCGGTAAAACCGATGCTGAGAGATGGTTGGCAAAGCAGATAGCACAGCAGAATGCCATATAGCGTAGGCGTCCATTGTGTAAAAAGGAGGGATGGGCATATTGACGCGTACGGCCCAGATCTCATGGCTATGAAAGACCTGGCAATAATGTGCCTTCTAGGGAGGGAACTGGGGAGGAGAGGAGGGAAATTTATTCCTTACTGAGCATTCAATTGTATTATTTACTTCTTTTTTTACAATGAGCGTGCATATGATTTCTTTTAGAGTCAAAAAAAAAAAAAAAAAAAAAGTAAAAGCCTTTTTAAAAAAATGGTTCTTGTCCTGCTGGTGTGGCTCAGTGGTTGAGCATCGACCTATGAACCAGGAGGTCACGATTTGATTCCCGGCCAGGGCACATGCCCGGGTTGTGGGCTCAATCCCCAGTGTGGGTTGTGCAGGAGGCAGCTGATCAATGATTCTCTCATCGTTGATGTTTCTGCCTATCTCCCTCGTCCTTTCTCTCTGAAATCAATAAAAATATATGGTTCTTTACCCCAGAGGGTGAAGTCCAAAGGCCTCCGCCTGATTTTATGGCCCCAGGAGTCCTTGTGACTGATGTCCCAGCCTCCTCGTCTCTGCCCCCTTCCTGCACCCCACACTCCACACCCCATACCCCACACCCCACACCCCTGTCACAGGGCACGGAGCTGTCTCCTCTCTCTCTCTCTCTCACACACACACACACACACACACACTGAGATCCCCTTCTCCAGTGACTCCCGCAGTCCTGTGTCCAGGCCTAAGGCCTACTTTCTTCTTTCTCTCTTTCTTTCTTTCTTTCTTTCTTTCTTTCTTTCTTTCTTTCTTTCTTTTTTAAAAAAATATATATTTCATTGATTTTTTTACAGAGAAGAAGAGATAGAGAATTAGAGATAGAGAATTAGAAACATCGATGAGAGAGAATCATCGATCAGTTGCCTTTTGCACACACACACACACACACACACACACACACACCCGTGGGGATGTGTCCCCAACCAAGGTACATGCCCTTGACTGGAATCGAACCTGGGACCTTTCAGTCTGCAGGCCGATGCTCTATCCACTGAGCCAAACCAGTTTTGGTGTAAAGCCTACTTTCTAACGTGGCTGCCGCAAAGGCTTCTTCCTTGCCAAAATGTGGAGCTCCTGTTCCTTGGCGCTGTCCCCCAGCTCCAGGGGCTGGGGTTGCACGGATAGTGAGAGAGCTCCAGGCAGGGCATGTGGAGCCAGAAAATCACTGAGGAGCCCCTTCCACAATCCGCATCACCCCACCCTCCCACCCCGGGCACACCTGAGAGTGGAAAATCCCCTCTGAGATAGGGCTGGTGGCAGGGTTGGCTCACCCTCACCCCAGAGGCAGGGACCCAGCCCAATAGCTCCATTGGGCTTTAAGAAAGTGTGGGAGAACCAGGCCTGGCAAACCCCAGCGGGGCTGGCTTTCCTGAGAAGGTAAGGGAAACCCTGGCTTTTATAACCGTTTCTTTTAAAGAGAAAACAGAGGCCCAAGGACTTGTCCCCCCCCAGGTCACACGGAAACCACAAGGGAGACAGGACTAGAATAAGGGAGCTTGACCCCTTTTCCAGAGGCCGTTGGCACAGGGGTTAGGAAGCAGGGATTTGGGAGCACGTGGCTTGGTGTGTGAACTTAGACAAATCTACTTCACCTCTCTGAGTCTGCATCTAGGGTCTCATGATAACATTCTAACTGTCTAACCTTCCAAAGTTGCACCCATCCATCCTTCCACTCATGCATCTACCCATCCGTTTATCTACTTACCCACCTGCTCACCTGCCTGCCACCCAGCATCCATTTATCCACACACCCTTTCACTCAACACCCATCCACCCATCCTCCCACCCATCCCTCCATCTACCCATCCTCACACCCACCCACCCATCCCATCATTCGTACACACAGCTCCTTGTCCACCCACCCATTCGTTCAACAAACATCACCTGTGTCTTTACTGTATGCCAGGGCCTGCAGAGACTATGGTGAACGTAACGGACACCACTCCTGCCCTCCCAGCGCTCACAGAAGGTGCACAAAACCAATCAAACAGCCCTGTCGACGCGAGGATAATTACAAACGATGCTCGGAGAAGCCTCAGTTCCAGCAGCACTATTCTGGCGGAATTGGGCCACACCTCCAGTGTGGGAAGCCGGTTGCGGGGCAGGTATCGGGGTGAGCTTCCCTGGGGAGGGGTCACTTGAGCAGAGACCTGATATTGGAAGAGACAGTTAACTAGAAGACGGGGAGTCGGGGTGGAAAGTGATCCCATGGGCTGTGGTTTGGGAGGCTCCTGCCCTGATCCCTCACGGGGTCCGCTAGGGTGCGATGTGGGGATCACAGTGCTGGCTCAGCTGCCCCACCCCGAATCGAGTCCATCAGCCGGTACAGCCGGGTCCCCTTCTCCATCTCCCAGCCTCCACCCACACTCACCTCTGCCGCCTGGCATACTGGCCTGCAGAAGGAGGCTCCCGTGTGCCAGGGAGCTTGAAGCCAATGTGTCCCATGGACCTTCAGAGCCTGGTACCTGCACCCATCTGGCAGCCTCCCTCTCTGGGGGTGGCCCAGCCAACAGGGCCTCTTGGCTCCACCCCCCAGGAGGCCTGGTGAGTGATGCCAGGGAGACCTTTGCCCAGATCAGCGCCTCCCGGGGCTCCTAGGGGACCAACCTTGGCAGAGGCCCCGGGGTCACTGCGGACCTGTCAGCCCCTCCGCCCAGAAAGAACCTGACGGGTGCCAAGCGCTCGCATGGCACCAGCCTCCCCCAACAGGCTGCTTCCTCATTGGTGCTGGGCTCACGGGACCTTTCATCCTCCAAACAGTGCCAACAGCGGGTCCCACTTCCTAGAATGCTCCCCTCTCCTCCCAGCCTCCCCCTCCCCCTTTAAAAGCCTGCGTGGTCCCTGCTTGCCAGAACCTTCACCGGCTAGGTGCCCCGTCCCTTCCTCATCCACGGCAGTGAGGGCAGCCTGGAGAGGCAACCTGTCTCCCCAAAGAAAAGCTGGGCCTGGGTGTAGGGAGACTTGGCTATTAGGCCTGGCTCTGCTGCCGCTTCTTTTTTTTTTTTTTTTTTTTAATATTTTTTTAATTGTTTTTTTTTACAGAGAGGAAGGGAGAAGAATAGAGTTAGAGACATCGACCAGCTGCCTCCTGCACACACCCCCACCAGGGATGTACCCGCAACCAAGGTACATGCCCTTGACCGGAATCGAACCTGGGACCCCTCAGTCCACAGGCCGACGCTCTATCCACTGAGCCAAAGCAGTTTCAGCTCTGCTGTTGCTTCTTGTGTGACCTTGAGCCGTCCCGTCCTCGGGGCCTCATGTGACCAGCTGAGCAGTCGGTCCTTGGAGGATGGGAACCGGGCTGCCTTCCCACTGCAGCCCCGCGCTGACCTCAAAGCCAGACACACAGTCCGGCGGCGTCCGCAAGGCTGGCGTGAGAGGGCACAGAGGAAGGAGGGAGGAGGCAGGGGCCCGTGGGGAAAGGAAGGACTCAGCATCAGACTCGACAAAGAGGCTGAGTGCAGTCTCCTCCCAGCTCAGAGCAGGTCTGGGAAAACGCTGGGTCCGGGCAGAAGCCAAGAGCGTGGTGTGCAGCCTGGGTTTACAGCGTCTCCGGCTGCCGGGGTCTGGACAAGCCGGGTCTGTTCGATTGTGTACCGAGGGTGGGGTGGGCAGGGAGGTGTCTACGCGGGGGAGGACAGAGGCGGGCTCCTCCCTCACCCCCTGTTCCCTCAGGCAGGTGCATGTGGTCGCCAGGACTGAACAAGGCCTGGGAAGTGCTTGGCACATAGCAAATGGTCGATAAATGTGTTATTAAAATATTACTGCTCTATTATTGTTATTGTGTGTCTAAGGATGACCACATATGTGCGAGGCTGAAGTATAGATTTGCATATGTGTGTGCACGTGTGTGTGACGGGAAGAGAATGCCGGATTCTCTGGGTGCGGGCCTCGCGGGCGAAGCTGAATGAGAGTGTGCCTGTGACCGTCACGAAAGGGGCGCCGCGTCTGCAGAGCTCTCAGGATTGTTGGGGTCCAGGAGCCCTTGGGAGGTCACCTACGTGTCCATTCCCCTTCAGCGATTCTCAGAGAGGTCACAGCTCCTGCGATGTCACAGACCTTTCGCCCCAAGAACCCAAGGCGGCCGCCAGGCCCTCCTCAGCTGCCCACTGTACGGCTGCGCTGGTTTTCTCGTGTCCGGCGGGTGGCGAGCAGGCCTGTCACCGCACAGGCCCGAGCCTGGGGTGAGCGCTCAGAAAATGCCCTCCTCCCTGGGCCGGCCACAGAGCTTCTGGGAGCCGCAGAGGTCCGGCAGCGGGTGGGATTACAGAGACGCTGCGTTCAGAGACCATACGCACTGGGAGAGAACTGCGAAGCCGGCTCCCGCAATGTGCAGGTGGGCAAAGTGAGGCCCGGGCAGGACTTGCCCAAGGTCCAGGGCTTCTCCACCCGCAGTGCCCTCTGGAGCACAAGGGGAAGAATGTATTTCTGGGCCCCACGGGGGACTCCCCACAGCCAGCACAAGGGAGGGGGCCGGGGCGGGCGCACAGGGCCACAGGCTCCGGGCGAGCAGGGGAGCCGAGCGGGGCTGAGGGGACCAGGGCCTGCGTGTGCGAGTTAAATAGGTTCAGGCTTTCTGAAAGGCGGCTTGCTCCTCTACCCCCCCAAGTCCCCAGACTCGAAACTCTCTGACCGACCCACTTTACGTCTTGGAATTTCCCCGGCGGAAATGATCCCCATGTGTACAGAGGTGCAGGCGCAGAGGCTCGGCGCTGCGCTGTCCATATTTGGGAAAATGAAAACTGCCCGCAGCCAGCCACACAGGGCAGCTGCTCCATGGAGAGGCAGCAGCACGCCGGGGGTGGGACTCCGTCCCGGCGCCGGGGCCAGGAGGCAGGTCACAGAGCCAGCTGCCCGCGAGGACCCCACTTGGGGAGAAATATGCACCCTTAAATATTTACACACGCAGACCCAGAACATAAACAGCCCAAGAATGTACACGAATGTGTTAGCAGTTCATCATTCTTCACGGTGAGCCCTGGGGGGCGTTTCCTTTTCTTTTTTGTTGTTCCATATATATATGTCCCTGTTCTCTAAAAAAAATCACTGGAAAGCCCCGAGATGCTGCTGTGTGACTCTTGGCCTGGCCATGGTCCTTGAGCACAGGGGCCAATATGCTGGGTCTATCTATCGTTCAGATTCACTCTCGGAATGGGAAACCCTGAGACCTCCCCTCGATGTCCCCAGGCCCCAGGCACGCCTCTCCTGGTGGCTCTGGCCAGGGTACCCCAGGAGCCTCGGGCAGGTGGGCCATTCTCCTCTTTGGAGCTTACAGTCCTTTCCCGGGCAGCTCCGGGCTCCTCCCATCAGCACAGGGTGCGTGAGGACCACCGTCCCCCGTTCTGGACAGAGTCCAGGCCCAGGGGGATGGGTCACCGGCCAGAGGTCAACAGCAGGCCCAATGCCCCGGGAGCCCAGCTGCCGAGAAGGAGGCAGAGGCCTGACATCTGGGCGGCTGCCCCCGGCCTGCTGCCGGCCTCCCCCGCCCCCATCCCCGCTCCCCAAAGGCCGGGAACATCTGGCTGCTGGCCCGGCTCCAGGAGGGGCCTCCTTCCGCCAGGCCCAGACGCTGCTGCGGTGCACGGCACATCAATCAAGGCCGCAGGGCTGGCTGGTGCTGGGAGGGAGCCCTCCCCCTCCCCAGACATTCCTGCGTAATGGAATCTTTTTTCCTGTCCATTCGTTAGCGCCCACAGAGCTCTACCGAGCCCAGGCTGCCTATGCCAACCCACCGACCCTGCCTTTTCCTGGGGAAAAGGGCTCCCCAGGGGCACCTGGAGGAGCACCTTGACCCTCACTAGCATGTCTCGCCTGCTTCTCCGTCCTGCCCACGGCTGTGCTCAGACCTGGCTAAGCACTGCACACACGGCCCCTGCGTGCCCGGACCTGTGAGAGCAGCACTTTGTGCATCTTCGTGTCAGCAGAGGAGAAAACCCAGGCTCAGGGATGGTCAGTCGCCTGCCCAGAGTCACAGGCATGGCAATGGCAGGGTCTGTCTGACCCCTAAACCCAAGCTCCCTCCTCACTCTTCTCTTACTGTCCAAGAAAAGGGTCAAGACAAGGATGTCTGCCCTCACCTATTCTCTCAACATGCAACGCTGAGAGATGATTAGGCAAGAAAAAGAAACAACAACAAATAAATAAAAGGCATCCAGAATGGAAATAAAGTAGTAAAACTAATCTCTGTTTGCAGATGACTTAATCTTGTGTATAGGGACTTCTAAGGAATCCACTAAAAAACGATTAAGAACTAATAATAAACGAATTCAGCAAGTTTGTGGGATATAGGACCAACAGACAAACATCAATTATTTTTCTATACATTTGCAATGAACAATCTGAAAATAAACCTAAGAAAGCAATTTCCTGCACAATACCATCCAAAAGAATAAAGTAATAAGAATAAATTTAACAACAACAACAAAAACACGCCAATTCTCTCTCTGAAAACTACAAAACATTGTTGAAACAGATTAAAGAAGATCTAAATAAATGGAAAAAACATCATCTATCCACGGCCGAGAGACTCCACGAGCATTGTTAAAATTCCCCAAACCAATATACAGATTTAATGCAATTCCTATCACAATCCCAGCGGACCACTTTGTACAAATTGACAAGCTGGAATAGTCACACAGCCCTGAAAAAGAAGGCTTAAACAGTAGGGCTATTCAACTTCAAAACTTACTATGGAACTACGACCATTAAGGCAGCACCAGACCAGACATCTCCGTGAAACAGAACTGAGAACCAGAAATAAATCCTTACATCTGTGCCGACCTGCTTTCCAACAAGGGTGCCAAGACCCTTCCGTGAGCTCCCCTGTGACTTAGTGTCCCCTTCTGTAAAGTGGGAGGATTGTGTAGCCAGGCCAGAGGGCTGTTGTGAGGATGGAGTAGTTACATGTGCAGTGCTGAGCAGCGGGCCTGGCACGCAATGGCACTCTGAAAGTGGCTCCTCTTCTGTTTGTTCTTCTGTAAGCCGGTCACGGGACGGGGCTGTAAGGCCGCCTTGCTGCGGAATGGGGAAGGAACTGGTGTTTGCTGCTTGGACCCCTCAGGAGTCATGGAAGAAACAAAATGACTTCCGCTCTCTTCCAGGACAGGGCTCCGTGGCATTTGCCATGGACTTGCTGCTGGGACTTCTCAGAGAAGATGATAACGATGATGATGGCTATTCTCATTTTAGCTTACTGTATACACTGAGTGGAAAGATTATTTTGATCTCTGAACGGATAATAATCTGAGCACTCAGTATATATATATTAGAGGCCCGGTGTGTGTGTGTGGTGTGTGTGTGTGTATTATATTAGAG